>NC_052158.1:21599036-22199036 GCF_902713615.1 Scyliorhinus canicula | reverse complement strand
GCTAATAACCAAATTCTGCAATCTTGGACTTGACACCTCCCTATGCAGCTGGATTCTTGACTTCGTCACCAACAGACCACAATCTCTGAGGAAGGTAACAGCATCTCCTCCACATTAGTCCTCAGAACCTGGGCCCCGCAAGGTTTTCTGCTCATTCCTCTACTGTACTTCTTGTACACACACGACTGTGTGGCAAGATTTAACTCAATTTTGATTGATAAGGTTGTGGATGATATGACTGTGGTGGGTCATATCTCAAGCAACAACGAATCAGACTACGGAATGGAGATAGAACACTTGGTTGCATGGTGTGTCGAAAACAACCGCTCTCTAAATGTCAGCAAAACCAAGAAACTGATCGTGGACTTGAGGAAGCGCAGCATGACACAGAGACCCTCGTCTACATCAATGGCTCCGAAGTGGAGATGATCGATAGCTCTAAACTCCTTGGGGTCACCATCACCAGGAGTCTGGCCTGGTACAATCAAGTAGATTCAACAGTCAATAAAGCCCAACAGCGACCCTAATTCCTATGGAAGCTAAAGAAATTCGGCATGTCATTAGCGACTTTCACAAACGTCAACAGATGTGCAAGAGAGAGAATCCTATCCGACTGCATTACAGATTGCTATGGCAGCAGCTCAGCCCAAGATCTCAAGAAACTGCAGAGTGTGGTTAACTCAGGCCAATGCATCACACAATTTTGCCACCCGCACATTGATTATGTCTACACCTCCTGCTGCTTCAGGAAGGCAGACAGTATTATCAGAGACCCCTCCCATCCAGGCTTTGCTTTCTTCCAGACCCTTCCATCAGGCAGAAGATATACATGTCTGAAGACCTGCACATCCAGACATAGAAACAGCCTCTTCCCCACAGCTACTCGTCTCCTCAACAACTCTCCCTCGGACTGATCTGTTCCCTGTAAGAATACTATTAACAAAGCTGCTCTTGCTCATATATTTGCTGTTTTTGGCCTTTGTTCTGCACCATAACCAATCACTATTTGTCGATGTGCTTTGTTGATTATTCTTTTTTTTCAACTGTGCGCGTAATGTGCACGTTCCCTTGTCCGGAATAAAATACCTTTCACTGTACTGTTACTTGTGACAATAAATCAATCAATCATTAATTCCAATAAATATATTCATAACTATGTAGCACTCTTTAAATTAACCTCGGCTCGTATCTGGAAGCTAGCATAACCAGCTGTTTGTATTTCCCAATACTTCCTTATTATCCAAATTAATTTGAGGAAAGCCACTCTAATAATGTAACCCTTCCGCTCCTTCCTGCATTATTGCTCCCACTATCACATGCTTGTCCTCATCTCCGGTAGCCCAATATCTTTTAAACATGGTACTATGACATACTCTGTGACAATTACATATATCTCGTGTGTGTACCAGATAATTTACTCAACGCAGTGTTTTCAATCTGATATGATCCACTTAATCTAACTTTCAATGATTCGTCTGATAGAAGTAATAGCATTAGAATCCCCCCCCCCCCCCACACTACAAAAGTACTGGCCTGTGCCTTCCTGCCAGCTATTGCTTTCCTTACCTGCCATGTTCTTTAAGTGCTCCTTCCCATCTCACGGGGCCCATTAATTTTCTCCGAACTTCGATCCGTTGTCCAACAGTATAATGCTTACTTTATAACTTTTCTGAATTAATTTTAGTGGTCCTCTAATTTCTTGTTGATAAACTGATTTAGCGGCCCTAAAGCTTGTTGCATCATTCGGCGCATTCCTAATGGAAAATAACAAAAATAAAATCCCTTTGTCCTAATCAGGAGGATGATATTGACTAGATGCTCTCATCTTTGCTTTCACAGTTTTATGCCACCTCTCTAGCGTTCCCTGCGACTCTGGATGATACATTGATGAGTAATACTGTTTTATATCCCAGCTGTTCACGACCTCTTTATATAATCCTGTCATGAAATTGGATTGTATATCTTTCGTTAAGCCATATCTAGTCAAGGACTTGCCTAATTCCTCCAGTGCTCTGTAATGTTTCTTCACGGTATGGCTTCAGGATTTCTAACTAATATATTTACAACAGCTAATAAGTATTACTTTCCACATCGAAATTTCTGATTCAGGGGCTGGTTTAGCACAGTGGGCTAAGACAGCTGGCTTATAATGCAGAACAAGGCCAGCACCGCGGATTCGATTCCTGTTCCAGCATCCCTGAACAGGCGTCGGAATGTGGCGATTTGGGGCTTCTCACGATGACTTCATTGAAGCCTACTTGTGATAATAAGCGATTATATATATGTTAAAGTGGTACAACATAGGGGACTAAAACACTTGTAGAAGATGCTTACAGTACCGGAATAGCGATCGATTTTGGTTCTTAATTGCAGTTTGTTTTTGCCTTTTTAATTGTCGTGTGTGACATGTTCGACAACATCTTATTATACCTTTTGTAGTTCCTGCCAGGAAAATTGCATGAGCAATGCTTGTAATTAGTTTTCCTATTCACATGATGAAATACAGTTCGATCTAATTCTTCCCATTTTTCATCTGTGCTAATATGCATGGAAGGCCAGTTGCTCATTTTTATGTAAACCTTTGTGTAATAACTTTCACGAATACACTGAGTTTCCGATCTCGAGTAAGGCATTTAATACATTTGTTTTCAGTTGAAATTGCTCTGCTGTAATTTTATCAATCTCTGTGAGTTGAACGAAACGGTTTCTTTACCTTCACCTCTTTCATTTTCATTGCGTTATAGAACATAGCATCAAATAATGTTATCTCACTTTTCCCATCTTATGATCTTGACACCTTCTCTTAATTCGTTTAATGTGCCTGTTAGCTCATTACCACACAATCAGAAAACACCCCATGATGGTCATGTCCAATTGTTTTTGTAGGTTAATTTTCTACCAGCTGTTCAACCATAGCAAGCATCATTATTAGCTGTGATCCAGCTACATCATTCGCTAGAAAATATTGACTACCTGCTTTGGACAATGTTTCTATCACTGCTCCCATCTTCAAGTTATTCCTTAAGTTTATTTACATCACATGATGTTTTAAATCTCTCCATGAATAGAGCTAACGAAAGTCTCTTCCTTCAATATCCCTTCTGCACAACAAATATATTTTCCCACAATGTTAGGGATTGCCTTGCTCATCTATCTCTTAAAATTCGAACAGTTTGCCCCCTTAAATTCTGCAAATATGAAAATACTTTGCCTTCACATACAATATCCTGCAAATTATCAGCAAACTACTTTTCACTCTGCCACTGTACGAGTTGTGTGCATACGTCCACACCTATTGTTTGTTCTCCTCCGTGTCCAATCCCTCTCGGTTTCTCTTGTTCTCCAATCTCTGGTTGAAAATGTCCTTTCTTAGGACCTATAGCTAAACAAATTGCCACATAAACTCCACCACAATAATTTCGTGTGGCCCAGTTTATTACAACGAAAGCCTCTAACTTTCCTCATATCCCTCATTCCTGCAGCACCATGTTTTAAATTTCAGGTGAAGTCACCTGGGAATTTTAAACCACTCCATCTCTTGCGTCGCTTTCATTTCTCAAACCTTCCCATTTTCTATCAACTGTCGATAAAATAAGTTAGAAAATTGTGTCCGTAAGCCTCCTGTATGAACGCATAAGCAAGCAAAATATATTTCTTCACTCTATCATGCTCCATAGACCTTTCTCTGACATAGAAGCATAGAGGTCACTCGTCACAGAGTGCAGAATCCAAATATCTTGACTATTTTATTAGACTCGCTATTTATCGAATGAGTTTTAAAATATCATGAATATCCTTTGGTCTGACATTTGTAAGTGCCTGTACAAATCAAAACATTGCCCAACTGGCAGATCTGGCAGCATCTGTCGGGAGAGAAAAGAGCTAACGTTTCGAGTCCAATGACTCTTTGTCAAAGCTTTTTCTTTTCAGATTCCGGCATCCGCAGTAATTTGCTTCTGTTTCCATCCACAAACTGACTTTGTGTCTCTGCTTTAACTTCCAACACTTAAAGCTCAAAGTTTTTCTCTTTCCCTTATCTCTTTCTGCTATTGCTAACTTCTCCATTTCAAGTTCCATGAAAAGATCTCTTTTTGAGACTTTACTTTCCTTCCTTTTCTTTTCCTACCTCTGCACCTCTGGATGAAGTTTTTTTTTCTGTCTGTGTGGAATTTTGACATTCTCCCCATGTCTTCGTGGGTCTCATCCCCACAACCCAAAGATTTGCAGGTTAGGTGGATTGCCTAAAATTGCCCCTCAATTGGAAGAAAATAATTGGGTACTCTAAATTTTAAATTTTAAAAAAAGATCAAGCTTTTTTTCAATATATATATATCTATTTTGCCATTTAGTTTTCCTGCATTCCTAAGTTTTCATTTGTAATTGAATTTTAACAAAATCAGTTGTCACACTTTTCAGATAACTTGGGCTATCTGACACTTCTAGTTCATTTACTGCTTTACTATTCTTTCCAAAACCTGCGTTTCCTCAATCCGTCGAGATAACCCTAATTGTACCGCATTCATCAATTCTATCAATTAACCTTTGGGTACTGTTGCTCGTTCTGGGTGAGTGTGCTTTACACTCAATTTGGCTCTATTTCGTTCCTTAGCTGTGGAGTCGCCAGGTATCGTTAAGATACCACCACAAGTTTCAAGTTCAAGTTCAAACCAATAAATCCATACACCAGTTAGTAAGTTCAAACAAGACACGTTTATTATAACACAGTATTCTACTAATCATCCATATAAAACTATAAGACTAGGCTAATCCTACCACTAACATGACAATACTTATCTGGATAAGGGGACTGCCGGATGAGGGAACAACGGCCTCTAGCTTTGTCCTGGGTCCGCAGGTTTCCAGTATTTATGGACTAAAGGGGGTCAGGATTGTCTACTCTCTTAGCATGCGTTGTATGACACTTACGTGATGGCAGCTACTGTCCAGGCCCCTCCTCCTCAAGGTTCTTCTGCTGCAACGGTGTTCTGCTGGGAGGGCTGGCTGGTCAAGGAGAGGCAGGCAGAGAGGGAGAGCTGGGGTCGGGGTCTCTGTCTTATACCTCTCTCAGGGTCTCGCGCCCACCTGGGCGGACCTTCTATACACTCGCAATCGATTGATTTGAATTCCCCAATAACGGGGCAGTCCCTCGATCACTGGGCGGTTCTTGGGACTTATTGTTTTGGACTTCTCTTGGCGCCGAGAAGTCTGGCCTTCCATTCAATGTATCGATTTGCGTTAACTTGTTTCCATTGTACCTGAGAATCTCCCGGTATCACCTCATTAGTATGCTAACTTGTTTTCTTTCACAGTGCTGTCTGGTTTCTGCAGGAGTCAGAACTGGTTTCTCCAGCAGTCAGAATACACAAGCGCTTTTGCAAGCTGCTTGCTTTTGCAACATGTCCATTTTCCCTGTATTCTTTGTAATCTTCCATTTTGTGTTGGGCAGTGGCCACCCCAGGTGGCTACACTCCCTCCTTGTGATCCTCATGAGAAATCATGAAGTATCACCCAAGTTCAATGTCTTTGTGTTCCCTGATCTCAGGGAGTCACATGGCCTCTACACTTTCCTCAATTATGGCACAAAAGTTTTATCTAACAGTCTCTAGTTGGCGCTATGTCAAAGGAGACATGCATTACTAGGGAACCTCTAATTATCCTTTGTTAACTACACTCCCTTATACATTTAAACATTCTAACTTCCTATCCTTAAAACATTATCATCATTACTTTCCATTTCTGGCTCTGCAGTCGAACTCAGAATATTACAATACATCAGAAAAGGTCTTTATTTACAACAGCAATTCAAAAATTAAATCATTAATTACACATCAAGGGATTGGGGGACTGGTGGAAGCCGAAAATAGGGGATTGTACTCTGTATATGGTCGAGGCACAAGAGCGGGAGGCTCTCCTTCTCCATTTTCTTAACCTAAGTGTCTGTACTACGATGCAGAGAACTGCTATTGCCAAAAGTGATTCTATAACAGATGATAGGGAGTACCAATTCATAAATTTTGTGCACCAGGTCTGGTCATCGCTGTTCATTACTGGGATTTGAGAAGTCGGTGTCTGGGAAACATTAACGGCGGGGGTCATAGGGGAAAAGGGGTTCGCGTTGCACGCAAAAATACAAAAACAATAACTAAAAACATATAGGTCTTCATCGTGGTCTTCTTTCTTCTCTTCCTTCTGTCCTTTTGTATTGCTGATCTTGCTCTGATCCCTCCTTCGAACGTCCAAAAGCTATTGGATCAAGCATAATATCTGTCAATGTTCCGTTTACTACCTTTAATGTTAGTGTATCTGTCCTCTTATTCCAATTGTCCCTTAAATGAATGGCCAAATCACTCCCTATGACTCCCCTCATTTTTTTTCAAAAGCGAATTTAGGACCAGACGTACACTTAATAACTGTGCCACTGCGAGCTGTCTCGCAGGTTTTGCGATTTACCATCCCAATGTTCCTGGATGTAAATAGCATAAGGAGTGGCAGCTGAAGGGCTACCTCAAACAAAACAAATGAAACCAAACTTTAGAAATGAGATATATGAATGAGTTGCGTATGGGCCGCGATGGGTAAGATGTGAATAGGATCCCCGGGTAGGGCGTGCTGTGCTGTACCCGAGCTTAGCTGACCAGTGGGGGGTCCTCAGACAGGACGGGTCCTCAATGCCGTTTCTCCACTGCCTGAGCGACCTGGAATGAACAGGCAAGAATGTGTTCATCGTGGATTTGCAGCCTCTATTCCCAGAATAGAGGGGCACCTAAAAAAAAGGAGAGCCAAGATGCTCCTAGCGGGGGGAAGGGTGAAGCCTTAAGGTGGGCTCCATACATTGCAGCTGAGACAAGTTCTCAGAGATATCTGCGGACAAACTTAACGTGCTTGTGAGGTGGTCACAAGCTTTTCAGCTAAAAGCCTAGTGGCCACTCTCTAAAAACAAACATTTAACAAACAAACATACAAACATCACCAACATGCGTGCAGGTTCCATCAGAAAGGACGCCGTTTATCTCTCAAGCGGTTCCTCTTTTTACATCATCTGGACAGCTCAATTCTCTTCATTCTCTGCGAACAGGGTCGCAAAGGGGTTGCCGAGGCTGCAGTCAGACTCAGAGTCATCCTCTTCTCCCGGATCCCATACCCTTGTATGGATCAGGCATGCAAACATTGCGTTATGTAACCGGGGGTCACTTTCGTCATTTCGGACAAGTCTCCATGAATTGTCCCTGTGCCAAATCGTGGGGTCTAAATTTGTATAAACGTCGTAGGGGTCGTCATAGTTGGGCGGAGGAACTGGGTGTGGGTCTGGAGTTTTAATGTAAGTGATTTCCAAATCACTGTGGTCGGGGTCGAGGTAGATGTGTGTGGGGTCTGTAGTATCAGGGCAGTAGAGAGGCGTGCTGTGGCTGTTCTCAAAGTCACAGTCGCTGTCTCTGCTGTGGTAGCTTGTGGGCATTTCGGGGCGTGGTATGAAGTGAATGGGCGGAGTCGAGGTCGAGTCCGATGAGGAGCTGGTCTGTGAGGGGGAGGCTGGAATGTGTCTCTTGTGGGCGGGGCGTGGTGTTCTGCTGCGTCTAACAGGACATGGTGTCAGTGGTTGGACTGTGTTCCATATGCCTTTAACTGGTTAATATGGAACCAGGCAGTCTTCCCGTTGGGGTACTTGATCCGATATACTGACGGGCTGATTTTGTCCACAATTGAGTAGGGGCCAGAAAATTTTGGGGCCGAAAACGTGCTGGAGTTATACACAGAAAACATTACCTGTTGGCCAACCTGAAATTCTGTGGTATGGGCAGTCCTGTTGAAACAAGCCTTGCTCAGTTTCCTCTTTTTACCCAATTTTACTGCGGCTGCTAACTGAGCCGACCTTACAGTTTCAACTAATTGTTTTACTGCTGTTTCGTGTGTGAGAGCCGCCACTTCTGGGCTGGTGATGTCGAGACCTAAAAGGAATTCAGATCCTTTCATAGGGCGTCTGGTCATGAGTGTGTGTGGGGTGAAACCTGTTGATGCTGAAACAGTATTCCGTAGGAACTTAAGTACGAATGGGAGCACTGAATCCCAAGTTGAATTGTTTTCCTGGATCATTTTTCTAAGGGTCGATTTTAGAGTCCGATTCATGCGTTCCACTATTCCGCTTGACTGGGGGTGATACGCAATGTGGAAATTTTGTTTAATGCCGAATGTGTTCAGGACGTTCTTCATGACTCATCCTGTAAAATGAGATCCCTGGTCTGATTCAATAATTCTGGGGAGTCCCCATCTAGTCAAGATGTGGTGGGTCAGGATCTTTGCAGCTGTCTTTGCTGTATTTGTACGAGATGGGAACGCCTCTACCCATTTCGTAAACGTGTCTATGACCACCAGAACATATTTATAGCCATTCCTGCAAGGGAGCAATGGACCTATAAAATCGACCTGGAGGTTAGTCCAGGGGCCATTGACGGGGCGAGTGTGGCTGAGCTGTGCCTTCTTTGAATACCTCTCCGGGTTATTCTGTGCACAAATCAAACAGTTCTCTATGTAGTGTGTTACATCGTCTCCTAAATTGGGCCACCAACAGAGCTGCCTAAGGTGGGCTGTGGTAGGGTCGACCCCTTGGTGTCCATTACCATCATGGAATAAGGCAATCATTTGATTCCTGTCCTTCTCATAAACCACATACAACTTGTCTTTGATAATCACACCCTCATGTGTGGTCAAAGCGTGTTTGAATTTGTCGTACTGGGCCACAAAGTTTCCTTTTAAAACCTCCTGGAGATTTTCGTCCTGCCTCTGTGCCTGTACTAAATCCTCTATGTTCGTTTGTGAGACTTGGACTGAGCTCACAGAGGCACTAGCTGGTGCACTAGCTGGGCGTGTCCAAAAATGACCTCGCCTGGAACCTGCTTTAGCCAGTGCGTCGGCTTTCACATTTCCAGGGGGGGATGACCGATGGTGGCATCTAACCTTAATGATGCCATACGTCCTATCCGTTGCCTTCTCTAGGATATAGCGGAGTAATGAGGCTGATGGAAGGGGCTTTCCATCCGCGGAGACAAAACCTCTTCTCCTCCACAGGGGTAGAAAATCTGTGTGGCTGTTACAGACATACAGACTCCGAATATATGTCTGCTGGGCTGGGGAACGAATCTGGGTGGTCCACTATGTATGCAATGGCCACGAGCTCTGCTGCCTGCACGCCTAAGTGTCCAGGTAATTTTAATGCAAACTCCTCTAGTGCGCGTCCCTGTGCATCTTCTACATAAATACCGCATCCAGTGATGCGTTCGCCATCTAAAACAGTGGATGAACTGTCCACATAGATCTTCAAGGGGGCACCCGTGTCTGTGTGCTGGGGGCTCTGGCTTGAATTCTCTACCTTCCCGGGGGGCGTCTTAGCAATGAAGGGTCCTGTATTGTGGAGGGGTGCTACTATCTCGCAATCATGGGGTTGTCCTGGGTATTGGAGGTTGTCTGCTAAAAATGTGTGTGTCCTTGCCCGTTTAACTGTTATGTCCCTTCCCTGTAACAGAAGTGTCCACCTAGCTGCTCTTATCTGGCTCATTGAACCGTCCTTCAGTCGTCCGTCTAAAAGTAACTGTGTGGGGGTGTGTTCGGTCAAAATGGTGATGGGGTTGAGTCCAGTAATGTAAGAAAAGTATTGTACTGCCCAGAATACCTCGAGCAGGCTGAAAATCCTTGCTCTACTGGGTCTAACAGTCTGGAGGCATAAGCCACTGGTCGTAGTTGCTCGTGCAGTTCCTGAAGGAGCACGGCCGAGAGGGTCAGATCTGTGCTTGCTATCTCAATTGTATAGGGGGAGTGCGGGTCTGGAACTTGTAGCGCAGGTGCTGCGCCAAGTGCTTTCTTTAAGTCTTCCTCCGCCTCTGTATGCTGCGGAAGCCATTCCCATGGGGCTCCTTTCTTAAGGAGGCCTGATAGTGGGGCTGCCTTGGTCGCAAAACCATAGACATGGTTCCAACAATACCCAACCAGTCCTAAAAATGACCGGAGGGCTGAAATATTTTGGTGAAGGGGCAATTTCACGATCAAGTCAATTCTTTTGAACTCGATCTCACGTTTGCCGTGCGTGATGATTGTACCCAAATACATCACTTTATTCTCCAATAGTTGGGCCTTTCTGGGGTTAGCTTTGCATCCGATTGAGTTCAGAGGTTCCAGGAGTTCGGACAGAAGCGTGATGTGCTCTGCCTTGGTGTCTGTCTGCAGTAATAGGTCGTCCACATATTGTACCAGATATTCGGGTCGGGAAAGTTTTGCTAGTCCATTTGCCAGCTGTCGGTGGAAAATGGAGGGGGAATTGTGGAATCCTTGTGGGAGGCATGTCCACGTGTACTGCTGACCTTTGAATGTGAAGGCAAAGTTGTACTGGCACGCCTTTGCCAATGGGATTGACCAAAAGCCGTTGCTGATGTCCAATACCGTGAAATATTTAGAGTGGAATCCCTGCTTGAGCATGGTCTCGGGACTTGTTGCTACCGTGGGGGCTACTGCTGGGGTAACTTTGTTGAGTTTCCAATAATCAATGGCCAGATGCCATGATCCGTCGGGCTTCCCCACTGGCCAAATAGGGGATTATTAGTTGAGGCTACTGTCCTAAGTACACCCTGCTCTAATAAGCTCTCTATAACTTTTCCAATTTCTCCCTCCGCTTCTAGGGGAAATCTGTACTGTCTCTGTGGTCTCGGGTCAGGTCCTGTAATCTGAACTTGTCCAGCCATTCTGCCGCAGTCACGCCGGTGACTGGCAAATGCTGTCCTGTGCTTGTCCAATACTGCCCTAACCTGTTTGTCCGTGCTAATTGTGGTCGGGTCAAAACAATAGTCGCCTACTGCGCTAATCCTGTTTGCGTACTCACCCACTGTGAGCGTTGCGGGTGCTCTGTCTGATTTCGCCATTCGCCAGACACACTGATTGACTGGGTCGAACGACAGGCTGTGGGCATTCATAAAGTCAATGCCCATAATGTGTTCTGCTGTGCGGGGCAGATTAACTAAAACAACAGGGTGTCTGGTGCAGATATTCCCTAGTTGGATGGGTACAGGGGCTGTAATCTGTCCCTGCTGTGAGTGGCCTGTAAAGCCACTGAGTGTTATTGTGGCTGTAGTGGGCCACGTGTCTGCCTGTGGCTGGAGGAATTAATGGTTGTAAGGGGCCCTCCTGTGTCCCAGAGTAATTCTATGGGCTTTCCCCGAATTTTCGCCGTGACTACCGGTCGTCCGGATCGGTCCCAGAGGGTGTCACAGACCCAAGTGGGGGAGCCCGAACACCGTCAGTCCATTCCGTCCACATTGGTCTGTCCTGACTGTGTCCCTATACCGTGGATAGTCTTAGCTTTGTTCCTGTTCTGAGTGCCTGTCTGCTGGCCTCTCTGAGATTTCTGCGGGGCGTTGCATTCCCTAGCAAAATGCCCTAACTGTCCGCAGTTAAAACATTCCTGTGACTTCTGTGGGGGGCTGTTCTTTCCTCATTTACCCATGCGGGGTTTTGCCGTGCTCTCACTGCCTTACTATCTGCTGCAGTTTGAGCTTCGTCATGGTTCTTTAATGTTGCTTTGCCATGGACAGATTGCTCCCAAGCGCGGGACAATCTTTTCAATACCCATTTTCATTATGGGCCTCTTCTGAGGGGTCATAATTGGAGCAGACATTCTGTCCGCCATCGGTGGCATGAGAGATGATAGTGCGGGTCCATTTAACCATGTTATCTCGGGTCAAATGTGCGTGGTCTAAATCACCGAAAACTGCAGTGAAGTGGATCCACAGCCTTCCTGCGAACGCTGTGGGGTGCTTGGTCCTTTTTGCCTACACTTATTTAGGCCTTCAACTGGGTCTCCTCTGTTGTACGCTATCGCGTCTAAAATAGCTGTATGCATCTCTTCGAGGGTGCCTCCTCCAACGTTCTGTTGGTCGGGGAGGGCTGCTACAACTGATGAGTTTAAACTCAAAACTGTGAGCTTAACCTGCTCTCGCTCATCCAGGCCGTACATCGTCGCCTGGTGCTTCACTCGTGCAAAGAATTGGTGGGGGTCTGCAGTGGGGACGAATGGGGTGATTTTCTCACACACGTCCCTTAGTTGTGTCACGGTTAAGGGGGTGGTGTACGTGATCTCGGGTGCGCCTTCTGCAGTTGCTTTTCGTTGGGAGGTGACTGGGTTCATTGGTGCGGGTGCTATCTGATCTGTGGGGGGTTGGGGCACTTTCCTTTTCTGCTGTGCTGCTAGCACACAAGTTCCCTGAACATAGCGCTGCGCTGTCTCACTCAAGTCCTGCCAATCTGGGGCTTTTTCTTCTTCTAATTGTGTTCCAAAGGTCTCTTGGAAGCCATTCTGCACAGAAAGCAGAGATTGCAGCTCCGCAATCTGCTTTCTGCATTTAGCGTGGTCTACGGTGCTTTGCCTTTGCTCAGTGGTGGCAGCATGGAGTGCCCTTAAAGCCGCCTTTAGATCGCTACACTGCTTTTTCAGTGTCTCTACCTGTTTTTCTGATTCTTCTCTTATCAAGACTGCACGCTGCACATCTTGATAGGCTTTTTCGTACTGAACTTGAGAGCTGCCCAGATTGACTAGACAAGACTGATGTGCCCTCTTGGCATCATCCACCTCTCTATCCTTATCTGCCAGTCGTTGCCTTAATCCTAAATTCTCCTTTTCGATGTCCCTGACATCCACTTTGCTCATTCTGTTTTTCTCCTCTAAATCTGCTCGGAGTGTCCTAACGACCTCCTCTGTGCCTCGCAATTGTGCCAAGCAGGACACAATTGCCATCGGCTTACGTGCTTTACCTAAACTTTTCTTGTGAATTTCAGACAACTTCTCCCACCAAGTATGCCCTATACTCCCGCGACCTGTCTCCTCATTCAAACAAAATTCACTCCAAAGGGGCCTTCCTTTCCCTTTGAGGTACTTCCTGAGTTCCAGCTCCCAAACGGGACACTGACCTACTCTGCTGTTGGTCGCTGGGACCACGAACTGCTCTGGGTTCATGAGGCGTTCCATTGCCTGCATGACCATTTCTTCTTCTCCTATGCGCTCTTAAATTTGGAACGAGGGACAATAAGGCAATGCTGTAAAATATGGGTATGTTCTGAATTATAAGCTTTCGCTATGTTCTGAATTATAAACTCCCGACAGTTTGTCGCAACAAATATCTCTCGGTTTTACCTTACAACCCTGTTAGTTATGCATGCAAAAACACACTTCCGAATTATGAGGATTGATTTGAACTACTTGAACACTTGTGGTTTTTCCTTTTCCCAATTGGATTTCAGATTCAAATTTCTGGGTTCTCTCAGACTGGAGCGAGCCCCGGTAGAGTCGCCACTGAATATGCTGTCCAAACTGTTATACCTTATATTCTCTCCTGCCAAACAAGTCACATTGCTCCCACCGTATTTCATAGCACACACCTTCTGACTTAGTTTAAACACTTTCCTGAAACTCATTGCCTTTTAAAGTCTGACATTCCGCTCCACGCAAAGAACCATGCATTTGAAATCCCGCCGTGGGACATGAATAGTTGTTAAGAGCCCCACTGATGTTCAAGGCAAGTATACCCCAATACTTAGAAGGGTAATTGGAAGATCGTTTCCTGTGGTGTATATTTTCCTCTTTGGTATAATGTGAAAAAATATATGTAAGCCAGGAAGGCACAGTTCTGTCATTTTGTGATCATTTAATAATGGATATTCATTCACATAAAAGCAAAAGCACTTCCAGATGGAATATAATACATTTCAACAGTACTCAATTCTATGCTAATTGCAATACACACACACAGGATCTCATAACATTACCCGTTGTTCCCAAAACTCTTTATTTCCTGCACTCTGAGAAACGCTCCTTTTTCCCAAAAAAACAACAATATATAGCTCTATGAGCTACGCCCAGCAGATTCAGATACCTACCACCACAAGTTATTTGTCCACATTTGGGAAAGTCGTCTTCAGTTTCAGCAGAGGAATAATCTTCCCTGATTAAGTTTTGAATTCTAATTAACAGCCTTTCAGCAATGACTGCTGTTCAAGAGAGCATGTTTTCTACATTTCGGGTTGGATTTGGATTTTGTTTATTGTCACCTGTACCGAGGTAAAGTGAAAAGTATTTTTCTGCGAGCAGCTCAACAGATCATTAAGTACATGAAAAGAAAAGAAAATTTAAAAAAATACATAACAGGGAAACACAAGGTAGACAATGTAACTACATGAGCACTGGCATCGGATGAAGCAGGGGTGTAGTGTTGATGAGGTCAGTCCATAAGAGGTTTGTTTAGAAATCTGGTAACAGTGGGAAAGAAACTGTTTTGGGGTCTGTTCGTGATGTACTGAGCTGTGTTCACGACTCTCTGAAGTTTCTTATGGTCTTGGACCGAGCAGTTGCCATACCAGGCTGTGATGCAGCCAGATAGGATGCTTACTGATTGTGGTCTGTGGGTCAGAAAATGTTGAGCATATAACGGTAGGTTTTTTTCTCTGTCTCTTTCTCCTGTTATCATGCTATGAATATGTAACTATTTCCCTTTGTGTTTAGCCAGGTTGTGGACAAGGCTTTTAGCACATAATTACTAATTCACTTATCACCACTTTGACGTCACCTCTTCAATTCCCCATTGTTTGCTCTCTAGTCTCATAGGTAAACATGTGTTTTTCCCCACACGTCTGCTGGTTCTAAAATCAAAACACCCCTTCAGGCGTCTACACAACATTCTACTTAAAACTTAACAGTGGTCTACTCTACATTGGAAAGACTTAACACAGACTGGGTGATCGTTTTGTTGACCACTATCGGTCTGTGATCAAGACCTTTCTGTCGCTTGTCATTTCAACTGAAATTCTTAATTTACTGCACTCCACTCTCTCAGGTCAAACCTTAACTTTGTCATTAACCTCGCTGACAAGCGTGTGGCTGCTGGTGTCTGCCGTACTGACTTCTACCTCGCAGAGGCTGAAAGCCACCTCTCCGACATTTTCTTTTACCTCCCCCTAGACCAGGACACCAACAGCAAGCAACACGCCATTGTTTGCAGGACTGTCACTGCCCTCATCATCTCTGGAGATGTCCGTTCCACAGCTTCCAACCACATAACCTCGCACAGGCTGCTTCTACCTCCTTTACAAAATCCACAAATAGGACCGTCCCGATAGGCCTATCGTGTGAGCTTGTTCCTGCCCGACAGAACCCATTTCTTCCTATCTTGAATCAACGCTCTCTCCTCCTGTCCAGTCTCTTCCTACCTACATTCATGATTTCTCCGATGCCCTACATCATGTCAACGACTTCCAGCCCACTGCCGTAACTACCTCCTCTTTACCATGGATGCCCACTCCCTTTATACCTTCATTCATCACCAGGATGATCTAAGGGCTCTCTGCTTATTCTACAAACAGAGGCCTGGAAAATCACCAGCCATCAGCACCCTCCTCCGTCTGATTGAACGTGTCTTCTCAATGAACAATTGATCCTTTAAAATGTCTCATTTCCTCCAAACCAAATGTGTGACTGCGGGTTCCCAAATCGATGCCAGTTTTGCCTGTCCCTTAATGGAGTACGTGGAACAATTTGTGTTCCAGTCCTTCAAAAGCCTCATTCAACAACTCTTTTCTCGGTAAATCAACGACTGTGTCGGTGCAACTTCATGTGCTCCTCTGGGTCTGAATAAAAACATTAATCTCGCGTCCACTTTTTACCCCTCTATCTTCTTCACATGGTCCATCTCCTTGACATATTTCCCTTCCTTGTCATTTCTATTTCAATTCCTGGGGATAGACTGTCCACTAGTATCCATTACAAACCCACTAACTCCCACAAATGCCTCGACTATTGCTCTTCACATCCAAATCCTGCAAGGACGCCTAGTTCTCATTCTCCTAGTTCCTTCCTTCACCTCTATCGCATCTGTTCTGATGATGCCACTTTACAAAACGGTGCTGCTGACATGACTTTGTTCTTCCTTAATTGTGCTTTTCCATCCACTATGGTCGACAGGGCTCTCAGACATGTCCGAGCCATTTGACGCAATTCTGCTCACACCCCTTCCCCTCCGTCTTTCCCTCACTTTTCACCCCACCTGCCTCTGCATTTAAAGTACAATACTCCACCAGTTCTGCCAACTCCAGCATGAGTCTACCACCAAACACAACTTCTCCTCATTCCCTCTGTCAGCATTTCACAGGGACCGTTCCCTCCGAGATATCCTGCTCCACTCTTCTATTACACCCAACACCTTACCATCTTCCCACAGCACATTCCCATGAAATCGCAGAAGGTGTAACGCAGGCCCCTTTAACTTTTGCTTACTCACCATACCAGGGCCTAAATACAAATCAAGTAAAGCAGTGCTTCATATCTGCCCCCTTCAATATGGTCTATTGCATTTGCTGCTCCCAACGCAGTCCCCACTCCTTGGGAGAGACTAAACACAGGCTGGTTGACCGGTTTGCAGAACACCTTTGGTCCGTCAGCAAGCAAGACCCAGACCTTCCTTCCGCTTGCCAATTCAATTCACCGTTCTGCTGTCACGTCCACATGTCCGTCCTTGGCTTGCTGCAATGATCCAGTGAAGCCGAGAGAAAATTGAAGGAACGGCACCTAACTTCTGATTAGGCACGTTACAGCCTTCCAGACGTAGCATTGAGTTCAACAACTTAAGACTGTGAATTTTCTCCTCCGCCTTCGTCCCATTTTCATTTCTATTAACTTATTTTCATTGCTCCCAATGATCTGTTTTCCCCCGCTATTGCCACCTCACCCTCCTCTCCCATACCATTTGGCCATCGGTTACCTAATCCTAGTTGATCTTTGACACATTTGTTCTGCAATGAACACATTCTAACTGATATGCCACTATCATAACATATGTTAGCGTTAATCACCCCGGTTTACATTCCCTTTGTCTTTTTGTCCACAACATATTTGTCAATCTCCACCTATCGCTGGCCCTCTATCCAGCCCCAATTCTCCAAGACTCGCACCCACCCTACAACGCCCTCAAAACAATATCAGTCTGACCCTATTTTCAGTTTTCTTCAGCTTTGACAACCAGACATCCAGACTCGAAACTTTAGCTCCCTTATTTCTCAGGTGTCGTGAGACCTACTCCCATTGTCCAGTATTTTCTCGGGGTGGGGGGGGGGGGGCGTCTACACTTAATACTTCATCCGCTTTCTTTATTTTATTTGATGCCAATTTCATGTTTAGATCTTAATTTTCCTCAATTCCTAACTGCACGGATCGAAAATTGGCTTGCAGACAGGGAACATAGCGTGGGAACAATTGTGTATTTTTTTCGGAGTGGCAAGCAATGACTAGTGGGGTAACACAGGGATTGGTGCTTGTGCAGCAGTTGTTCACGATATATGTAAATGACATGGATAACAGAACCAAATGTAACGGGCGCGATTCTCCGCACTCACGACGGGTCGGAGAATAGCGGGCGGCGCATATTTTTACGGCAACGCTGGTCCGACGTCCTCCCACTATTCTCCAAACCCCGCACAAACTCCGAGTCGCCATTCCCGCCAAACGCCTCCATTACGCTCCCGACACGACCAGAATCGCTACAAATTGCCCCCCCCCCCCCCCCCCCCGCTATTCACCGGCCTGGATGGGCCAAAGTCCCGACTTAATCGCGCACTGTTTACACGGAGTGAAACACACATGCTTTTTAAGTTCGTCAACCAGTCGTGCTGGCTGACGACTGCTTCCAGGAGATTAGCGCACCGCTCAGCGCACCGCTCGAGTCTGCCCACATTGGGGAAGGCATCCCTGAGAACGGGAGGGGGGGTCCAGAGCGGGGGGGAGTGGGGGAGATGGAGGGGGGAGTGGGGGAGATGGAGAGGGCAGTGGGGGAGACGGAGAGGGCAGTGGGGGAAACGGAGAGGGGGGGAGTGGGGGAGACAGAGGGGGGGAGTGGGGGAGACGGGGGGGAGTGGGGGAGACGGAGGGGGGCAGTGGGGGAGACGGTGGGGGTGGGAGTGGGGGAGATGGAGAGGGCAGTGGGGGAGACGGAGAGGGGGGAGTGGGGAAGATGGAGGGGGGAGTGGGGGAGATGGAGAGGGCAGTGGGGGGGACGGAGGGGGGAGTGGGGGAGACGGAGGGGGGGAGTGGGGGAGACGGAGGCGGGGAGTGGGGGAGATGGAGAGGGCAGTGGGGGAGATGGAGGGGGGAGTGGGAGTGGGACTGGAGGGGGGGTTAGGTAGGGAGTGAGCAAGTGAGCCGTCCAACCCTGTAACAAAATGTCTGCCACCATGCCATGGCGTGCCAGTCACGAGGACTTGGCCGCTGGTTCCCCTGTGGCTTACGACCACAGGACACTGACACACCGGTGAGGAGGACATAGTTTACTGGCCGTTGGATGCAGAAAGTTACCAGGGGTTAGGCTGCCCGCGTGTCAGCAGCGTGACCAGGCCACCGGGACACACAAGTATCCCATGGCTGGCGGCTTCCGAGTTGTCGACTAACCTCCGTCTAACATGTCCCGCTTCTCTGCCCCCACCACCCTTCTGTAGGATAGCACAATGTATGTGAACAGAACGCCTATGTTCTGCGCAGTGGTTGGGGCCGCTGCACTGCATTTGGCGATGCAGCAGCATCCACACCCACAACCCACAGTGGATGCAGGGCCAGCTGCAGCAGCAGAGGGAAGGGCCGAGGAGTTGCCAGTCGTCGAGCAGCATGGGGAGGAGGAGGAGGAAGAGGAAGAGGAGAGAGTGAGGGTGCAGCCACGGCGCCAGAGGCGACGACCAAGGCCGAGGGTGTACCGGGTCCGGGTCTCTTTCCTAACAATGATGGACATCATCTGCAGGAGGAAACTCCGGCTGAGTAGGCAGACGGTGATACATATCTGTCACCTCGTGGCGCACCTCGCCCCACGTGGAACGGGGGGAGGACACGCGATCCCGGTTGCCATGAAGGTGATGGTCGCTCTTAACTTCTATGCTACCGGCTCCTTCCAGTCTCCGAGCGGGGACGTCTCCGGGATCTCCCAGTCATCGGTGCACAGGTGCATCCGGGATGTGACCGAAGCCCTCTATGCCATCGCGGACTGCTACATCACCTTTCCCGAGGACCAAGCAAGTCAAGACTCACGAGCTCATGGATTTTCCAGCATGGCCGGGATACCGAGGGTGCAGGGGGCAATCGATTGTGTTCACGTCCCCATGCGCCCGCCTGCAGGGGACAGGGATGTGTTCACAAACAGAAGGGGGACATACTCCATGAATATCCAGGTGGTATGCGACCCCCACATGAGGATCATGAATGTCTCTGCAAGGTTCCCAGGGAGTGCGCATGACTCCTACATACTGGCGCAGTCGTTCATCCCTGCGATGTTTGAGGGACGTCCCCCCCCCCCCCCCCCCGGCTGAAGGGCTGGTTGATAGGCGACAGGGGTTATCCGCTGAGGTCTTGGCTGATGATGCCTATACGGAGGCCTCAGACCAATGCGGAAACACGATACAACGAGGCCCATGCAGCAACCAGGGGCGTGGTGGAGCGCTGCCTTGGCCTCCTGAAGGTGAGATTCAGGTGCCTGGACCGCTCCGGAGGGGCCCTGCAGTACCAGTCCGACAGGGTCGCTCGCATTGTTGTGGTCTGCTGTGCGCTGCAAAACATCACGATGCAGAGGGGAGATGACCTGCTGCAGGAGGCGGAGGGAGGTGCCAGTAGCAGTGGTGCCAGCACAGAGGAGGAGGAGGAGGAGGAGGATGTGGAGGAGAGGGAGGAGGAGGAGGAGGAGGCTGGCGGAGTGGCAGGCGCAGCACGCAGACACGACCCAGGTGCTGGTGATGTCCAG
Organism: Scyliorhinus canicula; assembly: GCF_902713615.1. Lineage (NCBI taxonomy): Eukaryota > Metazoa > Chordata > Chondrichthyes > Carcharhiniformes > Scyliorhinidae > Scyliorhinus > Scyliorhinus canicula. Next base: position 22,179,240 of record NC_052158.1, on the reverse strand, counting down.
GAGGTGGCACGACAGACCCGGCGAGGGCAGCGGGCACGCGATGCCTTGGTGGCAGCACGGTTCTCGCGTCGCATGTGACGTCCCCGCTGAACACCAAACCACCACCTGCATCGCTAGTCGTGCAGAGGGTCAACACACAACTTCCACCACCACAACCCCCCCCCCCCACCCCCTCTCAGTGTACACTGCTCCACTTAGACACACCCTTACCACTGGGTCCAGACGGTATGGCACAACATTGATGGCTGTGTCAGCGGGTGTGATCAGTGCCATGTGGAATGATGACATCCCGCTCTGCGAAGAGCTGTGAGCTCAGAATCGTTAGAGAGAGTCTGACCCATGGCAATAGCAGAACCATCCACCTTGGTGGCCGCTGAGATCGTCACGGACACTCTATCACGTGCCCGCATGGGCTAGCTGTGGGATGGGGTGGGGGGAGGGGCAGGGACTGCACACCCGGCACCGAAGTTTCACCGCTCGTCAACCCCAGCGACACTCGGTCACCATCACGATTCCTGTGGCTGTGGAACAATCACACGGTATTACAAGTAAGGTGGAACAGTGCGTTTAATGTTAACAATTATTTACAGGTGCCCTAGCCCCTACAACTAAACTGTGCCCTTCACCCGTGCCAACTTACTCAGTGTCTATCTTAGTTGCCTTACGGGCCCTATCACTACGTCTACGTGAGTCCCCAGGTGATACCGCAGGAGTGGAGGAGGATTGCTGCGAATCGCCCCCCTCGACTCGTTTCTCCTTGACCAAGCGTTTCCTGGGGCGACCCGGCCTTGAAGGGCCAGGCTGCTCTGTGTAGTCTCGGGTGACATTGTGCCACCCTGCTCTGCCTGCTGCCCACCCGATGCACCAGGGATGAGACGGGGGGAGGCCGAGAATTCCGGGACGTCCCGTGATGGACTTAATGGGACGGGCCCCGAAACCTCCTCCTCCCTCGGGGAGACCGGTGGCCCCCAGGCCTCACTTTGGGACAGAGGTGTGAGCGGGGAGGTGCCCCGTCGTACCACCGACACGTGGCGCTGCCAGTCCTGGAGGCCTGCAACGGTATCGATCAGGATCCGAAAGTTTGCAGACACGGAGTCCAGGGAATTAGACATTCCCGCCAGGGACTGTGCGACCTCAACCTGTGTGTGCACGACGCCATCCAGCACATGTGTCAGGCGGCTGATGCTCTCGGCGACTGACTGCTGCGACTAGGCCATGACCTGGTGAGACTGGGCCAAGGCCTGCAGGGCGCCGGCAATGTCGTTTTGCCTCTGGCACATTGCTGCCTGTGAGAGGGCAACCCTGTCCAGGGCCGAGGATGGCGCGCGCACATTAACCCCAACGCCTTGCATAACCTGACCCATTGCCTCCACCGCGGATGCCATCCGTGCGGTATCGGATTGGGTCTCTGGCAAGAGCGGCACCACTCCCTGCTCGTGGACGCGGTTCGACTCCTCTAACAGCGTCTGCAGAGTCTAGAAGACAGCCCTCATCCCGTCATTGTCTCCGGGGGTTTCTTGAGGCATCGGCTGTGCGGGTGGGTTGAGAAACTCCAGGAACTCAGAAAACGTCTGGGAGCCAGCTGAATGCTGGGCCTGGTCTGGCCTCCGCGAGTCCCTGCCCTCGGTTGCTCCGACCTCCACCTGCTGTACCTGCTCAGCTGTGATGTGCGAACCAGACTGTGACCCAGGAGACTCATCACTAAATAGGCCCGCCGGGGTGAGTGTCTCTGGGATGATGGATGTTGTGGGAGATACCAGTGCCGCAAACCCGATGTTGTCGCAATTTAGCGCCTTCTCAATGGTGTCGGGCCGTTCAGAGTACGGAGGGTTATCGCTGGCCATTTCCGTGGCTTGTGGTCTCGCCACCGTCTGGGCGTCCTGATCCGCAGATTGGGTTGGGGAGGATGGGACTCCCCGCTGATCGGGCACCCTCTGTCGTGCGGCCCAGGGTGAGGTGGCGGCAGATGCTTGTGTCCGTCTGCAGCCAGACGGCCCTGGTCGTTCGGCATCATGTCCTAGGGAAGAGAATGAGATGGGTTATTTCGATTTGCTCGGCAGGCCGCTGGACGGTCCCAATGGGCAGCGTGTGAAGGGACAGAGGATGGGGGAGGTATCCCAGTGGGCAGCGTGTGAAGGGACAGAGGATGGGGGAGGTATCCCAGTGGGCAGGGTGTGTGAAGGGACCGAGGATGGGGAGGTATCCCAGTGGGCAGGGTGTGTGAAGGGACAGAGGATGGGGGTGGTATCCCAGTGGGCAGGGTGTGTGAAGGGGCAGAGGATGGGGGAGGTATCCCAGTGGGCAGGGTGTGTGAAGGGACAGAGGATGGGGAGGTATCCCAGTGGGCAGGGTGTGTGAAGGGACAGAGGATGGGGAGGGGTGGGTGTTTGTCAAGGATGGTTGTCTCACTTGTTGCAGCTCCGCCAACATCGCATAGCGCGACATCCCGGGTGGCAGACCCCCCAACAAGGTCCAGTGCCCTCTGCTCAAAGGTGGTGAGGGGGTGCAGGTTGGGCGAACCCCCTCCAGTCTGGTGCCGCTCACGGGTGTTGTGAGCGGACTTGGCCTGTTGGGGGAGGGTACATAGGTAGATCATTACAATATGGCAGGTATCAGCAGTCCGTTCAGATACTGGCACAGTTTGGGGGTCAAGTTGTCATAAGACGATTGCATCTCTCCACGGGGCCAGAGCGCTGGGTCTGTGACAACTTTGTGAACCACCCTCAAATAACTCTGCCCCAATCCCCCTCCACCCGCCCCCCCCCCCGTGCCAGGGGGGAGGTGGGTGATTAAGTAAAGGGGGGGAGGGATGGTTGTGACCAGGGGGCACCTTCTTGGCACTTAACCTGGCAGCCCTGGTGATGTCATGAAGCTTTTTTTGGCACTGCTCTGCTGAGCGAGGGGTCTGCCCCACAGCACTGATGGCAGCATCCACCTCACGCCATCCTGGCGTACCGCGCTGGCAGGTTGGCGATGCCCTCTCCACGGGCGGATGATGCCCCTCCTCTACTTGACAGCATCGAGCAGCGTCTCGACATCGGCCTCCACAAAACGAGGTGCAGCTCTCCGAGGCTCCGACATCATGACCTACAGATTCTGTGCTCGCCCGCGCCTTTTTACGGCGTTGGGCGGCGTCACGTGAGCGTGATCGTGTCGTCGCCGCGTTCCGTCGTCATCGCGCACGTGATTGACGCGGCCGCGTTCCTAGCCCATTTCCCGGACGTGAAAACGTCGGGAAATGGACCCTTCCCGACAGTCGTAAAATGCGCCCGTTTTTTACGACAATTTCACAATTTTCTGCGGGTGCGGAGAATCACACCCAACATTTCCAAGTTTGCTGACGACACGAAACGGGATGGATATGTGAGCTGTGAGAAGAATGTAAGAGGCTTCAACTTGATTTAGACGATTTGAGTGAGTGGACAAAAACATGGCATATGCAGTACAATGTGGCGAAATGTAAAGTTATACACTTTGGTGTAAAAAGTAAAAGGAGTGTTATGTAAATGGTGGATATTCGGAAGGGTGGATGTGCATTGGGATGTGGATGTCCTTGTACATCAGTCAACGAATGCGCAGTTAGGAAATCTGAGGCTAGATCCTCGCATGAGAGGAGCTGAAATGAATCATGAGGCAATCAAAATTTGAGGGAATTTGTGGCCCCGCGCGTTTGCGTGGGTTTGCTCCAGATTCCACCCACAAGTCCCAAAAGACGTGCTATTTGGTAATTTGGACATTTTGAATTCTTCCTCAGTGTACGTCAACAGGCGCCGGAATATATATTGATGTCTGGGTGATCGGCCACTAAATTCTGGCTTCTGCCTTCGATTCTCGGTGCACTTTATGGTTTTATTTTGAACACAGCTCCCGATTAATTCGTTTCACTTCCCTTATTTCTGGACATTAGCTTATAGCATACACTTAGTGACCGTTTACTTTGTTGACTCATTTTGGTGACAGGATTCTGTTGGTTAATAACTATGGAATATTCTGCCTTTACCCTCTCCGTAATTAACTTGGAACTCAAGTTTCATGAAATTACAATAGGTTATTTATCCCAACTGATTGTAGCAGTAATGACTACAGACCTTTCTGTAACAACGATGAAAGACTCAGATAAAAGAAGCCCAGTGGAGGAATTGTATGCCCACCGACCGAACAAACAGACCTGCGGGGTACAGTAAAATGCAGGCTTATAGCTTCACAAGCATGCAGACATGGTCGGATCTGCGTGAGTCTTCATATATATATAGTACATAATGCAGTGTATCTTTTACAACAAGGCAATTGAACAACCTCTGAACCTATTCTTACCTTTTTAAAACGATCCAAGAGTGATGTCGAATGGTTCATGTCCTGGAAATAGCAGGATTCTCCGATTGCAGCGCCACAGGTTTCTCGGCTGCACGCTGTTCACTGGCTGGGGGATTCTCTCTTCCCGCCACTTGCCAAATGCATTTCCACATTGTAACTGCCGGGAAACCTGTGGGCGGGAGTTTGTTGGCGGCAGGAAAATTGAATGGCAAGGATCGGAACTGCATGGCAGCACAGTCTTTATAAAAATAATCTTTATTGTCACATAAAGGCTTACATTAACACTGCAATGAAGTTACTGTGAATAGCCCTTAGTCACCACTTTCCGGCGCCTGTTCGGATACACTGAGGGAGAATTCAGAATGTCCAAATTACCTAATAGCACATCTTTTGGGACTTGTGGGAGGACCAGAGCACCCGGAGGAAACCCACGCAGACACGGGGAGAACGTTCAAACCTGGAACTCTGGTGCTGTGAATCCATAATGCAAACCACTATGCTACCGTGCTGCCGGTAGCAGTATTGGTTAGCACTGCTGCTCCACAGCACCAGGGACCCGGGTTCAATCCAGCCTTGGGTCTGTCTGGAGTGTACACTTTCTCCCCGTGTCTGCATGGGTTTCTTGTGGGTGCTCTGGTTTTGTCCCACAGTTCAAAGATGAGGAATTTAGATGGATTGGCTATGCTAAATTGCTTCTTTGTTCCAACAGGATGTGGAGGTCAAATTAAGGGGTTAATGGATAGGGCGAGGAAGTGAGCTTAGGTAAAGCACTCGTTCGGTGCAGACTCGATGGGCCGAATGGCCGTCTACATTGCAGGGATTCTATGAATTCCTCGGGCGAATTCCCTGATAATGGGGCTAGGTCCCCATGCCCACGGAAACCCATCGCGATTTACTCTAGACTTTCCTGGAGAAAGTCCAGAGGGATTCTCCGTTTTGAAGGGGGCCAGCAGGGCCCAGCTCCGGCTGCCGATACGGGATCCTGCCCTTCCGTCTGCCCCCAGCGGTGGCCCAGCGCGACATTGCGGACCCACATAGCGGTCCGGCCCCGACAATATAGTCGTCCCCCCCTAGATCATGTGCGCCTGCCGATCAGTGGCCCCCAATCACAGCCTGGCCATCCTGGAGGCCCCCAATGACAGATTCCTCCCCCCCCCCCTGCCACCAGGGCGGCTGCGGACTGAGTCTACAACTGCCACTCCGAGTGCCCGCCCAGTGGAACAAGGAGTGAACCATGCCTCCGAGAACTCCGCCAGTTGTCGGCGGAGAATCGCCACTGGGGCCTGTTTTAAAGGCCCCCGTCAGGTGCCGCATCAACATGCCTGCTGGATTGCCACCGATTGTCCCCGGAGAATCGCGGGAAGACGTCGGACCCGATCACGGGTCTGACGCCCCATTCTCCATCCCCGGCCCGAGCGTGGAGGCTCGGAGAATCCCGGCCCATGTATCTGGTAGTTCATTGAGACCTGAGATAGAATTCCCCAGAGGTTGGACGTGCAGGGTATTGACAGCCGGAGGTGGGTGAACTACTCTGGGGCCCTGCTAGCCTCCATCAAAATGGAGAATCACTCTGGACTTTCTCCAGGTAAGACCAGAGTCATTTGCACCCATTTTCTCGCGGGCTTGGGGACATAGCCCCATTATCAGAAAATGTTGCCCAGAGAATCCGCTCCCCGCCCCCGCAAGTGAATGGTACACCACGAGGGGGAACAAAGAATCTCGCATTGGTATGCAAGCTTGCGTGACTGAAGAAATTCAAAGAAGAAATTACGGTTGGTGCAGACTTTTAACAGCTTAGCATTATGACGTTTTTCATTGTCAACATCTTGAATTGAATTGAATTGATTTTGATTTATTGTCACGTGAACCGAAATAAAGTGAAAATATTGTTCTGCATACAGTCCAGACAGATCTTTCCATGCATGAAAAAAAACTAGAGCATGCATAAATACACAATTTAAATACGTAGTCACAGACATCGGTGGGCTTACGGGGTGTAGTACTACTCAGTTAAGAAGACATGTGACAGGATCTGTTCAGTCCAAAACAGGGACATTCAGTGCTCTGGTAATAGCCATGAAGCTGTTTTTGAATCTGTTAATGCGTGTTGTGTTCTCAGACTTGTTAATCTCCTGCCCAATGGAAGAAGTTAGAAGAGAGAACAGCCCGGGTGGAACGGGGTCTTTGATTTTACTGCTGCTTTCCCAAGGCAGAGGGATGTGTAGACAAAGTAAATGGATGGGAAGCGGGTTTGCGTGATGGACAGGGGTGTGTTCAGGACTCTCTGTGGTTTGGTACGGCCTTGGGGCGAGTAGTTTCCATCCCAGGCTGTGATGCAGACAGACAGCATGCTTGATAGGATCTGTGTCAGTCATTTATGGTGTTGGAGTCCAGCTTAAGAAATGTGGCAGAATTACTTGATTACCTCCATGTTAAAGTGCAGCTCTTTAAGCCTTGCTTGTCCAAGAGTTAAGTATAAGATGATTATCACTGATAACTCATATGCCAAAGGATCCACTGCACCCTTCTTCACTTTGTTTATCTTTGGATAGGCTACGCGCAGTCAGTAATTTGAAATGTGAAAATTCATGTTCAACAGTGGAGCAATCTAAGAAATTATCCTCCATTCAATACAATCATGGATGATCTCACCATGGCCACAACTCCACCGTCCTGTCCGTTCTCCGCAACCTTTCAACCCATTAGTAATTAGAAATCTGTCTAACACCTCCTTAAATTACCTCACTGGCCTGGCATGCTCCACACTTTAGGGTAGAGAAGTGCATAGATTTACGGCCCTTTGGGAGCAACAGTTTCTCCTCATCTATATTTAAAATTTCCAGCCCTTATCCTGAGAATATGACGTCTCGTTCAAGAATGCGCCACAAGATGATGCACTCACCCCACGTCTTCTGCATGCAGACCTTTTATCACATTCTATACCTCAATCCCTTCTCCCTTCATTCATCTATACACGAGAAAGTATAGGCTGAAACCTTTCTTCTGAAAACTCACCCTCTATATCTGCAGATAATCTAGTGAACCTCCTCTGAACTGCCTCTAATGCCACTACATCTTTCCTCAAATAAGGGGATCAAATCTGGTCACAATACACTAGATGCCGTCTTACGAGTGCCTTGTACAGTTGCAACAATGGTTCCTTACTTCTATAAACTATTCCTTTAGCTATAAATGCAAACATTCCATTCGCATTCCTTAATTACCTGCTATACTTGTATGCTGGCGCTTTGCAATTCATGCACAAGGGCACACAGATACCTCTGAATCAGAGCATCCCAAAGTCTCTCCGCATTTAGAAATAAGTTGCCTTCCCATTTTTCTGACAAAAATGAATGACCTCACACTTATCCACATTAAATTCTATCTGCCACATTTTGGCCCACTAACCTAACCTACCTGTATCGATCTGTAACTTTATTATTTCCTCTTTGCAACTTACTGTCCCAGCCAATGAAGTGTCATCTGAAAATTTGGCTAAAGTACCTTCCAACTCTGCATCCAAGTCGTGCATGAAGATTGTAAATAGTTGAGGCCCAAAGACTAACCCTACGGCAACCCACTAGTTTCATCTTGCCATCCAGAAAAATGTAATTTTTTCCACGACTCCCGGTCTTCTTTCCACCAGCTGGTCTTCTATGCAAGCTAATACTGCATCTACAGGATCACTTTTGCCTCCTTGGCTTCTGACATCTCCGAAGAACTTTAGCAAATTAGTCACACATGATTTAGCCTTCATAAAACCATACTCACCCTGATGGATTGTGTTTTGACTTGCCAAATATCCAGATAACAATTTTGCAACAACAGATGTTAAACTACCTGGTCTGTCATTCCCTGCATTCTGCCTCCTTCCCTTTTCCAGTAAGGGCGTTACATTAACGTTTTTCCAATCCATTGGAACCTTTCGCGAGTCCAGATAATTTTGGTAAATTATGACCAATGGATCCACTATCTCCAGTGCCACTTCCTAGGATGTAGGCCATCAGACGCAGGGACATTGTCTGCCTTCAATCTCAGTATTTTGTTGACTACTGTGTCCCTATTGATACTGACTGTCATAAGTTCCACCTTTCTATTACCTCGAATTATCCGTTCCTTTATGTATGGTACTAGTGTCCTCCACTGTGAAAGCTGAGGCAGAATATTGATTTGGCATCGCTGCCACTCTGTTATACCAACTGTTATCTCTCCGGTTTCAGCTTCCAAGGGACCAACATTCACTTTGGCGACTCTCTTCCCTCCTATGTACTTATAGAAGCTTATGCTATCCTTTTTGATGTTTGCACGAGCTTTGTATCAGATGTAAGGACAGAAAGTGAATGAAATAAAGTCGGAGAAAGTAAGGTAACAGGTAAAATGTAGGCATTCCATTTATTATAGTTGGCCATTGTAGCCACCGAAGTTGGCCATTCCCTCAATACAAAATGGAGGAACGCAAAGCTTGCAGGGTAAAATGGACAAAGTTTGCAGCATAAGCAGGCTGCACCAAGCCAATGTGTATTCTGTCTGTGAAGAGAGCAGACAGCACCAAAACGGGCATTCCGCATACTAATGAGGCAATCTCTGGGACAGTTAACATGGTAATGGAACGATCCCAGGGACAATGGACACAAATAGGGAAGTGATTGCAACATTGTATAGGAAACCAGACACCCCGGCACCAGCGGGGTTCGAAGACAAAGCACCTGAAGGCCCGCCCAGTAGCCGAGGGACAGCCTCAGTATTGGAGGGATTCAAACAAATCGATTGGGAAGAGACCCAATCGATCCCCAGCAGATAGACGGTCCGCCCAAAAGAGCGTGAAGCCCTATTACCTATAAAAGATAGGTCCCAAACTTAGTTCGTTCTTCTTGACCAGCCCTCCTCTCTTGATCAGCCCTCTCGACCAGCCTTTTACCGAAGAAGACCTTGACCGAGAGAGAGGAGAGGTTTGGGACAGCACCACCAGCAAGTAAGTGCCTCCCAACGATCGCTACCAGAGATAGACACTCCTGACCCCTTTTTAACCCGTACCAACCTGAAGTCTGCGGACCCAGTGCAGAGCAAGAGGCCTTGTCCCCTGATCCGGCAGTTCCTTTTAAGATAAGTATTGGTTTATTTAGTGGTAGGAATAGTTTAGTAATCTTAGCGTGTACGTGAGTAGATTGTAATTGTATTATAATAAACTCATTTGTTTGAGCTTAATGATTGGTATATGGTTTTATTGCTTTGAACCTGACCTTGAAACCTATGGCGGTATCTTAACGATACCAGGCAACTCCAGAGCTAAGTAATGAAACAGAGCCAAATTGAGTGTTAAGCACACTCACCCAGAAGGAGCAACGCCATGGTATGCATCCGCGTTCCATGAGAAACAGACAAACGAAAGACAGAGACACAAACAAAAAATATCATAACCCGTAGATCATGTAATCTTCTTTTACCAATGAACAGGCATGATGCCATGTGTTATGTAAAAATAAATGAGAAAGATTGCTGTGGAAGCTATGATTTTGGGCGCCATATAAAATTGGTGTTGGATAGGATTGGCTGTAATCAGGATTGAAAGTTTTTCATGGCAAGTCATATAACTGTCGCCAAGTTGCGAAATGCAACACATGAGCGCCTTGTAAAATAATGTGATTGCTTTCATGTATTTTTTTAAATTCCTTCACGAGATGTGGGCGTCGCTGGCTGGCATATATTGCCCATCCATGACGGCATTTAAGAATCAACCACACTGCTGTGAATCTGGTGTCACATATAGGCCAGACCAGATAATGATGGCAAAATTGGCAACATCGACATGTGTAAAATAAATTTTAAAATATCCAGAATACATTAAATAAGCCTAAGCAAAAAATCGTTATGCACTACGATCTCTATTTAGTAACTAAACTGCGCGTCATAGTGAAAAGCGGACCAATGCAGTACACGGGTAAGTTAGTGAATGAATAGTTGGAAAGAGTTCATCCATTTCATGGGCAAAAGTGCTGGTACAAGTACTTAAACCCATAGCTATGCGGTCCACTGCACTGAATTAGGCCCCACAAAGTGCTTACGCTTCAATTGTTGGAGCTGGGTGAGAGACAGGGGAGCCTGAGGTGAAAAGGAATATATTTTGAGCACATCGAAACGGAAGAGAATAGAGTGACCTCCATAAATGGTGCTTTAGGTTGCACCGGTAAACAGAAACTTAAAATATAAACAACAATCACAAAAGCAGAGAAGACTGGCGAGTAAAACATTCAATTAGAAACATTCGCTACTTTTCTTTCCTTCCTCGAACAATAAGGATAGGCTTTCTCTTATTCTCAGCTTCCAGTCTCCAAGCCTTAGCATTGCTTTTCTGCCATTTCTCCCACCTCTAGTATGATGACAAGGCGAAAAAGATCTTCGTTCAACGTCAAAAGAGACCAATCCCTCCGAAAGTCACAGGTTCACTTGTCAGCTACCCCCCACATATTTCCAACATCCCCAAGATTTTGCCAAATATTTTTCATGAAATATGTCCCAAGCTGTTGAGAGAATGAATATCTGATAATTATTTCACAAGCACGGTTGTAATAGACGTGGTGCAGAAGAACCAGGGTTGTGGGAGTGAGAGTGGAGCCGTGCCCATTCGTGGCGGTCTTCCTGGTTTCGGAACAGCCAGTGCTCTTCAAGGGGAGGTGGTTGAGGCCTATGTTTTTGCCTGACTGGTCGCCACCCGGTGACCCCTGCGCTGCTAGCGATGGACAGCACCACCCAAGACTGCAGACTGATTCTCTGACATGGCCGATTTTCTTTAGGCTGGAGAAGATAAAGTTCGCCATCGGTGGATCGGAAGAAGGCTTTCATGGGGCGTGAAAACCGTTCACCAGAAATGTTGGTAGCGAGCAAACAATAAAGTAGGGAGAAGCAAGAGAGAGGAGGTGGGCAAGCCATGGAATAAGGTGCAGAAAGTAAGGGGAAGGGCACGGGGAGGGGGCGGGATACGTATGCACCCAAAGAAGAACCCGTGACTGGCAGAAGAGAAGAAACATCACAAGAGACAGGTTACTCGCGAATTACTACCCGAACCACAATGCATGTTAAGTTATTGTAAATATATGTTTTGACCATGTCTGGCATGTAAAGTTAGCAATGAAATATGAAAAAAAAAACAGAATAAAATATATTTTTTTAAATGGTGAGCGAAATTTCACGAATTTGCGATGTCAGATAGTAGAATGTGGCAAAGATGTAGAAAGCGATTCATGAACAATGTAATCATATTTCCGCAAAGATGTAAATGTGCCTAAAGACGACAGTGAGAACTAGAAAATGCTGGAAAAAGCATTGTTAAATTCGTTATAACACGGTTAACTTATGATTCCGTGTACCCGATAGAAATTCATGACCAAACGTTCCACACAGGCTGTGCAAATGCATCCTGCCTTTTAGCAGAGACAATCAGTTAATATTACGGCCAATTTAGGAATCCACCATTAAGAGAACATCAAAGTATCGCACAATTACCGAACAGGCTGTAAAGAAAAGCTCTTTAGAATTTGTGCAGGCATTTGCAAAGCTCCCAGATTGCTTTATTTTCCCAACGCAACACTTGATAATTCGTATGGGGGCAGCACGGTAGCATGGTGGTTAGCATAAATGCTTCACAGCTCCAGGGTCCCAGGTTCAATTCCCGGCTGGGTCACTGTCTGTGTGGAGTCTGCATGTCCTCCCCGTGTCTGCGTGGGTTTCTTTCGGGTGCTCCGGTTTCCTCCCACACTCCAAAGATGTGCGGGTTAGGTGGATTGGCCATGCTAAATTGCCCGTAGTGTCCTAAAAAGTAAGGGTAAGGGCGGGTTGTTTGGTTACGGGTAAAGGGTGGATACGTGGGTTTGAGTAGGGTGATCATGGCTCGGCACAACATCGAGGGCCGAAGGGCCTGTTCTGTGCTGTACTGTTCTATGTTATATGTTTACCAACTGAATGAACGATTATCAACATGACTTTTCATGTTCAAAGGTTTGGAATTCTTTCACTCTATCTTAAAATTACGACATTATATTCAATGCAGAAAATAAGCAGAAATATATCGTAAATAAATGCCGGGTTCCACTTCATTATATTTTAATTAGTTTCTTCGTCTTAGACAACAGAACAATCCATCAGTAATGGCTACAAATGTCCACCTCATTGTATTAAAACAGAGGAATACGAGTAAATAAATTCCACGAATGTCTAAACAGTTATTGCAACGAGGTTAAATTTTCGATTAAAAGAAAGGTGCTTATATGGTCGAAAGAGTATTTTCGAACAAAACAGGTTACATCGATACAACCATTATTTTCTGAGTTACTCAGCTACAGATAAAGAATTATATCCCGATTTAGCAAATATAAACCTAAACACAGGATACATTATGCCAAAGAATTTTGCAGTGAACTTGTAGACAGGGGAAGCATTTTCAGGATTATAAAATGTGACTGTCCCTGCATCGGAATTGAGGTAAATTCCTATCTTGAGCAGTTCAACGATTCTAACGAAAAGGCCCAGTGACCTCGTTGTAAAGAGTTTTTCACCGATGTTCCACAGCACCACAGCCCAATATTCTTCTCTTTGTGATGGTCGTATCCATTTTTGTGTCCGGAAATTCAGTGCCGATATACCGACAGACCAAATACTCCCTTCATCAACCTCTATCTCCCAGTACTGTCTCCCTGACGTAAATCCTTTAGTACCCCATACAACGTAGGTGCCAAAATATTTATTTTCAACGTCTGTAAGGTTCGCTGTGTCCTTAACCCATCGAACGCTGCGATGATCTGCTCTGAACACCAATCGTGGATCGGCCGTATTCGGATTAAATTTGAGATCAACTAGAAAAACAATAAGGGAAATAATGAAAACGGAGAAAAGGAATGACACTATTGGAATTGTTTTAAAAATCCCTTATATATGTTTTTTTTCTGTTCTAGACTTTTTCATGTTGCAAAATTAAATGTTAAGCTCTGGGGCAGATTCTCACAATGTTTTTTTAGCATTACGACTGTAATAATATTAACAAATATGAACGAAATTTAACTGATACTATTACAATTCAAAAAATACAATCTCTAATCGATGCCTGTTCGTGCTAAATACTTAATGTGCGACGGGTAATGGTGGTCATTTAGTGGTAGTCGTCTGTGAGGTGTTTCTGGAGGAATCTGGGGTGGGAGAGTTGTCGGGAGTAGATAGAAGGGATGTTCGGGATTACGGAATCTAGGGAATTGCCGGGAGGGGGGGAGGTCGAGGGTGTGGAAAGGCAGTCGAAGGGGTAAAGTGGTCGGGCGCACGCGGAGGTAGTAAGAGCTGCAGAGGTTGTTCGGCGGTTTTGAGAATGTCCAGCCGGATATCGCGGAAGGAGGGGCGTTCCGTACTTTAGTTACCCAGGGTTTCGGGGGGAAATGTAATCCTTATTGCCTTTCCTGAGCTTATTCTGATTAGAAATTCGGACGCATCCGGTGTCTCCGACCTAAATCTGAGTTTGGGAAGTTTCGAGGCGCAGGGTAATTAAACATTTGAAATTTAAATTTCCGCAGCAAGTCCCGTGTATTCCTTGCTTTAGAATCTCTGGGGCATGTTCCAGCACATCATCTGGGCAAACTTACTGGTAGGACTTCCCAAACACATCGCCCCCTCCTCCACGCTCAATAAATGGAAGAATGAGCCGATGTGTTTTCGCTCTGAGTAAATTCTCCCCAGAAATAATGTCCACTGACATAAGCATAATCTGGAGTGCACATTGAAGGATTACATGATACCGACGATAAAGAGAGTTCACGCAAACAGGCAGTGCGTGGCTCTCTGGCCAGGCACGATAAGACGGATGTGATTTGCATGGGTCTTCCTGGTGTGCGGCACGCTCAACACTTGTTTCAGTGCTGGACTCAGGTGGTGGTCACCGAAGCTTTGGAGTGAAGATTCGAGCAGATTCACGGGTACATTAGGAGGAGTTACAGCACAGATTCCCACCGCAAATGCCTGGCCAAAGTTGATTCGACAAACAAGCAGTCACGGGGACAGGTAAGAACTTATGAAAATGCACACAATCCCTTAAATACGATGCATGAGCAAGCAAAATAAACCATTTGGAGTTGCGGTATAAGAGAATTAGTGGAAAAACTAGCTCCCACAAGGCAAGTCGGTTTTCAGGTATTATTGGTCACTGCACTATATTCAGCAACAAGAGACAGAAGGGGGCAGAATTGATAAGGGATACTATCAGGACACCAGAACCGAGAGAAAAAATGGAAGCACCATTTGTTTAAATTTAACCAACTTGCTGAGAGTAAACTATAACCTACCTCACTGCACTAAGGCGAAGGTGGACAACGTTTGCAAGAAATGTTATGCAAGAAAACCCACGTCACTGCAATCGTTAGGGAAATTTGAATGCTCCCAATACAGAGTTGAAATAACAGTGTCCAACAAAAAATATGGCGAGTAATTGTCGAGTTCGAAAGGATATACTTGTTGGTGAATGAATTCCCGGACACCGGGTGAAGAATATGCTACTGAAGATAATTCTAGGATATAAAATTGCCAAGGGGAGTTAATTACAGGAACTGAACTGAGGAAAAGAGAACGAGAAAAGGAAGTGTAACATCATAATTTTAAATATTGAAACAAGAAGAGGAACAAAATCAAGAACAAGAAGTTGTCGCATTAATGTAATAAAATGCTGAATGTTTTGCAAAAGTGTGAGTTTATTGTGCAGTGAAAAGTTAGTAGTAGTGAATAGCCTGAAAGTGGTAGATTTCAGTTACTTTGTGCAGAATACATATGAATTGGCAAGCCAAAAACGTATAAGAATGGCTTTCAGAAGGTGACTGTCGTATCTCTGTCATCATGTCTTCTACAATGAGGATGGGACAAGAAGATGGCAGAATATGGCAAGATAGTCTGCAAGAATCTGCAGATGAAAAGAAAAGCTAGACGATGAATATGTTTTGTCAAGTTGTAACGGACGGCAAGACAGCTGATGGGGTAAGGTAATTTATGCCACAGTGAAGCTGGAATTGAGATACATTTCATTTAATCGATTCGAATCGGATTCAGAGTCGAATATAAGCATGAGTAAACAATGTAGCCAATGCATGTATTAATAAGGTACTAGATTACAGTTATGCAAGTGGTAAATATATGTTTGTGTTGAAGCTGGGCGGTGATGTTTGGTAGGCAGAGCATGACAGCTGAAAGAATGATTTTCTGGTCGACAGAGATGCATTTTGACCCACCATCCTCGAACAATGTATATCTTTAAAGCTATCTTGTTTTGCTCTAGACTCTTATTTGTTTCAGCTACAAGGTAAAAAAAAAATGCATATTGGAATTGCTGGCTTACCTATAATATTTCGAAACACTTACTTCTCATTCTCTTCACTAAATTGAAATCTGAGATAAAATAAGATTATTGTTATATCTGCATCTGGGGAGCGAGGTGGAACATTTGAAAAACGTTTAGGGGACAGGGGCCATAACATCATACAAGCACAAGTAAACGATGGAAAAGAACAAGGAGAAATATATAAATAACGTCCAGATAAATAATTGGTTACTGGGTGCAAAGTTCACAAACGGCGAGTGGCTTTGACCCTATTAAATTCAATAACAGATAGGCAGGCAGTAAATTAGAAACGGGCTATCTATAAAGCGGAAGCACTTCAGGAACAGTCTAATTCCATCCCCACCTGAGGGACAGGTGGGGAAATTAAGCCAGCACTCCCTGAAAAAAGAAAGAAAAAGATGACAAAAAACGGGGTGACAATTCAAATGAGAACCAAGAAAAATGTTCTTGAAAAAGAACCAATGTTCACAGTGGGTGAGAATCAAAAAATAACAGCAGCAAGGATGTTTTGCAAGAGTCTGACAAGTTACATCAAATAAAAATTTCTCTCGACAGTTATATAATAAAAGGGTTGTAAAAGAGGGAAGAAGAACGCAATTGTCGCAAAGGGGCGTTAGAAATGGAGGGAGATAGGGTGGCATGCGGCGCAGTGGTTAGCACTAGGATTGCGACACTCTGGACCTGGGTCGAATCCCGACCCTGGGTCACTGTCCATGTAGAGGTTGCACATTCTCCCCATGCATGCTTGGTTTTCACCTCCACAGCCCAAAGATGTGCAGGTTAGATGGATTGGCCACGCTAAATTGCCCCTTAATTGGAAAAAAAAGTCATTGGATAATCCAGATTTATTTTTTTAAAAGAAATGTAAGGATAGAACATGACTTATGTATTTTATCAGAACAATGTATCTCTCTACAACAAGAAAACTGATGCTGCGAAAGGCGTAGTAAAAGAGCAGGTTTTATAAAAACGGACTGTGCAAACATTATAAATAGGACATATACATAATGGCGAGCATTAGACTGACAAGTCCCAAGAACAAGATCAGACACATCCACGTCTGGTGAGCGAGCTAATCCTGGAATATGCAGACACTGTCCACAATTGTTCATTTTTGTCTCTGATACAGCATTGTTGCCAGCGGGTTGGAGAACTTCAGTTGATTCACCACCGGTTCAAAACAGTGCACAGACAAAACCCTGTAACTATATACCACACAGTTTAAGGAGAGTTTTGCGAAAACTGGCAGAAATCATACTTTGTGACACAGTTAGCAGACATTCAGAAAAATGTTAATTCAATAAATATCAACAGTAAAAGCGTGATCAGGCAAAATCTAATTTCACTCATTTGATTAAGATTTTTACAGGCAAACCAGAGAGTTGATGAGGGTGAGTGATTTGAGTAGTCCACGTGGACTTCCACAAAGCAGTTACTGCCACATAATGGACTTGTCAGAAAACGTAAAGGCAGTGGAATAAAATAAAGACACCAGCATGGAAAAACATTGGTTCAAAGCAGGAAACAGAAAGTATGGATATATTGTTCATTTTACTGGAGGACATTATATGCACGTGCAAGTATTGTGAATTGTGAGGATGGATTTCCAGAGCTCTAAAACGGTGGAATCGGCCGACATGTGGAGAATGAAAGTGAAGTGCTATGAGTATAAAGTTATGTAATTTACTCAAACTGAAGGCAAGACTGTGTAAATAGAGGATACCAATCTAAAGGGAGAACCAGAGCAGACGAATAAAACCGTGTGTACAAATAGCCAAAGATTGTAGGCAGGTCATCAGCACTAAGGTATAATGGTCCCTGGGTTTTATAAATAGAAGAATGGTGCACAAAATCAAGGACGTTACAGTCATAGAATTTACAGTGCAGAAGGAGGCCATTCGGCCCATCGAGTCTGCACCGGTTCCTGGAAAGAGCACCCTACCCAAGCCCACACCTCCTCCCTAACCCCATAACCCAGTAACCCCACCCAACACTAAGGGCAATTTTGGACACTAAGGGCAATTTAGCATGGCCAATCCACCTAACCTGCACATCTTTGGACTGTGGGAGGAAACCGGAGCACCCGGAGGAAACCCATGCACATACGGGGAGAACATACAGAATCCGCACAGACAATAACCCAAGCCGGGAATCGAACCTGGGACCCTGGAGCTGTGAAATAATTTTGCTAACCACTATGCTACCGTGTTCCGGTGAATTCTTAGAAAATTTTGGATTATCCGATTAAAATATGGGCACATGCTTTACGGAGGATGCAAATGCATTCACGTTAGTGCTGATAAAAATGACAATTGTTCTGAATGTTCGTGATCTACTGATGGGAAATAATTGGAGAAGCTGGGTAGGCACTCTTTGGGCAGGTAAACACAGGCAAAAGATTTGGCATGACTGTTCCATACCACGAAGGCTAAGGAAAGAGTCAATGGGAACAAGCCGTTAACATCGTTGGAGGTTGGATTACCGGCGGCGGATGTGATTGGAGAGTACGCACTGGGAGACACTCCGACCAGAATCCGACACATAGAGCAACAGAAATGCAGCGCTTACCAATAAAAAATCGAAGCAAATGCTGGGGGTATGATCCAGGGTTTAAAACTGCCAGACAACAAAAAGAACAAAAGAGGGGGGAGCCAAATGAGCTCTTCAGATTCGGAAGCTTCCATGGAGTTCGCAGGAGATAAAATGGCGGCGTGCACCTCCCCATCCCACCGCCCAGTCGACTTCGTGCCAATCAGCCAAGGACATGAGCCACATCTGGCAGCTGAATTGAAGAAACCGCAACGGGTGCTGGCCGAAGAAGTAAAAAGGCCAGTGCATGAATCCTAGACCACATTTCCGGCCAATTGGAAGGGATGAATAAAAAGCATGGAAACTTGGATGACACCGTCAAAAATATGGACCACAGTCAGTGGATCAGGTCACTTGAAAATAAAAATTGCCTGCCATGCTGAAATCGAATATATTTTTGAAAATTAAAGTAGGCGACCTGGAAAACAAGCCATGATAAAATATCCACCTTGTGCTTCTGCCTGAGGGATCGGATGGCAAAATCCGCACAAAATACATAGCCGGCGTGTTATGTAAAACGGTGGACGAGAAGGTGCTCAAATCCCCGTCGAGACCTAGATACCTAGATCGGCAACGTGCATGGCGACCAAGACCTCGGACAGAGGAACACCCATGAGCAATAATCTTTAGGTTCCATAACGTTAAAGAAAAATAGCATATTCTCTGATGGACAAGGGACTACATTGACGTTAAATGGGAGAGTCACTAGATGCAGCTATACTAGGAACTTGGCGCTGAGTTGGTGAAAAAAAGAGCAGCATTTAATGGGGTGAAATCTGCCCTATTCTATAAGTTTTATTTGGGGTTGCTGGGTTAGGGGACATGAGGGGGGAGTGAGGCATATCTGGTGGTATGGCGTTGTCCACTAGTTGAAATTCGTCCAGCCACTTGACCTTAACAGGCCGCTGCCTTACTGGGATCTTCTCGCCAAGGCGTTACGAAATTCCTTGCTTGCTGAGCTATATATGTAATGACTGCCCCGGTGGGAAAGGCAGTAGTGGTTCTCCTTTCCGCCTTATAGCTAACCTGTAATGTGAGGGGTTTGAATGGACCAGAGAAGCGGGCAAGGACCTTTGCACATTTTAAGGGTTTAGACCCGGGTATTGTGTTCCTCCTGGAGACCCTCTTGCGGGTGAAGTTCCAGATAAGGCTTCGCAAAAATTGGGTGCGGCAAGTCTTTCACTCAGGCATTAATGGTGGGGCCAAAGGCACGGCAATACTAACCACAGGAAAATGTACTCCCTCCCGGATTCTGGATGGCACAATGGTCGCTGCATTGTTGCATGTGGTTCGCTGGAAAACACACTGGTTATTTTAGTGAGTCTTTATACTCCCAATTGAGACGATCGAGCTTCATAATCTCCCTGGCGAACACCCTCCCTGATTTAAACTAACATTGGATGATCTTGGGAGGAGACATAAACTGTATTTTGGATCCTAAACTGGACCGTTATATGTCCACATCCAGACCCCAGACTGGGATGTCAAGGGCATTGACCTCTTTCATGGAGACGACTGGAGTCGTTGACCCGTCTCATTTTCTGCATTCAAGCAGGAAATATTTTTTTTTGCATGTTCCATGCGCCATCTTACGACTTGATTGTTTTTTTGTTGCGAGAACAGGCAACTGTCATTTGGGATTATGTCCCTCATTTTGTTGTATTTTTGTTTGATTTTGTTTGATTTCAGCGCCTGCCTTGGAGACGAGATATCATTTTGCTGATGACAAATATTGTGAGTGTTTGCTGCTCTGGCAGACGTTTATCAAACTCAACAAAACAGAGTCAATTTCTCCCTCAACGCCCTGGGAAACCCGAAAGGCCATTATAAGGGAGTTAATCTCGTGGAAAAGGACAAAGTGGAATGACAAAGGCTGGTGGATTCCATCTAGCAGGTTGACCGTCAATATTCTTTTGCCCCAACGTCGGAATTGCAGAAAAAAATTGCAACTTCAATATGAATTGATCTCCACAATGAAAGTGGTACATCAGTTACAACATTCTAAGGGCACCTTCTATGAACATGAGGAGAAGGCGGGTCGTTTTCTTGTGTATCAACTCAAGAAGCAGATAGCCTCCCGAGAAATCGCACGATTCGGAGCAAAGGTAACCTAGTACTAGGCCCTCTCCAGGTAAATGCGGCTTTCGGGACATTTTACCGTGAGCTATATGAGTCACAGTCACCTCAGAAATGATAAGGTTTCTCGATGTTTTGCACATCCTAACCATTGAGGAAGGCAGCAAACGGGAACTGGAATTTATTGGATAACCCTTCAAACATTCTGTGAACAAGGGTATAATATTTGCAATTCTACAGTAATCTGTAACATCCCCAGAAAAGAGGGAAGATTTAAAGATTATGGGTAGTGCCTCTGCATTTTCTGCTCTCACTCCCTTCCTCTCCTGCGTTGAATCCCACCAGGTCTTGTGCCCTGTCAACCTTAAGCACTGACAGTGGATCAAACAGCCCACCTATCAAATTGAACCCTGCTAGTAACAAGCTTCCTCCGCTAACACCACTGCATGTATAGTCTCTTTCTAATTGACACAGATTAAATATATTCAATTAATACCTTATCCATGCTCCCTGCCTCTGTGTAAATTCCCTTTTAGATCACTAATCAGTACTACTCTCAATTTTGCTACCCATTTGCTATTTATATGGCTATAGAAAACGTTGGGACCACTTTAGTTTTGCTGCCAAATATATTTCCTTTCATTGTTCAAAACTTCTAACTTCTAAACCCAGAACAAATATAGAAATGTGTAGGTTGGGTGCAATCTGACAAAGCCCGCGGTCCTCATGGCTTCTCATCCGTATTTTATGAGTTCCTCAGAGCAACTAATACATTTAATTTTGTACATGTTCAATGATACACTGTGTAGCGAATCATTGCCCTCATCCCTGGCCCAAGACACAATCTTGGTGCTCCTGAAAGAGGGTAAGAACACAGTGGAGTATGGGTCTTACTGACCCATTTCACTCCTTAACACTGCTGTTATGGTACTGGCGAAAGTCCTGGCCGACCGGGTGGAGTTCTGTCTTCCAAATATATTGGAGGATCAGACAGGCTTTAGCAAAGGGAGGCAGATGTCGGAAATTTCCGACCTCTCTTGAACATTGCCCTATCCCCTCATGTGTTAGGGTACCTGAAGTTATAATATCTTTGGATGCATAAAAAACATTTGATACAGTGGAGGGGAACAATCTTTTGGAGATCTGTATTCGGCTTTGGCCCAACTTCTCCTCCTGCATTTGTTTAATTTACAATACTCCGAAAGCCAACATCCACACAAAGATGACTTCCTCTGAAAATGTTCCGCTAGGCAAAGGCCCTAGTCAGGGCATCCCCATTACTCTGTTGCTCCTTATAGAATAGATAGAACGATACAGCGCAGTACAGGCCCTTCGGCCCTCGATGTTGCACCGACATGGAAAAAAAAAAACTAAAGGCCATCTAACCTACACTATGCCCTTATCATCCATATGCTTATCCAATAAATTTTTAAATGCCCTCAATGTTGGCGAGTTCACTACTGTTGCAGGTAGGGCATTCCACGGCCTCACCACTCTTTGCGTAAAAAACCCACCTCTGACCTCTGTCCTATATCTATTACCCCTCAATTTAAGGCTATGTCCCCTCGTGCTAGCCACCTCCATCCGCGGGAGAAGGCTCTCGCTGTCCACCCTATCTAACCCTCTGATCATTTTGTATGCCTCTATTAAGTCACCTCTTAACCTTCTTCTCTCTAACGAAAACAACCTCAAGTCCATCAGCCTTTCCTCATAAGATTTTCCCTCCATACCAGGCAACATCCTGGTAAATCTCCTCTGCACCCGTTCCAAAGCTTCCACGTCCTTCCTATAATGAGGCGACCAGAACTGTACGCAATACTCCAAATGCGGCCGTACCAGAGTTTGGTACAGCTGCATCATGACCTCATGGCTCCGGAACTCAATCCCTCTACCAATAAAGGCCAACACACCATAGGCCTTCTTCACAACTCTATCAACCTGGGTGGCAACTTTCAGGGATCTATGTACATGGACACCGAGATCCCTCTGCTCATCCACACTACCAAGAATTTTACCATTAGCCAAATATTCCGCATTCCTGTTATTCTTTCCAAAGTGAATCACCTCACACTTCTCCACATTAAACTCCATTTGCCACCTCTCAGCCCAGCTCTGCAGCTTATCTATGTCCCTCTGTAACCTGCAACATCCTTCCGCACTGTCTACAACTCCACCGACTTTAGTGTCGTCTGCAAATTTACTCACCCATCCTTCTGCGCCCTCCTCTAGGTCATTTATAAAAATGACAAACAGCAACGGCCCCAGAACAGATCCTTGTGGTACGCCACTCGTAACTGAACTCCATTCTGAACATTTCCCATCAACTACCACTCTCTGTCTTCTTTCAACTAGCCAATTTCTGATCCACATCTCTAAATCACCCTCAATCCCCAGCCTCCGTATTTTCTGCAATAGCCGACCGTGGGGAACCTTATCAAACGCTTTACTGAAATCCATATACACCACATCAACTGCTCTACCCTCGTCTACCTGTTCAGTCACCTTCTCAAAGAACTCGATAAGGTTTGTGAGGCATGACCTACCCTTCACAAAACCATGCTGACTATCCCTAATCATATTATTCCTATCTAGATGATTATAAATCGTATCTTTTATAATCCTCTCCAAGACTTTACCCACCACAGACGTTAGGCTCACCGGCCTATAGTTACCGGGGTTATCTCTACTCCCCTTCTTGAACAAAGGGACCACATTTGCTATCCTCCAGTCCTCTGGCACTATTCCTGTAGCCAATGATGACCTAAAAATCAAAGCCAAAGGCTCAGCAATCTCTTCCCTGGCTTCCCAGAGAATCCTAGGATAAATCCCATCCGGCCCCGGGGACTTATCTATTTTCACCTTGTCCAGAATTGCCAACACTTCTTCCCTACGCACCTCAATGCCATCTATTCTAATAGCCTGGGTCTCAGCATTCTCCTCCACAATATTATCTTTTTCTTGAGTGAATACTGACGAAAAGTATTCATTTAGTATCTCGCTTATCTCCTCAGCCTCCACACATAACTTCCCACCACTGTCCTTGACTGGCCCTACTCTTACCCTAGTCATTCTTTTATTCCTGACATACCTATAGAAAGCTTTTGGGTTTTCCTTGATCCTACCTGCCAAAGACTTCTCATGTCCCCTCCTTGCTCGTCTCAGCTCTCTCTTTAGATCCTTCCTCGCTTCCTTGTAACTATCAAGCGCCCCAACTGAAACTTCACGCCTCATCTTCGCATAGGCCTCCTTCTTCCTCTTAACAAGAGATTCCACTTCTTTGGTAAACCACGGTTCCCTCGCTCGACCCCTTCCTCCCTGCCTGACTGGTACGTACTTATCAAGAACATGCAATAGCTGTTCCTTGAACAAGCTCCACATATCCAGTGTGCCCAACCCTTGCAGCCTACTTCTCCAACCAACACATCCTAAGTCATGTCTAATGGCATCATAATTGCCCTTCCCCCAGCTATAACTCTTGCTCTGCGGGGTATACTTATCCCTTTCCATCACTAACGTAAAGGTCACCGAATTGTGGTCACTGTCTCCAAAGTGTTCACCTACCTCCAGATCTAACACCTGGCCTGGTTCATTACCCAAAACCAAATCCAAAGTGGCCTCACCTCTTGTTGGTCTGTCAACATATTGTGTCAGAAAACCCTCCTGCACACATTGTACAAAGAACGACCCATCCAATGTACTCGAACTATATCTTTTCCAGTCAATATTAGGAAAGTTAAAGTCTCCCATAACAACTACCCTGTTACTTTCGCTCTTTTCCAGAATCATCTTCGCCATCCTTTCCTCTACATCTCTAGAACTATTAGGTGGCCTATAGAAAACTCCCAACAGGGTGACCTCTCCTTTCCTGTTTCTAACCTCAGCCCATACTACCTCGGAAGAAGAGTTCCCATCTTGCATCCTTTCTACCACCGTAATACTGTCCTTGACTAGCAGCGCCACACCTCCCCCTCTTTTGCCCCCTTCTCTAACCTTACTAAAGCACCTAAACCCCGGAACCTGCAACAACCATTCCTGTCCCTGCTCTATCCATGTCTCTGAAATGGCCACAACATCGAAGTCCCAGGTACCAACCCATGCTGCCAGTTCCCCTACCTTATTTCGTATACTCCTGGCATTGAAATAGACACACTTCAAACCACAGACCTGAACACTGCCACCCTCCTGCGAAGTCAAAACTGTGCTCCTGACCTCTCTACTCTCAATCTCTCGCACCCCAAAACTACAATCCAGGTTCCCATGCCCCTGCTGAATTAGTTTAAACCCCCCCAAAGAGTACTAACAAATCTCCCCCCCAGGATATTGGTGCCTTGTAATGGCCATTGAACCTTTATTGATAGTACTACGGTTGTCAGAGTGATGGAGAGGAATACAGCGAGAGGCAGAGGAATACTAGATCTCACCTTGTGCAGATGACCTACCCTTATATATTATGAATCCAATCTCCTCAATAGCAAACATCATGAAGATACTCTAGAGATTTAGCACAGTTTCTGGTTATGTATTAAACGTAAGTCAAGTGGATGTTTTCCAGTGAAATCGATAGCCAGAGGGGCTTAGCTTCCTTCACTGCTGTTTCACCTCTTGCCCACTAATTTCCAATAACTAGGGATCTGCACTGTCCATAACTGGGCCTTACTCCATAAATTGATTGATATGGTTGAAGCGGACTAATGGAGGTGGAATAATCTCTCCCTGCCTCTACGGGCAGGATCCAAATTGTTAAAATGAAAGCACTCCCCAGATTTTTATTCTTATTTCACACAAATCATTTTTTATTGCGGTCAACAAACTAATATCGTTTATCTCGCAGGTAAGAGACCCAGAGTCCGCAGCGCTCTGATTCAGAGAGTCAGAGGATTGGGAAGCTTAGCTCTCCCGAATCTCCTATTTTATTACTGTTCTACCAATATACTGAAAATCCTACAATGGCTAAGTGACCCGAAGTCGAACTGGAGTAGATTGGAGGAATAGTCTTATTCTGTAGTCTCCTCCCTCCACACCAGAATTACAGCTCTGCTGCACGTTTCCCCAGTGGATCTTTCCTTGAACCCTGTTGTGATTTCTTCCTTCAGGATTTGAAAGCAGCTCCGGCAGCACTTCTATCGTCTTTCAGTGTCCTCATTTGCCCCGATATGTGACATCCACCTCTTTGGACCCATTGTTCAGGTACTGGAGAACGGGAACTCTGGTACAATTTTTAACTTATTCCTAGTTGGAGGATTTGCCGACCTTGAAAACTCTTAGAAAGATACAGTCTGACTTGTCCCAACCTTTCACGTTTGCTTCAAATTCGGGATTTCTCATGTAAGTTATTTTACTCCTTCCACCTGTCGCCTCCTTCCCTGCTGGTAATTCGCATTGGCACTGCAGGAGAGTGGGTCAATTTCAAATCTCTACAGCCTCATTCTATCTTCAGATCCTTACCTTTTGGATCGAGTATATGAGAAATGGGTGGAGAAACTAGGCTGTGAGCTTTCTGGGAAAGTTTGAAGATAAGCCCTCCACAGTTTGAACTCCACTTCATCCTGTCCCAGACTGAGGTTGGTCCAATTCAAAGTGTTACATTGGACGCATTGGAGAAAAGGTAGGGATGAGTGGATTCTTTAACGATGTGAGAACAAGTGTGCCCGCTGTTCACTTCAATGGCTAACCACACGCATGCCGTTTGTTGTTGCGCTAAGCTATCAGGATACTGGGCCTCCTTTTAATATTAATTACAATAACTTTTATTGTTGTGACAACTAGGCTCACATTTGGGGCAGCACGGTAGCATGGTGGTTAGCATAAATGCTTCACAGCTCCAGGGTCCCAGGTTCGATTCCCGGCTGGGTCACTGTCTGTGCGGAGTCTGCACGTCCTCCCCGTGTGTGCGTGGGTTTCCTCCGGGTGCTCCGGTTTCCTCCCACAGTCCAAAGATGTGCGGGTTAGGTGGATTGGCCATGCTAAATTGCCCGTAGTGTCCTAAAAAGTAAGGTTAAGGGTGTGTTGGGGGTATAGGGTGGATACGTGGGTTTGAGTAGGGTGATCATGGCTCGGCACAACATCGAGGGCCGAAGGGCCTGTTCTGTGCTGTACTGTTCTATGTTCTATTAACACTGCAATGAAGTGAAAAGTCACTAGTCGCCACACTCTGGTGCCTGTTGGGGTACACGAAGGGAGAATTCAGAATGTCCAAAAAACCCCAACAGCACGGCATTCGGGTCTGTGGGAGGAAACCAGCACCCGGAGGATACCCACGCAGACACAGGGATAACGCACAGACTCAATATACAATTTTGCAGACAACACTAGAAGTTGAACACTCGCTACAATATTTGGCGTTTCGAACTCCCTGGGCGGGATTTTCCAGTCCACGAGCCACGTTTTCCAGCACGTCGCCGCCAGCAGCGTGATTCTCCAGTCCTGCAGCCGGCCAATAGAGTTTCCCATTATGGCCACCCAATGCCGTCAGGAAACACAAGGGCGTGTGTGCACTGCCGAAGGAGAATTCCACTGCCCATCTTTCTACTCGGGAGTGAAGGCAGATGTTCTTGTCTTTGCTTCATCAACAGCCAGGAGCAGATATTACTCAACTGGAGATCCCCATCACCACCCAAGGCACCTGCCCGGATGAAAGTTATCGGTCTTGTATCTGGAGAAAGTCAAGAGTACCATCAGAGGCTAGGTAGGGAATTTATACTAGAGGTGACAGACATTAATTTCTTTCTTTGTAGATCTGTACACGTTAAAGGGTTAGAGGGAATGATTTAGTGGAAAGGGGGTGGGATAGGCAGTAATATGGATTCCTGGTACTATTGCACTCTTCAATTGCCTTCCTACTTTTGTTTCGGTTGATTGGTTTTTATTTTATTTTGTTGTTTATGAAAGTTTTATTGTGTGTATATTTTTGGCTATATGTATATTACTGTTTATGTTTGATAATTCAATAAAATGTTTATTAAAAAACATGGTTAGAAGTTTTGAACAATGAAAGGAAATAAATTTGGCAGCAAAACTAAAGTGATCCCAACGTTTTCTATGGCCATATAAATAGCAAATCGGTAGCAAAAGTGAGAGTAGTACTGATTACTGATCTAAAATGGAATTTACACAGAGGCAGGGAACATGGATGAGGTATTAATTGAATATATTTAATCTGTCTTTGTCAATTAGAAAGCGACTATACATGCAGTGGTGTTAGCGGAGGAAGCTTGTTACTAGAAGGGTTCAATTTGATAGGTGGGCTGTTTGATCCACTGTCAGTGCTTAAGGTTGACAGGGCACAAGACCTGGTGGGATTCAACGCAGGAGAGGAAGGGAGTGAGAGCTCAAAATGCACAGGTACTACCCATAATCTTTAAATCTTCCCTCTGTTCCGGCGATGTTACAGATTACTGTAGAATTGCAAACATTATACCCTTGTTCACAGAATGTTTGAAGGGTTATCCAAGAAATTAAAGACTCGTCAGTTGAATATCAGTGGTGGTAAAGTTTCTAAAACAAATCCGTCAGAATATAATTCGTAGTCACATAGAAATTATGAATTAAAAAGGAAGAGGCAGCATGGATTTCTGAAGAGCAAATTATGCTCAACAAATTGTCCGGAGTTCTTTTAAAGAGGAAACAGAAAATTTCAATGAAGGTAATGTTTTGGCGTGGTGTACATGGACATTAGAAAGGCATTCGATACAGTTCCACACTAGACTTGTGAGAAACGTTGTAGCACATGTCACACAAGGGATAGTTGCACCGTGGCCACGAGATTGCCTGAGTAATTGTAAAACAAGAGTCATGGTTAATGGGCATGTTTTCTGGCTGGAGGAAAGTTTGTGATGGAGTTCACCAGTAGTTGATATTGAAGCCCTTGTTTTTCCTGATATATTAGTGGTTTATATTTTGGGGGCAGGGGACAATTTCGAATTTAATTGATGACACTAAACTTGGAAGCATTGTAAACTGTGAGGATGACAGTTTCGAACTTAAAAAATCTATCTTGCTGCCACTCGGAAAAGTTTGTTTGGATTTGTTTACTGTGACGTGTACTGAGTACAGTGAAAAGTATTGTTCCGCATAGAGTACAGACAGATCACTCCATACATGAAAAAACCAGAGGGCAAACATAAATAGACAGTGTAAATACATAGACACAGGCATCAGGTGATGCATCCAGGTGTGCAGTACTACCCTGTAGAGAAGATGTATGAAAATATCAGATACGTCCAAAAGAGGGTCGTTTAGGAGTGTGTTTACAGCGGGGAAGATGTTGTTTTGAATCTGTTAGGGCGTGTTCTCAGACTTTTGTATCTCCTGCCTGATGGAAGTTGGAAGTGAATAACCAGGTAGGAGGGGTCATTGTTTATGCACTTTTCAGAGGGAGCAGGACGTATAGATTGAGTCAATAGATGGGAGGTGGTTTTGCGTGATGTGCTGGGCTGTGTTCACGACACTGTAGTTTCTTGAAGTCTTCGTCCAAGCAGTTCCCATACCAGGCTGTGACGTAGCCAGATAGGAATGCTTTCTATGGTGCATCTGTAAAAAAAGAGTCAATGTACACATGGCAAAATTCCTTAGATATCTGAGAAAGTATCAGCGCCATTGTGCTTTCTTAGCCGCAGTTTCGATGTGGGTGGACCAGGACAGATTGTTGATGATGTGCACACCTAGAAATCTGAAGCTGTTAACCATCTTCACCTCGGCACCGTTGACGCAGACAGGGGTGTGTACGATACTTTGCTTCCTGAAGTCAAGGATCAGCTCGTTAGTTTTGCTCACATTGGGGGAAAGATTGTTATTGTTACATCACTCCACTATCTCCCTCCCGTATTCTGACTCATTGTTGTTCCAGATCCGACTCACTATGGTCGTATCGTGAGCAACGTTATAGATGGAGTTGAAACCAAATGTCTCCGCATAGTCATGTGAGCATAGGGAGTATATTAGGGGCTAAGTACGCAGCCTTGCAGGGCCCTGGTATTTAGGACTATCGTGAAGCTGGTGTTTTTGTTAATCCTTACTTATTGTGGTCTATGGGTAAGAAATTCAAGGACTCAGGTGCAGAGGGAGGAGCCAAGTCGTAGCTTTTGGAGTTCTGATATGAGCTTGGCTGGAATTATGGTGCTCAAGGCTGTAGTTAATCAATAAGAATCTGACATAGGCGTCCTTGTTGGTGAGATGCTCCTGCATTGAGTGTAGGGCCAGGGAGATGATGTCTGCTGTGGACTGGTTGTGGTGGTATGCGAATTAGAGTGAACCTAGTCATTCAGGGAGTATGGAGTTGATGTGTCTCATGACCAACCTCCTGAAGCACTTCATAATGGTCAATGACACTGGACGATAGCCATTTAGGAAGAAAACCTGGTTCTTCTTTCACAGCGGTATGATGGTGGTCTTCTTGGAGCAGATTGGGACTTCGAAACAGAGTAGGTGAAGGTTGAAGATGTCCTGGAACACATCTGCCAGCTCATATGCTCAGGACCTTAGTGCATGGCCAGGATCCGTCACTTTCCAAGGTTCACTTTCAAGAAGGCCAATCTGATTTCGGATGCTTTGATGGTAGGTATCGGAGTATCCGAGGCTGCTGGGGAAGTTGTTAATGGTTTGATGCTTTCCTGTTCGAACTAAATATAAAATGCATTCAGATCACTGTTGCCGGAGATTTTAGTCAGCTCTGCTTTGTAGCCCGTTGTATTGTTTAAGCCTTGCCACAACCAACGACAGTCCGTGACATTGGTCTGTGACTCTAGCTTGATCTGATATTGTCGCTTGGCATTCCTCATGACTTTGCGGATGTCATACTTCGATTTCTTGTATCAAAAAGGGTCCCCTGTCATAGAGTCATAGACATTTCCAGCATGAAAACAGGCCCTTCGGCCCAACTTGTCCATGCTGCCCAGTTTTCAACTCTAAGCTCGTCCCAATTGCCCGCATTTGTCCCATATCCCTCTAGATCCAGCTTTCCCATATAACTGTCTAAATGCTATTCAAGAGACAGCATTATACCTGCCTATATTATTGCATCTGGCAGCTCGTTCCAAACACTCACCACCATCTATGTGAAAGAATTGCCCCTCTAGACACTTTGATACCTCCCCATCTCACCTTGAACCGATGCCCTCTAGAACATAGAACATAGAACATAGAACAGTACAGCACAGAACAGGCCCTTCGGCCCTCGATGTTGTGCCGAGCAATGATCACCCTACTCAAACCCACATATCCACCCTATACCCGTAACCCAACAACTCACCCCCTTAACCTTACTATTAGGACACTACGGGCAATTTAGCATGGCCAATCCACCTAACCCGCACATCTTTGGACTGTGGGAGGAAACCGGAGCACCCGGAGGAAACCCACGCACACACGGGGAGGACGTGCAGACTCCACACAGACAGTGACCCAGCCAGGAATCGAACCTGGGACCCTGGAGCTGTGAAGCATTTATGCTAACTACCATGCTACCCTGCTGCCCCTTTGCTACCCTGCTGCCCCTTGCTACCCTGCTGCCCCATCTTTTCCCTTTTCTTTCTGTGGTTCCAAAATGCAAAATATCCTCACATAGTCAGGTCCGAGCCATAGTAACTTTGCAACGTGTCTGCCATGGATATCAAATCATATTAGGTTATTGGTATTTGTGCTTTCATTTCAACAATCATGTTGCAAATATTGCCTGCATCCAGATAATGACACTGAGAACGTTCACCATTTTTTCGATCCTTGCTACATTTTCTTTCCTTCTGCCATCTTTCTATGCTCCCTCCCGCCGTATCACACTCTGGTCACCATTGCCGGTATTACTGCCCTCAGGTCCTCTCTCTTCAACTTCCCAAACCTCCCCTCAAATCTACCTTTCCCCCACTGTTTAGTTAAAAGTCCACTCGACAACCCTGGTTGGCTGGCGAAACGACTGTAGGAAATAAATCAGTCTGTATTTTATTACCTTCATTTTTGAAAGAAATTCTATTGCATAAATCTATAGTTGGAAAATATATCTCTCCACCATATGCTGAGATTTTCTGAATGCTGATTAGTAGAAAACATCAAACATCAATAGAGAATCAATGGAAGGATTTACCTATTTGCGATTTATGCGGATCTGTGTTTACAAGAGAATAAAGAACCTAAGTAAAATGCAAACAGTAGCCAGCAAGATCGACATTTATGACGTTGTCAATAAGGACTATCTAACTACGGTGAAAACCAAATCACTGACTTCCAGAAAAAAATGTAAATAATGGAAAAGGAAATTGGCAGCACAGGGATGAACAATACCAAATTGAAAACGGCAGCGAAAAAGCCCCAGTGCCGGTGCCTAGTTCCACGCATTGTTGAAACGCCCATCGATATGTAAATGCTCGTTAAGAGTAAAAGATTTCCAGTCCACCAGCCACATGTTCCTCGGTGGCATGCCCTTGTCAGCAGCGGAATTCTCCGTTCCTGCCACCTGCCAATGGGATTTTCCGTCATGGCCACGCCACGCCTCCGGGAAACCGATGGGCGTGGTGCGTTGCGGCACAAAGGAGAATCCCACCGGTTTGATTATGGTGTGCATAGGTTCGACATACCTTTAAATGCTGCAATGAAGTAAATTCGATAGCGTTCAATTAATTGTCACTGATAGCATCTGACACATGGCATACCCAGTATGTGTGCTTCCTTCCCTTCCATGACCTTGCCTGAGCCTCAGATTCAATATGCAAATATTCTGCGGAACCACTTGTCAGCACAACAAAAGAAAAGCAATGAAATGTCCCAAGGCGTTTCACCAGGGATTTTTAACACTGAACTGGACACCCAAACACTTGAGTTGATATTAGGTGCAGGCAGTCAACCTTTTACAGAAAATGGTAGGTCATGAGGATTTTTTAAAAGGAATATTATAAAATGGAATAATGTGAGTTTTCAAGCGAGATTAAGGAGGGACCTGCAGATCTCATTGTATCGCAACTGATGTATGTCTGGCCATAATGCTGCAACTAAAATTCAGAATGATGACGAAACAGAGTTATATGAATACAGATATGTCAGAGAATTATATGGCTGCATAAATTACAGGGATAGACATAGGGATGAGCCAGGCCGTCAAGTGATTTATAATCAGGAATGATTGTGTTAAAATAATGGCGTCACTGAGTCATTCAACGGGGATAATATGCAGTGTTTTGTGGCTGCAAGATCAGGTGCGGTAGAATTATGTGACAACCTGAGGTTTACAGAGGTTAGAATGTGCAAGTCCATTCTGCAGTGTATTGGAATGTTCAAATCTAGATTTAGCAGAGCGAGGGATGCAGTTTTAAAAATCAGATTATCTGAGACAGGACTGGAGTCACAGTTTGCATATTAAAAACATATGTATTCATGTAGGATGAGAATCTGATACAGTATAGCTTATGATACCTTTCGTGGTCTTAATACCTTTAACTCATTTTTTATCATAAACATACCGAACTCCTTCGTGACATCATTTAATCATTCAGACTCCACCGCACGATGGGGCAGCGACTTCCATAAATTCACCATCCTCTGCGAGAAGTAGTTTCTCCTCATCTCATTTCTAAATCTACTACCTCTCAACCTATATCTATGACGTCTTGTTCCTGATTTTTTTTGTTTGTTTGTTTTGTTTATTGTCATGTGTACCGAGGTACAGTGAAACATATTTTTCTGCAAGCAGCTCAACTGGCCATTAAGTACATGAAAAGCAAAGGAAATTTAAAGAAAATACATAATAGGGCAACACAAGATATACAACGTAACTACATAACACCGGCATCGGCTGAAGAATATGGAGGTGTAGCGTTAATGAGGTCAGTGGAGGCCTTAAGAGGGTTGTTTAGGAGTCTGGTAACAGCGGGGGAAAGGCTGTTTTTGAGTCTGCTCGTGCATGTTCTCGGACTTTTATATCTCCTGTCCGATGGAAGAAGTTGGAAGAGTGAGTAAGCAGGGTGAGAAGGGTCTTTGTTTATGCTGCCCACTTTCCCCAGGCAGCAGGAGGTGTAGAAAGAGACTGGGCTGTGATTACGACTCTCTGAAGATTCTTGCGGCCTTGGGCCGAGCAGTTGCCATACCAGGGTTTGATGCAGCCAGATAGGATGCTTTCTATGTTGCATCTGTAAAAGTTGGTAAGAGTTAATGTGGACATGCCGAATTTCCTTAGTTTCCTGAAGTATAGGCGCGTAGCACTTTCTTGGTGGTAACGTCGACGTGGATGGACCAGGACAGATTTTTGGAGGTGTGTAGTCGGAAGAATTTTAAACCGCTGACTATCTCCACCTCGGCCCCGTTGATGTTGACAAGGGTGTGTACAGTACTTTACTTCCTGAAGTCAATAACCAGCTCTTTAGTGTTGCTGGCATTGAGGGATATATTATTTTCGCTTCCGCACAAGGGGAATGTTTTGGTCCACGTATACTTGATAAATCCCTCCTAGTGTGTTACATACCTCGACCATGACCCCTCTCATTTTTCTAAATCCAGCCAGTATAAGCCAACCTGTTCAACCTCTCCTCATGAGTCAAATGTTTATCGCCACAATAAATCTGCTGAACCTCCTCTAAACTGTCTCCAAAGCCACCATATCCTTCCACAAATAAGACCAAAACTGGACACAATACTCCATATGTGGTCTCACCAACACCCTATACAATTACAGCAACACTTCTCTATTGTTACACTTCAATCCTTTTGCAATAAACATTAAAGTTCCATTTAACGTTTTAATTATATGCTGTAGATGCATACCGACTTTCGATGATTCATGAACAAAGGCACCCAGATGCCTCTGCCCGGAGTCATTTTGAATCTGCCCTCCATTTAGATAATAAGTTGCCTTCCTATTTTATTCGGCCAAAACGGATAACCTCACACTTATTCACATTAAACTCCATCTGCCAAATGTTGGCCCGTTCTCCGATACATGCATCTATTGGTGTTGAGAAGGCAGCCTGACAGTTCAGTAAAACTGCACATGTCCACTGAGTTAATGGTGAGTTAACGCTGCTTATTGTCTGCAGATATGTGAAAACTAATGCTACCTGGTCGGAGCATTTTGCTCAAGGACAACGGGTGGGTGAAAGATACGATGCCCAGAGATGGCACTGTTGACTGTCCTTGTTTCTGTGACCTTATCTGGGCCTGTCACTCTTCAAAGCATTTGTGCTGGTCTGACACAGTCCCCCATCTTTGCTTATTTATCTTGAGTAATGGACATTCAGTCCTTGCTGCCCAGTTCTCGGCATCTTACTGCATAAAACGTTTGCCTCTCCAGACCCTCTGTTCCTTAAGGCCAGGTTTCAATCCTTGATTTAATCATTTTTAATTCACATAGTTTACTCTCTACTTGACTTAGTTTTCCCATGGGTTTCTGTGAGTCTGCTCAAGAACTAGCGGAGCTGATACTTGTGCACATCTTGCTAGAATGTGAGATCAATGAGCTATTCGGGCTATTCAATGAAATACCAGAGTTAAGATATCTTTCAGAAGGTTCATTTCCGCCAGTGCCCTCGTTTTCTGTTAATACTAAAGTCATTTTATAATGCTTTCAGCCAAGTATGGGTGAGGACAATAAATTGCAGTAAAATTACACGAATTCGTAGAACATTTTTCCCGTAGACTTGCTTGATTTGAAACAATGTTTCAAAGCAAAAGGATCCCTATAGATCCTGTCAAAAGAAGGTCAACATTAAATATAGATTACTGAAAGAGGATTTTAGTACAAGAATAAAGAAGCTTGCTGCAGTTGTATTGAACTTTGGTCAGATTACACATGGATGATAGTGCGTATTTCGGTCTCCCTACGGAAGGATGTGAAGACAAATCTAGGAGCACAACAAGTGTTCATCAGGCTAAGCAGATTGTCGAATAAGGAAAGATTGAGGAGGCTGAAACTGCATTCTCATGAATTTAGATGACTTTGAAGTGACCTCATTGATGTGTACAGAATACTTACAGGGCTCGCCAGGGCAGATGCAGGAAGAATGTTCCTCCTGTCTGGGCATTCTCGAAGCGGGAAACACATTCCCAGAATGAGCGGTAGGAAACATTAAACCAAAATGATGAAATGTAATTTAAGGTATGGGGTAGTAAATCTTTTGCATTCTCATGCCAAGAGGCTTTGAACTGTCAGTCATAGAGTATGTTCAAAGCAGAATTTTGATTTATACCAGGCGTAAAAACGTGTGGCTACGAGGAGAGATTGTACAGGTTGGGGTAATTTTTCTTGGAACAAAGAAGGCTGAGGGCTGAATTAAGTGAGGTGTACAAAATTGTTTGGAGACGAGATCTAGTGGACAAGATAAATTTGTTTCTCTTGGTGGAGAGTTCTAAAACCAGGGAACATAAATTGAAGTTCAGTTGCACAAGGTGTAGAGAGGACATTAGGAACATTTGTTTAACGCAGAGAGCAGTGGGACTCTGGCGTTCGCTGTCCGAATTAGTGGTGGAGACAGAACTCTTTTAAAGGTACCTGGATCTACACCTTAAGTGTTCTAAGCTACAGGGCTAAGGACCGAGTGCAGGAAGGTGGGATTAAAAAGGGCATCTTGGTGTCCTGGGGCTGGCTTTCACAAGAATGGCCTTCTGTGCTGTAACCTTTCTATGATTCTATGATTACGGATGTATTGCTGTTGCCTCACATCTATTTGAAACTCAGGCGGCTCGTACTAATGATTGCCCAGCCTTGCCGACGCCATTCGCTTGCCACCTATATTGAAGATGATATCCATGATCATTGTAATGTTCCATTAATTTCTAAAATGCCACGTTGACGTTTTCACATTTTAAAAGAGGCCGTGAAATTGGACGGCTGATCAAATATCGTCATTTTTGCTCTCATCTCAGGAGACACTTTTCCACACCCAAAAACCTTGAGCGCAATGTAATCCATATCTGAATGGGAAATATGGTCCAGATGTTTTGTTTTATCACACTTTTAAATAAAAGTTGAATCAGGCCATTCCACTTAAAATTAGCCCATATTCGCCAGTCGTTGAGATTCACTTTTCTCCCTGACAGGGGGTTTCAGGCGGCTTGGGCGGAATTCAGTGGCCTGGAATCACCGATCTCACAGCCACATGTTTTTCGAGGCAAGCCGTTCGCAAGCGATGCGATTCTATGCTCCCGCCACTTCGCGAGCGATTTGCCATTGAAGCCACCCCACACCGCCGGAAGGCCCATGGACAGGGGTATGTAGCCGGCAGGGAAAGAGAATGGCGACAGCCGGAGGGCCAATGGGAAATCTTCATTGACAAGCGACGGGAGGATAGTATCCAGCTGTCACCGAGAAACATGAGGCTGAAGCCCCAAAGAATCCCGCCTCGTATTATCCTTGGTTTAACCAAAGCGCAACTTTGTACCCAATACATGCAGGAGAAATCTATTAACCCTCATTCAACAGGATGTCAGATGATTTACTTATTGTAAAGTAGTACAGCAGCATTGCAAGGAATAATCAACATTCTTCACTTCAAACCAAATTTTGAGTTTTTGCCCGTAGATAGAGAAATCTTGGCAAACAATTAATAATAAGTGTGTAATTTAAACATTTTACAATGCAGAGTGGGCAAAATAGAGCCCACGCTAAAGTTTTCCCAGTTCTCAATATAATTCTAATCAATGGGGACTACCACCGAGTGGCTGTTTAGTGTCTCGCGATTTGAAATTGACAGTCTTACATTATGGACAAAAGTCAACATTAATCTTTAGGGGCTGTAAAATATGTGAAAATAACCTGCTAACAAAGACCTGTTACTTTCATGCCGGCACTGTGGGAAATTAACCATGCAGTTAATTGTATTCGTAAATCGCTGACATTCCAGACGGTCCAAGCATCGCAGTGGAAGAAATCGAGTTTCGGATACAAAACGGTGAAGAATAAAATTCCAAGGACACCAAAATCTACGTCAAAATATATGTTGCCAAAATGCACCACTGTAACTTGGGCATAGCTCAGTGGAAAGAGGGCATCCCGGGTTCGTGTTGTGATTTCTAAGATGATCCTCCTTCCAGGCAGAACAGCCATTATATCTGTCTGTTCACAGGGTGAAATAAGTAAGCGCAAAGTAAGATAGTTTACATCAAGTTTGAACGCAAATGGTGATACAGTATCACTCTCTACATGTCAGCAAACGTATGTTTTCGTTCTCGGAAGTATGCGTGTAAAAGTAGATGCAAATGTTCATGAATTATTTCTAAAAGGTTTTTACCGTGTGATCAGTCAGTGATTGGTGATTTTGATTTCAGCTTTGGAGCTGGCTTACTATGCACACAACTCGTCAGCGTGACCGTACGCTGTGCAAACACATGGTCCAGAAAATGTAAATTGCTACTTACCAGTTACCCCGCCACAAACTCGTAGCTTTGCTTTCAAGTTGCCAATTTCTGGAATCACGATTAAATAAAAATAATTTTAATTCTCAGATTTACGATTATGCAAATCAGAAAAATCGAAAAATAACCATTTTGTGCGTACATATATTTCAGCACAATCGAATCGTCCGCGCTTTAAATCAGCTGAAAGCCTGCTCTGAGTTTGTAACTTAATTTTAGAATAAAGTTAAAAAATAAGTTACAATGCACAGAAAATACTGGGTTACGGCCTGATTGATTTCTTTGATTTCCGCTGGCTTGTGTGTCATGCTGCCAGATCGGCAACTATAAGCCCACAACGAGGCGCCCGACAGGCAATTCTACTGAGCAATACAAAGGACCGTCTAGATATAGGATTAGTGTCATTTCCTAAAGTATGTTTTGTAAGTCCATTTTCTTTTGCAATAATCCAACAATATTCTTAGCTATGTTTGGGTGAGAACTCAATAATTATTCATACGAATTGTTGCACATTCTGTTGTGTAGGGCGTTTCCTGCATTCACACAGATTTTACATTCCCACCTTGACCTTGTGAAGTCTCTGCATCCCAATGGCTCCTTGACAAATACCCTTTGGCACTCCTGGTGGGACCACCCATGCCATAATGTGGAGCAAAAGCGCCAAGAAAAATTCCAGGTGAAGGAATACGAGGCGTTCAATGGGCCGTGAAGGCTGCAGAAGTAATACGGTCACGATCTTCCTGATCTGACATATCACTGAAATGTCACTACCAATAGACAATGCTGGCGCCCAAGCCGCCCACATTATGCTTTGTCACGCATAGGCTTCCACTAGGAATCATCTGAAAAGTCAGTTCACTATAGAGGATTAGCGACGTAGACTGTTCTATGGTCCGTGTTCAAGAATCTACACAGAACACCGAATTTACAGTGCAGAAGGAGGCCATTCTGCCATCGAGTCTGCACCGGCCATTGGAAAGAGCACACTACCTAAGCCCACACCTCCACCCTATACCCATACTTCCACCCGGTCCCCGTAACCCCACCTTACCTATTTTTTTGTTGGACACTAGGGGCAATTTATCATAGCCAATCCACCTACCCCTGGACATCTTTGCACTGTGAGAGGAAACTGGAGCACCCGGAGGAAGCCCACGCAGACACGGGGAGAACGTGCAAACTCCGCACAGACAGTGACCCAAACCGGGATTCGAACCTGGGTCCCTGGCGCTGTGAAGCCATTATGCTAACCACTATGCTACCGTGCTGCCCCCCCCCCCACCCCCCACAGGTGATAGATGAATGAAGGTAATTTGTACACGGGTTTTGGGACAGAAATTTCCTTGAGAAGATTTCCTTTTTCAACATACTGTCTGATTGCCCCAATTAGTACTGCGAGAAAATGTCGTAAATAGGCGTTTCCACTTTGTGCTGTGAGCGAATATCACACCACAGAATAACCATATTCTTTTGCGAATAATCTACCTATAGTATTCTGAAATGTTAGAACACGCAAAGGAAATATTAGGTGTGATTATCAGAAGAAATAACTGAAGTCCCATTGCATGATACTCCAGACTTTAAATTGAGAATTCTGCCCTCAGTGTCCAACCTCGTTGGAAGATGGAGCCAAAGGAACGCGCCGGGAGATACATCTTGTACTGGGAAGGCAAAGCTGACAGCCATCGGTGCGTCAGTCCTGTTGTTTTTGTCAACAGAACCAAAACATTGATTACACGGCCAGAGCTCCCCAGTGATATACTGACAAGTCTATGAGAGCGATAACAGTAGCTAAGGTAATCGGGGTTTTTCCCCAAACATTTTTCACTGCGGAAAGTGTGTGCCAACATTTCTAATCTGATATGGATAAATTGATGAAGTCCTCGCTGCCATCCCAAAGATGAATAATGTCAATGTACTGGGCAGTTTAATGTCAGGGTTCGCCATGTCTCTTATGTTTCGAAGAGAACCATTGAAAGAAAAACAACAAGGTTAACGCCCATTTAAAGAGTTTTGGCATTATATGGTCAGCATAGCCTCTCTGTAACAAACACCGTCTTCCAGCAGAAGTAAATACACAATGAATGGAGGCTTACTAGACCAATGTATTAACATCTTCTGTATTATGCCATTGTTCGCACCAAATACCTACGTCTTTTTCACTTGAATCATGGCGGGTAACCGATAGCTGCTTGCAGATCATCGGCTTAATCGATCAGCAATGAACATTTACTAACGCCAAGTCATCACAACGGCAAAAAATCTAAAATCTAGAATGTCAATGTGTCAGCCTTAAAGCAGCCCGTCAAAGAGAGGGACTGTAGTGTAGATCGTGGCCTATCTGGTAACACATCACACAAACAATCCTATTCTAGATACTGGGTGCAAAGACATTCAGCTGCATTAGATTGCTGTGCCCAATGGACAACCCTAGACGGTCATATTTTGTTTCAGTATTATCAACAGTAGCATGGGTCAGCTAAAGGTACGTTCAGATATGTGATCTTCTGGAAGAAATCGAAAAGCCTTCATTGTCCGACAGGGCAACCCAATTTGTGGCTCAAGACGTCAGCATTCCAACACCGATCACTTTTGACACTGATAAATCAGCTTCCGATCCTCTTTCTTTGTCAAGTTGGTGTATTCCTTCACAGGGTAGTAAAGCAAGAGCCAGACATCGCTACTCTCACCAAATCAGGCCGTATCTGTCCCAGTGGCAGGGCAGGGCCACAGGACTGGCAGACCAATGGTGTGCAGTTTATTGGCAGTGGTCTTGGAATTCCTCTTCAATGCCTCGTGAACCAATGCATTTTCAAGCCATCGGTTCAAACCTGGCAACAAAACTTTGGTGTACATTCCTCTTACCGCTAATTAAACAGTACTTTGCCAGGATGAAAACTATCACGAAGAATTTGAGTAGGTATGGACGGAACAGCACGAACACTGAAAATCTACGAGGTTCACCACCAAGTTTGACTCCTTACTATCAGTAATGACCGAGCCCTGTGTCCTAAAGTACGAAACTGCTATATAGGGTTTGAGGTAGACTTTGACAGCGCTAACGCAAGGAAAATATATATTCTAACCTTTCGCAGAAATTTGCGTGAACAGATATGTCTATCCTGTTGGAACAAAGTTCTCTTCCCACAGTTTGGATGTGCTCCATTGTACTGTGGTCACCAACATTTATTCAGAATATACTTAGTTGAAAACTGTGCATCCATAAGACAGTGAGGTATTTCAGCAGCTGTAAGAGCGGAATAAAAAAATCAATTCGCATTCTCGTTGCCCCAACAGATCACTCACTCCATCAGTAACATCAAACCAGAAGGTATCACTAATGCCCGCAAAACCTTCGAAACGCATGCCCAGAGGAGCATCAGCGAGACTTGATTTTATCCAAATTTTTGAAGCTATCCCACGGGGCGAAATGCAGGCGAAATACTGACACTATAACCAGCGGCTCATAAAAAAAATGAAATCGCGCCATCACAGATGCCAAGCTTCAGACAAATTGATCCACTGAACATAAGGCCATAAGATATAGGAGCAGAATCAGGCCACTTTACCCATCGAGTCTGCTCCGCCATTCAACCACGGCTGATATTTTCTCATCCCCAATCTCCTGCCTTCTCCCCATAAATCCTGATCTCCTTAGTAATCAAGAACCTATCTATCTCTGTCTTATTCACTCAGTGAATTGGCCTCCATAGCCTTCTGCGACAAAGAGTTCCAAAGATTCACCACCCTCTGGCTGAAGAAATTCCTCCTCATCTTTCTTTTAAAGGATCGTCCCTTTAGTCTGAGATGGTGACCTCTGGTTCTAGTTTTTCCCTACAACATCTGCTCTCCAGGCTTCTCAGTATCTTGTAAGTTTCATGATAACATGATAACAAGCAATGGCTGATCTCACTCCTTACGGCGAAGACAATGGGCCCTGGCAATATATTGGTTGTATTGCTGAAAAACTATGTTCCAGAATTAGCCGCAACTTAGTCAACCTACGAAATCATTAATCAAGCTGGCACCTATCGAAAAAAGTGGATTTCTCTCACAGTGAAGTCCTCGCTACTGCGGGGAGCGTAGGTTCAATCCGGCTAATTGCCACAGTGTTAATCTATTCTTACTTGTCAGCAAAGTGATGGACGGTGCCATCCACAGAGCTGCTAAAACTGGTATTCGTTCAGAAATAAACATGAGACACTGTAGGTTAAAGAGTTATACTGCAACATCTAACAGATTTACTGCCATTGACATCACGGCAGAACTTGAAGTCGTGCTGCATCAAGGACTGGTTGCAAAAGCGAAGTAAAGGGGGTTAGGACAAAAGCACGCCCCGCCTTGTGTTCTATGTAACGCAAATGAGTGTGGCTGTGGTTCTTATACACCAACGGTCTAATTCTCTGGACATGGCTGCAGCAATTCTTGGTGCAGTGTCCTGGGTCGAAATATCCACACCATTGCTTCAAATATTAACTCCCGACATCACTGCAT
The DNA here is from genome assembly GCF_902713615.1 of Scyliorhinus canicula. Lineage (NCBI taxonomy): Eukaryota > Metazoa > Chordata > Chondrichthyes > Carcharhiniformes > Scyliorhinidae > Scyliorhinus > Scyliorhinus canicula. Next base: position 22,137,083 of record NC_052158.1, on the reverse strand, counting down.
GAATTCCTTGGGTAGTGTCTCCCAGACCCAACTATCTTCAGCTGCTTCATCAATTACCTGCCTTCCAGCATAACGTCAGAAGTGGGAATGTTACAGATGACTGCACAATTTTCAGCACCATTCACCACTATTCAGATAATGGAGCAGTCTGTGACCAAATGCAGCAATACATGAACAATATCCAGGCTTGGGCTGACAAGTGGCAAGTTAAATTTGCACCAACAAGTGTCAGGCAAGACCATCTCCTACAAAAGAGGATCTAACCTATGACCCTTGACATTTAATGCCATTACCATCGCTGAATACCCCAGAATCACCATCCTGGGGGGCACCATTGATCAGAAACTGAACTGGACAGCCACATTAATAGTGTTTACCAGGGCAGGACAATGGCTAGGAATCCTATGGCGATTAACTCACCTCCTGCAACCCCACCCCCAAAGTGGTCTACCATCTATAAGGCACAAGTCAGGAATGTAATGAAATACTCTCCACTTGCCTGAATGAGTAAAGCTTCAGCAACACTCAGGAAGCTTGACACCATCCAGGACACAGAGCCCGCTTGATTGCTCCTCCTTCCACAAACATTCAAACCCTCCACCACCGATGAACAGTTGCAGCCGTGTGTACAATCTACAAGATGAACTGCAGTAACTCAGCAAAGGTCGTTAGGCATCACGTGTCAACCCTACGATCAATACCATCTAGAAGGACAAGATTAGCAGATACCTGGGAACCCCACCAAATGGAGGTCCCCCTCCAAGACACTGACCGACCCGACTTGGAAATATATCGCTATTCCTTCACTGTCCCTGGGGCTTAATCCTGGAACTCCCTCGCTAATAGCACAGTGGGTGTACCTACACCTCAAGGACTGCGGCGGTTCAAGAGGTCAATGCATTAGCACCTTCTGATGGGCAACAAGAGATGGGCAATAAATACTGGCCTACCAGCACGTCCACATCCCGTAAATGATTTTGTTTTTAAATCACATTCCCTCTATCATAACGACAGCAATGGGGTTCGAGGATGTCTGCACGGCTTATGCAGTTCCATTAAAAAATCATCAGATGAAGGAACACATGGCATGTTCCTGCAGCAAGGCAATGTCAAACGTTGCGTGAAAAGTAGAAAGTAATATTCTCGTCACACAAGTGTCAGGAGACGGCTTCATTAAAAAAGGCTTCCCCTGAGATATTCTTTGTTCTTATTCCACAGCAGCCGAATCTGGTGGATTCCTGTTGGTTTGAAGTTTGCCAGTACATAACTACTTTGACCACAATGTAGGTGAGAAATTGGGCATTTTACAGTGAATGAATTGCCTTTTAATGCACGCCCAACAAATGCAGTTTGGTTTATTCCTGTTGTAGTCTTCACTTTTCAATTTTGCCAAAGTCCATTTCAAAAAACCGGGCAAACCTGCAATGTCTACCTACTGCAACATCAAAAAAAAAGCAAGTGCAAGGGAATACCACCTCCTCAAGGTTCTCCTGCAATCCACTTTCAATATGATTTCAACATGTATCGCCAGTTCTTCATCATCAGTAGATCAAATTTCTGGGTCACCCTCCCAACCTAATCGTATTGCTGCAGATCGTTCATTACAAACGTTGCAACTTTTCAAGCAGGCTTTCCATCTCATTCTCAAGGGTATACAATGGGTAAATCCTCTCCTTACCAGTAACGACCAAATCCCATGAATGAAAAAATAACATTTAGCGGCAAAAACATGAAGAAAGCCAAACAGGTTGTTCACCATTCAGCATGAAATACAATAAAAACCCGAGGTAAAATTGAAATCACTCCATTGCCGAATAGACGAGGTAGGCATTAAGAGACTGGAATGATTACTTGCAATTGCATTTCGATGCAATTGAGAACGTTGCTATCCTGTTACGTTCATGTAAAAGTGTGGTGCGTTTTATATGAATTTGGGAAAGTATAAATAGTAGGCGATAGAAAAGACTTACATGCAAAACTAGGACCAGAAATTTATTTAGCATCGCCTGACCTCGCCCTTGTCTCAATTCATCTGATACATGGAGCGACATTAAATCCTTCCGTCCCTTCAGACTTGCCTATTCCAAGGCACCCATGAATGTTCCCTCAAAATTTCTATCTTGTGCAAATAGGAAGTCATCCAAACCTGTAGCTGATAACTATTGAATTTCATCCATTATACCTGTACTGACCGACCGACATAGCATCGCAGTGAAGCAACCTCTGGGCTTAAGTTTTTAATGATGCCTCCAATCTCTCCACGGCTACCCACACTCCATATGTTGAAATATCTTCCACGGTATTTCTGTTTGTCGAATTCTTGGCCTGAAACATTTTCGATATCAATTGTTCCGCCGTTTGTTTTCTTACCTTCAACTATCGAGGCACTGACGTCTACTATACCCACACTAGCTTTCTCGTGGCTCTCTGCTTTTAAGGCACTCTTGAAATCCAACTGTTTGGTTATCATGTCGATCCGTATGATATATTTTATTTTGCAATAACGCGGCTTGTGGTGTTCTTTTGAGAGGATAGATTTTTCCGTCATTTGTCTTCTACTCTGGACTGAAGCCTTTGCTTGCCTACTCGAATTATTGCTGCTCACCGATGCAATTGCTAAGATACAGGTAGTCAAAATGCGCTCTAATTATTGGCAGAATCGGCCAATGGTCTTGAGAATACTTTCACGTTTCAACCAGAAAGATGGAGCAGAGATATTGGCCGAGTGGTATTGACACATGACTGATAATCGCGAGACCCAAGACAATTTTCCACGGATTTCAATACTAATCCCACCACAATGGGTACGAGTGGATATCACTGTGGCTTCACAGCGCCAGGGTCCCAGGTTCGATTCCCCACTGGGTCACTGTCTGTGCGGAGTCTGCACGTTCTCCCCGTGTCTGCGTCAGTTTCCTCCGGGTGCTTTTGTTTCCTCCCACAGTCCATAGACGTGCAGTTTAGCTGGATTGGCCATGATACATTGCTCGTAGTGACCAAAAAGGTTATGAGGGGTTATTGGATTACGGGGATAGGGTGGAAGTGAGGGCTTTAGTGGATCCGTGCAGGTTCGATGGGCCGAATGGCCTCCTTCTGTACTGTATGTTCTATATACAACAGATAATTCCCGTTGAACTAAACAAAATCTAGTTTGCAAAGTTTTATGATGGCTACGAAGCCTTTATCAATTGTTATATTTTGAAATCTTTAGGAGATCCGCTGTCCTTATCTAGCCTGGCTGAGCTAGACCCACAGCAATGTGGTTGGCTCTGCAAAGCTCAGTTGAAAGGCGTTTAAGGATGGGCAATGAATGCGAGCCCAGCCAGTGACTCTCAGATTTCATAAATTAATAAAGAAAGGTCGTCTCGATAATTTCCTAATGATCTAAAAAATATATTGGAATAATAATGAAAGAGTTCAATTTCGAAGAACAAATAGTCTTACAGGCCAGACCACACCCAATACTTATTCACCTATGTCTTTAATGAGAAGTTGTCTCACTGCAAGACAAAAACATGTATAAACCAACCATTACAAGTGCACATGGCCTTTTTCTGCTTTTAATCTTTGAATTGCAAGTTTGTAGACATTTGTTAACAGGACAATGTTTGAACGTGCTTTAGATCACACCAGATATACTATTCAGACTATACAGAAGATCTCAAGGCGCAGAGTTCTAAAATAAATTATGCACTTTTCAGTTTCGTTAAAGCTTGCAGCTCGTCTTGTTTGCCCACTCATAGCACTTAGTTGAACCCTCAATGAGGGTTCCAGTCCGTTAGATAGCAGGAGAGTAGATTTGTCTAGTTTATTAATCATTTAGAATAGTACACACATGTGTATTGATTACGGTTGTTTCCTGTTTCACACATTTTGAATATGTGATATAGAATCTTTGTAAGGCCTATCAGTGATACTTGCATTGTGAAAAGGATTCATCTTGATTTTGCATTCCATTTTAGAGTGCAGCTGACTTCTTTACATTTCGCCTCTTTTTTGCAGAAGTAGAAAAGATCATGGGATATACTAATAAAGTCCCTAACCCTATGAAGTGAATTAATAATGCAGATGTAAATAATATTTTAACGATGAGGCGTCCAAAACGAAAATAGACATTAAATCCAATTATATATTCAACAGACTCAACTTCTTTCAGAGAGCAATTAAAATATGGGACTGGTCATGACATGGTAGGTAAGGAAACCTTCATGTACATAAGAGAGGAATTAATAGAAGATACACAGATTGGGCGAGACGAATAAGAGCGTGAAACAGCTGGTGTGCCGCATAAACACGGGAGATGACGGGTCAAACCAAATGTTCCTTCTCTGTGCTGTAATTCATTGTATTTCTGTGTAATTTGTCTTTTATCCTCGACCATTAAAATCGATCTCAATTTATCTGCTCAGTTTATTGCGTTCCATTAGTATGTCAAGTTGAAATGGAAGCGAAATCGGTTCTATACTCGTGGGTAATTTCTTGATCAATAAAGGGATCAGGGATTATGGGGAGAAAGCAGCAGAATGAGGATGAGAAAATATCAGCCATGACTGAATGGCGGAGCAGACTCGATGGGCTGAGTGGCCTAATTATGTTCCTATTTCTCATGGTCTTACAGTCTTATGGGTAATCGATGGAATAAAAAAAGCACAATACTTGAACATCATAGCAGTGAATACATATTTTGTCGCAGAGATCCAACTTACATTACTGACAAAATCAAATCACTTCAATCTTTGTAAACGCGCATTGTCTTCTTTCGAAAATAGTCTAAAGTAAATTAGAAGCAAAGCCATCGATTTCAAAAATCAAACTTTAAATTAGTCCGAAGTATCCAAGTATTACTTACTGCAGGCTATAACCAGTTTTTTGCATTCTATAATAAGAAAATTAAAACAAACGCAATCGTAAAGTAATGCCAATGCAACAGGCAAGCCCGAATAACACATTCACCTTATCACGCAATGAATTAACTGATAATCTTCAGGATAGTAAGGAAACAAAGTCAATCATTGATGAGCAGTAAAAGAAACATTTAATGGTGCACATGGTAAAATTAGTTTCAATTTAGCACGAAAAAGCAGATATTTCTGATGTTTTAGCAGAGATTATTTGGAGTTAGCATGCTGAACAACATATCATTAACCGCGCATTATATATCAGGTCCCAGTTTCCTTTCCATTTAAATCCTAGCAATTTGATATCTCTCACCACGCAATCTGGGCAGTGATGACATTTCAATGTCCCTCCCACGTCACCCACCGCCGTTCTCCGGATTTTCTGCATCAGGCGTTCGGTCTACAAGTTACACGTTTAGTGCAATGATATCAAGACGAGCAGAAAACGTGTGTGCTGGGGAAGATGGAGCGACTGAAAATGGGTGTGAATGTAAAATCATGACGATGCCTTTGCATGAAGTGTTCACTGTAATAAATACAATACCAGCGACATCGTTCCTTCCAAATTCATCTGAGTATTTTACTAGAGCTGTTAAAAGTTTTAATATGATTGTAATTACTGAAATGATATTTGTCCCTTTCAATGAAAGTATTCAAATACAGAGTTCATACCAGAACAGTCCATATCGGTTTGTCCTGCAAGGAACACACAATTGATCAATAAAGCAATGTTTCGCTAACAGAGGCGCGCTTCTGTCTCGTCCCACACACTGCATCTCACCAGCCGCACGCTAAGCGCACAGCAGCCAGTTCTCGGTGTCCTGCTAAGTAGCTGCCTGTTAAACATCATTTCACTTGCAAATAAGGGCCTTGCCAGTCACCAACCTATTACGGATGCCTGCAATAACATCGTGGCCTTAATTGAAGTCTCCCTGAGATGTGGTGGAAGCGTTCGCCTTAGCAAAGTTTCATTGGATTCTATACCTCTCACAGCTCCGTCCATCAATGCTTTACTTGTGGACTGTTTGCGTAGCAACCATTAGGCTGACACCCTACTCCTCTCACGAGACCTCCATATTTGAACATCGCCGCTATTTACATCAACCTCGCCTTGTATTCAAAATACTTTCCCGCCGATCTGAATCCACTGCTCCACGCACACCATGTCCCCAACCCCTCCCCACTGAAGTGCGCTAAAATATTTTCTCACGGAGATATGTCCACTACACACGTGATTCACAAATTGCAGCAAAATCTTTTTCACGGTCTAGGATGTAAACTTCCATCTCAACTCAGTAGGGGGTATCTCCTGGAGACTTATAATATTCTAGCAGGACTAGACAGGATAAATGCAGGGATCATGTTCCTGATGGTGGGTGTGTCCAGAACCGGGGGTCACAGTCTGAGGATTCAGGGTAAACTGTTTCGGGCAGAGATGAGGAGACATTTCTTCACCCAAAGAGTGGGGAGCCTGTGGAATTAATTGCCACCGGAAGTAGTTGATTGTAAAATATTGAATATATTCAAGAGGTAGATATAGTACTTGGATCGAATGGGATCAAAGGTTATGGGGAGAAAGCAGGAATTGACTATTGAGTTGGATGATCAGCCATGATCGCGATAAATGGTGGCGTAGGCTCGAAGCGCCAAAAGGCCTCCTCCTGTTCCTATCTTCTATGTATCTATGTAGCATGTACTCTTTCCACTCAGCAAATTGTCTACTATTTCTCCATTCATGTCTTGATGAAAACTTTGCATTCACTCATGTGACATTGCCATCTCACCTGGTCTCACGCATTCTATTTTAGAGATCAACGATTAGATCATCTATGCTCACTTTGTGCACCAATCTCCCACCGCATGCATCCTCTCCATCATAACTCCTTCTGGATCAAGTTAACCCCCAATTCGATTGCAACTACAAGTTCAAAGTCCTAACTCCTTATTGGCATTTGGTTAACTTGCAGAGGAAACATTTCTATGATGATTGGCTTTCTCCAACAATGAATATTTAGTTGTTTTTCCTGCACAGATCGTTTAATCATGTGGCATTTTATCATTGCTTTCTACCCGGATTATCTTAAAGGACGTATCGCCTGCACTGTCATTTTCAGTTCTGCCTGTACAGTAATTGTCCATTCATTACTTGGCCATGGCAGAGTATGGGAATTTTTCAACAGGACATTTCCAGGGATGGCTCTGGAGCCAGATGTGACCTTGGTGGATAGTAAAGGTAGGAATATGGGTACGATATTAACTTGGAACAACTTACGTTGTTTTAAATTGATTGAAGGGATGTGGGTGTCGATGGTTAGGCCAGCATTTATTGCCCAACAGCTATTGCCCTTCAGAAGGTGGTGGTGAGCTGCCTTCTGGAAATACCGCAGTCATTGACTGGGGCAGCATGGTAGCATGGTGGTTAGCATCAATGCTTCACAGCTCCAGGGTCCCAGGTTCGCTTCCCGGCTGGGGCACTGTCTGTGTGGAGTCTGCACGTCCTCCCCGTGTGTGCGTGGGTTTCCTCCGGGTGCTCCGGTTTCCTCCCACAATCCAAAGATGTGCGGGTTAGGTGGATTGGCCAGGTTAAATTGCCCTTAGTGTCCTAAAAAATAATGTTAATGGGGGTTGTTGGGTTACTGGTATAGGGTGGATACGTGGGCTTGGGTAGGGTGATCATTGCTCGGCACAACATTGAGGGCCGAAGGGCCTGTTCTGTGCTGTACTGTTCTAATTCTAATTGAGGTGTAGGTACACCCAATGTGCTATTATGACGGGAGTTCCAGGATGATGCCCCAATGCCAGTGAAGGAACGGCGATACATTTCCAAGTCCGGATGGTGAGTGACTTGGAAGGGAACCTCGAGGAGGTGGGGTTCCCAGGTATATGCTGCTCTTGTCTTTCTAGATGGTAGTAGTCATTGGTTTTCAAGGTGATATCTGAGGACCCTTGGGAAGTTACTGCAATGCATCTTGTAAATGGTGCACATGACTGACACTGTTAGTCGGTGGTGGAGAGTTTGTATATTTGTGGAAGGGAGAGTAATCAAGTGAGTTTATTTACCATGAATTATGGCGAGCTTCTTGAGTGTTTTTGGAACTGCACACATCCCGGCAAATGGAGAGTATTCCATTACACTCCTGACTTGTACCTTGTATATGGTGGAGAGGCCTTGGGAGTCAGGAGGTGGTTACTCGCCATAGGATTCCCAGCCTTTGACCTGCACTGGTAGCCACAGTATTAATATGGCTAGTGCAGTTCAGTTTCTGATCAATGATAACCCCCAGGATGTTGATTTCGGGGGATTCAGCGATGGAAATGCCATTGAATGTCATGGGGCGGTGGTGATATCCTCTCTTGTAGGAGATGATCATTGCCGGACACTTCTGTGCCAGAAATGTAACTTGCACATGTGAGGCAAAGCCTGGATATTGTCCTGGTCATGTTGAATTTGGGCATGACCTGCTTTATTATCTGAGGAGTTGCGAATGGTGCTCAACATTGTGCAATCATCATCCAACATCACCACTTCTGACCTTATGATGGAAGAGAGGTCATTGATGAAGCAGCTGAAAATGGTTTGACCTAGGAGACACGAGCCTAAGGAACTTCTGCAGTGATGTCCCGGAGTTGAGATGATTGACGTCCAACCACCACAACCATCTTCCATTTGTGACAGGTATGACTCAATCAAATGAAAGATTTCCCCCTCAGTCCCATTGATTCTAGTTTAGATAGGGCTTCTTGATTCCATACTCAGTCAAATGCTGCCTTTATATCAAGGGCAGTCACTCCCAAGTCACCACTTGTATTCCGCTACTTTTTCCATGTTTAAACCAAGGCTGTAATGACGTCAGGAGCTGAGTGAGCATGGAGGAACCCACACTGGGCATCCGTGAGCAGGTTGTTGCCACTTGATAACACCGTTTATAACTCCTCCATCACTTTGCTGATTATAAAGTGTAGACTGTAATTGGCTGAGATGGATTTGTCCTGTTTCTTGTGCACAGGACACTGTGGGCAATTTTCCACATTGCTGGGTGGATGCTAATGTTTTAGCTGTATAGGAACAGCTTGTACAGAACTCCAGCCAGTTCTGGAGCACGTCTTCAGTACTATTGCTGGTATATATTCAGCGCTCATAGCCTTTGCAGTATCCAGTGTCTTCAGCCATTTCTTTATGTCACGTGGTGAATCTTATTGACTGAAGACTGACATCTGTGATGCTGGGGCCCTCCACAGGAGAGCGAGATGGATCACCCAATCGTCACTCTGCCTGAAGATTGTTACGAATGCCTCAGCCGTGTATGTTGCACTAATGTGCTGGGCTCCTCCTTCATTGGGGATGGGGATGTTTGTGGAACATCATCCTCCAGTGAGTTGTTCAATTGTCCACCACCATTCACGGCTGGTTGTGGCAGGACTACAGAGCTAAGACTTGATGGGTTTGTTGCGGTGAACGTGGTCTTGATGAATATTGTTAACATGTCTTGATAAACTGGGAATAGCAATGGTGGCCGAATATTTCACCACAGTGGTTGAGGGAGGAATGCGATAAGGAGATTTCGGTGACAAATGTTTATGTCGTTTTTCTGAGGGAAAGTGGTTAAGGTAAGCTTTCCAATGAAGGGCTATGTTTTTCAGCCGGATTTCGGTTTTTTTCTTAAGAAACCGTACCGAACTATATCAGTGACTCAAACGAAAAAAAGTGTTGTTCTACATGATTCATCTGGATATGAATTGAAACATAGGTTGGAATTTCTGCAACTAGCTGTTTGAAGATGATCGAATGTGGAAATGTGCCATCTCACCAGAACATCAATGGGATAGCTGAACTGCTAAAACAGCAGGTCACTATTGAGCCGCATGTTTGAACTCTACTGACAGAAGTTTAAGTATGGTTGGTAATATCAACAAATGATCCAATTTAATGGTTTAAGTAATGAAATCCACAGAAAGTTGGACATCGCACCACAGTTCTGAAAGCAAGCTGCGCGACAATGTGAATATGCAGTAGGAGTGGTTGTCAAGCGCACACCTTTGCTGAAGCCCGGAGGAACTGACTTTGACTGTTAGCAGTAAAAGTAGAATTGAAGTAAACGTCTAATATGTTACTGGAAATGCAAAGTCGTTCGAATCCACACATTGTGTCCATTATCTTAATTTTAAAGTTGTGCACTTCACTGACGGGCCCACATTTATTGTCAATCCCTAATTGTCCTTGATAACGCAGTGAGGATCGGACACCATGAACATTTGCAGTCTGTGTGATGTAGGTACACTTACAGTGCTGCTCGGAAGGAGCTTCCATAATTTTTAACTAGGGACGGAGAAGGAACTATGTATTTACAAGTGAGGATGGAAGTAATGTGGATTAGAACTCGCAGATGATTTCCCATTTGTCAGGGAATCATGGTGGCAAAATGGTTGACATGGCTGCCTCACAACGCTGAGGACCCGGCTTCGATCACGGTCCCAGGTCACTGTTCATGTCGAGCTTGGACATTCTCCCAATGTCTGCGTGGGTCTCACTCTCACAACCCAAACATGTGCAGAGTAGGTGGGTTGGCCACGTTCAATAGTCCCTTAATTGGAAAAATAATAATTGGGTACTCAATAATTTTTTTTTTCAAAGTTTTCCCATATGTCTTCACTCCTTGTCCTTCTAATGGTAGCAGTTGTGGGGTTGGCTGATACTGCCCAAGGACAGTTGGTGAGGTCATGCAGTGAATCGTGTAGGTGGTACCTAGTGCTGGCACTGTTTATCAGTGGTGGAGGGATTTAATATTTGTACGAGGGTTGCCAATCAAGTGGACCGCTTTGTCCTGGATAATGTTTAGCTTATTGAGTGCTGTTGGAGTTGCACTCATCCAGGAAAGTGGAGAAAATTCCATCATATTCCTGACTTGTGCCTTATGGATCTCGGACAGACCTTTGAGGAGGTGTGCTACTCGCTGCAAGGTTCCTAGTCCCTGACCTGATCTTGGAACCACAGTACTTATATTGATAGTCCATCTCCGGACAACGGTAACCCACAGAGTGATAAACGTGTGGGATTCACTAATGGTAATGACATTCAATGTTGGAGAGCGATGATTAGATTCTCACTGGTAGCGGATGGTCATTGGCTCAAATTTGTGTGGCATGAATGTGACTTGCAACTTGTCAACTCAAGCCTGGGTATTGTCCAACTCTTGTTGCACTTGTACAAGGACTGCTTCAAGGCAGCACAGTAGCATTCTGGATAGCACAATTGCTTCACAGCTCCAGGGTCCCAGGTTCGATTCCCAGCTTGGGTCACTGTGCGGAGCCTGCACATTCTCCCCATGTGTGCACGGATTTTCTCCTGGTCCTCCGGTTTCCTCCCACAGTCCAAAGATGTGCGGGTTGGGTGGATTGCCCATTATAAATTGTCCATAGTGTCCAAAATTGCCCTTAGTGTTGGGTGAGGTTACTGGGTTATGGCGATAGGGTGGAGGTGTGGGCCTTGGGTAGGGTGTTCTTTCCAAGAACCGGTGACGACTCGATGAGCCGAATGGCCTCCTTCTCCATTGTAAATCCTATGATTCAGCGTCTGGCGAGTTACAATTGGTGCTGAAAATTGTGTAATCATCAGCGACCATCCCTACTTCTTACCTTAAAATAGAGGGAGGTCATTAATGGAGCAACTGAAGATGCTTTGTTCTGGGACACTACCCTGAGGAATTCCAACAGTAATATCTGAGTGAATGACCTCGAACCATCATCACCATCTTCCTATGTGCCAGGTATGACTCCATCCAGTGAAGCCTTATGCCTCTAAGTCAATTTGACTCCAGTTTTGCCAGGGATCTGAGCAACGCTCAGTCAAATCCTGTCTTATCTATGGAATCTCCTATCACAGTTAATCTGCTACATTACTTCCTTTGCTTATAAGCAGCTGAACCATTTTCGTGCCAAAGACTTGAATTTGCCTGAAGAAACATAGCCCTCACCAATATCCAAAATGATGTAACCACCTCCCTAACCGTACTATCCACATACATCTGTTCTGAGTGGACGCACAACAGTGACTACAGCCACCGAAATTCAACAGTATGAGGTGCTGTAAAAATCGTTTAAGAAACTACACAGGAAATTAAAAAACAAGATCTCAAAGCCAGAGGATTATGATGGTGATTGCTGGGCTGGCAAAAATGGGTCAGGGGAGATTTAGATTCCATAGGAATTGGAACCGGTCCTGGAAAATATTTTATTAATACAGGCTAGAAAAGTTCCACTTCAACAAAGCTGAATACAGCCCCTTTACGGGCTGGGTTGCTAATACGATTAAGGAGGATGAAAACGAAATTAGCAGGAGAATGGGAAGTGCTGTGCAACAGTTGGATGGAAAATACTAATATGAAATAGAACACTGGAGTAAGAAATGGCAATGTACCGGGGTGGTTTCAAGGGAAGGCGAAAGCAATAAGTGCTAAATTTAGCTTACTGTCTATGTATGAGTTGTGAGGCAAATAGGTTTGCTGAGCAACCGGCACGGGTTTCCAAGTGGAAATTTGATGCCATCGTGAAAATGTCTATTGGGTTCAAAAGAGGCCGAAACGTATGAGAGATACTATTACACAGATGGGATGAAATATAAAAAGGAACAAATCGGTTTAGTTAGAGCTTCAATAAATGGAGGCAGTATTACATTACTGGCTGTGCTCTCTCCGAAATCACATACTGGGAGAGATCGCAGAGATCCAAGAAGGTGGAGCACCAACTGTCTTTCCAATGGTGGTAAGGGATGCACAATAAATGCTGGCCTAGCCAACGACGTTCACATACGCGAATCACTAAAAATAAAACATTTTAGTGCATTGATATCTAACTCATAACTTTACAGAAGAAAGTCCTGTCGGTCCCACTTGTCCATGCCGTTTCTCTGTGGAGGAATCCGGTCAGCACCATTCCCCCCTGGCATTTCACAATTCTTCAAATGTATCCCCTTAACTTCCCATCCAATTTCCATCTGAAAATATTGATCTTTTCTACTTCCACCACTCTCTTCAGCACCAAGTTCCAGATCCTCCAACTCTCTGCGTTAAAATATTCTTCTTTATATACCACAGGAGGTCTCGACAAAACCTTACGTTTATGTTGCTAGCACTGTATCAACAGCTAATGCATGTAATATGCTGCCTGCCCATGTCTAATATAGAAATTAATGTACATCAAACTTCCATTCACAATAACAAAATTAGCTAAACAAAAGTCACTCCACCGATCCCATATTGAAAACACGAAAGAAGATTAGTAACTATCACCCCCATATATCAAATTTCGCAAATCAGGCATACGTTAAATTTCTGTTCATTTTCTTTTTCAGAATATTGTTGCAATGTTAATGATTGCCATGATCAATTGAGTATCAATTCATATGTGCCTACCACTAACTCTAACATCCAGCTTCCTTCCTGTTCCTAAAAAAGAAAAAAGAAAAGCTTCGGCCATTAGTCCTTTCTCTCCAGCCTGAAATGAATTTTAATAAAATCTCAGTTGAATTCACATTTTGAACGGAACACAAGAGTTGTGAACGAAATGTTGAATTTCTAATTGGTAGACTTTTTATGACTTCCAGTAAATATATGGGATTCACTTTCCATATTGCTGTGTTATCACTTATTTATACACCTGTTGCCTCGCATCATTTCCCCGAGAATGCCGCGAGGCAAATGGAACTCTTAATGAAATAAATAAGATTTTCGCTGACCTGTGCCTAGACCTTCTTTAACCTAATCAATAGTACTGATCAGACAAAGCACAAAGGGGAGCTACTACATTCGGGGCCCATTGATTTTTTGAGACGACCCCATAGAATTTGTACAGTGCAGAAGCCATTCGAACAATCGAGTCTGTACCGACTCTCCAAAAAGGCAGCCTGCCGCCTCGGCCCATCCCAGTACCCACACAACCTAACATTTGGACTGTGGGAGGAGAACCCAGACAGACACGAGGAGAAAGTGCAAACATCACACAGAGAGTCACCCAAGGATAGAATTAAACCCTGGTCCCTGGCGTTGTGAGGCAGCAGTGCTAACCACTGTGCCACCGTGCCGTCCCATGAAGGCCGACATTCCATTCTTGTCGCTTTTTCCTTTATCTCCGGCCCTCTTGTAACAAAATCCTTTCTGTTATATAAATATATATTTCTATTTTCATTTTACTCAACCGTACCTCTCAGTTTTCCTTTTATAGTTCCTAATTCTGAAATGATAAATCGATGTTTTTGAGCATCCCAGCGTGGAAATGTGATTTGACCTGGAAGGAAAAGCTAAAACAATCACAGTTTTCTTCGTTTATGCAACATGCATATTGATAATTCTTGCAAAAACTTACAATTCAAGTCTCTGGTCGTAAATATTAGCATTAGCTGTGGGTACCAAAAGAAAGAGGGAGAGAGACACACAGACGTATTTCCGTTGAAATAACACAGACGTCATTGGACACATTTACAGTGGCGGAGCAGAAGCAACGTAGAGAGGGGAGGAGGCAGGTGATGGATCGGGGTAGGGGAGCTGAAAGAGAGAGTCGACATTATTTTTATGTACAAAAACGATTGGTGAAGTCAGGGGATATTAGGTAGGTGATTGGTTGGAATTATGATATTGTTCTTTAAAAGGAAATTGTTTAAATACATCGGACTTGAAACTAAAAGTCTCTATTAACTTTGTAGCTTAACTAGTTGAACGTTAACAAAGGAATTAGAAAACACATATTAGCAAGATCATATATATCAAATACTATTCATATATTATTCAAGCTGCCAACTAGATTATCAAAGGGATAACGGTAGCACAGTGGTTAGCGCTGTTGCTTCACAGCTCCAGGGTCCCAGGTTCGATTAACCGATTGCATCAGACTTACCAAAGGAGCATTATCATCGCTGGGCACTCACATACCTTTCACCCCTAAAAGGACCCCATGCGGTTGGGGAAGGAACAACAAAATCCACATCGGGCGGGAGCCAACAAATGTGCGACCTCTCAGTTCAAGGCTGCCTTAAGTCCGCCTTGGGCATCTTAACTCTCTGTAAAGTTATGGAGGATTAAGTACGTAGCTAAAATGTAGAGACGGACTTCAACAAACTAGAGCCAATATCCTTCCGCAGAACTTAATTAGTTCGATGGATCCGGGTTTCACATAAAATAAGATGACAACTATATAGATGTAATAAAGAAAAAGTGCATATGCATGTTCCAAGAGAAGGAACTAGTGCCATTTAAAGATAAGGAACCGAAGAAAGACTACGAGGAATCCAAATATAGGTTAATAGTGCATATTTGTAAACACGCAAAATATGGTGAAAGGGTCAATCAGGAACAGCCGAATAGATAGAGTATGAGAGTAAACTTGCTCAGTATATAAAAACAGACAGCAAACGTTTTTACAAATATATAAAGCAAAAAAGAGTGGCTAATGTAAATATTGGTCCTTTAGAGGATGAGAAGGGAGTTTTAATAATGGGAGATGAGGAAATGGCTGAGGAACTGAACAGGTTTTTTGGGTAGATCTTCACAGTGGAAGACACAAATAACATACCAGCGACTGATAGAAATGAGGCTATGACATGTGAGGACCTTGAAAGGATTGTTATCACTAAGGAAGTAGTAATGGGCAAGCTAATGGGGCTAAAGGTAGACAAGTCTCCTGGCCCTGATGGAATGCATCCCAGAGTGCTAAAAGAGATGGCTAGGTAAATTGTAGATGCACTAGTGATGATTTACCAAAATTCACTAGACTCTGGGGTGGTCCCGGTTGTTTGGAGATTAGCAAACGTGACACCACTGTTTTAAAAAGGAGGTAGGCAGAGAGCAGGAAATTATAGGCTAGTGAGCTTAACTTCGGTAGTAGGGAAGATGCTGGAATCTATCATCAAGGAAGAAATAGCGAGGCATCTGGATAGAAATTGTCCCATTGGGCAGACGCAGCATGGGTTCATAAAGGGCAGGTCGTGCTTAACTAATTTAGTGGAATTTTTTGCGGAAATTACCAGTGCAGTAGATAACGGGGAGCCAATGGATGTGGTATATCTGGATTTCCAGAAATCTTTTGACAAGGTGCCATCCAAAAGGCTGCTGCTTAAAATAAAGATGCATGGCATTAAGGGTAAAGTAGTAGAATGGATAGAGGAATGGTTACTTAATAGAAAGCAAAGAGTGGGGATAAATGGGTGCTTCTCTGGTTGGCGATCAGTAGCTAGTGGTGTCCCTCAGGGATATGTGTTGGGTCCACAATTGTTCACAATCTACATAGATGATTTAGAGTTGGGGACCAAGGGCAATGTGTCCAAGTTTGCAGATGACACTAAGATGAGTGGTAAAGCGAAAAGTGCAAAGGATACTGTAAGTCTGCATGCAGAGGGATTTGGATAGGTTAAGTGAATGGGTTAGGGTCTGGCAAATGGAATACAATATTGACAAATGTGAGGTTATCCATTTTGGTAGGAATAACAACAAACGGGATTATTATTTAAACGATAAAATATTAAAGCATGCTGCTGCTGTGCAGAGAGACCTGGGTGTGCTAGTGCATGAGTCACAGAAAGTTGGTTTACAGGTGCAACAGGTGATTAAGAAGGCAAATGGAATTTTGTCCTTCATTGCTAGAGGGATGGAGTTTAAGACTAGGGAGGTTATGCTGCAATTGTATAAGGTGTTAGTGAGGCCACACCTGCAGTATTGTGTTCAGTTTTGGTCTCCTTACTTGAGAAAGGACGTACTGGCACTGGAGGGTGTGCAGAGGAGATTCACGAGGTTAATCCCAGAGTTGAAGGTGTTGGATTACGAGGAGAGGTTGAGTAGACTGGGACTGTACTCGTTGGAATTTAGAAGGATGAGGGGGGATCTTATTGAAACATTTAAAATTATGAAGGGAATAGATAGGATAGATGTGCGCAGGTTGTTTCCACTGGCGGGTGAAAGCAGAACTAGGGGGCATAGCCTCAAAATAAGGGGAAGTAGATTTAGGACTGAGTTTAGGAGGAACTTCTTCACCCAAAGGGTTGTGAATCTATGGAATTCCTTGCCCAGTGAAGCAGTTGAGGCTCCTTCATTAAATGTTTTTAAGGTAAAGATAGATAGTTTTTAAAGAAAAAAGGGATTAAGGGTTATGGTGTTCGGGCCGGAAAGTGGAGCTGAGTCCACAAAAGATCAGCCATGATCTCATTAAATGGCGGAGCAGGCTCGAGGAGCCAGATGGCCTACTCCTGCTCCTAGTTCTTATGTTCTTATGTTTCTTATGACCTCGGCTTCCAAACAGTGAGTCAGCATGTTCTTGTCTGAGACATGTCTGCATCTGGTGCTCGGACTGGGACGGACTAAGTCGCCAAGTGTTTGAGGGGGAAATCAGCGTTTTGCAATAATCGCAAATAACAGACTGCATGACGGTGATGTGTGCGAACCATCACTGTTCATCTTTCTGGACCTGACTGCTGCACTGACAAGTGGAACAAGTGACTGTGGGGTAAGAGAGATCATTTCATAGAATTTTTAAATCGTAGAATCCCTACCATGCGGAAGGAGGCCATTCAACCCATCGAGTCTGCACTGATCCTGCGAAAGACAACCCCGCCTAATCCTAATCCCCCGCCCCTTCCTCGTAACCCCACCTAACCTGGACACCTTGGGACAATTTAGCATGGCCAATCCACCTAACCTGCACATAAATTGCAGAATAATTGATGATCAATGAAAACGAGCAAGGAATATTCTAAAGTAAAATCTCTATGTTAGAGAAATGTTGAGTCCAATATGATGAGAGGGAACCTGGTCAGTAAAAAAGGAACGGAAAAACAGATGGATAAAACGGTGATCAGAAGAATGGATCCTCTTTGTACCGATGTGTGGGATACTGCCCAGGTACATTCCAAAAATGTGAAAGGTAAAGAAAGCAAAGCCCCAGTACGTTGGTTCACAATGGAGGCAGACTAAGATTAAGCAAACGAAGATCATACGTGATACATTCCCAGTGAATTGTGAAGAAGAAGCAATCAAAATACAATACTTTGAAAGGTGAGATGGCAGATTCGACAGCCAGAAAGAGGGCATGGAAATTGATTGGCAACTTGCATAAAGGGCGACACACAAACGCAAACAGCATTCAAATATTAACTTGTTAGTATGGGATGCGTTGTGTTTTGTGATGGGTAAAGGGACGTACTGCATGGCTAGAATACTTGATGAGTACTTTGTTTACTAGATAAGAAGTACTGGCAAAATACCGGTATGAGCATTGAGTAGACCGACATGAAAATGGATCGCAGGAATGCAGAGCGAATTGACACCTGCGGCGGATAAGTCCGTGGTAACAAAAATCAAGGCAAATATCCATGTGAATCTGGTGCCAAATTCTTTTTTTTTTTCAATTAAGGGGCAATTTAGCGTGGCTATTCACCTCCCCAGCACATATTTGGGTTGTGAGTGTGAGACCCGCGCAGACAGGGGGAGAATGTGCAAATCCACATGGACAGTGACCCGGGGTCAAATTCGGGTCCTCGGCGCCGAGAAGGAGTCGTGAAAACCACCGTGCCACCGTGCTGCCCAAATCGGAACGTTGATTAAGGACAACCTGCGATTCATTTTGAGGCAGCACGTGCACTTTCATGAAATATCAGCTCGGCGGCAGTGAAATGCCCGAGGTATCGGAATGTATCCATCAATGAATCCCCCTGGCCGACTTGCAGTAAAATCCTTGATGGCGTTACCGGTGTGCAATGTTGCTGACCTCCCATTGACCGAATATCTATGGGAAGGTTCTTACTCTTGCACACGAATGGAAGTCCAGCACATACCAATTAAATGGTCATTCGCCGGTGAAGTAAAGCTAGCCTAGTGGAATCGGCAAAGGTAGACACTTTCCCGATGATTATGTATGTTCCGTCAACCCTCCTTCATTTGTAATCAATCCCATTGGGCAGAACTGGAACCAATGTCCTCGGGGGATTACTTGCTAGCGCTGTTGGGGAGGGTTTAAAATAATGTAGCAGGGGGATGGGAACCAACGCAGGAAGTCAGAGGATAGTAAAGAGGGGATAGAAACAAAAGTCAGTCAGGAGAAAAGTGGAAGGCAGAGAAACAGATTGAACTGCATTTATTTCAATGCAAGAGTCCTAACGGGCAAGACAGATGAACTCAGGACATCGATAGGTACATGGAACTGGGATATTATAGTTAATACTGAATCATTGTATTGATTCCGTTCGTCAGTGAAATTGGGTGGAGTGTACAACCTATACTGAGCCATATTGGTAAGGTTCCCCACAACTGAATAAAATTGAAATAATCGCGCGAATAGAGGCTGCATGTGTGAAAATAATATACAGTGGATGTTGCTTAAAAGGGATAACTATCAATGCTCTTGGAGGGAGGCGACCTCACAACTTTACTCCTGATTGCATTGCAAACAACCTAGGTGCAAAAATCAACGGCTATAAAGTTGCATTCTGGCTCCTGGTAGCAATGAAAAATAACTACTACGACTCAAAGTTGGGATGGACATATGCGAGTTCAGACACCCATAACCTTGAGAATAAAAGCAAATTACTGGGGATGCTGGAATCTGAAACAAAAACAGAAAATACTGGACAACCTTAGCAGGTCTGACAGTATCTGTGGAAAGAAAAGAGAGCTAACATTCCGAATCGGGATGTTTCTTTATCAAAGCGTCGTGTATACAGTTGATCTTAAATTTCCCAAATTGAACAAATCTTTTAATATCTCGTTACAAATATCCGATGCGAGAAAATCTCGGAGAAGTAGTAGTCCAACCCCAACGCTATGTTACAGTCAATCAGATAGTGTCACACGTGGAGCACCTTATTTGAATCCCATGAGGGTGATTGTCAAACTACAGTGCCAAAAAATGGCAGCTTGTCTGAAGGCTGAAACTGTGCAGGTCAGTTACTGCCGGGGTGCAGACTCTGGAATCCAGGTAAACGCAGTGTCATGGCATCAGACTAAAACCCTGAAGTGTGAGTAGTTGCTGAGGCAGTCCGAGAATGAGTGACTTTTGGAGGGAATTCCGAGGCTAAATCTTCAAAAGAAAGAATGAGCACTTGCAATTCCCCCTATGAAGTCAGAGGTTTAACGAGGTTGTTCGACTCACAGTGGGCACTGGCGTCTTGGTGGACTGTGGAGAAACCCGTGGGATCTAACTTGGTCGCATCTACCACTTATTGTCAGTATGGTGTGTTGGACAATAGTTTGCTAGTTAATTCGCATGGACCTCATGGTGATTCTGTATGCAGAGTGCAAGACAGATATTGCAAATTATTTTGCTTATCTCACTGTGTGGTAAAGTATATGTTGTATTTTGCAAAGCCCGTGGAGTCTTGGGACTTTATTCTGCTAGCAATTAACTGGGATCTCAAACGTCGAACTTTAAGCAGGTTATTGCTCCCTAGCCCGATCGTAACATCAATGGCTGGTCCAGGATCAAAACAATGGATAATTGGACCCTTACGTGAAAGGGAAGAATGCACGGTGTTATGAGGAGAGTATAGGAAGATGACACACAGTATATTGCGCATTCAGAGAGCTGGCGCAAACACGGCGGACTGAATGGCCTCCTTCCGTGCTGTAGTAATTCAGTGATTCTTATTAAATATAAAAATTAACAAGTTAATTATATATAACAACGGACGTAAAGAAAATTCCGGATTGTCAAATTAACAATATCTTAGATTTTATTTTGGGAATAACATTGACCCCTCAAATCTATTCTCAACTTTAAACCAATACAATATAAAATATGTGCAAGTGACCTTACAACTGCAATGCCGAAGAAAATCGGAGTGTTCAGTGTGTGGATGCATTTATTACAAATATGTTGAATCTGACTGTACAAATAATGGCAATAATAAAAGTGCTTACCGTTCTTAACAACGAATCGATTTTCTTTTACTGTTTTTCTTTCGGCCTCTTTACTCTTGCGCTTTCAACTCTGTGTTTATTTTATGTACCGCACTTCATTTGACCATTGAATGATATATTCTAACTTTCAGGTTGTTCATTAACGATTCTTCAGTACGCCCCTTTGAGGAGGTGCACGTGACGTGTGTCCTTTCCGCGCGCAAGTCCCAGAGTCCTAAATAATGCGCAGTAGAATTTGGTTCTCTGATTTACAGGAAATGCCAGTGCAAAGCATGTGCACTTTAACATTGCAAAAGAAGAAAGAGAAAAGGCAAGTGAAAGTGGAAACGAAAGCCGCCCAACTTTTCACGAAGGAGAACGTTTGTTCCAATATTTTAACATTCAATCAGAGCCAAGTATTTTCCCAATATAATCTCAATTTGCATACATTAAATGATAATAACTTTTTATGCAATTGGCTAGTTGCTATCCGGAAAACGTGTACTCTATGTTACCTTTTGATATTTCTAAACATTTGTCCAGTTCTGTAAATGAAAGCCAATATCATTTTTATTAAATGTGGTCTTAATCAAAAGCAGCATTATTTTATGAGTTTAATGTAAACTTCACTGAGTGGGCCCGAAGATTGAGCAGCTACAATTAGCATTATGTTTCTTGGAAATTCCAGCACCTGAATGAATTAATTGTACCAGGTCCAAATAAAGAAGAAAGTGCCAGCCATTCTGTGCTTTTGGCAATATGAGTTGAGATTAGATCTACATTTTAGCGTCTGAAACATCTAAGATGGTGGTCACTGAAATTCGACATCAGCATATGATCAAACGGTTTCTTATTCCTAGAATACAAAGATGGAAGATTTATAGCACAAAAGGGGGCATTTGGCCTCCGTGCCCCATTCCCCCATGATTTCCCCATTACTCTGCAGTGTTTCTTCTTCCTGTAGTTCGCATATATTTGAACTTACTCTGCGCAGTTAAAACACCTATCCTGCGCCAGATTGTTTTCAATGTGGTGGAAGGATGGAGCATAGGATGCACTTTCAATTCCTGGAATCCCTTCCAAGATTATTCACAGGAACAGAAAGTCATGCTTGGCCAGCTTTATTTCATTCACTGAGAAAGTCATAAGAGAACATAAAAAATACAATACATCTATAAAAATAATGCTAACTTTGGCATATTTGGCACTGTTTTGATTGAGCATTTTAATGTGGGTTCTTGGTGGGTTTACTGATTGGGCAGTGTTGGGTGTACTTGGAAGAATATTTGTGCGTGGAGAAGTGGAGCCGGTGATGCATTTTTAGCTGTCATCAGTGCAGCTACTACAGCAACATAGACAACTGGTAGAGAACAAAAAAAATAGAAAATAATAAGACACCAGAAACTCAGTTACAATGGGTGATGCGATTGTTTCCGTGATGGACTAGAATGTGATTGATGGAAAGGAATGGGGTGGGAATAGTAGAATGGTAATTATAGAACGTTATGGGTTAGGAATAGCTTTGGAATTTTAGGAATGTGGGAAATTAACTAGGTTCGCATTGAAATTGTGATGAAAACAAAAGAACAGACAAGGAACGATCAGCAGGCATCTTCAGTAATACTCAGATGTGTTTGCCCTGTAACAAATTACCAGGGGCCTAGAGACATTGAGGTGCGAACGGACATGTCTGAAATATTGTTTACCACAAAACAGTGGGTCAATACAAATTATAATTTCTGAAGGCAAGGAATTTGAGAGACAGCCAAACCACAGAGGGGAATATGAAAGAGACTGAACAGTATAACTTCTAGCATCCTGATTTGGGAGCAGGCCAACTCCCCATCCAACAGTCAGACAGGCGAGTTCCATTTGCGATCCGAGCCACAGAGGCCTGTCCCATCTCACCTTCACAACCACAGCAGGTTGCACATATCCTTCTCGATATGATGCAGCTTTGTGTCGTCACTCAACCATGAAAATACATTTCCCCTAGCTTGATCACCTAGCCCTTTGGACACGAAGGGGCAATTTCGCATGGCCAATCCATCCAACCTGCACACTTTTGGATTGTGGGAGGAACGCAGAGTACCCAGAGGAAAACCATGCAGACAGGGGGAGAAAGTGAAAACTCCACACAGGCAGTACCCCGAGGCCGAAATTGAACTCGGGTCCCTGGAGCTGTGAGGTAGCAGTGCTAACCACTGTGCCAACATGCCACTCTAAAAAGGTTATTAATTATTTCCTACACTTTATATTTTCTAGGGGGGCCAGACTGGAGTGTCAGACTATTTGAAAAAAAAGTTCAGATAATAAATATAGAACATAGAACGCAGAACATTACAGCGCAGTACGGGCCCTTCGGCCCTCGATGTTCCGCTGACCTGTGAAACCATCTGAAGCCTATCTGACCTACACTATTCCATTTTCATCCATATGTCTATCCTGTGAACACTTGAATGCCCTTAAATTTGGCGAGTCTACTACTGTTGCAGGCAGGGCGTTCCACACCCCTACTACTCTCTGAGTAAAGAAACTGCCTCTGACATCTGTCCTATATCTACCACCCTCAATTTAAAGCTATGTCCCCTCGTGTTGGTCATCACCATCGGAGGAAAGAGACTCTCACTGTCCACCCTATCTAACTCTCTGACTATCTTATATGTCTCTATTAAGTCATCTCTCAGCCTTCTCCTCTCTAACGAAAACAACCTCAAGTCCCTGAGCCTTTCCTCGTAAGACCTTCCCTCCATACCAGGCAACATCCTAGTAAATCTCCACTGAACCCTTTCCAAAGCTTCCACATCCTTCCTATAATGTGGTGACCAGAACTGCACGCAATATTCCAGGAGCGGCCTCACCAGAGTTATGTACAGCTGCAGCATGACCTTGTGGCTCCGAAACTCAATCCCCCTACTGATAAAGGCTAGCACACCATATGCCTTCTTAACAGCCCTATTAACCTGGGTGGCAACTTTCAGGGATTTATGCACCTGGATTCCGAGATCTCTGTTCATCTACACTACCAAGAATCTTGCCATTAGCCCAGTACTCTGCCCACCTGTCACTCCTTCCAAAGTGAACCACCTCACACTTTTCCGCATTAAACTCCATCTGCCACCTCTCAGCCCAGATCTGCAGCTTATCTATGTCCCTCTGTATCCTATAACATCCTCAGCACTATCCACAACTCCACCGACCTTCGTGTCATCTGCAAATTTACTAACCCATCCTTCTACACCCTCTTCCAGGTCATTTATAAAAATTACAAACAGCAGTGGCCCCAAAACAGATCCTTGTGGTACACCACTAATAACTGAACTCCAGGATGAACATTTGCCATCAACCACCACCCTCTGTCTTCTTTCAGCTAGCCAATTACTGATCCAAACCGCTAAATCACCTTCAATCCCATACTTCCTTATTTTCTGCAATAGCCTACCGTGGGGAACCTTATCAAACGCCTTACTGAAATCCATATACACCACATCAACCGCTTTATCCTCATCCACCTGTTTGGTCACCTCTCAAAAAACTCAATAAGGTTTGTGAGGTATGACCTACCCTTCACAAAACCGTGTTGACTATCGCTAATCAACTTGTTCTTTTCAAGATGATTATAAACCCTATCTCTTATAACCTTTTCAAACATTTTACCCACAACCGAAGTAAGGCTCACAGGTCTATAATTACCAGGGTTGTCTCTACCCTTCTTGAACAAGGGGACAACATTTGCTATCCTCCAGTCTTCCAGCAGTATTCCTGCCGACAAAGACGACATAAAGATCAAGGACAAAGCCTCTGCAATCTCCTCCCTGGTTTCCCAGAGAATCCTAGGATAAATCCAATCTGGCCCAGGGGACTTATCTATTTTTACACTTTCCAAAATTGCTAACACCTCCTCCTTGTGAACCTCAATTCCATCTAGCCTGGTCGACTGAACCTGAGTATTCTCCTCGACAACATTTTCTTTCTTCAGTGTAAACACTGACGAAAAATATCCATTTAACGCTTCCCCTATCTCCTCTGATTCCACACGCAACTTTCCACTACTATCCTTGATTGGCCCTAATTTTACTCTAGTCATTCTTTTGTTCCTGATATACCTATAGAAAGCCTTAGGGTTTTCCTTGATCCTATCCGCCAACAACTTTTCGTGTCCTCTCCTCGCTCTTCTTAACTCTCCCTTTAGGTCCTTCCTGGCTAACTTGTAACTCTCAAGTGCCCTAACTGAGCGTTCATGTCTCATCCTAACATAAGCCTTCTTCTTCCTCTTGACAAGTGCTTCAACTTCCTTAGTAAACCACGGTTCCCTTGCTCGGCAACTTCCTCCTTGCCTGACAGGTACATACTTATCAAGGACACGCAGTAGCTGTTCCTTGAACAAGCTCCACATTTCGATTGTACCCATCCCCTGCAGTTTACTTCCCCATCCTATACATCCTAAATCTTGCCGAATAGCATCATAATTGCCTTTCTCCCAGCTATAATTCTTGCCTTGCGGTATATACCTATCCCTTCCCATTGCTAAAGTAAACATAACCAAATTATGATCACTATCATCAAAGTGCTCACCTTCGTCTAAATCTAACACCTGGCCGGCTTCATTACCCAATATCAAATCCAATGTGGCCTCGCCCCTTGTTGGCCTGTCTGCATACTGTGTCAGAAAACCCTCCTGCACACACTGCAGAAAAACTGACCCATCTATAGTACTCGAGCTATAGTATTTTCAGTCAATATTTGGAAAGTTAAAGTCCCCCATAACAACTACCGTGTTACTCTTGCTCCTGTCGAAAATTGTCTTTGCAATCCTTTCCTCTACATCTCTGGAACTATTCGGAGGTCGAGAGACAACTCCCAACAGGGTGACCTCTCCTCTCCTGTTCCTAACCTCGGCCCATACTACCTCAGTAGTCGAGTCCTCAAACGTCCTTTCTACCGCCGTAATACTTTCCTTGATTAACAATGCCACCACCCCCCCCCCCCTCTTTTACCATCTTATCTGTTCTTACAGAAACATCTAAATCCTGGAACCTGCAACAACCATTCCTGTCCCTGCTCTACTCCTGTCTCCGAAATCGCCACAACATCGAGATCCCAGGTACCAACCCATGCTGCAAGCTCACCCACCTTATTCTGGATGCTCCTGGCGTTGAAGTAGACACACTTCAAACCAGCGTCTTGCTTGCCAGTGCCCTCTTTCGAACTTTTAACCCTATCCCTGACCTCACTACTCTCAACATCCTGTACACTGGGACTACAATTTAGGTTCCCATTCCCCTGCTGAATTAGTTTAAACCCCCCCCCCCCCCCCACCGAAGAGCACTAGCAAATCTCCCCCCCCCCCCCCAGGATATTGGTACCCCTCTGGTTCAGGTGAAGACCATCCTGTTTGTAGAGATTCCACCTACCCCAGAATGAGCCCCAATTATCCAGGAAACCAAAACCCTCCCTCCTGCACCATCCCTGTAGCCACGTGTTCAACTCCTCTCTCTCCTTATTTCTCACTTCGCTAGCACGTGGCACGGGTAACAACCCAGAGATATAATAGAAATATAATAGATGTTGGTTCAGTGCTCTTCCTAAAATGGATAACTCGTATAATCATAATAATCATCATGATTATCATCATCATATATTTAGATTTTTTTATTGTCATCTAATTTACCAATTGGATAGCCATAGCTGGGGTGGATAGAAGAATGTCAGTTCTATCACGTAATGGTGGCGGTGGATGCATTTTGGTACAGATTTCAAATTGGTTACGTTCTCGATTGGACGTGTCCAAGAAATGAGTTGGTGATTCAGATAAGTTAAGAGAATGCCAATTTCAGATTTAACCTGATTTTCAAGCTATGTAGTTGTCAGTTTGATTTCCCATGCCTCGAGCAACCAGGCAACAGAAGTCAACCGCAAAATGTTTTGTGTCAAATTGTTTTACAACACTGTGTGTGTGCCAGGCAGAGCGAATTATCTTGCCTCTCACTCAGCAAAGCCCTTTGTTGGCCCTGTCGCAAATAAAGGCCAACATATACCTGGACTAACTACATAATTTGAAAGTGTCAAACGCTAGCATTCGACTCCCAACACCTCCCTCTTCCCCCGCCTGAATACCAAATATCAGACTGTCTGGGTCATTTTTGGACCGACTCGAAAATATTATTTGCTAAAATGGGGGCTAATCAAGTTATTTGCTGCTCGGTGTATGCAATACCATGAGTGTCACATTCTAGGACATGAGAGGAATTAAGGTATTTCTACGAGGGATACCCCACGTGAATAATGCTCGGATTCAATAATCATGTCAAGGTTTTTGAAACACGCCTAATATCACTCTTCATTGCACTCAGAACGGCAGGTGCATTTAAATGTGCCCTGGACGTTACAACAGATAATATCCCACCTTGAAATTTATAATTAATGTTGTCTTGTTTCCTTTCATCGCTTCTTTGATTTGCCAATGCAGTTGCTAATTCTGAAAGCATATATTGTCACAATGTTAGAACATGTATAAAATGGATGCTTAATTTCATGCATAGAAATAAAAGATTTTCAATTGTTTATTTGCTGAAAAATATTTGCCTATAAACCCAAACTTTTAATTCTGAAGGGGGAAAATCTTAAGCATTAGGTGGCACAATATTTTTACAGCAATATTCGTCTGTTTTCGAACCCAGCATTATTTTAACATCAGCTCGATAACTTTTGATATTTTCGTAGATTGATCATGTTACTGGAATAATTATCGGGACACCATGAGTTCAAATCCATTGAAAACTAAAATTATGAAGGCATATAAACAATAAAAGGGCAGGAAAAGAAGGGTACAATAAAAGCAAATTACTGTAGATGCAAACACCTGAAACAAAAACAGAAAACACTGGACAATCTTTGCAGGTCTGACAGCATCTGTGGCGAGAGAAGGTAGCTACAGTTTCGAGTCTGGCTGACCTTCTGCCAAAACTGGAGAGAACTGGAATCTGACCATATTTCTAGTTTTATCCAGCAAAAAGTCATCCAGCCCTGAAATAATAGCTCTCTTCTCTCCACAGGTGCTGCCATACCTGCTGAGATCAACCAGCCTTTCCTTTTTTTTGGTGTAGTAAAAGAAAGGGGAAGGGTTGATTCGGGACTGAAAGTGGAATTTACACATTTCGGCAAGGATCATGACTAAGGTATCACATGAAGGACTTGGATGTAAATGTGCTTCGATAATTGAAGGTCTCAGAATAGTTAGAGAGTGCAGTTAAAAGGGGAAGTAGTGTTTTGGTCTTTATTAATATGGACATAGTAAGAGTACAAAACAACGAGGTTATGCTGACTTTACACAAGACACTCGTTAGACATCAGCTGCAATGGTATATGCAGGCTGGGGGCCACATTATTGGAGGAATGTGACTGAATTGGTGAGAGTGCAGAAGACCTTTTCAAGAATGGTTCCAGGGATAATAACCGGCAGTTATGAAAGTAGATTGGAGAGGACTGTTGTCCTTGGGGAAAAGAAGGCTGAGATTTATAAAGACACTTAAAATCACGAAAAGGCTGCATAGATTAGATAGGGAGAAACTTCCGTTCACAAAACGAGACTGCACAGATTTATAGTGATTTGCAAAAGAAGCAAATATGATGTGAGAAACACATTTTCACACAAGTTAATCGGGTCTGGAATGCACACCTCGAAGTGTGGTGGATGCAGGTTCATTTGAGGCAATCAAGGGTCATTCGATGATTAGTTGAACAGAGACAATGTGCAAGGGTGCCAGGTAAATACAGGAAATGGCATTAAACCATAATGCTGGTTTGGAACACAGTGCAGACACAGTGGGCCAAAATTATCTACTCCAGCGCCCTAACAGTTCTGTGATCTTGAGATTTTTAAAACATTTTTTAGAAGCATGATAACTTAAAGCTCCTTAATGTTCATGAAACTGCCTATATGTTCTAAAAAGATTTAGCAATGCCCTGAGTAAAGTTTGCTCTCTATACCCAATCTGATGTACACGCCTTTCTAATCCAGCAGGAATGCAACATGCATTAATAACCTATCTCAGAAATGGCCTGACCGAACATTATGCCCAAGTAAAGAACGTACAGATATGAAGCTAAAAGGCTAACAATTAGGCCAAAAGAGCAGCATGTCTGGAATAAGGAGACTTTAAAATGCCAACAAATAACGGCCCATGATATTGATAAAAAAGAAAAATTAGAACATCGAAGTGCACCAGCAAGAAGTATACATTAATAGGTTTAAACTAATTCAGCAGGGGCATGGGAACCTGGATTGTAGTTTTGGGGTACGGGAGATTGAGAGTATAGAGGTCAGGAGCACAGATTTGACTTCGCAGGAGGGTGCCAGTGTTCAGGTTGGTCGTTTGAAGTGTGTCTACTTCAATGCCAGGAGTATACGAAATAAGGTAGGGGAACTGGCAGCATGGGTTGGTACCTGGGACTTCGATGTTGTGGCCATTTCAGAGACATGGATAGAGCAGGGACAGGAATGGTTGTTGCAGGTTCCGGGGTTTAGGTGTTTTAGTACGCTCAGAGAAGGGGGCAAAAGAGGGGGAGGTGTGGCGCTGCTAGTCAAGGACAGTATTACGGTGGCGGAAAGGATGCTAGATGGGGACTCTTCTTCTGAGGTAGTATGGGCTGAGGTTAGAAACAGGAAAGGAGAGGTCACCCTGTTGGGAGTTTTCTATAGGCCACCTAATAGTTCCAGGGATGTAGAGGAAAGGATGGCGAAGATGATTCTGGAAAAGAGCGAAAGTAACAGGGTAGTTGTTATGGGAGACTTTAACTTTCCAAAGATTGACTGGAAAAGATATAGTTCGAGTACATTAGATGGGTCATTCTTTGTACAATGTGTGCAGGAGGGTTTCCTGACACAATATGTTGACAGGCCAACAAGAGGCGAGGCCACATTGGATTTGGTTTTGGGTAATGAACCAGGCCAGGTGTTAGATCTGGAGGTAGGTGAGCACTTTGGAAACAGTGACCACAATTCGGTGACCTTTACGTTAGTGATGGAAAGGGATAAGTATACCCCGCAGGGCAAGAGTTATAGCTGGGGGAAGGGCAATTATGATGCCATTAGACATGACTTAGGATGTGTTGGTTGGAGAAGTAGGCTGCAAGGGTTGGGCACACTGGATATGTGGAGCTTGTTCAAGGAACAGCTATTGCATGTTCTTGATAAGTACGTACCAGTCAGGCAGGGAGGAAGGGGTCGAGCGAGGGAACCGTGGTTTACCAAAGAAGTGGAATCTCTTGTTAAGAGGAAGAAGGAGGCCTATGTGAAGATGAGGCGTGAAGTTTCAGTTGGGGCGCTTGATAGTTACAAGGAAGCGAGGAAGGATCTAAAGAGAGAGCTGAGACGAGCAAGGAGGGGACATGAGAAGTCTTTGGCAGGTAGGATCAAGGAAAACCCAAAAGCTTTCTATAGGTATGTCAGGAATAAAAGAATGACTAGGGTAAGAGTAGGGCCAGTCAAGGACAGTGGTGGGAAGTTGTGTGTTGAGGCTGAGGAGATAAGCGAGATACTAAATGAATACTTTTCGTCAGTATTCACTCAAGAAAAAGATAATATTGTGGAGGAGAATGCTGAGACCCAGGCTATTAGAATAGATGGCATTGAGGTGCGTAGGGAAGAAGTGTTGGCAATTCTGGACAAGGTGAAAATAGATAAGTCCCCGGGGCCGGATGGGATTTATCCTAGGATTCTCTGGGAAGCCAGGGAAGAGATTGCTGATCCTTTGGCTTTGATTTTTAGGTCATCATTGGCTACAGGAATAGTGCCAGAGGACTGGAGGATAGCAAATGTGGTCCCTTTGTTCAAGAAGGGGAGTAGAGATAACCCCGGTAACTATAGGCCGGTGAGCCTAACGTCTGTGGTGGGTAAAGTCTTGGAGAGGATTATAAAAGATACGATTTATAATCATCTAGATAGGAATAATATGATTAGGGACAGTCAGCATGGTTTTGTGAAGGGTAGGTCATGCCTCACAAACCTTATCGAGTTCTTTGAGAAGGTGACTGAACAGGTAGACGAGGGTAGAGCAGTTGATGTGGTGTATATGGATTTCAGTAAAGCGTTTGATAAGGTTCCCCACGGTCGGCTATTGCAGAAAATACGGAGGCTGGGGATTGAGGGTGATTTAGAGATGTGGATCAGAAATTGGCTAGTTGAAAGAAGACAGAGAGTGGTAGTTGATGGGAAATGTTCAGAATGGAGTTCAGTTACGAGTGGCGTACCACAAGGATCTGTTCTGGGGCCGTTGCTGTTTGTCATTTTTATAAATGACCTAGAGGAGGGCGCAGAAGGATGGGTGAGTAAATTTGCAGACGACACTAAAGTCGGTGGAGTTGTAGACAGTGCGGAAGGATGTTGCAGGTTACAGAGGGACATAGATAAGCTGCAGAGCTGGGCTGAGAGGTGGCAAATGGAGTTTAATGCGGAGAAGTGTGAGGTGATTCACTTTGGAAAGAATAACAGGAATGCGGAATATTTGGCTAATGGTAAAATTCTTGGTAGTGTGGATGAGCAGAGGGATCTCGGTGTCCATGTACATAGATCCCTGAAAGTTGCCACCCAGGTTGATAGGGTTGTGAAGAAGGCCTATGGTGTGTTGGCCTTTATTGGTAGAGGGATTGAGTTCCGGAGCCATGAGGTCATGTTCCAGTTGTACAAATCTCTAGTACGGCCGCATTTGGAGTATTGCGTACAGTTCTGGTCGCCTCATTATAGGAAGGACGTGGAAGCTTTGGAACGGGTGCAGAGGAGATTTACCAGGATGTTGCCTGGTATGGAGGGAAAATCTTATGAGGAAAGGCTGATGGACTTGAGGTTGTTTTCGTTAGAGAGAAGAAGGTTAAGAGGTGACTTAATAGAGGCATACAAAATGATCAGAGGGTTAGATAGGGTGGACAGCGAGAGTCTTCTCCCGCAGATGGGGGTGGCTAGCACGAGGGGACATAGCCTTAAATTAATTGAGGGGTAATAGATATAGGACAGAGGTCAGAGGTGGGTTTTTTACGCAAAGAGTGGTGAGGCCATGGAATGCCCTACCTGCAACAGTAGTGAACTCACCAACATTGAGGGCATTTAAAAGTTTATTGGATAAGCATATGGATGATAAGGGCATAGTGTAGGTTAGATGGCCTTTAGTTTTTTTTTTCCATGTCGGTGCAACATCGAGGGCCGAAGGGCCTGTACTGCGCTGTATCGTTCTATGTTCTATGGAGAGGTTAGGTCGGCTAGCCATACTACATTTCCCCTTAGCATCCAAAATGTGCAGGTGATGTGGGCTATGGGGTTACACAGAAAGGACGGGGAGCCTAGATTGGGCATTCTTTCAGAGGGTTAGTCCAGACACGATGGGCCGAATGGGCTCCTTCTGCACTGTGGGAATTCTATAAGAGAAAAACAAAACAAAAAGAGGAATTGGATAGTGAAAGCAATGTGTGTCCCTTGGAGGCAGAGAGTCTCCAGTGACACGGGAAGAAAGCAATGAGTGAGT
Organism: Scyliorhinus canicula; assembly: GCF_902713615.1. Classification (NCBI taxonomy): domain Eukaryota; kingdom Metazoa; phylum Chordata; class Chondrichthyes; order Carcharhiniformes; family Scyliorhinidae; genus Scyliorhinus; species Scyliorhinus canicula. Next base: position 22,104,800 of record NC_052158.1, on the reverse strand, counting down.
AGGTCCTGCAGATAGCGAGCACAGAAACGATTAACCGAATGGCCATCTTCTGTTCTTTCATAGATATATTCATAGATGTCATAGAATTTACAGTGCAGAAGAAGCCATTCGGCCCATCGAGTCTGCACCGGCTCTTGAAAAGAGCACCCCACTTAAGCTCACACTTCCAACATATTGCCGTAACCCAGCAACCCCACCAAACGATTCTGGACACTAAGGGCAATTTAGCATGGTCAATTGTCCTAACCTGCACATCTTTGGACTGTGGGAGGAAACCGGAGCTCCCGGAAGAAACCCACGCACACACAGTGCAGACTCCGCACAGACAGTGACCCAAGCTGTGAATTGAACCTGGGACCCTGGAGCTGTGAAGCTACTGTGCTAACCACTATGTTACCCTTCTGTGACCCTTTTATCGTCCTATGATTCTGTGATTCTGATTACTTTCATGACGGGATGTTAAGGGACAGAATATGTTCTGTTTCTAACTTTCCAATATCTAGAACTGTCCCCTTGGATTGGAAAAAATAGAATCTAACCTCACTTCTCAATAAATGACAGTGGCAGAAATTAAAGAAATAAAATATGTTAGATGGTTACGCTTATCAGTAGTAATCACTCATGATGAAAATTTTAAAATACACTTTCAAATAATCAGCCAAATCCAATCAGTTTTGATGGAACGGGAAACAATAGGAGATACTGGTAAACTGTACATAAAATAGAACATGGTGGGAATGTTCAGAAGGACAAGCAGCATCTCTGGGTGTAGAAACAGAGTTCGCGGCGGGCAGTGGCGGGCCCGTAAAGTGTGGCACACCATTCACTGCGGCGGGACCAGGAAAGTTCTGACGGCATATCATTCCGCCCAACGTTTCAGCTCGATGGCATTTCGACAGAAGGATGGAAATTCGGTTTAAACCAGTGAACTGGCAGGGTGGAATGTAAAAAAGCAGAAGTGAAGGCTTGAAATAGGGTGGAAGATAGCAGAGGTGCAGTGATGGCACAAGGCCAATGGGACAAGAGAATAAACTGTGACTAGAGGATGTGACAATGACCGAATAATGAACATTTCCCATCAGAAAGCAAACACAAAAGAAAGACTAAAGCAAAACGGAAACCTTCAAAGAAAACATTTGGGACGCATTTTTGAGCCTGAAAAGATAAAATTCGAAGATGAGTTTAGATGCCCAGCGTGTACCTAATGGAAAGATTAGGTTTATTTTTTACGCTTACCTTCAATGGAACATTGCAGGAGGCCGGGAACAGAGAGGCAGCAAGCAAAGTGAATAAGTAAAATGGCAGGCGACTGGCGATATGCTTGCAGATTGAACAGCCGTTCTGCAAAGATATCATATAGAATCCCTACAGTGCAGAAGGAGGCCATTGGGCCCATACAGTCTCACCGGTCCAACGAAAGAACACTCTCCCAAGCCCCATTATCCCACCTATCTACACATCTTTCAACATTAAGTGGCCATTGAGTATGGCCCCTCCACACACTTTGCACATCTTTGAAATGTGAGAGGAAACCAGAGCATCCGGAGAATGTACTCCACACAGGCGAGGGCGCAATTCAACCCGTATCAGTGGCGCTGTGAGGCATCAATGCTGACCACTGGGTGGTCACTAAATCTGCGTTTGATTTCACCAATGTGGAGCAAACTGCAACGTGAGCAGCGAATACATTATACTCGGTTGAAAAAAACAACTACTTTTGAATTGCTATTTGACCTCCATGTAGCGTTTCAAGGAGAAAGTTATCAAGGTGAAATAACACATGTTACATTTCATATGCTTGCATCGAAAGGTTCTGCTCTAAGTGTGGCCTGTTGTGTGTGACTGATGGATGGACTAGTGTGCAGCACAGGAAATGGTCGCTTCCAACATTCAGAAGAGGAAAGGTAAAAACAAGCAAAGAACAAGGGAAACGTTATTTTGTTTCCAGATGTGGACGAGTAAGAGAAGTGCGTGAAATAGATAAGACAACGTCAGGGACCCTGTTAAACTTCCAGCGAGGGAAGGTGGGGGCAATGGGGGGGGGGGGGGGAGAATCCTTGTTTGAAAGAACGAAAACAAAAGCAATAACACATGTGTTGGTAAGGAAGGTTGCATCATTGAAATAAATGGAAGCACGTTTCAGACTTGGTAAGATTGGCTTTAACAGGAGGAATCAGAGACTATCCAAAGTAAGCTGGGAAGATCTGTTAATAGGTCAAACGACTAAAAACATTTAGTGAGATAGAGAGGAAGTACCTGCCCCTGAGAGGAAAAGGCTCAGCTTCACAACAAAGCAGCGATGAACAACTAAAGAGGTTACGGACAGCAAAAAACTAAAAGTAAGGACTTACAAAATGCAAAAAATGGCACAGATCCAGATGAATGTGATAGATACAAAGACTAGAAAAGGGTCACAAAGCAGTTTTTAAGAGTTTTTAAAAGGGATTATGTAACGAAACTTGTAAGGGGTGTCAAAATCAGTAAGAAGAAATGTTAGGGTTATATAAAGGGAAAGAGGGTGGTCAACAACAATGTAAGCCCATTAAAAGCATTGGTAGAGTTGGAGAGGGAGAGGGGAAGGGAAGGTTGTGTCAGGATGGTTTTCTTTGTTTGCAGCTGGGGAGGAGGGGGTGAGAGGGCAAGTTGTTTGGTACTTGGGTTCAGGACAGGTTGGGCCAGGGATGGGCAGCTGACATTGATGGAGTTACTGTGGCATAGTTGGTTAGTGGTAGATGGCGGTGGACCCCTTGGGGACCTGCAAGGCGTCGACCTGGAGGAGGCCATTAAAGCAGGGACATGGCTGAATGTGGAGGCGGTTGTCTGGAACCCCACGACTGGGCTGATCTCTGGAATGTTAAGAGTTTTAATGAGCAGATTAAACGTTTGTGGGACTTTGTTCATTGGGGACTCTGAAGGCAGGTATGTTGTTCCTGCAAGAGGACAGCACGGTAGCATAATGATTAGCACAATTGCTTCACAGATCCAGGGTCCCAGATTCGATTCCCGGCTTGGGTCACTGTCTGTGCGGAGTCTGCACATTCTCCCCCTGTGTGCATGGGTTTCCTCCGGGTGCTCCGGTTTCCCCCCACAGTCCAAAGATGTGCAGGTTAGGTGGATTGGCCATGCTAAATTGCCCTTAGTGTCCAAAATGTCCCTGAGTGTTGGTTGGGGTTGCTGGGTTATGGGGATAGGGTAGAGGTATGTGGTTGGGTAGGGTGCTCTTTTCAAGAGTCGGTGCAGATTCGATGGGCCGAATGGCCTCCTTCTGCACTGTAAAAGTCGATGGAATCTATGATCCATTTGAAGGCAGTGGATCGGTTGAGGAAAGGTTGGGTGGGACAGGTATTTCGTTCAGGCTGGACATGAAGACGAAGGGGTAGTGGCGCTGAGGGTGCCTTCTGCGGTGGGTTATAGTGTTGGACTCTGGGTTTGTGATGGTACTGGATTCTGGAGGGGGCGCCCGGTGAATATATACATCTCAAAGTGGGATGATGTAGAGTTTGTGACGAGATTCTAGACTTGGTCACGCATTGGCTGATTACGCGGGGGGGGGGGGGGGGATTTAATACCGTGTTGGATCCTAGTTGGTTTGGTCATGTCCTCGATCCCAGAAGGTGTTGGCATTGGCAAAGGAACTGCTGTGGTTTATGGAGCAGGTGGGAGGGGTGGACCCCTCGTGGTTTGGGTGGACGAGCATAAAGGTTTTATTGATTTATTTTCGCATTTCTACTTGGTGCTTTCGTGGATTGATATTTTCTCCTGGACAAGCCGTTGTTGACGGGATTGGGTTAGATTATTCAGCGATCATGGTGTCTGATGGCACGCCACACTCGGTGATTTGCGGTTGGAGATAGGGTTGTGAGTCAACAAGGAAATCTGTGAAAGGATTGGGGCGGCTATTCAAAACTATGTGGAGCATAAAACCGGCGCCTCCTGGAGTGTCAGGCATTGAAGGCAGTGATAAGAAGGGAGTTCAAATGGATCCTGGTTTATATGGAGAAGGTGAAGCAGTTGGAGACGCAAAGGTTGTTGAAGGCCACTTTGAAGGTGGATCGGAAGCACTCAGCAGCCCCTGAGTAACGTCTGTTAAAAGAAACGACGAAGCCCCAAAAGCAGTTTGACTCTGAACATTCCAAAGATCAGCCCAGTCATGGGTTCCAGAAAACCGCCTCCCCAATCAACCATACCCCTGCTTTAATGGCCTCCTCCAGGTCTACGCCTCGCACATCCCCAAGGGGTCCACTGTCATCTGCCACTAACAAGCAAGACTAGCATTTGTTGACCATCTGTAATTGCATGTGAGCTGAGTGGCATTTTTTAACAGGTAACCACATTGCTATAAATCTGGAGGCACATGTAGGCCAGACCATAGAACATAGAACATAGAACAGTACAGCACAGAACAGGCCCTTCGGCCCTCAAAGTTGTGCCGAGCAAATGATCACCCTACTCAAACCCACGTATCCACCCTATACCCGTAACCCAACAACCCCCCCCCCCCCCTCAACCTTACTTTTTAGGACACTAAGGGCAATTTAGCATGGCCAATCCACCTAACCCGCACATCTTTGGACTGTGGGAATAAACCGGAGCACCCGGAGGAAATCCACGCACACACGGGGAGGGCGTGCAGACTCTGCACAGACAGACCAGGTAAGGATGGCAGAATTTCTTCCCAAAAGGACAGTAGTGAACCAGATGCGGTTTATCACAGTCGACAATGGTTTCATGGTCATCATTAGACTTTTAATTCCAGGTATTTTATTGAGTTCAAATTTCACCACCTGCCGTCGTGGAATTCTAACCCTCGTCCCTATGGCATTATTCTTGGTCTCTCGATTATTGTCCAGCGTCAATACCACTCTGCCACTGCGTCTTCACCTCTTCATTTTACCTGAAATTGTACAGTTCGAAGCCCGGCGAGGGACAAGATATGAGGTGGTGTCTGGATGGACTGGTGTTCCCGATGGTTGAGGAGAAGAGGCAGGGGTTGGGCAATGCATTTGATCTGGGGAAGTGATGTGGTGTATGGGCTCAATTCAGTCAAGGGAAGCCATGCAACCAAACGGGTTGTCAGCAGAGTTTTATAAAATGTTTGCTTCGGAATTGGGGCCCCTATTAGTCGAAATGTACAATGAATCGGTTGATAAGGGTGAATTCCAGTCCACACTGTCTCGGGCTTCTATCTTGCTCATCTTAAAAAAGGACATAGACCTGGAGCTATGTCGTACATGCCAACCAATATCGTTGTTAAATGTAGACCCGAAACCGCTGGTGAAGGTGCTGGCAGTGTGCATGGTGGGCTCTGTGCCGGGGGTGATATGAGAGGACCAAAGGGGTTTGTGAAAGGGTGGCATTATAACATTAGTCAATGTGATTGTGATGACACAGGCCACCAGGAAAATGGGGTAGTAATGTCAATGGATGGGGAGAAAACGTTTGAACGGATAAAATCACGTATCTGTTTGAGGTTTTGGGCAGATTTGGGTTTGGGCAGGAATTTGTGGATTGGGTTAAGTTGCTGTACAAGGCCCCTAAGGCGAGTGTCCATACAAATACCATTAGTTCAGAGTACTTTGGGAGGTTGCACTCGGGAACGAGGCAGGGCTGTCCGTTCTCCCTGCTGCATTTTGCTTTAGTGATTGAGCCATTGAGCATTTCTGGCCTGCGGGGAGGAGTGGAAAATATGATGAGGCGGGGATAGATCATCGTGTCTCCTGTACGCAGACGATCTCCTGTTGGATATTTCAAACCGGTGGAGAGTTTTGACAGGGTTATGGGGATACTGTGGGAGTTTAATTAAACATGGTAAAGAGCGAGGTATTTACAATCAATGCAAGGGGAAGGGCTTGGAGAAACTGCCATCCCATTTCGTAGCGGCGAGTTTCTGATACCTGGGTATACGAGTGTTGCATGGTTGGGCCTAGGTGCACAAGTTAAATCTGGTAAATTTAGTTGAGGAGCGGAAGGAGGATTTTAGAAGATGGGATGTAAAGAAGATGGTGTTGCTGAGGGTTCTGTTCATTTCCAGAACCTCCTTTTATTTATAGCATCTTTTTTCAGGAGGGTCAATAAAATGCTTTCATAGTTCATATGTGCGGGTAAGATACCTCGGACTAGAAGGGTGTTCCTGGGGAGGGATAGGCAAAGAGGAGGGTTAGCATTGCCGAGCTTTCTGAGTTATTACTGGGCAGCAAACCTCACAAAAGTCAGGAAGTGGGCAGTGGAGGAGAGGTGGTGTGGGGACGGATGGAGGTGGCCTCGTGCAGAGCATTGTTTGGGTTTGATGGCATTGTTGCTTGCACCTCTTCCATTCTCGGCAGCTAAGTATTCAATGAGCCCTGTCGTTGGAATCAGTGTTGAAGGTATGCAACCAATGCTGACAGTATTTCAGGATGGAAGGCACATCACTGTGGCCGCTCATTTCTCACAATATAGGTTTATCCCGGCGGTATTAGATTCCATGTTTAGGGAATGTGGGAGCAAGTGGACACAGAATGCTTCAGGGATCTGTTCATGGCGAGAAGGATTGCGGAGTTGGAAATGGAGTACCAGCTTCCAAACGGGAATGAGTTGATACCTGCAAATTGTGATATGTGTCAGGAATGAGCTGGATTCATTTCCGAAGTTGCAACCTCCGGTGCTACTAGATAATATTCTGTCTGAGGACGAGATTTGGAGGGCAGGATCTCGGACATTTATGGGGTGCTGATGGAGAAAGAGAGATCACTGGTTGATGAAGTCAAACAGAAATGTGAAGAGGAGTGAGACATTGAGGCCACGTTCTGCAGTGAGGTTCTGCGAATGGTTAACTCAACCTCGTCATGCGTGAGTCTAAGCCCCATTCAGTTCGAAGTGGTGCACAGAGCTCACATGATGGTGTCAAGGATGTATTGGTTCTTTCCTGCTGTAGATGTTATTGGTATTACTGAGACTTGGTTGAGGGAAGGGCAGGACTGGCAACTGAATATCCCAGGGTATAGATGCTTCAGGAGGGAGGGAGGTAGAAGGGGTGGAGGAGTTGCATTACTAGTCAGAGATGATATCACAGCTGTGATAAGAAATAGGAAGGTTGCAGTAACATTGATGGGGCTTTACTACAGGCCTCCCAAAAGCGAGCATGAAGTAGAGGTACAAATATGCAGACAAATTATAGAAAAATATAGGAGCAATAACGTGGTTGTGAAAGGAGATTTTAACTTCCCCAACATTGAATGGGACTCGTGTAGTGTTGGAGACGTAGATGGAACAGAGTTTGTCAGGAGCATCAAGGAGAGTTTTTTAGAGCAGCATGTAAATAGTACAACTCGGGAAGGGGCCATACTGGACCTGGTATTGGGGAATGATCCCGGCCAGGTGGTTGAAGTTTCAGTCAGTGATTACTTTGGGAATAGCGATCACAATTCCGTAAGTTTTGGAATACTCATTGACAAAGACGAGAGTGGTCCTGAAGGAAGAGTGCTAAATTGGGGAAAGGCCAAGCATAACAAAATTCGGCAGGAGCTAGGGAATGTCGACTAGGAGCAGCTGTTTAAGGGTAAATCCACATTTGAAATGTGGGAGTCTTTTAAGGAAAGGGTGATTAGAGTGCAAGACAGACATGTCCCTGTGAAAATGAGGGATAGAAATGGAAAGATTAGGGAACCATGGATGACGGGTGGAATTGTGAGACTGGCTAAGATGAAAAAGGAAGCATACATAAGATCGAGGCAACTCAAAACTGATTAAGCTGTGGAGGAATATCGGGAAAGTAGGACAAATCTCAAACGCGCAATAAAGAGGGCTAAAAGGGGTCATGAAATATCTTTGGCTAACAGGGTTAAGGAAAATCCCAAAGCCTTTTATTCGTATATAAGGAGCAAGAGGGTAACTAGAGAAAGGATTGGCCCACTCAAAGACAAAAGAGAGAATTTATGCGTGGAGTCAGAAGAAATGGGTGAGATACTTAATGAGTACGTTGCATCGGTATTCACCAAGGAGAGGGACATGACGGGTGTTGAGGCTAGGGATGGATGTCTAAATACTCTAGGTCAAGTCGCCATACGGAAGGGGAAAGTTTTGGGTATTCTAAAAGACATTAAGTTGGACAAGTCCCCAGGACCGGATGGGATCTATCCCAGGTTACTGAGGGTAACGAGGGTCGAAATAGCTGGGGCCTTAACAAATATCTTTGCAGCATCCTTGAGCACGGATGAGTCCCGGAAGACTGAAGAATTGCTAATGTTGTCCCTTTGTTTAAGAAGGGTAGCAGGGATAATCCAGGGAATTATAGACCTGTGAGCTTGACGTCAGTGGTAGGCAAACTGTTGGAGAAGATACTGCGGGATAGGATCTATTCACATTTGGAAGAAAATAGACTTATCAGTGATAGGCAGCATGGTTTTGTGCAGGGAACGTCATGTCTTACAAACCTAATAGAATTCTTTGAGGAAGTGACAAAGTTAATTGATGAGGGAAGGGCTGTAGATGTCATATGCATGGACTTCAGTAAGGCGTTTGATAAAGCTTCCCATGGCAGGTTGATGGAAAAAGTGAAGTCGTATGGGGTTCAGTGTGTACTACCTAGATGGGTAAAGAACTGGCTGGGCAACAGGAGACAGAGAGTGGTGGTGGAAGGGAGTGTCTCAAAATGGAGAATGGTGACTAGTGGTGTTCCACAGGGATCTGTGCTCGGACCATTGTTGATTGTGATATACATACATGATCTGGAGGAAGGTATAGATGGTCTGATTAGCAAGTTTGCAGATGATACTAAGATTGGTGGAGTTGCAGATAGCGAGGTGGACTGTCAGAGAATACAGCAAAATATAGATAGATTGGAGAGTTGGGCAGAGAAATGGCAGATGGAGTTCAATCCAGGCAAATGCGAGGTGATGCATTTTGGAAGATCTAATTCAAGAGCGGACTATATGGTCAATGGAAGAGTCCTGGGGAAAATTGATGCACAGAGAGATCTGGGAGTTCAGGTCCATTGTACCCTGAAGGTGGCAACACAGGTTGATAGAGTTGTCAAGAAGGCATACAGCATGCTTGCCTTCATTGGACGGGGTATTGAGTACAAGAGTCGGCAGGTCATGCTACAGTTGTCTAGGACTTTGGTTAGGCCAAATTTGGAATACTGCATGCAGTTCTGGTCGCCACATTACCAGAAGGATGTGGATGCTTTAGAGAGGGTGCAGAGGAGGTTCACCAGGCTGTTGCCTGGTATGGAGGGTGCTAGCTATGAAGAAAGGTTGAGTAGATTAGGATTGTTTTAGTTGGAAAGACGGAGGTTGAGGGGGGACCTGATTGAGGTCCACAAAATTATGAGAGGTATGGACAGGATGGATAGCAACAAGCTTTTCCCAAGATTGGAGGTGTCAACTAAAAGGGGTCACGATTTCAAAGTGAAAGGGGGGAACTTAAGGGAGATGTGCCTGGAAAGTTTTTTATGCAGAGGGTGGTGGTGTCTGGAATGCTTTGCCAACGGAGGTGGTAGAGGCAGGCACGATAGCATCATTTAAGATGCATCTAGACAGATATATGAACGGGCAGGGAACAGAGGGAAGTAGACCTTGGAAAATAGGGGACAGGTTTAGATGAAGGATCTGGATCGGCGCAGTCTGGAAGGGCCAAAGGGCCTGTTCCTGTGCTGTAATTTTCTTTGTTCTTTGCTCTCTTTTTTGTTTGTTCTAGCGAATAGGAATAGGCAGTGTGCAGGGCAGCCGGCGAACCACTTCGAAATATTCTGTACTTTGTTGAAGCTGGAGGTGTTCTAGAAAGCTTTTGCAGAGATCATGTCAAATATTTTAGGGCAAAGGTGGCTCCGAGTCCGTGGGTGGCAATATTTGGAGGATGCGAGGATCTGGGATTGCAGGTGGGGAGGAGAGGCTGACGTGTTGGTCTTTGCCTCCATGATAGCCTGGAGACGGATATCACTGGGATGGTGGGAGCCAGAGCCAACTGAAGCGGGGTCATGGCTAGAAAAGATGAAGTTTGCCATCAGAGCCATGAATAAGGGCTTCTTCTCAATGTGGACGCTGTCCATCGATTTTTTGAAGCAGTGGTAAATTGGGAGGGGGGTGGTCTGGGGTTTCTTTTTCTTTTGATTTCCTACTATAATTAAAAATGGGACTGTGGGAGTGGGCTAGGATATAAATAGGGGAAGTTAGCTGATTACTGTTTGATGATTATTGGTGTTGCTGCTTTCTCTTTCTGTGTCTGTATATACTTGAAAATGCGTCCAAGAAAAATATATAGGGTCCAATTCTCCGGACTTACAAAAAATCGGAGAATAGCGGGTGGCGTAAAATTTTACGGACACGCTGGTCCGACGCCCTCCCGCTATTCTCCCCCCCCCCACCCCCGCCCCCCGACACGAATCGCTGCTCGTCGTTTTTTTACGGCAAGCAGCGATTCACCCCTGGCCGACGGGCCGATTTCAAAGGCCTTTACGGCCGTTTTTATGAACGTAAAACACACCTGGTCTGACCGTTCGTAAAAACGGCCGTGAAGTCCCGATCTGGGGAACCATGGCACCGATTGGCACGGCCGTGGTGCCATGGGCCCGCGATCGGTGGGTACCAATCGCAGGCAGCGGGTACTTAACCCACGCACTCTTTCTCCCTCCGCCGCCCCCCTGGATCAATTCGCGGGGCGGCTGAGGGACATACCAGCCCGCACATGCGTGGGTTTCACGCATATGCATGATGACGTCATCGGCGCATACGCGGGTTGGAGTCGTCCAATCCGCGCATGCGCGGCTGACGTCATCTGACGTGTCAGCCGTCGCTAACTTTGGCTAGCGGGCTTAACAAAATTCGTTAAGCCCGCGATGCCGGAGTTCACGGCCGCGCGATGCTAGCCCCGACCGGGGAGATGAATCAGTTCCCGGTCGGGGGGCGGAGGCTGGCGTCAAACACGGCCGTTTTTGACGCCAGCTTCCCGATTTTTCGTAACTCGGGAGAATCGTGCCCATAATGTTTTAATTAATGACTTGAATGATGACATAGAAAGTTAAATATCCAAATTTGCGGATGATACAATGTTAGATGGCATTATAGACAGCCTAAATGATAGCAGAAATTGCAAAGAGATATTGACAGAATAGGTGAATGAGCAAAATTATGGCAGATGGAATTTAATTTAAGCAAGTGCAAGACATTTTGGACCAAAAAAGGACAAAGCAGAGTACTTTCTAAATAGAGTCTAGGTACAGTGGATGTCCAAAGAGACTTGAGGGTTCAGGTACACAGTTCCTTAACATGTCAGGTAGAGGTGCAAAAAATAGTTAAAACAGCGAATGGAATGCAGGCTTTATATCTATCGGACTGGAATATAAAGACACAGGGGTTATGCTGCTGCTATAAAATTCCCGGTTGGACAACACGGAGTACTATGAACAGTTCTGGGCCCCACATTTGTGGAAGGATATTTTGGCCTTGGAGGGACTGCATCGTAAGTTTACTGAAATTATACCTGAAATACAGGTTTAAAGTTACATGGGGAAATTACTCAAATTAACCCGTTTTTGCTATTATTTGGAAGGTTTAGCAGTGATCTGATCGAAGTACTCCCATATTTTTACCACATCATCTAAATCAATATATGTATAGCTTGTGCAAATATTTTAAGAATGAATCTGTAGAAAAACTAGGTAATTAGCGTCGCCATTTACATTGTGTTATATCAATTTGCACCGAACCTTTGTCTTTGTCAAGTAATTGTTTCTCTGAAAGACAAGGCCACAATTAAATTAACATGATTGTCTTTAATGTAGTTTATGGTTCATCAATTGAATTGGTTGTCACCATGAAAATTTGCCGAGGTGATGGAACATATGCAAAATAATTTGGGGTAATTTCAAATATCGGCGATTGTGGAAAACAGACAACATCTGACCTGAGGAATGTTATTCATTTCTACCCATTTCATATTCCAATGGAAAGACAAACTGGATGTAATTCATAAATAATTATGTTAAGTAAGTAATAAATTAGGCGGCTGGTTCATTATGAAGATAATTAATTACAATAAAGGTGAAACTCCAATGGGAACAATTTTGGACTGAAATGATTGACCGCACAATTAGATTCAAAATGAGAAGATGCATGGTGCAATGGTGGTAAGTCGATAGCAGGTGTCGATATATCAAATTTAATGATGTTGTGGAAGGAGTGGTATCGAATTAGCTGCCGAATTTGCACACTGCTGTTTATTCCCTTGCAAGTCAATGGAAGTTGAATCAGGTCTGGAGTGTTATGAGTGGCAGGTTCAACATAATTCATATTGCACCAAAGCAAAATATTACCATTAATACATAGAAAAGAAAATCTGCATTTGTTCGGAGTCTAGTGAAAAGGAAAACTTCTCAAACTCTACCCTACAAACAAACTATTTTGCTCACTGACGTGAAATACAAGGGTTGGAATTCTCCAGTCGTCTGTGATCCACTTTTCTGGGCAGCAGCGCAACTCTGCACAGGTTTTTTGGCGGTGTGGGGTGGTCACAATGGGGAATCCCATTGATTATCAGCGAGAATATAAGAATTTCGCCACCAGTGATGGGTGTGCTACCGGGAAACAGGAGGCTGGGGGTGAGGGAGCGAGAAAAACAGAAGAGAAAAATGGGAGAGTGTGGGGGCAATTCTCCACACTCACGACGGTGCGGAGAATAGCGGGGGTCGTAAATTTTTATGGCCACGCTGGTCTGACGCCCTCCCGCTATTCTCCCCCCCACGCCCGCCTCCCGACACGAATCGCTGCCCGCCATTTTTTTACGGCGAGCAGCGATTCTCAGCTGGCCAATGGGCCGAATTCCAAGGCCTTTACGACCATTTTTATGAACGTCAAACACACCTGGTCTGACCGTTCGTAAAAACGGCCGTAAAGTCCCGATCTGGGGAACCATGGCACCGATTGGCACGGCAGTACCACGGCCGTGCCAAGGGTGCCATGGGCCCGCGATCGGTGGGCACCGGTCGCGGGCAGTGGGTACTTACCCCGCGCACTCTTTATCCTTCCGCCGCCCCGCTGTATCCAGTAGCGGGGCGGCTGAGGGGCATACCGGCCCGCGCATGTGCGGGTTTCATGCAAATGCGTGATGACGTCATCCGCGCATGCGCGGGTTGGAGTCTTCCAATCCGCGCATGCGCGGCTGACGTCATGTGACGCGTCAGCCGTCGCAAACTCTGGCAAGCAGGCTTAACGAATTTCGTTAAGCCCGCGATGCCGGAGTTCATGGCCGCGGCATGCTAGCCCCGACCGGGGACCAGAATCGGTTCCCGGTCGGGGGGGCGGAGGCTGGCGTCAAACCCACGCTGTTCGCTGGATTACTAGGGCTGGTTTCTGCAATTTTAAGGCTATGTCCGGAGCAAGTCTAGTTTTGCGATGAAGAAGTCGGCGGCGCCCCCGCACCAATGCTCTGGGGCTGGATTCTCTGCTGGCAGGATTCTCTGTTGAACTGGCAGTGCAACCTCGCCCTGGCGGCTTGGGTCTGCTAACAATGAGAAACGGGGGTCAGGATTCTCTGAGCCTCCGCGCCGAAATCGCGCTTGGTGTGGGGCAGAGAATGGGGCATCAGACCCGCGGTCGGTCGAGGCGGCGCCGGGCGGAGTCCATTGAAAGAGGCTTCCGTGGCGATTCTCAGCTGGCACCTGGCCGAGCTCCCGCCGGCAGGTTCACTCATGGTTCCACCTGGCAGGCAATAGGATTGGCGGCCGCCCCCGGGGCAGGGTGATCCGTTGCAGGGGGGGGCCTCCAGGACGGCCAGGCTTGCGATCGGGTGCTACAATCTGGGGGGGCTATATTTTTGGAAATGGCCAGCTGTGTGCATCCGCCATGTTTGTGTGGGGTCGCCGCCAGAGGCGGCCACTGCACCTATGTGCAGACCCATGCCTGGAAGTGCAGGGCCCTGTATCCGCATCCGGAGTTGCGTGGAGTACTCGGGCCCTGCAAGCTCCCTTCAAAATGGTGAATCACTCTAGACTTTCTCCAGTGAAGTCCAGAGTAATCTGCGCCCGTTTTCTCGCAGGCGTGGGGACATAACCCCATTTTCAGAGAATTCCACCCCCCCCCCCCCCCCCCCCCCATTGACTGACTAGCAGGACGGAGAATCCCGAACCAGTTATTTTTAAACTCCACAACATGTGCGTTTTTTCTCCTTAAAGTCCGATTGACTATCATGGCTTCCAGTGAGGCTGTGAATGAACAGGGTGCATGTATGTGTGCGTCTGCATGTATGTATGTGTGCGGACATGCATTGTGAATCTGTGAGTGCATCTGCCCGAATGTGTATATGTGTGTGTGTGGTTGGGGGTGCGTGGGTGGGGAATGGAGTTTGAATTGCTGTTTCATATATTGAGGTTCTCCATTCCTGACGCCAGACAGTCTGGCCGCGATTCTCCGCTCCCCACGCCGGGTGGGAGAATCGCACGTGGACCCCCGACTAATTTCACGGCCCCCTGGCGCCCCCCGCGATTCTCCCAACCCCCGCTCGGAAAAATCGGCGTTCGCCATTTTTTACAGCGACCGGTGATTCTCCGACCCAGATGGGCCGAGCGGCCTGCCGTTTGCGATCATTTCACAATGACAGCAACCACACCTGATCGCTGCCATCGGGAAATCGTCGTGAGATGCCCGTTTTGGGGGTTGGAGGGGTCCTGGTGGGGAATGAGCACCACGACTGCTCGGGAGGGGACAGGCCCGCGATCGGTGCCCACCGATCATCGGGCTGCCGTCTCAATCGGATGCACTATTTATTCTCCGCCGCCCGCAAGATCAAGGCGGCTGTGGGGAAAGACGGCCACCGCGCATGCGCGGGTTCGAGCTGTCAGCCGTCATGACGTCAGCCGCGCATGCGCGGTTGGAGCCAGCCAACCTGCACATGCGCTGCTGACGTCACATAGGCGCCGCCGTCGCGTCACTCTCGGCATGCCGCCCGGCAGCCGAGAGTAACGGAGCGCCGCTCCTAGCCCCGGGAGGGGAGAATAGGGGGTGAGGAGCCTCCGAGGCCGTCGTGAAACTCGGCCGAGTTCTCGACGGCCCTCCCGATTTTTCCCGGGAGCGGAGAATTCCGCCCTGCTTTCCAGTCCCGGGTTTCTTTGGACTGGGGTGCTGAAATTAATAGTGGATTTCGAACCCGAAGGAAAAACTAAGGCATGGACAAAGGTGGATTGGTAATTTGTGAGGAAACGCTCCTTTGCCTCACAGACGTGGTCTAAGGTACGTCCACTTAATATTTTTGCTAGAAGCTATAGTAGCTTTCCTAGATTCCACTGCTGAACGTGTGATGTAGATAGAACATAGAACATAGAACAGTACAGCACAGAACAGGCCCTTCGGCTCTCGATGTTGTGCCGAGCAATGATCACCCTACTTAAACCCACGTAACCCGTATACCCGTAACCCAACAATCCCCCCATTAACCTTTCACCATGGGCAATTTTAGCATGGCCAATCCACCTAACCCGCACATCTTTGGACTGTGGGAGGAAACCGGAGCACCCGGAGGAAACCCACGCACACACGAGGAGGACGTGCAGACTCCACACAGACAGTGACCCAGCCAGGAATCGAACCTGGGACCCTGGAGCTGTGAAGCATTGATGCTAACCACCATGCTACCGTGAGGCCCCTTTAAATTAAAGGGATGTGCTGGCGCAGTGGTATTGCCAAAACACTTGGGGCAGGATTCTCTGATTGCCGAAACCAAAATCACATTGGGTGATTCGGTGGAGAATGATTTTTGATGCCGAGATCGAGGGCAGCGTCTGTTTTCGCACACCGCCCCCTCAAAATGGCGTAATTGGTCAGTACATCACAAGCCCTTGGGACAGCCTCAGGACTTCACCTGAAGGTCCTCCTTGATGCTCAACCCCCGCTGACTACCGGACGGCGTGGATCACTTATGGTCTGAGGTTTTTCCAACCTCGCATGGCGGCTGCGCACAGTGCCCAACGCCATAGTTGGGAGGTGGGGGGGGGGGGGGGGGGGGGGGCGAGGGGGCCGTTCCACTGGCCTGACGGTGGGGACTTCAGGGAGGGCTGGAGGAATGGCGGGGCTGGTGTGTGGTGAGGTGGTTAGAAGGGGGCACTTTTCTGGCTGGCTCGGTCCATGTTGTATGTCATAACTATTGCAGGTTGCTGGCGTGCGCAAACGGGGCCACGGAAATGGCAATTCTTCGGCCATTTCAATTGGGAACGCCGGGTGTTTTACATGGCATGGTTGCTAGCTGCCACTGGTCAGGAGCTGGATTCTCCGCTTCCCCGCGCCCTGCTCTCGGCGGCGCGCCGTTCGCTGGCGGCGGCATTCCCATTGGCCCGAATTTTCCGGTAATTTACGATTCTTCTTTCCCGCCGGCAGAGCACCCCCCATCCTCCGGTTTCTCAGCCGCACCGGGCTGCTCCAATGGAATGACGTGCCGCCAAGATACACATAGCTGGGGAGGGGGCGGGGGTGGGCAGACAGAGAGGATCCAGCACATTGAAACCACCACACACGCCGGACAACCGGGTGCGAGTGTGAGCTGCTAAGGATAAGTCAATCCTTGAGAAACTGGTGGTGAGCTGCGGTTAGAATTGGTAAACATTTGGCATCGTGGTAAGTTTCATGGATCCGCAACTTCCGCACTGGACCAATCTTCGGATTGCCACTCTCGCCAGTTTTACCTGCCCTGGCGTTCCTCAGCTCCATGTCTCACCCAACCTGCAGACTCAGGCTAAGAGTAGTGAAGCTTGTCACTGGCAGGGTCGGTATGGAGTAACTGGGCAGTAGCGTGCCTTAAAGTGCACCTAGATGGGACAATTTAGAGTTTTAGAGTTTATGGAATGGGGGTTGGACCCGGGGGAGTTGGCGGTCGGACCTCAACCACGGGGAGGGGGGAGGCGAGTCGGATTTGCGGGGGTGGGGGTCGGACCGCAGGGGTGGGGGGCTCAGTCCGGGAGGGGGTGTTGAGACTGGTTAGGGCCTGGCGGGAGTGTTGAGTCCGATTGAGTGGACTTAATTCACATAACTATCATCTTATCAAACCCAACTCGCTAGGTCTTTGTTACTAACGTGTAAACGTGTAAAGTTCTTGAAGCTCTGAAACAATAAAAAAAAACTAAACATTACAAATTGTAATTTAAACAACTGCAACAGGTCGGATATTTTTCGTGGAAAATATATCAAACTCAACGTATAGGAAAATAGCACGTTTGGATATTCCAGAAAATTGGGCAAAAGCACAGCATTTTACCTTTTGTCAACGCAGTCATCCGATTATCTGGGGGAAAAAAGTTATAAGTGCACGTCCAAAATAATTTATGATGATACAATAGTCGCTACTTCTTGTTCAATCTAACGAAAAGACTGGAAAAGTTAACGTAAAGAAAATCAAAACTGCTTAAAATATATTATGTAGTTTTACCCCATAAATATTGCGGGCGTGATTCTCCACACCCGGGAGAAATCGTGAGGCTGGCATAAAAAACAGGCGGGTTTGACGCCAGCCTCCGCCCCCCCCCCCCCCCACCGGGAACCGATTCTGGTCCCCGGTCGGGGCTAGCATCCCGCGGCCGTGAACTCCGGCATCGCGGGCTGAACGGATTTCGTTAAGCCCGCTAGCCAGAGTTTGCGACGGCTGATGCGTCACATGACGGCCTTGGAATTCGGCCCATCGGCCAGCTGAGAATCGCTGCTTGCCGTAAAAAAACGGCTGGCAGCGATTCGTGTCGGGAGGCGGGCGTGGGGGGGAGAATAGCGGGAGGGCGTCAGACCAGCGTGGCCGTAAAAATTTACGACGCCCGCTATTCTCCGCACCGTCGTGAGTGCGGAGAATTGCGCCCTGCGTTTTTCAGAATTTGCAGATGATGGACGTTTGTGCTGGAAGTAGTATTATCAAATCAGGTATCCCTGGCGGTTTCAGCACTTCGCTTTTTACCTTCAAATGTCCCGCACCGTTAATAATGTTTTACATTTCCAATGCATTTACATTAACTAAACTTTTTAAAGAAACGGGAAAAGCTGCGCAAAAGCGATGTTCTTTCAACTCGCAGCAGTCTAAATGAGATTATTCATTACCTCCTGCAAACTTCAGGGGCATGTGGAATATTAGCCTCTCACAGCCCCATAAATGGGTAAAACCGGAATTTTGAAAAATCAGTGTTATTAATTAGTGTCGCTGTGATGGAACCCCAAACACCACTTCTTGTCAAACAATGAATTTCAAAGGGTAGCCCCCAACTGATTTCCAGAGTAACATTTCCAGCCAATTGCTGTAAAATTACCTTCGCGTTTACATTTTTCTAGTTCTAAAGAAGATAACAAGCACATGTGTTTAAAGAATCATAATGGAACCAATAGTCCGATTCTCATCTTAAAATAAGGCATATATGTGTCAGATCCAAGAGCAGACATTCATTGCTGTATTAAATAGATCAACATCAATGCTTAAAGTCCTTATGTGTTACCTTGTTCTTTCTGAAATAACATTCCATCTGTCAACAAAAAAAATTGGCTCAAATATCTCATTGGGAAATTACCCGCCCGCAGCAATCATACAACCTAACGCCCTCATGACAGTGTTAGATCATGTAAAATAACTGTTTTCAATTCCAGAAATCATTTTGAAAATTATTATTATCTCCACTAAAAATATGCATTTTTGAGAGGCATGGTGATGCAGTGGTTCGCACTGCTGCCTCAGGGCGCTGAAGACCCGGGTTCGATCCCGGCCGCGGGTCACTATCAGTGTGGAGTTTGCACATTCTCCCTGTGTTTGCGTGGGTCTCACCCCCACAACCCAAAAAGATGTGTAGGTTTGGTGGATTGGTCACACTAAATTACCCCTTAATTGGAAATAAATGAATTGGGTACTTTAAATATATATATATATATATATATATATATACATTTATGCAATCAGACATGGTCAGCGTTATTTCTGTTCAGGATAAGCTTTTAATAATTTTTTAAATCATGTTTTCATTTTATTGAAACTTTCATATTTTTCCTTTCTATGAATTCATGCAAAATCTTTCCCTGCAAATTATAGAAAGCATTTTTTCTGTTCCTGTACTAAGTTTCAGTTCATGTTTTCCTAACTTCCAATAAGAATCCTTGACCATTACAAACTTTGCAATGGTGAGCCGTTGGACGTCATAAATATCCGCCATGTAAATTGAATTGTTGGATTGGTCAATGACCAGAGCATCCTTCCTCAGATGAGGACACCAAAACTGCACACAATACTCTAGGTGTAGCCTCACCAATGCCCAATACAATTGCAATACAATATCCCTATTCCTGTACTTCCAATCCGCTCGCTATGAAGTCCAAAATTCCATTTGCCTTCTATGTGGCCTGCTGTATCTGCATTCTTACGTTTAGTGACTGATGCATGGGAACACGGAGGTTTTGTTAAATTTAACGTAAGATACACAACATCTGGATGGGATGTGAGGGGGAACCTCTTTTACTCAGAGTGTGGTGGGAGTTTGGAACTCGCTGCCTGAAAGTGTGGTGGAGGCAGTGACCCTCATAACATTTAAGAAGTGCAGAGATGTGCTCTTGCGAGTCCAGGGCATACAAGGCTGTGGACCAAGTGCTGGAAAATGGAATTAGAATAAATTAGTTGGTTGTTTTTGCTCAGTGCAGACATGATGGGCCGAAGGGCCTTTTCTGTGCTGTGGGACTCTATAACTATATTAAATATTTCTTTCTGATATTTAGCTGCATACGTTTAGATGCCATATCTCGTGTATGATAATTGGTAACCAGGCAAATGACTGAGACTAACATTAAATAAGACATTTTTAGCATATCATGTGGAGTGCTGCAAGTATCAAGATGTTTCGATTTATTCATAATTTCTTCCCTCTTTAGATGCTTGTATATTTCTATTTTGAAAACCAAAATTGAATCCGCGCCCATAACACCCTCAGGAGTTTAATTCAAGATCCCAACTAATCTACCACAAAATTAGTTCTTCCTCAAGTCACTATTGATCCTTTTGCCATTTTGGTCTCCTTTGCTTCTCAACCTTCCGCCAAAGTTAACATTTTCTCTCTCCCTCCTCCTTCTCATTAACTAATAATTTTGAACAGCTCTATTCCTCTCAACCTAAGAAGATTCCAACTTCTCCAATTAATTCATGAAACTGATGATCTTCATCCATGTAATTCTTGTCATATTTCCAAAACGCTGTCTAAAACATCCACTTCCCTCCTGACGCATTGAGACGAGGATTGAACATAAAACTCTACTTGCGGCTGAACCAGTAAGTGATGGGCAACAAAATGGTAGATTAGGTACTTAGAAACATACACAGAAAATAAAGCAGCAGGAGACCATTCGACTTTTTATGCTTGCTCCGCCATTCATACTGATCATGACTGATCATCGTGTTGAATATCCTGATCCCACTTTCCCTGCCTTGAGCCCTTGAGCCCCAAGAGTTGGATCTAATTTCTTCTTACAATTTCACACCATTTTGGCTTCAACAACCTTCTGATAGTGAATTCCACCAATTCACCATTCTCTGGGTGAAGAACTTTCTCCACACATCAGTCCAAAACGGTTTACCCCTTAACCTCAAACTGTGGCTCTTCGTTTTAGACTCCCCACCATCTGAAACATACTTTCTGAATCCACTCTGTCCGGGCCAGGATCGAACCCGGGTCCGAAGTGCCATGAGGCAGTAGTGCTCACCACGATGCCACAATGGCACCTAATTTCTAATTCTGTGAGATCGCCTCTCCCTCTTCTAAACTCCAGTGAATATAATCCGAACCAATTTAGTCTCTCCTCACATAACTGTCCCGCCATCCCATGAATCAGCCGGGTAAACCTTCGCTGCACTCCATAGCAAGAGCATCCTTCCTCAGATGAGGACACCAAAACTGCACACAATACTCCAGGTGTAGCCTCACCAATGCCCTATACAATTGCAATAAACTATCCCTATTCCTGTACTCAAATCCTCTCGCTATCAAGGCCAAAATTCCATTTGCCTTCTTTGCTGCCTGCTGTACCTGCACTCTTACTTTCAGTGACTGATGCATGGGAACACTAAGGTTTAGTTAAGTGTCCACATCTCTCAATTTACACCCATTAAATTAATAAACTGCCTTGCTATTTGACGTATGGAGGAGAGGCAACTGATGTGGAGAAAGCCTCAATGTGAATTTCCGATGACGGGGATGTGCTAAGTAGTCGTACATTAGGTAGCTCTCCTCCATAAGACAACAAAATAGGCACTTTTGACCGAATTTAGCCCACAGCACGGGACTAACACATCTCCTCACTCTCGATGATAACATTAATGATGAAAATGCCAAGAGGCCGCAGCTCAAGAGGCCTCAGAGACACCAGGAATTGCAGTAGGGACAGGAATGGCAAACCTGATGCTGCTCGCTTTGTTTGGCCCTTGTTACACTAACCAATCACTATTTGTCGATGTACTTTGTCGATTATTCTTTTTGTCTACTGTGTATGTACTGTGTACGTTCTCTTGGCTGCATAAAAATACTTTCAATGTACGTCAGTACATGTCACAATAAATCAATCAATCAGCGGACCCACAACTCAAGGGGTACCCGGCCAACCCCAAGAGCGGGAGACCAGCAGCCCAAAAAGTGAGTTCCCCCTGCCCTGGCCAGGCAATTAATGGAAGATGCTCCACACAAGGAAACTGAAATGATGAGGGCTAACATCGGGATAAAGGCAGTAGTCAAGGTTGCAGTGGTGGAGGTGCTAGCCACCACGCAGACAGCTCTCAGTGGCATGGGAAAGAGGCTGGAAGCCTAGCGGACCAGAATATGAGAGCTGGAAAAGGCATCGACGAATCGTCGCCCTGGAGAACAATATATAGAGGTTGGTAGCGATACAAGGCAGCCTGAAAGGGAAGGTCGAGGACCAGAAGAATCAGTCGAGCTCGCAGATCATCCGAATAGTGGGCCTACTGGAGGAAATTGAGGACTGGCACCCAACCAATTACGTGGCCCAAATGCTGGGCAACCTAGTGGGATGGAGAGCTTTCCTCAGCCACCGGAGGTCCACAAGGCCCACAGGTCACTCCGACCAAAGCCCAAGATGGGGGAACAGCCAACAGCAATAATAGCAAAGCTGCACAAGTACCAGGACCAGGAAAGGATCATTCCTGGTCTAAACAGGCAAAGGCATGCAACTGGGAGGGACATAAAGTCAGAGTCCAGCAAGACATTGGGGAGAACTTGGCAAAGCACAGGGTGGAAATGAACCATGCAAAGTTGGTCCTATATAAAAATAAACCCGGGAACGTGATATTAATCCCAGCCAGGCTCTGGGTAACTTATCAGGGCAAATAACATTATTTTACTGCTCCTGCTGAGGCAGACGAGTTTGTCTATATGAACGGCTTGGCAGACAGCAAGAGAGGCAACGATGACGATGACAGAGGAGGTGAAGGAAATCAAAGGACATTTTTGCGTGGGACTACATTGCCTAGCAATGAACAGTGTAATAAGCTGATAGGAGGAAGGGGAGGAATGCAGCAGAGCACAGGCAAGGGTGAGGAGATAGAAGGGACACCAGGGGCGGCATTCTCCCCTACCCGGCGTGATGGAGGGTCCCGGAGTAGGGGAGTGGCGCCAGCCACTCAGGGGTCGTGCCTCCCCAAAGGTGGGAATTCTCCCCACATTTGGGGGCCAGCCCCGCGCCAGAGCGGTTGGCACCAGAAGACTGGCGCAAA
Source organism: Scyliorhinus canicula (assembly GCF_902713615.1). Lineage (NCBI taxonomy): Eukaryota > Metazoa > Chordata > Chondrichthyes > Carcharhiniformes > Scyliorhinidae > Scyliorhinus > Scyliorhinus canicula. The sequence goes on along the minus strand of NC_052158.1, from coordinate 22,082,114 downwards.
AAACCGGCGCCCCCGGCAGCGGGGCTGGCCGAAAGGCTTTCGCCGGTCCGCGCATGCACCGGCAGTGACGTCAGCGACAGCTGCCCGCTGACGTCAGTGCCGGCGCATGAACGATGTGGGGTTCTCTTCCACCTCCATCATGGCGGAGGCCGTGGTGAACGCGGAAGAAAATACAAGTACAGTCAGGGCACTGGCTGGAGTCTGAGCGGGGGCCCCCGATCGCGGGCCAGGCCACCGTGGGGGCACCCCCCCGGGGTTCGATCCCCCCCCCCCCGCCCTCCCAGGAACCCGGGGGCCTGCTCACGCAGCTCAGCCCGCCGTTCCAGAGGTGGTTTAAGCCTCGGCGGCGGGAGAGGCCTCCCAGCGGCAGGACTTTGGCCCATCCGGGCCGGAGAATCACTGCAGGGGCCTCTCCGATCGGAGTGGCGAGATTCCTGCCCCCACCACTTCCCGGGTGGCGGAGAATCTCTGCCACGGCTGGGGCGGGATTTTAGGCGCCCCCAGACGATTCTCTGACCCTGCTGGGGGTCGGAGAATTTCACCCCAGGTGAGCGAGCGTAAAACGGGATTAGATCGACTTGGAGGGGCCACCACACTAGCGGGAAAGCAGGAGGTATGAGTGAGGGGGAGGCATACCTCCCACCGGGAAGAGAGTATCTGGTGGGTGGGGGAGGGGGGGATGTGTCACAGAGGCACAGAGGGGGAAGACAAAAAAGGGGAGATAGGTGAAGTAGGGCAGCGAGAGGGTTAAGGGAGAATCAAAACATCGGGAGGAATAAAGCGACAATGGGGGAAGGGCTCTAGACTGGCTTCAGCATGTTAATCTCGGAAACCTGGAACAAGAATGCACCATAAGCAGCCACTTTGGAGGGTCCTTAAACAAAAGGACACCCTGGAGTGCAGAGGCTCACTCATATGGCATACACACAGTTGACGATCATGTTGGGTACCCCTTAGACAAAGGGAAACTCTGGAACGCAGGAGCTAGGCCTCATGGTGAGAATGGTGACACTGAGCAGCACAGTGCCGCAGTTGTACCACTGCAGTCTCATGGCACCCAGGTTCCAGGTACGTTCCCGGCTCTGCGTCACTGTCTGTGTGGAGTTTGCACATTCTCCCCATGTTTGCTTGGGCTTTGCCCCCACAACCCAAATATGTGCAAGGTAGGTGAATTGAACATGTTAAATTGCTCCTTATTTCGAAAAAAATGAATTGGGTACTCTAAATTTTAAAAAATATATTAAAAAATAAAATTAAATTTAAAAAAAGAGAATGGTGACACTGGCCATTTTGGCTAGCTCCCTAACAAAGCATAACCCCGGAATGAAAGGGTGCCTCCACAAGGTAAGTATGATTGATCCCACAGGAGTGGTCAGCACCAGGGGCACAAAATGCACCACGAAATAGAAAGGGCATGTCAGAAAGGCAAGGTCACAGTGATCATGGGGGACTTCAATATGCAGGTGGACTGGGTAAATATGTTGCCAGTGGACCCAAAGAAAGGGAATTCATTGAATGTTTACAGGATGGCTTTTTGGAACAGCTTGTGATGGAGCCCACGAGGGAACAGGCTATTCTGGACTTAGTGTTATGTAATGAGCCAGAATTGATAAAAGATCTTAAAGTAAGGGAACACTTAGGAAGCAGTGATCATAATATGGTAGCATTCAGTCTGCAATTTGAAAGAAAGAAGGTAGAATCAGATGTAAAGGTTTTACAGTTAAATAAAGGTAATTACAGGCGCATGAGGGAGGAACTGACGAAAATCGACTGGAAGCAGAGCCTAGTGGGAAAGACAGTAGAACAGCAATGGCAGGAGTTTCTGGGAGTAATTGAGGACACAGTGCAGAGGTTCATCCCAAAGAAAAGAAAGGTTATCAGAGGGAGGATTAGGCAGCCATGGCTGACAAAGGAAGTCAGGGAATGCATCAAGGCAAAAGAGAGCCTATAATGTGGCAAAGAGTAGTGGGAAGTCAGAAGATTGGGAAGGCTACAAAAACAAACAGAGGATAACAAAGAGAGAAATAAGGAAGGAGAGGATCAAATATGAAGGTAGGCTAGCCAGTAACATTAGGAATGATAGTAAAAGTTTCTTTAAATACATTAAAAACAAACGGGAGGCAAAAGTAGACATTGGGCCGCTCCAAAATGACGCTGGTAATCTAGTGATGGGAGACAAGGAAATAGCTGAGGAACTTAATAAGTACTTTGCGTCAGTCTTCACAGTAGAAGACATGAGTAATATCCCAACAATTCAGGAAAGTCAGGGGGCAGAGTTGAATATGGTTGCCATCACAAAGGAGAAGGTGCTAGAGAAACTAAAAGGTCTGAAAATTGATAAATCTCCGGGCCCAGATGGGCTACATCCTAGAGTTCTAAAGGAGATAGCTGAAGAAATAGTGGAGGCGTTAGTTATGATCTTTCAAAAGTCACTGGAATCAGGGAAAGTCCCAGAGGATTGGAAAATCGCTGTTGTAACCCCCCTTTTCAAGAAGGGAACAAGAAAAAAGATGGAAAATTATAGGCCAATTAGCCTAACCTCGGTTGTTGGCAAAATTCTAGAATCCATCGTTAAGGATGAGATTTCTAAATTCTTGGAAGTGCAGGGTCGGATTAGGACAAGTCAGCATGGATTTAGTAAGGGGAGGTCGTGCCTGACAAACCTGTTAGAGTTCTTTGAAGAGATAACAAATAGGTTAGACCAAGGAGAGCCAATGGATGTTATCTATCTTGACTTCCAAAAGGCCTTTGACAAGGTGCCTCACGGGAGACTGCTGAGTAAAATAAGGGCCCATGGTATTCGAGGCAAGGTACTAACATGGATTGACGATTGGCTGTCAGACGAAGGCAGAGAGTTGGGATAAAAGGTTCTTTTTCGGAATGGCAACCGGTGACAAGTGGTGTCCCGCAGGGTTCAGTGTTGGGGCCACAGCTGTTCTCTTTATATATTAACGATCTAGATGACGGGACTCGGGGCATTCTGGCCAAGTTTGCCGATGATACAAAGATAGGCGGAGGTGCAGGTAGTATTGAGGAGGTGGGGAGGCTGCAGAAAGATTTAGACAGTTTAGGAGAATGGTCCAAGAAGTGGCTGATGAAATTCAATGTGGGCAAGTGCGAGGTCTTGCACTTTGGAAAAAAGAATAGAGGCATGGACTATTTTCTAAACGGTGACAAAATTCATAATGCTAAAGTGGAAAGGGACTTGGGAGTCCTAGTCCAGGGTTCTCTAAAGGTAAACTTGCAGGTTGAGTCCGTAATTAAGAAAGCAAATGTAATGTTGTCATTTATCTCAAGAGGCTTGGAATATAAAAGCAGGGATGTACTTCTGAGGCTTTATAAAGCACTAGTTAGGCCCCATTTAGAATACTGTGAGCAATTTTGGGCCCCACACCTCAGGAAGGACATACTGGCACTGGAGCAGGTCTAGCGGAGATTCACACGGATGATCCCAGGAATGGTAGGCCTAACATACGATGAACGTCTGAGGATCGTGGGATTATATTCATTGGAGTTTAGGAGGTTGAGGGGAGATCTAATAGAAACTTACAAGATAATGAATGGCTTGGATAGGATGGACGTAGGGAAGTTGTTTCCATTAGCAGGGGAGACTAGGACGCGGGGGCACAGCCTTAGAATAAAGGGAGTTACTTTAGAACAGAGATGAGGAGAAATTTCTTCAGCCAGAGAGTGGTAGGTCTGTGGAATTCATTGCCACAGAGGGCAGTGGAGGCCGGGACATTGAGTGTCTTTAAGACAGAAATTGATAAATTCTTGATTTCTCGAGGAATTAAGGGCTATGGGGAGAGAGCGGGTAAATGGAGTTGAAATCAACCATGATTGAATGGTGGAGTGGACTCGATGGGCCGAATGGCCTTACTTCCGCTCCTATGTCTTATGGTCTTATGGTCTTATAGGAGGGTGGAGGTCCAAAAATGTCCCTTTGGATAGTCACTTGGAACGTTAAAGGCCTTACCGGCCCAGTGAAAAGATCCAGAGTCTTTGCCTACCTGAAAGATATGAAAGCTGACATAGTCTTCCTCCAAGAGATGGGAAGCAGTGACGCAGTGGTATTGTCACTGGATTGTAATCCAGAGACCCAGGATAATGGACTGGGAATGTGGGTTCAAATCCTGCAAGGGCATATGGTGGAATTTAAATTCAATAGATATCTGGAATTAAAAGTCGAATAATGATCATGAAACTATTGTTGATTGTCGCAAAACCCCATCTGGTTCACGAATGTCCTTTAGGGCCATCCTTACCTGGTCTGGCCTACATGTGACTCCAGACCCACAACAATGTGGTTGACTTGATGTGCAATCAATGCTGGCCCAACCAGCGACGTCCACATCCCATGAACGAATAAACATTGCTGAGGAAGAAGGACCAACTGTGGGCAAGGAGGGCCTGGGTTGGACAGACCAACTATTTCTGCTAAGGGACGAGGGCTCAGTGGGTAGCCACACTAAGTAAGAGTGTGGTGTTTACTGCAATGAGGACATTTACAGACCAAGTTGGTCAGCGGTGTCCTGGACAGGGTGCCGTTGCTCCTTGACAATGTGTACGCTCTCGACTGGAACAACATGGAATTTGTAAAGAGGGCCATGGCAATAGCACCCGATATAAATACACACCAACTGATCATGGGGGGAGTCTTTAATTGTGCACAGGGCCTACTGACAGACAGGTCGAAACCCAGCACAGGGATGGCTAAAGAACTGTAAAACTTTATGGAACAGATGGGGGCGGAGGACCCATGGTGGTTCATGCAATCAGGTGAGAAGGAATTCTAATTTTTATCATCAGTAAACAGAGTCTACATCTGCATCGACTGCATTATAGTGGGGAAATCGGCGATTTCAGAGATACTCAGAGAGCAATACTCCACAATTGTAATCTCAGACCACACTCACATTACATGCATGTGAGATTAGAGATAGGCCATGCCCAACAACCCACACGGAGGTTGGACATAACCCTCTTGGCTGACAAGGTCTTCTGCCAGAAAACATCACAGGCAAGTAGGTTACAAACAACCAAAACAGAATAGTCTCACCTTCCACATTCTGGGAGATACTGAACACTGTGATTAGGGGCGAGGTTATGGCCTATAAGGCTTGCAGCGATTGATAATTTTGCACAGGACTGTATCGGCTCGATATGAACAGATGAACCAGTTACAGAAAGGAGGTGGAGAGGACGACGAGATGGAGAGGATACCAACATAGCGGGCGATGGGCCACCACACTAGCAGAAAAGCTTATGGCACATTTGAGCGAGGAGGGGTGCTGCACATCTCCCACCAGAGGGAGATAATCTGGCAAGGGGGGAAGCAGAAGGGTAAACAGAAGGGGGGGTACCGAAGTAAGGGACATGGAGGTGTAAAGGGAGACAGCAAGAATGGGTAGAAACAAATCTGCAGGGGAAACAGAGGAAGGGCTCTGGACTTGCAGTCCCTTAAGAATTTGCATACCCCATTTCATTTCTGGGTGACTATCTTACATTGATTGCCTCTAGTTATGCTTCACACACAAGAGGAAACATTTTCTCTCTATCCATCCGTTCAAAACCTTTCACAATTTCATGCACTTCATTCAAGAATCTTGGCTGTCAATTATTTTATGATCTATACACCCATGTATTCTGTTATGCTGCTTGTAAATATATGCTCAGTATGTTTCTCAGGAATGTATAATATTAGACCACAAGCCCATAAGACAAAGGAGCGGTAGTAGGCCATTCGGCCCATTGAGTCTGCTCTGCTATTCAATCATGGTTAACATGTTCCTCATCCCAATTCTCCTGCCTTCTCTCCATAACCCCTGATCACTTGATGAATCAAGGATCGATCTATCTCTGTCTTAAATACACTTCCCAGCCTTCTGTGGCCGAGTTCCACAGATTCACCACCCTGTGGCTGAAGAAATTCCTCCATATCTCAGTTTTAAAGGATCAAACCTTCAGTGAGGCTGTGCCCTCGGGTTCTAGTTTTTTCCTACTACTGATAAATACTCTCCACGTCAACTCTATCCAGGTCTTTCAGTGTCCTGTAAGTTTCAATAAGATCCCCCCTCGTGCTTCTAAACTCCAATAGTCTCCAGAGTCTTCAATCGCTCCTCATATGGCAATCTCTTCATTCTAGAGTTCATTCTTATGAGTCTCCTCTGGGTCTTTTCCAACGTCAGCACATCCTTCCTCAGATATAGGGCCCAGAACTGCTCACAATACTCCAGATGGGGTCTGACCAGAGCCCTTTACAGCCTCAGAAGTACCTTCTTGTTTTTTAGGTTCAAGGATTCCGTGCATTAAAAAACATTTGAAAAATCATGTAGAATAGTTGTTGGAGGTGGATTTTTCAGGTAAATGTGTTTGCCAGTTATTTACTTTGCATTTTCCATCGTCTCTGTGTACATAATTTCTGCATTTGATTTTATTTTTCTTTATCTCTATTCATATCAAAGCATTCGTTAATTGGTTATGGTTTACCTGCAGAAAATGTGATGAGAACAATTAATATAAATGCATTCAGTGAATTCTATTTACATAGTTATAGTTTTCTTTGTCACCTGACATTTGTAGCATTTTGGTCATTGACGTTAATTCTGTAAATGCAAGAAAAGTAATAAGTAGCCGAAACCAGTGGCTGCCAGTAAACATCAACACGAACGTCGATACTAAATGGACAGACCGATTGACAGTTCCAATATTAATTGCCCCTTTGTTTTATACCAGTTAAATCTATTTTTTAAATCCAGTTGTGATGAACGCTTACCTGTCCGTAAAGTTAACTCTGTTTTTCTCTCCCCAAGTGCTGCATGGTCAATTGAGACTTTCTAGGGTTATACTTTCGAAATTACTGTCACCGCTATTCGTCTTTAAAGTTGTGTGCAGTTCACTCTAACTTCTCTTCCCAGGTACCCAATTGTAATGAGTGATGTTCTCTCTGAAATTATTCCTGACCTATTTTACCTTGTCGGCCCTCATTCCTGACGACGTTAGTAAAACTTGATGTCACTGCCACATCTTGTTCCTCGGGACGGCTTGCAGCTCACATAGTCAGTCAGCTCTCCCCAGCTCATTGCGCTCGGTACCTTCCAGATCCCCGATGAACACCTGTCATTCTTTCACACTCTCGATCTCTATCATCAGAAATGTCAATTCAGATACACCTTGGCAACCTCATCCAGCTCTTTGAGGAATTAACGTTTCCCTCCCTTTCCGTTGTCAAGGAGCGAAAGTCGTATTACGACCTCAAATCGTATATATCTACCACCCTCTGGATACTATTTACTTTTTTCCCCTACTTCAGTTTTCCCCTACCTGAAGCTATCCCTCTAATGCCACGCCTCATCCTGTTTTCACTATCTACTTTATGTCGCCGAACCAGTTATCCAGATTAAACCCTTGCATCACCTCGCGCAAACAGACACACACACGTGCACACACATTAATAAATTTCGATGCTGCAAAATTCTGAACGGTTCTTTCAACAACTTTGCCTCCAAGTTAAATTCATTGGTCAGAAATATTCCCGTCACATGTTCGATTTCTTTGCAGAGATTCCATTTATCCTCTCTTCCTTTCTTTGGCACTGTGGAACTGCCCAGTAAACATCAGCCGTTTGAATTTCTCTCCTCCCCTCATTGGTTCCAGCCTCCTTCTCTCTGAAAATGCAGAATCCCATTCTCGCAGGCCTAAACATGACATTTACATTCAACCTGCTTCAAGAGCAGAACCGTTTTCCTTACAGAGAAGACATTCTTGCCCCTTGCAGGCTGACCATCAACACTTCGACACTCCTGCTCCCTTTCTCAGACCACGATCTTGATGTCAACAGCAAGCCATCCATTCTCAGGCTGTCACTGATCGCATTTCTCCGGAGGGCCTACTTACTAGGCCTCCAAATGCATCACTCAGAACCTCACATAAAACATCAAAGTAATCTGTTCCCACAATCTATGTCGACCACACTTCTAAACTCATAATTTCAGCATTGCTTGACCATTAATCTTATTTATTCCCTTCTCGACGACCCTTTTCCTTTTTTTTTCTCTTCCAACCGCACCAGTGCCTTTTGGCACTATTCCACTGTTAATTTCCTTGTCCCAGCCATTTCATGATCACCCAAGACATGCAAGCCCTCTAACCTTCCAACACCTAACAGAAAAGCTTATGCGCTTTTCGCTCTTTCCTCAAAGGGAGACCCACAAATCACCTTTCCATATCCACACTCTTCCGTCTGGTATAACTTATTCAAATGTTGAGCAACCGCCTTTGGCTCTGCTCACTTGTTCTCAGTAAAACGATTCACTCTGGAAATTATTACAGGGCCGATCTATGCCTGCCTTTGTTGTGGAATATTCTTCTTTCCACTTCCACGCCGAACCTTTGTGCAGAGTACATCAATGGCCCAGAAGGATGGGTGGAGGGAGGGACATCTTGCACGATTTAAAATATATATATTTTTATTCTAATTTTCAACATTTTCATCAAATAAACAACTTAAGACAACAAACAAAAACAAATGCAGTACCAATCCCCCAAATAGCACTTCCTTCAGTATACAGACCAAAACATCACCCGTACAGTTCAAGTATCCTGCATGATTTTACTTGCTTTTGGCTTCAATGAAATATAATTATACAATGCTATTTCCTGTGTGACTTTACAACTCCAGCCATAAATCGCTAATCGTGTTGATGTGGAAGCACAGAAGCAATATGAAGCATCGTTTTAATTCATTGCATAAATTAATCTGACCTGTTTCCGTAGCATGTGATGCAGCATCTGAAAATATAATGCAGCGTGACTCATATTCATAAGAATGCAGTTGATCATTGATTCTCAGAGCTCACTCTGCTGAAGCAAACTTCAGTGAAACTGCAAGGACGGGATTTCCTCCGGGTTCTCAACCGCCCGGAACTCGCAGCAATGTGACGCTGGAGTGGGTCCAGGGCAGCCTTGCGTGGCCCCGATATTGGGAGATACTTGGTACACGCCCTGGGACTGGAAGCCCACCCTTTTCTCAAACTGAGGCCGTTAAGTGGCTTATTAATTGACTCTAAGGACGGAGTTCCCACTCACAGCCACTCCCCTCACCCCGGCATCTCCACACCCCCACTCCATAATCAAAGACCCCTCCCACCTGCCTAACTCACTCTCCCAACTTCTTGGATTGGACAGGATGTACAAAAGTCTGAGAACACGCACAAACAGATTCAAAAACAGCTTCTTCCCTGTTGTTACCAGACTTCTAAACGACTCTCTTATGAACTGATGGATTTATGGACTGATCTGATCTATTTCCACATCTTCTCTACTGAGTAATATTACCCTCCTGTATGCTTCACCTGATACAGTATGTACTTTACGTTTACCCTATTATGTATTTTCTTTTCATGTATGGAATGATCTGTTTGAGTTGCATGCAGAACAATACTTTTCCGTGTATCTAGGTAAATGGGACAATAAACAATCCAATTCAATCCAATTCAGTCCACCCACCTCATTCCAAAACTTAATGCCATGATTTTACTTCTTGTTGCTCACTTGCTTTGCGAATACTACTGCCCCGTTCTGAGAAACATGATGATGGTTATCAGGTCGTTGATGTTAAGCTGTGTTTAGAGTCTTTTAAAATCTGAGTAGACAATTCTGGCAAAACATATTCGTTTGGAATAACAGTAATATAAACACAAATATTGCAAAGAACAGAGACTAACTATGCGACCAAGGTAGTCTCACAATTGTCCTCAAGTGGCCTGACAGCTATGGGCAATGAAATTGTTAATTGAAAAGTTATTTTTACAAGACTGCTTCGATATTGCTGTAAAAGCGGTCTCCCTTTTCTGCATCTTTATTAACACCAATGCACACCTGATGAAGGAGCTGCTCTCTGAAAGCTAGTGATTCCAAATAAACATTTTGGACTTTAACCTGGTGTTGTAGGAATGCTAAATGGCTGGGAACCAAGCAATATCGCTGAGATAACTTGTCCGTGGAATTTTACCTTGGTGGCAAGTTAAAAACCGCCACTCAAAAACATGCGCACCTGGGCATCATTTAGGTTTGAGATGAGAAGTGGTTCGCCCCATTTATGCAACACACATACATTTAATGGCTGGTTGTGGCAGGTCTACAGAGATATGATCGGATCCATTTAGTATAGGATGGTTGTGTTCAGTCTTGTGCATGCTAATTCCACTGTTCAGTGTCTGTGTAGTCCTGCGTTTCAACTTCACAAAGTTTACGCCTCACTTTTAGGTGTGTATCTGGCATGTTCTCCTGAACTCCTGATTGAAGCAGTTTTGTTTGCTTTAATGCTAATACTATTGGGAGATATACCGGGCCATGAGCTTACTCATTGTGATACATGACTGTTGATGACTGCTCAAAGTGTGTCATGGATGCTCAGTTTTCAGTTGCTCTGTCTGTTCTGAATCTATCCCAGACAGTGCAGTGAGTACCACACATCAAAATGAACTATTGAACCATAGAAGAACCATAGAATTCCTTCAGTGCGGAAGGAGTCCATTCGCCCCATCGAGTCGTCACCGACCCACTGAAAGAACACCCTACCTAGGTAAGCCCACTCTGGCACCCTTTCCTTGTAAGCCCTAATCTGCACATCTTTTGGGCATTAAGGGGCAACTTCACATGGCCCGTCCACCTAACCTGCATATGTTTGGACTGTGGGAGGAAACTGGAACACCCGGTGGAAACCCACGGGGAGAAAGTGCAAACTTCACAGTCACCTGAGACTGGAATTGAATGTGGGTCCCTGGTGATGTGAGGCAGCAGTGCGAACCACTGTGCCACCATACTGTCCTCGATTGAAATAGATGATATCCTCAGTGTGAAGATGCAATCATATCTTCAAATAACTCTCCTATCAATACTGTCAATTCCAAATGCATCTGTGACAGTTAGCTGTTAACTTCTCTGGGAAACGGTCATGAAAGTTAATCCTACCCTTTTTGTTCCCTCAACAGCTTCACCAGGCCCAGTCTGACGGATGTGACCTCCAGGACTTTGCCTTTTTGTTCCTGCTGAGACACGTTAAGTAATGGAAACCCTCTCCCATACTCTGTACATACAGTGCTTCTTCCAAATGCTGTTCAACATGGAGTACTGATTGATCAGCTGATGGATCGTGGCAAGTGTCAAATATCATGACAAGTTCTTTTCACAGACTTATGGTGATGGAGATGTGTTGAGTGGATGCAGAAAAGGTGGATTTCTGGCTGAGAATTTGGATTTAGGCACTTTTAATTGAAAACAACTTGCTACGGCAGGATAAAAAGCAACCCAGTGTCGCAGCTACAGATTGTGTCCAATGCCGCCACAGTCGGACGGGAGACATGCCGCTGGCCAGGGAGGCTTCATCGAGGGCTGGGGCGACTGGTGTAGGGTGGCCCGGGGCTGGCAAGGGAGTGTCCAGGGGTCCGTATTGGGCAGGTCAGGTCAGCACGCGGCCGGCACCATGTTGTACGCTGAGACCGCTACAAGTCATCGCAGTGCACATGCGCGGCCACGGACCCGGCAATTGTCTGGCTGTTTCTATCGAGAAGCCGTACATTTTATGTGGCACGGCTGTTCGCCCATCACTGGTTGGTGGATTGATGTTGAGGCCTTGCCGATTTTTCCCAAGTAAAACGCCACGGATCCTCCGGACATAGCCCCAAAATCGGAGAATTCAGCCCCAAATCTCTATTTCACTTTTTCACCAGTTTTGATCCAGCCCAAATTTCAGAGAAAAGGCATTTGTTTCAAAGGGTTGAGTTCCTTCAGTGTCAATCCTGTCCAGTTGAGGAGCTGGTGGAATCGTGGCTATGTTACTGGAATAGTAATTTACAGAGAAGAATGCTCACGTGGCCTCCTGAGGGGAGCTGGGGATGAACTCCATGCTGAATTTGAGAACAAACTGCAATGCCTTCACAAGCTCCATTTGAAGGTTGAGTATTTTGAGTTTGACGGAGAACATTGTGTCCCATCTTCAAGACCTGAGGTCGGTAAGAGACCCTGACCACTGGCCTTACTTTGTCTTGACAGTGTTGATCAAAATGTTGGAGACGCCCCCCCCCCCCCCCCCCCCACTCCCGCCCCCAACACGACAGGTCTTTTTCACCCACAAGGACCTAGGGGTCGTTTTACCAAGGATGTAGATATGACGGAGGTGCAGGGGCTTCGCTGAAACTGAGGGTGGCTGTCATGGCTGTAGCCTTTCCAAGCTTAGTAGATGGTTATATTATCCTGTACTGCATCTTTAATCCTGAACTTTGTTTCTTTATGAGGTAATCCTGTATCCTCATGGCTTTGACCTTTCCAAGCTCTGTGCACTGAAACATCATCCTGAGGGATGTGCAATTTTTAAGTAGTTTTGTTATTTATATATAGGCTGTAATGCCCGCTTTTGTGTGCCGAGAAGATGAAGCACCAGCAGGGTTACAGATAGATGGTTTGGTATAGACATGGTTGGTATAGCCTCTCATGTCCTTATAAAGCCTCCCCTCCCCGTTAGAACTGTGAGTGTATCATATGGTTGCACACTGGTTAGCACTGCTGCCTAACGGCACCGAGGAACCCAAGTTCGATCCCGGCCCCAGGTCACTGTCCTTGTGGAGTTTGCACATTCTCCCCATGTCTACCTAGGTCTCACCGCCACTAATAAAAAGATGAGCAGAGTAGGTGGATTGGCCACGCTAAATAATTGCCCCTTAATTGGAAAATAAATTGGGTACTCTCAAATTTATTTTTAAAAAGAACCATGAGTGATGTGCTTTCCTTCTCTACATTTTTTATTTTGGGATTATGGAATTATTGCTTATCACCTATAAATGTATGGACAGACTTTATATCCGAGAGAATACTGGATTCCTTTTTTTTCCTCTTTTGTGACTGACACCTCTGGTGTTGTTAGAATAAGAGGAAATAACTATTGGTACATGCTTGGGTGTGGTCTGCTTATCGAGCTTTCTTGGGTTGCTCGTAGGGTCTTTCTTCGGTTGGGTTTCAAGGTGCAGGAGTAAGGCGCCCTCCTCAAAGTGGTCTTGCATAGGAACTTCCAGACAGCCCTCCTTCTTGAGGCTTGGGCTCCCTTGTGAATAATTCTCCTGTTTCTTCTGAGGCTAGGCTGTTCTGACTTTCGTATCCCTTTTGCGAAGGTGTACATTGGGGTTTCCTCAGTGGAGGATGGCTCAAGTCTTCCAGTGTCGGCAGGGTTCTGTGTTGTGCCTCTGATTTGGTTAGAGAGGAGTGAAGTACGTGATTTGGTAGGTCTGGGCAAGATATAAGTGTCCTTGGCGAAACAGCTGCTGTTTAGGGCAGTGTACTCCGCCAGGCCACAACATGTATTGAGGTTGGTATCCTGTCATTCCCTTCCAGTATCTTTTCATTTCCTGGAGGCAGTGGGAGGCTGAGTTAGATTTTGAATGTGTAGCTTTGTCTTGGGAGGGACGCGTGCTCTGTAGGGCCATGTGCTCATGGCTTTATCCTGGTATTCTGCTCTATTTGGTTTCTTTTTATCCTGTCATTGTCTGTATGAAGGGAGACACCGCCCACATGATTAGAATCTGAATCAATTGTACGAATATTTGCTGGTATTCTCTGTTTGAAAATGTGGCATGATTACTCTCTACTGTACTGGACTTTGGGTCTTTGTTAAGACCTGAGATTATCTGTAAAGCATCCTCCTATAACCAATACCTTTACGTTTTTTTCTGTATTTCTTTGCTTTATTTTTCGATGAAAGAATCCTCATCTGGTACCTCAAATGTACAGGCAGATATCATGTCCAAGGAAATTATGTTATACTGTATCATTGGTGCCTCTGATATAATTGAAGTTGGGGAAGGTTTGTTTTGGTGTGTGCCCAAGAGTGGCACGATAGCCCTATCTTATATTTTTCTAGGAAGTATGAACAATTTGCTATATTTGCTTTCAAGGGGTGTCCCTTATCCTGCTGAGAGGTGGAGAGTTGTATTTATCCCAGAGAGATCATGTTGGCAGGTGTCTTGATGATTGTTCTTCCTTGGTGGGGAGCGGTCTCCCCAACCCTCCCCCACCCCACAATCCCCAAATGAACAAAGTGACCAATTTGCCCACTTCTTTAAAGAATGCCTTTGGCAAAAAGATTGGCAGGCACTGAAATAGAAACAGAAATCGCGGTAACTCACCTGCACCTGACCTGCCAGTGACAGAGGGAGGTTGTCCCACCTTGCCAGGTCCACTTTCACCCTCCCCACCAAGCTAGTAAAATTGTACTTATGAAGCCCTCCCCAGTCCCATGCCACCTGCACCCCTTGGAACCTGCAGTGGGTTGCCGCCCTGCAAAATGGCACCCATCCCACTCCTGCCCCTACGCCCAACTGGGCCACCACAAAATATTCACTCTTTTCCAGGTTCAATTTATATACTGAAAAAGATTCAAATCTTCGGAGAAGTTCCATTATGTTCCCAACGTCGTATTTGGCTCTGTTTTATATAACAATAAGTAGTCCGAGTACAGAGATACCCCATGTTCTACCATACCCACCATTCCCATACTATTCCCTTCCACAGTCCCGAGCTCCATAAAGCGATGGCCAAAGGCTCTATGATAATGCAAATTGCAGAGGGGACATAGGACACCCCCTATCTTGTCCCCCGGTGCAGAGCAAAGTACCCTGGTATCATGCTGTTTGTGTGGACACTCGCCTTCAGTTTCTTATATAATAGCTGTACCCACGCCATAAATCTCGGCCCAATTCCAAACCTCTGAATAATCGCCATCAAATATCCACATTCTACTCGATCAAACAACTTTTTCGTATCTCGCACAACCACCACCTCCGTCTCCTTTCCCTCAGTTGGCATCATGATTACATTTAATAACCTCCTTATATTTGAATATAGCTGCCTTCCTTTCATGAACCCTGTCCAGTCCTCCCCTCTCAGCTTCGGAAGGCACCCCTCCAACATAGCTGCTAGTACCTCCGCCAGTATCTTGGCATCAACATTCAGGAATGATACAGGCCCACACGATCCATACTCCATTGAGTCCTTATTTTTCTTTAACAGCAGGGAGATTGAGACCCGCATCAATGATTGCCTCCTCGAACATCCCCACTATCAGCGGCGCCAAGTTGTCTTTAAATTGCTTTAAATACTCCACTGGAAATCCATCTGGCCCTGCCATCTTCCCCGATTTCACCCTCCTAATTTCTTCCTTAACCTCCTATTCCCCCAGTCTGGCCCTATCTTCCTCCTCTAGCCTCAGATACTCCAATCCATCCAGGAACTCCCGCATCCTCTATCCTCCCCCGGTGGCTCCAACCTATGCAAATTTTCATAGAATACCTGAAACACCTTATTAATCTGGTCCAGGCCACCACCAATTTCCCCCTCATATCCCGCACATGGACTATTTCCGAAGTTGGCCTGCCAGCATTCCTGCCCATATTCGTAGATCGCTCCCTTTGCCCACCTCAGTTGGCATACTACCTTCCCCGTGGACAACCGATCAAAGCTAGCCTGAAACTCCCTCCATCTGTCCAACAGAGCGAGATCTGCATCCCTCATGTACCTCCTGTCCACCTCCTAACATTTATTCTATCAGCCTTTGACGCTCTATGCTCTCCTCTTTATCCACCTTGGCCTCCCCCCTCACTACTGCCTTCAAAGCCTCCCATATCACTGTCTGCGATACTTCCCCTGTACGGTTAAAGCCAACGTACTCATCAATCTTCCCGATCTTCTCACAGAAACGTCAGTCCCCTAGCAACCCCACATCCATTCTCCACCCCTGTCTCTGCACTCTCCCTAACCCCTTCTCCAGGACGCTGCCTATTCAATGTGGTGCATGAGCCGAGATCACTATCGCCGAATACTCTGATTCCCTAACCTCGCTAACAATGCCTTCCCTACTACGAAAAAGTCTTCCTCGAATAAACCCTATGAACCGAGGAGAAAAACAAATACTCCAGCTCCCTCGGATGTGAGAACCGCCACGGGTCCACAGATTCACTCCTCACACACTTGCCAATGCCACAGCCCTCCCCTCCAATGCCCCTGGTACTATCCCCCTGGTCCGCCACCACCTTCTTCATCTGGAACCTCATTCTTTTACCCTCCAGAACCGTTACCCCACCCCCAGGCCTTACTGTTGAACCCTAAATGGAATACAGCCCTTCCTAAGCCTCACCTGTTCTTTCACCTTCAGATGAGTCTCCTATAGCATGACAACATCAGCCTTTAATCTTTTTTAGGTGCGCAAACACTCTCAACCTCTTCACTGGTCCCCCCAAACCCCTCAAGTTCCACGTAATTATCCTGACCACAGGGTCTCTCAACCCCCTACCCCTCCTCCCCAGCCTCTCCTATCTGCCATTATCACAACTCTGGGCCCTCCCCCCTCGGCCTGTCTCGCCCCTTCCCTTTGTTGCCATCGAACCACTCCCTCCCTCCCAGAATCCCCGCATCCACTGCTTCTCAAAAATACCGCACCCAGTATCGGTCTATTCCTCCCACCTTTCTCATTTCCTAGGCTCATCAAAACCCATCTAACCAGGCTCCAATGACGGCAGCCCCTCCCCACAACACTCCCATTCACTAGCCAGATTGAGCTGGCTGGTGTGGAGCCCCCTGCCCAGGCCCCACACCCCTCCAATTACCTCACCACTAGACGGTCAGGAAAACAAAGCAATCCCCTTCAAAAAAACAAAACCAGTTCAAACACACAACCCCCAGAAAACCATCATTGCAAAGAATCCCAACTATCGTATCCAAATAGACAATTCACCCATTGAACACATGACAACATGAAATAAAAACTAGAGCTATATACAATCTTCATCATCCCCCCTACCCTTAGTCCAAGACCAACCCTCTGTCCCATATCTCACTTCTCCCGCAGTCCTTTTGCTTTGACAAACACCTCCGCCACTTTCCACCATCACAAAGTAAAAGTCTTTGGAGTTGTCGATCACCCTTAACTTAATTGGCTACACTATGCAGAACCGCACCACTGTTACACAGTGCCATCTTCACTCAGCCAAAGGCTGCTGAACTCCTCACCAACTCCACGGTTAAGTCCTGGAATATACATATACCAGCTCCAGCCCACTGCACCTCACAAGGTACCTATGGAAACAATCACTGATAATGGCAGCTCATTCACTTCAGTTTAGGCCTCAATGACCGATGAGCCCAATACAGTTCGTACCGGGAAGGATCATCCCCATCCCCCAACAGTTCCGGCACATCTTGGCAAAGTACTCAGTCAGCCTCGGGCCCTCCATCCCTTCGGGCAGGCCCACGATCCTCAGATTTTGCTGCCTCGATCTGTTTTCCCAGTGCTCCACCTTCACTCGCAGACCTTTGTTGGCCTCCACCATCCCTGCAGTTCCTCACCCATCCAGGTGAGCCGAACGTTGTACTGGGACAAGACAGGGCAGCATGGTAGCATTGTGGAGAGCACAATTGCTTCACAGCTCCAGGGTCCCAGGTTCGATTCCAGCTTGGGTTACTGTCTGTGCGGAGTCTGCACGTCCTCCCCGTGTGTGCGTGGGTTTCCTCCGGGTGCTCGGGTTTCCTCCCACAGTCCAAAGATGTGCAGGTTAGGTGGATTGTCCATGTTAAATTGCCCTTAGTTTCCAAAATTGCCCTTTGTGTTGGGTGGGGTTACTGGGTTATGGGGATAGGGTGGAGGTGTTGACCTTGGGTAGGGTGCTCTTTCCAAGAGCCGGTGCAGACTCGATGGGCCGAATGGCCTCCCTCTGTACTGTAAATTCTATGATATCTAAGGCCTCCTCCACTCCCTGCAGTTCCTCACCCATCCAGGTGAGCCGAACGTTGTACTGGGACAAGGCCTCCTCCACTCCCTGCAGTTTCTCACCCTGCTCCTGCGCCTCGGCCAATGTCCTCAACACCGCTACCTTCACCGGAGCAAACACCTACCCCACCAGTATCTTCATTGCCTTCATTGCCTCATGTGCTTTGCAAATTGCTTTTCAAACTCCTTGGTCATCTTTATGCTGTGAACATTGCAGCCCCATTCAGCCACCCAGCGTCCACCATCTTTCCAGCTGGCCCTTTCACTTGACACTGCACCTTAACTCACCTCCTTCTTCACGATGGCTTTCTTTTGGTTTTTGGACATCCACTCCTTCCTTATGTCTTCCTGCACTCATTTGTTGAAAAATTGCCCCTGGGACTGGGCATCAAGTTCTAAAAAAAATCAAGCGTCGAGAAGGAACCATTTAACGTGCGATTTCCTCCTACATGCCGCCACCGGACTTCTAATAGGGCCCTATCCTGACCCTCATGCTGCACCATGTGGCAGATGCGGGCCAGCTGAGGGTCAGTCAGGGTCCAACCACGGATGTGGGATGCTGTGATGCCAAAAAGTCCATAAACTGAAGGGTGACAATGACTGTGTGGACAGCCGCTGATGGAGGTGGCTTGGTCAGTAGGTGAAGACAGCATAACGCATCAGCATGGGGAATCTTGGTCCCAGAGCAGTGCTCCAGAATATAGTCATATGTTGCAAGCAGCAATGTCCATCGCTGGATGCCGGTGGAAACAATGGGTAAATTGCTCAAACTACCTTGAAGAGCCCTCAGAGCAGCTTACGGTCCTTGAGAATGCTGAAGCGAAGTCCATAGATATATTGATGAACTTTCTTGACCCCGAACCTCATCAGTCAAACCTTCTTCTCGATCTGAGCGTATCGCTTCTCAGTTATGGCAAATGTTCTCGAAGTGAAGGTAATGGGATGTTCGGATCCGACGTCTATCGTGTGGGTCAACATTCATATTCCGGGGAGGTCATGGGAAATCATATTGTCCTGATCCTGCGTCCTCCATTGGGGTTGCAACGAATCGAAAAAATAAGTATTGCAATAAGTCTGCTTTTAAATAACTAAAAGGGACTGAAAGGTGCATCGCACATTTGAATAATTAGTGGTAAACAGCACCAAATTTCACAAAGTAACATTTTCAAAGTTTCATTGATACAGTGTCACGTATTCAAAATATTAATTTTAAAAGTCATCGAAGGCCAGCAAATATTGACCCTGTGTATGCATGGGTTTCCTCCAGGTGCTCCGGTTTCCACCCTCACCTCAAAGATGTGCAGGTAAGTATTGCCCCTTAGTGTTCAAAGCTGTGTAGTTCAGGTGGGCTTATCGGGATCGAGTGCAGGAGGCGGACTCGGTTGGATTCTCTTTCACAGTACATGTTGGAAAATCTCATTCTTTGCCCCTTTCAACGTATGCATCAAAGAGAAATCTGAAATGTTATACCAACGCACTGAAGGTACACGAACAAAATTCAGGGCAACAATATATTCGGTTCATGGAGGGAAGCACATCAAAGGCAAATAAATGGTTGGGTGTGTGAGGAAAATGCAGGCAAGATTCTTTCCTACAGGAGACAGTGCCGTTTCTCTAAATTCTGAGAATGTTAGAATGGGGCAAATAGTGGGGCAGCAGGGTGGCACAACGCTTAACACGGCTGCCTCACACATCAGGGCTCCCTGCTTCAGTTCCAGCCTCGCTCACTGTGTGGAGTTTGCACTTTCTCTCCCTGTCTGTGTGGGTTACCTCCAGGTGCTCCGGTTTCGTCCCACTGTCCAAAGACGTCCAGGTTAGGTGGATTGGCCATCCTAAATTGCCCTTATTGTCCAAAAGGTTAGGTAGGGTTAATAGGTTACGGGGATAGAATGGAGGTGTAGGCTTAAGCCGTGTGGTCTTTCCAGGGCCGGTGCAGACTTAATGGCTGAATGGCCTCCTTCTGCATGGTAAATTCTATGAATGTTATAAACCAAATACCAAATTTGGTTTGCTGGTGTATGGAGCTGCTAACGTGGTTTTTATCTGGTCCCTCTGATTAAACTTAAATATATTGATGTTAGGTTTTGCTTATATTCATATGAAACAAGCCATGACGTTATATTCCAAGATTGGAATGCTGTTTTATACAATATATTATTTCAAAAGGTTATGCTCACTTGCCCCAGTGAATGGAATATATACCAGATCCAACATGCTGTATCAAGAAAAAATAATGCCAAACTCACAGCATGATTCTGCACAGACGTATCTTACTGGAACAGGCATAACAGTAACTAAGAACTAAAGATTTCCATTCTTTCTGCCAACTAATTTTCGACTGCAACGCCCCTTTGTCAGCAGACCTCGCTCTGCACATTTCATTCACCAATCTGCACATTTTATTCATCAATTTTCACAGTACACATTGTCAAATCTCAATCTTTGCCTCTTTAAAAGTATGCATCAAAGAGAAATCTGAAATGTTATGCCAACACACTGAAGGTAAACAAACAAAACTCAGGGGAACGATAAATTCGGTTCATGGAGAGAAGCACATCAAAGGCAAGAAAGTGGTTGTGTGTGTGAGGAAAATGCAGGCGAGATTCTTTCTTACAGGAGACAGAGCCGGTTCTATAAATTCTAGAGAATGTTCGAATGGGGGACGGCATGATGGGGCGGTGTGGCGGCACAGCAGTTAGCACCACTGCCTCACAGCTCCAAGGTCCCAGGTTCAATTCCGGCCTCGGGTCACGTCTGTGTGGAGTTTGCACTTTCTCCCTGTGTCTGCGTGGGTTTTCTCCGGATGCTCCAGTTTCCTCCCACAGTTCAAAGAAATGCAGGTTAGGTGAAATAACCATGCTAAATTGCCCTTAGTGTCCAAAAGGTTAGGTGGGGTTACTAGGTTATGGGGACAGGCTGGTACCCTTACGTCAGGTGCTCTTTCCAAGGGCCGGTGCAGACTCGATGGGCGAATGGCCTCTTTGTGCACTAAAATCTATGAATCTTAGAAACAAAAATACTAAGTTTGCACATGTTTGCTGATGTATGGAGCTGTTAACATGGTTTTTATCTGGTCCCTCTGATTAAACTGTAAACATATTGGTGTCAGGTTTCACGAATATACATATGAAACAGGCCATGGCTTTATATTCCAAGTTTCCAATTGGAATGCTGTTTTACACCATATATAATTTCAAAAGGTTATGCTCAGTTGCCACGTTGAATGGCCTATAACATATTCCAGTATTTGTAAAATTAAGCAAGTAATCATTGACCGGGAGAAATAGTATTCACTCCTACTTACATCGAAATGAAAACAAGAATGGAGCTGAATATGCCCTCTATATGCGAATAGAATCCTCGGGGCCATAAGCGTTTCGGGCCCTTCTTCCCATTTAACAAATGTATGGCTCGACCAGAAAGATCCAACAGGTTTTCATGACCACTGAAAACAAGTATGACATACATAATCGATGTACCTACCTTCTTCACTCCCTTTGAGCTTCTCTTCTGCAACAATGGATGAGTGTCAAGAAATTAAAACAGTAAGAAGTCTTACAACATCAGGTTAAAGTCCAACAGGTTTGTTTCAAACATGCGCTTTCGGAGCGCAGCTCTTTCCTCAGGTCCTCAGAATCCACAGATTCACCTGAGGAAGGAGCTGCGCTCCGAAAGCTCGTGTTTGAAACAAACCTGTTGGACTTTAACCTGGTGTTGTAAGACTTCTTACTGTGCTCAACCCAGTCCAACGCCGGCATCTCCACATCAGAAATTAAAAGGAATGGCCAAAGTACTGATATATGGTTTAGATGTGAATCACACATTTACTGTGGCGCATTTACTGTAACCGATGATATATTACAGTAACTCTTCAACTCTACATCTGAATTCTAAAATAAATCAAATGAACTAATTCATAATGACAGTTACCACTCTCAAAATATAACGACAGCGATGATGATACAATACTGACAATTACAGGATTTGAGTAATTTGAGGCTTGAAATGTTTAAACCGGAAACTCTAACTGAAGAAAACTATAATTCCAAAGGATTTCCACCACTCATGGGTTGACCTTGCTCGACTTGAATCGTGTTAATTAATTATCGGTGATTGATTGATATGATTCATCATCATCTCCATTATAGTTCCCCAAATACCAATGATTAAATAAATTTCACTGTCTCAGTGTGCTGTCTTCTTCAAAATGCACTTCCCAAGAGCTAAGATGCAGAAAATAAATTCAATTTGGTTGGCGATAATCTCCTCGTGGACCATGGGAAAATAGTTGACAGTTGGCTGACAGTTGCTTTGACCATATGAGAATAGTGTATGAAGAATAGTGCACAACACTGATGATCTTGAAGGAATCAGCAAATTCAGTATAGGGTTTGTAATTATATATCATGCTACAAGTTGGAGTCATATCCAGCATCCTAGTGTGTCAATGAATGATCATTTTCCATCGCCAAATCTGAACCCCAGCATCAGAGAGGAAGCCATCAACCAATCCAAATCGCTCCACCGGATATCGAGAGACGGCTGAAGGCATTGGATACTGCAAATTTAATGTCCTCTGAGAGCATTCCCTCCGCAGCATTCCCTCTTGAAGAGTTAGACTCCAGAACTAGCTGTGCCTCTAATCAAACTGTTCCAGTGCAGTAATGACACTGACATCCACCTGAGCAAAGTAAAAAATGGCCAGAAGTGTTCTGTCCACAGAAAACAGGATAAACCTAATGCAAACAACATCACCACCTCAAACTACTTTCGATCATCAATAAAGTGATGGAAGGTGTTGTCAATAATACTATCAAACTGCACTTACACAGCAATAACATGTTCCTTGATGTTCATGTTGGAGTGCATCAGGTTCATTTAGCTCCTGACATCACTGTAGCCTTGGCTCAAATATGGAAAATATACTTGAACGCGGTAGGTGAGGTGAGACGCCTTGACATCAAGGCCGCCTTTGGTCCAATGGGCATCAATGAGCACTAGAAAAACGAAAAACAATTTGAATCAAAGGGCACTCTTCCCAGGTGAGGTCAATTATCTCGGTCACAGGACATCACTGCAGGATTTCTTCATTCACCTGATGAAGGAGCCACGCTCATGATTCCAAATAAACCTGTTGGACTTTAACCTGGTGTTCGAAGACATCTCACTGTGGAGTTCTTCAGGATAGTGGACTAGTTCCAACTATCTTCAAAAACCTCTGCTTCATCATAAGGTCAGAAATCGAGATGTTTGCTGTTGATTACAGAATGTTAAGTACAATTTACAAACTGACAAATACTGAAGTACTTCCAGTCTATTTAGAGAAATACCTGGAGAATAATTGCATCTGGCTGATTGGTGTCAAGTAGGCGTTGTACCACACGGATGCCATGTGATTATCATTACCAACAAGGGAGAATCTAAAGATCTCCCTTGATATGCAATTGCATTTCATCGCTGAAAACCAACTATCATTAATAATGGATTACCATTGACCAGAAACGGAAGTGGACAAGCCACATAAATACCATGGTTATGAAGACAGGTCAGGTTCTGGGAATGCTAAACATGCAGCATAGAAATGTTACAGTTCAGAAAGTGCCATTCAACACAACGTGGTAGGCCCTGACAACAGTCTGGTATTGTCCTGACGAGTTATGCTCCAGACCATCGGCGGAAATCTCCCTACCCGGCAGGGCGGGGGGTCCCGGCAGATGGAGGGCCGTGAACCACTCTGGCGTTGGGCCTCCCCAAAGTTGCGGACGTCTCCGCACCTTTAGGGGCCAAGCTCTAAGATTGATAGGCTGGGCCCGCGCCGGAGTGGTTGGCGCCCCACCAGCCGGGAGGAACGGCCTTTGGTACCATGCCAGCTGTCGCCGAAGGGACTTCGCCAGCCGGCGGAAGTCCACGCATTCACCAGAGCATCGGCGGCTCCTGACGTCATCTCCGTGCAGGGGAGGGGGGTCTCTTCCGCTTCCACCATCGTGAAGACTATGACGAAGGCGGAAGGAAAAGAATGCCCCCATGGCACAGGCCCACCCGCCGATTGGTGGGCCCCGATTGCGGGCCAGGCCACCGTCGGGCACCTCCCGGGGCCAGATCGCCCCAAGCCCCCTCCAGGACCCTGGAGCCCGCCCCCGCCCGCGCCGCGTGGTCCCGCCGGTAAGGTAGGTGGTTTAATCCCCACCGGCGGGACCGGCATGACAGCGGCGGAACTTCGGCCCATCGCCGGCCGGAGAATCACCGGGGGGGGGGGGGGCGGGCCGCCAACAGGCGGCCGCGATTCCCGCCCCCGCCGAATCTCTGATGCCGGAGACTTCGGGACACGGCGGGGGCGAGATTGATGCCGGCCCCAGGTGATTCTCCGACCCAGTGGGGAGTTGGAGAATCACGCCCTTAGCAGAGACTCCGACCCTGCGCCAGGTCAGAGAATCCCATTGGGGAGGCCTGAATCCCGCCCCGCCGCCCAAATGGTTCCCTATTCTTCTGCGCCGTTTTTCGGGTGCCAGCGGGATTCCTGCCATGCCCGTCAGGGGGCTGTTGACAGCGGGGGCTGGCGCCAAGAAGGGAACAACCGCGCATGCGCAGCAATACGCTGGCCATTCCGCGCATGCGTTAACTCACGCCGGCTCTTCGACTGGAGCTGCAGGAACCACTCCGGCATCAATCTAGCCCCCTAGAAAGGGGAGAATTCCTCACTTTTGTGGCCATTGACACTGGAGTGGTTGGCGTCGGTTTTCACGCTGGCGTGAGGACATAGCCCCATTCTTGGACAATCCCTTCCAAGCTGTTCCAGTACAGCTGCCATGCAGACATCTACACAACAATATTGGAAATTGCCCATGTATGCCTTTTACACAAGAACCAGAAAAAATCCGACCAATGTCACCCCATCGGTCTACTCTTGATCATCAACAAATGGATGGAAGGGGTCATCAGCAGTTCTATCATGTGGCACTTACTGAGAAATAACCTTCTCACAGATGCTCAGCTTGGGTGTCAGGGTCACTCAGCTCCTGACATTATTGCAGCCCGAGTTGAAAAATAGACGGAACAGGTGAATGCCAGTTGTGAGATGAGAGTATCCTTGACATCAAGGCAGCATCTGATCGAATATGACATCAAGGAGCCCTGGAAAATAACGTAAGATCTAGAATTCATCCCATCTGGAACTAGAATTGTCTAATGGCACCTCAGTGACTGTCAAGCCAGTCACCAGAATTAACTGGTCCCCACATCCCACCAACACGCCCTCTGCACCCAAGACTTCTGAGTTTCTGTGCCAACATTGATTTTCTCACGTGCATGCTGTAACCTCTAGCTATTTGGAGTGATGATAGAGACTCCAGTTTGTTTCCAGTACATAAATGATCAGATATCTCCCCCCTCAGTTTGACTGTCTGCGATTAGTTTTTGTTGGAACAGTTTGAAATTTGGTCTTCAATTTGATTTGCTGTGTTATAAATACACTTTTGTTTGCCGGCAAGTCAAGGACAGGGACCTAAATCTGGAGTTCCCAGCTTAGAGGTAGGGACACTACCCAACTTGCCACATAATATCTTCCAACAGGAGTTTACAAGACCATTACAAAGCTTTATTTCTATAAAGGCAGAATTGAAAAGGAAGGAAGCTGTTCTAAAATAATTCTAAACCTGGATTGGCAAGGGAAAATATTTTACAATGAAGATTGCAGAAAGGCATGGGGACATACATCAGGAAATGATTGACAGGTTGAGTCTCTTCACTCTTGAAGAAGGTCTAAAGTTGACTTTCTTAAAGCCATTAGAAGTATGAAAGTTTTTAATAGAGAAGATACAGAGAATGTTGACTCTGTGGGAAACAGCATGGCCTGAGGTCATGGATATAATATAGTTGATAAGGTGTCCAATAAGTAATTCACCAACAAAAAACTTATTTTCCCAAAGAGTGATAATCATGCGAACTTGCTACAACAGGAAGTGGTTGAAGCAAATAATTTGGGTGCATTTACAAGTAAACTAGACAAACATATAGAGGTGAAGGGAATAGATGGTTGCAATGGTAGGTGGCAAAAGATGGGAAGAAGCTCCAGTGGGGCACAATTACCACAAAGGATTAGTAGGTCCCAGGAGCCTCTTTCTATGCCATATATCCTGTGTATCAGAGCTTGTCATATGAGGAGTGGTTGAGGACTCTGGGTCTGTACTCATTGGTATCAAAGGATGAGGGGGGTCTTACAAGATACTGAGAGGCCTAGATAGAGTGCATGTGGAGAGAATGTTTCCACTAGTAGGAAAACTAGAACCTGTGAGGAAGTGAACAAACGAATATGATGGACAGTAGGACCCTGAGGGTAATGAGTTCACAGCCAGAGAACAAAGGGATGAGCACAGCTTGGCTAGGAAGGGGGAGGGGAGCTTTGCCTCGTGGAGAGAATAGTGAAAAGGATGCTGGGTAACAAGAGGCCAGGATTGGGAAAATGCGAAGTGAGCCAATCAGGATATATGGCCAGGTCAGAAGGTGTATACATTGGCCTATGGGAAGCTTGTATGCGAATCTTGATGTGATTTAATCAATATGTGCTGTGATTTCTTTGTCTTAGCTCTCACTAACTTTTGGGAACTTTAGAAGACAGCTGTGTGTGTTCTAATGTCCCACGACAGCCTTACAAGCTGATGGAAATAAAACAATAATTGATACCTGCTCATCCATCTCAGATTTTATTGATTCCAGACTGGCCACAAAGAATCAGGAATTAACATTTGGTGCCAAAATCGGGGATTTCTCTAGATGCTTGCCTTTCATCTGCGAAATCAGAATTGGACTGCTCTCGGAAGGGGAAAAAGGAAATGGGCCCACGGTATGAGTAGATAAAACTCGCCATATCGATTTTCCTCTCTCTCGTATTCTGCTAACAGTCTAATCACTCGCATTTGATCAGGTAAGATTGTCTCGATGAAATCAAAGGTCAGTCTGGTGGATGAGAAGAATTGATTTCAGTCAATGCAGGTACGGCGGAGGGTTGGAATGAGGTAACAATTCAGTTGGTGACTGATGGAATGTTGCTTGGTCAGTCAGTTGCATGTGAGTAGAAAATTAAAAATTGGTTCTATTAAATTACACTTTAATTCAGTTAAGGTCTTTAACGGGTTGAGGTAATGTCGCAGAAACAGTTCAGTAAAAGACCGCTGATGAGATGTTTGCGGACAGTTCAATTCCGTACAATTCAAATTGGCTAAAATTGGTTAAGGTCTTTATCGGGTTGATGTGATGTCGCAGGAACAGTTCAGTAACGACCGTTGATGAAATGTTTGCGGACAGTTCAATTCCGTACAAATATAATTCGTTACGCTAACATTTATTATGGGAAGATATGGGTTGTTTGAATGAAACAGAATTGGGAGATGAATGGCCACTCGGGGGAACCAGAGACAAACTTGTGTTAATGAATGAAAGTATAATGATTTGAATTATTTTGTCTGAATGGAGATCTCCAATGAATGAATGAGCCTGATAAATAAGAATGTGATATCCTCTGTTCCTAGTTTTGTGAAATGTTGTGTTTTAGGAGGTATTAAAGTGAGATTTAAAACGGAGTAAGTATTTGAAAGTTCTTTAGAAACTTAGTAATAATGATTAACATTGCGGGAGTTAATTAAAACATAATTCTCAGGAAATAAACACAAAGTGAAATCAAAATGTATAAATTGGGATTTTGTAAATGATTAGTTGCAACTCGGCATAGTCTTGGCTGCTAAAAAAAAAATAATAAATAAATAAAAATAGTTTCACATCAATTAGAAGTTATAAATGGCAGGCAAGAAATGTGATCAATATTATGAGGTAGAAACTTAATATGCTCAGCACTAAATTGGTCTTTGCATAAACACAAAGAGAAGTTTTACTCCCAAGCAGTCAGAGCTCTGTGCAGGAAATTACTTTGAAACTAAACGGTTGAAATTGACACGGCACAGCTCCACCAGGGTCTTAGTGCCCAATTCATCGCAAGAAAGTTACTAGCAGAAGAAATGAAGTTTAGAGGGTTAAATACATTGTAGAAGGAACTTTAAGGAATAAAGATATTAGACCAGAAGTTAGAGATTACATTATAGAGGGGGTATCAGGCAATAGAAACGTTAGACCTGAAGTTAGATTAGGATAATTACTTGCAGTATCAGGAAATAAGAATCTGATGACAGGGAAAGATTTAATAAAATTAGAGGATGCAGGAAAAATTAGGATTTGAAAACCAATTGATGACAGAGAGGAAGTGTGGGTGAAACTGCCGAATAAAACCACAGGAGAAGTAATCGCTGAGGCTGTGACAGGTAAAGACAAAATCATAAAAAATTTGGGTGAACATACAACTAGGGGCAGCAGGATAGCATGGTGGTTAGCATAAATGCTTCACAGCTCCAGGGTCCCAGGTTCGATTCCCGGCTGGGTCACTGTCTGTCTGGAGTCTGCACGTCCTCCCCCTGTGTGCGTGGGTTTCCTCCGGGTGCTCCGGTTTCCTCCCACAGTCCAAAGATGTGCGGGTTAGGTGGATTGGCCATGCTAAATTGCCCGTAGTGTCCTAATAAAAGTAAGGTTAAGGGGGGGTTGTTGGGTTATGGGTATAGGGTGGATACGTGGGTTTGAGTAGGGTGATCATGGCTCGGCACAACATTGAGGGCCGAAGGGCCTGTTCTGTGCTGTAGTTCTATGTTCTATGTTCTAATTGTATTAGAGAACCATGGCGTCTGGAGCAAAATAAATTGTGTCAGAAAAGAAATCAGGTCAAATTGAACAATAACAGAGGAATTATGATACTCCATCGGCAGCCTATGGGCAATGAGCGTAGGAATGTAATCAGTAAAGATTTAAATGTATGGAATGATAGATCAAGGGCGGTGATTAATGGCCCTCAGTTTAAGATGGTTCACAGTGAGCATCAGGAAACAGCATGTCAGGGGTGGGGCATTCTGTAGCCCGATTGTTTGGACTGGTAGTAGTCATATGAAACCCAGGAGACGGTCAGATACTAGGTATTGAGGAGAATTGATAATGCATTTGCAAAGACAGCGATGGGGGTGATGCTGCAGCCCCCAGGGAGATTTGGGGCATTCAGTTTTGCCATGATTCTTTTGTGAAATATCAGGCAACTTTAATGATTGAGGTTTGTGATCACAGGGTGGATTTTGAATCCAAGAAGTGTCAGTGTCAGTGGGATGGTAGATTAATGACAATGTGCAATTACTGCAAGGATAATTTGGCCGACAACAATGTGACTCTAAAAGGCTGTGCAAGCTTGTGGACAAGTGATAGACTTGTGGTATCGATTCGTGAGGAAGTACGTAGCTTATGCTGTTGGGATGACCTGTTGGGACGTAAAATGAGCCTAACAGTGTTAGAGACTGTATCACTGCAATGATGCTGTGCCACAGGATAGATCATATCCCCAATTCGCTCAGACAACGGAAAAATGAATGTTTGGGTGTGGTGTCAGGATGCCAGTGAACTGAAACCTGTTAGTAGCATCAATAGGACAGATGAGACAGTGAAAATATTATGTTCGGAACTTATCCTGTCACAATCAGAATTAAAAACAGAAGTAGACGCAGTAGCAATATCCAAAATGTATCAGGGAAAGTTTCAACCTGATTGAATCACTGAGTTAGAAAAGAGGAATGGTGGCAATGGAAATCCGGAAGTCCTGGAGATGGTACTTCTGGAATATCCAAGCAAGGATAGGAAGATACAAATCAAGAAATAGGGCCCTCTCCGCCTTTGACCTGTTCATTTCAGTTTCAGATGAAGCAACAATAATGCAGATGAAGAACCTGAACAACACTCTGGTGAAGAATGTTTCAGACAGTATGGGAAAAAACTAATGATACAATTGGCTACATGTTTGAGGGAATTAAATGATAGAGCCCGGAAGAAAAACCTTACGGGTTAGCAACAAATCAAAATATCAAATTATTACTGAATACTGAAACCTCAGGTCAGACATCTCCAACTGGACGTTAGCTGATGGGTGATCTGTGGTCTCCTGGAGGGGCGTATTACGCGGTGGAGTTATTAAGGGTCTCGGCAGTCAGCAGCGACTGACGAGGAACCCCCGTATTTTAAATGACAATAGTCTAAGAATATTGGCAGCAAGCTGCCACGAGGGGAATTTGTAACCAATGCAGCAACCAATATAGCATTGGAGAGTATAGCAGTTATTATAGATGAAATGTCCTGTAAGTTGTCAGGGACTGTTACGTATAAATTCAATTGGGTTGTAACCCAAAAAGTTAACTGTACTAAGTGTGTGAGTGGTGTTTAACAAAAAAACGAATAATGGCAAGTATACACTCCATGCTGTAAGGAAAATGATAACAGACAACAGGGGTTTGAAGAAAACTGAGCTATTGTCTCAAGTAAGCCAGGGCTGGCAGGCTACATGGTTCAGTACAATGTTCGACGTCAGAGTCAGGAAGTCAGGAATAGAAACAGGATTGCATGAAGCTCCTGCAATTAATAAAGCAAGATAATCAGTGCATGATACATGATATCATCAGTTACCATTCCTATGGGAAACGGAATGCACTTCCTACAAAAAACCCCCAGTGAGGGATAAGGACCTTTTGGTCGCTGATGGACTGAGTTGTGTGCTGCTTCTAAGGGACATGAGGAAGATTTTTACGGTGCTGCTACCCCGAGGTAGTCAGATGCCTTGGAGGTAGTGGAACAACCGGAATGGCTATTGTGTTACCTTCCTGAGCGGTGCCAGCTATGGTTCACGGTGAATGGACTTGAGGAAAGCACATCACAAAGGGTCTATCGACACTGGTCTGCGAGATGGATGCATTTACCATTGATTTCCCTGCACAGTTTACAAATCATGACATGTACATACAAATGACAAGGCTGAGGGATAGTTGCTAGTCAGTATAACTATAAGAAGCATATAAATCCTAAGGGCAACACGGTAGCATTGAGGATGGCTATCTATCTAGTCAGATAGCAACAATAATTCTAAACCACCTGCAACAGCAGTATCCAGCAATAAAGTATTACAACCGACCCCACAACCCCCAACCCCTAGTTCAAGTCCAGTTTCTCCATCCGCACAAAGGCCCACGCCTCCTCCGGGGAATCAAAATAATAATGCCGGTCCGAATAAGTTACCCACAGGCGCGCAGGCTGCACCATTCCGAACTTTATCTTTTTCTTGTAAAGCACCTCTTTCATCCGATTAAACCCGGACCGCCGCTTAGCCACCTCCGCAGTCCAATCCTGGTAGATCCATACTACCCCATTCTCCCAATTGCTGCTCTTCACCTTCTTGGCCCAGCGCAGCACACACTCCCGATCACTGAACCGGTGGAACCTCACCAGCACCGCACGCGGGGGTTCATTCTCCTTAGGCCTCCTGGCCAGTACTCTGTGTGCTCCCTCCAGCTCCAAGGGTAGATGGAAAGACCCGGCCCCCACTAGCGAGTTCAGCATCGTAGCCACGTAGGTTGTCAGGTCCAACCCCTCCAGCCCCTCCGCAAGGCCCAAGATCTGCAAATTTTTCCGCCTCATGCGGTGATGAAGCTCCTCGAAGCATTCCTGCCACTTCTTGCGGAGTGCCTCGTGTCCCTCCATCTTACTCACGAGGATCCCGGACTCCTCCTCTCGTTCAGTGGCCTGCGTCTGCAACTCCTTGATGGCAGCACCCTGGGTCGTCTGAATCTCCGAGAGCCTTCTGTTCGTTTCCTGCAGAGAGCTCAGTACCTCAGCCTTGAAGTCTGCAAAACAGCGCAGGAGAGCAGCTTGTTCCTCCAGGGACCACTGCTTCCACTCCTCTGGAGCTCCGCCGGCCGCCATCTTGGATTCCTTCCCCCGTTTTTTCTGGGGAGCTGCTGCCGTTTTTTCCCCCTTTCCACTCCGAGTTCGAGTCATGGACTGCGGGGAAAGTCGATCAGCACACCTTCTCCCACCGGGAGACGTCGAAATATTTCCGTTTTAGGCTCTAAAAAGAGCCGACAAATCCTTTTAAAACGGGAGCTCCCAAATGTGCGGCTTCCTACGTCATCGCCGCTACCGGAAGTCCCCTCCTGCTGAGATCTTTACGGCTGGCCCATTAGAACTCCCTGGAACCTGCCTGTTCCCAGACTGGTCCAGTTTCACCATCTGACTAAAGAACGGACTAACTATGTTCTAGCCCCCACTAACGCCCTCGAGGAACTCCATAGCCAGGTTTGAGCGGCTCACCTGTCATTGTCCCCATTACATAGCTCGCTTTCAGTGCAGCCTGGTAGTTATGTCATGGTTAAGAACTGGACTCGGAAGGGGTTGGAGCCACAGTGAATGGAGCCCTTCCAAGTTCTCCTTACCACCCCCACTGCGGTTAAAGTGGAGGGGCTGAGTGCTTGGGTCCATCTCCACCACTGCACAATGGTCGGTCACTAACCTGCCTCCTTCTCCCAGCGCTATTTTACTGGTGTGGAGCATGACAGATTGTGCTGTCTTCGGCTTCGCCTCACTTGGAACACCATCTATACCTGTAATCCCGACCAAACTACAAGGACATTTCACTTATGCAGAGGTGATATTCTCCGATGCCCCCATGTACGAGGGCACAGTAGCGACTCATGGAAGGTTATCAAGTTAAAGGACAATGAAGGGCTCATGAAACACTTATATCGGTCCCGTCGTTGGGACGGGAACATTGCATGGACATTGCCTTATTTTGGAGTAAATGTACATTTGCTTTTGGATGTGATAAGACTGGTGCCGTAAAGGTAAAATCAGACCGTGCAGAGGGGGTAGGAAAAGGTTGTAGGGGAGAGAGGAGGAATAGCAAGAGGGCGGAACGAGTAAGAAGGGAGGCACGACCAGAACGCAGGTTATCAGGAGGTATACTTACTTCACTTAGGACCCAGAACGAAGGGAACCTGGGCAGCATGAATCTCTTCTATCAAATCTACCACGGCATGTATGGCCAGGAGCCGGTTGTCTGCTACCCAAACCCCGCATTGGCGTCTAGGTTATTTTCCGTCTTACCACTTTGGGGAACTCCCCAAACGGTGGCTCATTGTCAGAGTTCCGAGCCACCGCCCGAGCAAGTTACTCTTCCTTACGATCCGGGTTCGGCCCCACCAGCTATTTGCCTTCCCCTCCCTCGGGATAATTCCCACTCACAGTATGATAAGCTGCAATTGTGGAGGGCGTATATACCTAGCCCTTTCACTCCCAATAGAGACTCCCGGTCGTGCGAGAATTGTTTCAGCAGTGAGGGGTACGGCTGTTTGCTGGTAGAGATGAAAACGAATATGTCTGTTCTCCACTTGTACTGATCCAAAGTGTCGTCCTGACATCAGGTCAATGCACCTGTTACAATGCCACTTGTGTCCCGCTGTCGCCAGGCCTCCAGCTCCTTTGTGGCTGGGTGAATGTCTCTCATATCACTGTTGGAACTAGGGCTTTCCGCATTCCTAGGAGGCCTGAATGGGCATTCCGAAGCTGGATGAACTGGTTTACTGGGGAATCCCTACTTCACCAATATACTGATTGTGATGCTAGCCTGTACATGGAGCGAGGATACTATTTTAATGGCACAGCGACCAATGTTTTGTCACCCCCATTTCCCCACCAAATTGCTATCGGGACTCTAGTCCCTACCACGGTCCCCTGCCCCTCTGCGTGGATACTGCACCATCAGTTGGCACGCTGGGCAGGTTCAGTTATTTGTAGCCTTACCATCCTGGGCAACGAAACCTTGGGGGCCCTCGGGGCAATAACCAAGCAATTATCTCAACTCAGGTTGTTTGCCATGCAGAACCGGTATGCTCTTGACTATCTCACCTGCATCTTTGTGGGCCTGGCCACCCTTAAATGCATGATGGGTAAAATGTAGGGTGCGCTGGAACGGATAGCCGCCCCTAGAGTCTTGGCTGTTAGGGTCCACGAGGGTGCAGCGAATGATGGGGGGCTGCAATAGGATTTAGAAATGCAGCAACAAGTTTTCTTGTTCAGAGAGACTTGGGTGTGCTAGTGCATGAGTCACAGAAGGTTGGTTTACAAGTGCAACAGGTGATTAAGAAGGCAAATGGAATTTTGTCCTTCATTGCTAGAGGGATGGAGTTTAAGACTAGGGAGGTTATGTTGCAATTGTATAAGGTGTTAGTGCGGCCACACCTGGAGTATTGTGTTCAGTTTTGGTCTCCTTACTTGAGAAAGGACGTACTGGCGCTAGAGGGTGTGCAGAGGAGATTCACTAGGTTAATCTCAGAGCTGAAGGGGTTGGATTATGAGGAGAGGTTGAGTAGACTGGGACTGTACTCGTTGGAATTTAGAAGGATGAGGGGGGATCTTATAGAAACATTTAAAATTATGAAGGGAATAGATAGGATAGATGCGGGCAGGTTGTTTCCACTGGCGGGTGACAGCAGAACTAGGGGACATAGCCTCAAAATAAGGGGAAGTAGATTTAGGACTGAGTTTAGGAGGAACTTCTTCACCCAAAGGGTTGTGAATCTATGGAATTCCTTGCCCAGTGAAGCAGTTGAGGCTCCTTCATTACATGTTTTTAAGGTAAAGATAGATAGTTTTTTGAAGAATAAAGGGATTAAGGGTTATGGTGTTCGGGCCGGAAAGTGGAGCTGAGTCCACAAAAGATCAGCCATGATCTAATTGAATGGCGGAGCAGGCTCGAGGGGCCAGATGGCCTACTCCTGCTCCTAGTTCTTATGTTCTTATGTTCTTATGTTCTTAGCTGTGGGGCCATAGCTACAGCTTGGACCCGATGGGTTATCATGAAATGATAAAAGGAGGGAATGAGGAAGTGAACAAACGAATCTGATGGACAGTAGGACCCTGAGGGTAATGAGTTCACAGACAGAGAACAAAGGGATGAGCACAGCATGGCTAGGAAGGGGGGTGGGAGCTTTGCCTCGTGGAGAGAATAGTGAAAAGGATGCTGGGTAACAAGAGGCCAGGATTGGGAAAATGCGAAGTGAGCCAATCAGGATATATGGCCAGGTCATAAGTTGTATACATTGGCCTATGGGAAGCTTGTATGCAAATCTTGATGTGATTCAATCAATATGTGTTGTGATTTCTTTGTCTTAGCTCTCACTAACTTTTGGGAACTTTAGAAGACAGCTGTGTGTGTTCTAATGTCCCACGAGTGAGTCAGCCTTGCAAGCTGGTGGAAATAAAACAATAATTGATACCTGCTCATCCATCTCAGATTTTATTGAGTCCAGACTGGCCACAAAGAATCAGGAATCAACACCTGAAGGCACAGCCTCAGACTAAAGGGGCAATCCTTTAAGACTGAGAGGAAAAGGAATTTCTTCAACCAGAGGATGGTGAATCTGTGGAACTCTTTACAACAGATGTTTGTACAGGCCAATCACTGAGTGTGTTTATGACAGACAAAGATAGTTTCTTGATTAATAAGGGGATCAGGGGTTATGGGGAGAAGGCATGAGAATGGGGATGAGAAAAATATCAGCCATAATTGAGTGTCAGAGCAGACGCGATGGGCTGAATGGCCTAAGTCTGCTCCTGTGTCTTATGGACCTGTGGTACAGTAATTAATTGGAAAAACAAATGGATGTTTCATGTATTGCAGATGGAATTGAATGTAAAAGTAGGAATCCTTTAGGGAGGCAGTTGTACCATGTATTGGTGGGACCAAACCTGGAAACAGTGCACAGTTTTGGTCTTATTTATGAAAGAATGTGCATTTGTTAGAAGTTCAGAGGAGCTTCGCTCGACTGATGGGGATCGCAGGTTATCTTCTGAGCAAATGTTGTATAGGTGGAGCCTGTATCCATTGGAGTTCAGGAGAATGTGAGATAGCTTTATTGAAACATATAGGAGCCTGAGGGTACTTGACAGGCTGAATGCGGTAATGCTGTTTCCCCTTGTGGGAGAGGATAGAACAAGAGGACACAGTTCAGAAATAAGGGTTTTATGATTTAAATGTGAAGAAGGATCATTTTATTCTCACAGAGGGTTTTAAGTTTGTGGAATTCTCTTTGCCAGGCAAGTTCGTTGAACATCTATCAGAGTAGAAAAATTCTTAACTAACAAGGGATTCAAATTAAATCAGGTGGGAATGTGAAATTGTGACCAGAATCAGATCAGTCATGATCTTATTGAATGGCAGTGCAGGTTCGAGGGAATACTTGTCTATTAACTGAATTAAAGGTACAAGGCCTGATTGCCTGTTCATGAGACTAAGGGCTGAATTCTCTGATTGCCGATGCCGAGAATCCCTTTTGATGCCGAAATGGGGGGCGGCACTGTTTTTCAGATGCTCCGCCCCCTCCGAAACGGCGTCACCGGTGAGTACGCCGCAAGCCATTGCAATGGCCTCAGTGCATCATCTGCAGGCCATTCCCCGATGCTCCACCCCCAATGGGCCGACTTCCCGATGGCGTGGATCACTCGTCTGAGGTTTCGTCAACCTCGCGTGGCGGCTGCAAACTGTGTCCAGCGCTGGTATAGTCGGGGTATGGGGGGGGGCATTCCGCTGGCCGAGGAGGCTTCGGCGGAGCCGGGGGGGGCAGTGGGGTGGTCCAGGGGTGGCAAGGGTGGTTATAGAGGGGCACTATCTGGCAGGCTGGGTCCGCAACAGCCCCGGAGAAGATCCAATACATTCCTGGTACCCGTGGAGCCGACCTCACACCTCCCACCCCTAAGAAAAGACACAAAATTGCCCTCGCCAACCAGGCAAATGCACCAGCATCCAACCCTCTCCCCATTGACCCCTCACCCTCCATTAAGTAGACCCAACACACCCCACCCTGGACAATCCCCAAGCCATACCTTTCTGTCACCATCACCACCAGGTATCCCCCACCCCCAGACCAGCCCCAGACCTCTGGGACCCGATCAGCCAAATTCTTTCTTCTTACCTGAACACTTACCTTCTCCCAGGCCTCTTGCTTTCACTGGGCCATTCAAACATATCTGCTTTCGGCAGCCATTGCAGTAAGGTTTGGACAACATTATCTCGAGCAAGTCAATACACTTCAATCTCTCATAAGCCCAAATGGCCATGACTTTAATAGTAATTAAACTACTAATTAAACTAGCCACTGGCTAGAAGTTATGGTCCATAGTGTTCTAGCATGGATCGAATTTTGACACATCATACTGTATCCCCCTGCCTGTTCTACCAATCTACCAGAATCATCTGGAAATTCTAGGCAGATAGGAACATAGGACTCAGTACTCAGGAGAAGCAGGCCATGTGGCACTTCAAGCCTGCTCTGCCATTCGGTAAGATCATGGCTGATTGTGGTCTCAACTTCACTGTTCTTCCTTTCACATAAATCTTCACACTCTTGTCTGTCAAAAATATACCGAACACAACCTTGGACAAATTCAGTGACCCAATGTCCATTGCTTTCTTGAGAACCAAACTCCAGATTAAAGACCCTCATGTATTCATTTTTGTTTATATTGGATGGCAGAAAGCAAAACATTGGAGATCTCAAAATCTGAAACAAAAACAAAAAATGATACAAGACTGAAAAGGCAACACAACATTTGTGGAGTGATAATCAATATCACCAATTTGGGCTGATGACCTTTCATCAGAACTGAGAAAAGTTAGAAATGTGACAGTTTTTTCAGAAATGAAATACGGGTGAGGAAAATAACGGAAGCCTTCATAGTGTGGAAGGCAGGGTGATCAAATGTACAAGAGTTAGTGGAGCAAGGATAAAAGGGATGCGAAGAAAGGGAAATGTTATTAAATAAATTACCATCCATAATTTGACTTGTTTTTTCCTCTGAAAAGGAAAAGAGAATTTCATTCAACACTGCATTGTTTTTGTTGAACTTCAACACATTTTCTGAGATGTCCAAATTCTAATATGAAATAGAGAAGATACCTGACTATTTTTCTTTGAGCGGTGTTCATGACCCTGGCCAGCTCCCCCCCTCTCCGTCCCTCCTAGTCACTCAACCTGGAGGCGATGAGAACGGCCCATGCTCGTTAGCTCTGGCGCACATGTCCTTCGGCCTCCCGTGCCTGCCTGGGAACCATGTCCTGTCCACCCACCCCTCATCCTCTTCGACGGACGAGGCCTGGCCTTCATTGTCCTCCTCAAGCACATCACCCCTCTGGACCCGGGGTATCGAGGCGATGTATTGAGGATGCAGCAGGCCGCCACAAGGCGGGCAATCCTCTCAGCATCATACTAGAGGGCCACTCCAGAATGGTCCAGGCACCAGTACCACATCTTCAGAAGGTCAAAGCACC
Organism: Scyliorhinus canicula; assembly: GCF_902713615.1. Classification (NCBI taxonomy): domain Eukaryota; kingdom Metazoa; phylum Chordata; class Chondrichthyes; order Carcharhiniformes; family Scyliorhinidae; genus Scyliorhinus; species Scyliorhinus canicula. The sequence continues at coordinate 22,044,081 of NC_052158.1, read as the reverse complement.
GCTCCATCACACCCCTTGTCGCTGCTTGGGCATCGATGTAGCGGGTCTCCGTGTTGGTCTGTGGCCTCCGGATCGCGTCATCAGCCACGACCGCAGCAGATATCACCTGTCACCAGGAGCCAAACCCCCCCCCTCGAACATGTCAGCAATTGCAAAGTGTGGCAGGATGAAGGCACACTGCACGGGTATCTGGCGCAGATGTGCATGATGCGCAGCTGATGCTCACACACCAGCTGAACGTTCATTGAGTGGAACCCCTTTTGGTTGGTATGGAGCGGCCTGTTACCCAAAGGTGCCCGTAGGGTGACATGCATCTCGTCAATCGCCCCCTAGTATCCGGGCATCGAGGTGATGGCAGGGAACCCCGCTGCTCGGGCATCCTGGCTGGCACGGTCCACATTGAAATGGACCGCAGCTGGGCATATAGGGCCTCCGTGTCGGCATGGATGCACCTGTGCACTGAGGTCTGTGAGATGCTTGACAGGTCCACATTCGATGCCTGGAAGTACCCCGTGGCGTAAAGGGTCAGGGCGATCATCGCCTTGACACTCATTAGGAGTGGGTGTCCTCCCATACCTCTGCGTTGCCAGGTGTGCCATCTTCTGGCAGAGGTGTCGCACTATCTCCCTGCTCAGCCAGAGTCCTCGACGGCATGCCCAGACCGGCAGGTCCTCGAATGCCAGGCGCTGCCGGTACACACAAGGTCTCATCGGTGCCTCCTTCGCACCTCCTCCTCCTCTTTGAACTGTTGGGCGGCCGGCTCTCCAACCCAGGCGGGTTCCTCCGGGTCCTCCGGTTTCCTCCCACAGCTCAAAGATGTGCAAGTTAAGTTGATTGACCATACTCGATTGCCCCTTAGTGTTCAGAGCTGTGTAAGTCAAGTGGGAATTTGGGATCTAGTGGAGGAGTGGGCTTCGATTGGGTTCTCTTTCAGACGGTCAGTGCAGACACGATGGGCCGAATTGGCTGCTTCTGCACTGTAGTAATTCTATGGTTCTAAGACCCCCAAACTGAGGCCTTGGTCAGATGTGTTGTTGTGGATGGCTTATGGCGCGGTCGCAAAAAAGCGATGTGAATTTCTGTTAACTAGAACCACCAAGTCGTACACTTTTAACTCTGAATCAATATAGCTGAAGCGAAATGTATTTCTCACAAGTGACAGGGAGAGGGACGGGGTGGTGCTCTCCTTACCTGAACCCTGATGTTGAATGATTTCTGAGGTTCAAAGAAACAATTTGGTTATGATTTAATGAATTTTTTTTAATTTAACTGTCGTGCAAGCTACTATCAACAGAAATAATGTATTCTGGTGTAGGTCTGTGGGCTAGACAGCTGATTTGTGATGCAGAACAAGGCCAGCAGCGCGGGTTAAAATCCTGTACCAGCTTACCCGAATGTGGCGACTAGGGATTCCTCATACTTGTGACAATAAAAGGTTATTGTTTAACTGATGATTGGCTGTAAACAGAATCGTTGTTCTCAACTGTGCAAACTGCCTTCGTGCTGTATCGAGGAAAAATAATGGCAAATTCACAGCATGATTCTGCACAGACTTATCTTACCGGAACAGGTATAACAGTAACTAAAAACTAAAGATTTCCATTCTTTATGCCAACTAATTTTCGACTGCAACCTGCTTTTATTAGCAACAACCGCACTGCACATTTCATTAGCTAATTTTCACAATGCTCATTGGCAAATCTCATTCTTTGCCCTTTTCAACGTCTGCATCAAAGAGAAATCTGAAATGTTATGCCAATGCACTGAAGATACACGAATGAAATTCAGGGCAACAATACATTTGGTTCATAGAGTGAAGCACGCCAAAGGCAAGTAAGTGGTTAGGTGTGTAAGGAAAATGCAGGCGAGATTCTTATCGGAGCCAGAGCCGTTTCTATAAACTCTGAAAATATTCGAATGAGGTGGCACGGTGGCAGAGTGGTTAACAGTGCTACCTCACAACTCCAGGGTCCCAGGTTCAATCCCGGCATTGGGTCACTGCCTGTGTGGAGTTTGCACTTTCTCCCCGTGTCTGTCTGTGTTTCCTCCGAGTGCTCCAGTTTCTGCCCACTGTCGAAAGAATTGGAGATTAGGTGGATTGGCCATGCTAAATTTCCCTTAATGTCCAAAAGTTTAGGTGGGGTTACTGAGTTATGTGCAGACTCGATGGGCTGAATGGCCTCTTTCTGCACTGTAAATTCTATGAAACCAAAATACCAAATTTGCACATGTTTGCTGATGTATGGAGCTGTTAACATGTTATTTATATGGTCCCTCTGATTAAACTGCAAATATATTGATGTTAGGTTTAGCGTATATTGATATGAAACAGGCCACGGCTTTATATTCTAAGTTTCCCAATTGAAATGCTGTTTTCTACGATATATTATTTCAAAAGGTTATGCTCAGTTGCCACGGTGAATGGAATATAGCGTCTACCAGTATTTGTAAAATTAAGCAAGCAATCATTGACCGGGAGAAATAGTATTCGCTCCTACTTACATCGAAATGAAAGAAAAAATTGAGCTGAAAATGCCCTTGTATGCGATGAAAATCTCGGGCCATAAACATTTCGAGCCCTTCTTCCCATTTTACAAACATATGGCTCGACCAGAAAGATCCAACAGGGTATCATGACAATCAAGCATGACATGCATAATCGATGTATCTACCTTCTTCTCTCTGTTTGACCTGCTCTTCTGCAACAATGGACAAGTTTCCAGTTACTTAACTTGAAGGAAGCTTCAAGAAATTAAAAGGAATGGCCAAAGTACTGGAATCTGGTTTACATGTGAATCACATTGTGGCGCTTATATTGTAACCGATGGAATGTTATTAACTCTTACCTGAAATTCCAATTCTACGTCTGAATTCTAAAAAAAATCAAATGAACTAATGAATAATGATAGGTTTCACCCTCATAATATAATGACAGCAATAATGCTACAATACTGATGAATACAGGGTTTTAGTAATGTGAGGCTTGAAATGTTTTAACTGAAGAAAACTAGTCATTTTCCCGTGGGGCAGCACGGTTGTAGAAGTCAATCTTTTTCCCACTTCTGGACTGTGGATTCAACAACGCTCGTTAAGGAAACATAACAAGACTATATTTTCAAACAGACTGCATGCAGTTTTGGCTGAAAGTTGAGGTCGGAGAGCAGGGAGTGTCACTGCTGATTCCTACTCAAGTCCACGCTTTCACAGAAAATTAGCTCAGTATTTATACATTATCAGAATCTACAGCTTGGTCAGGAATTCGATCAGAAGTACAAACATAAGCAATATCATAAAACAGGTGTCACCTTGCTGACCTTTCAGGACTCTTTGTCACATCACTCATACCATTATCTTGTCCTTTGATCAAATATTTAAAAGTTGGAGGAAACTTGTTCTGAGCCTATCTTGTCGTATTTAGACTGCTTTGGGTTATGATGAGTTAGTCTTATCAGAATTTACGGAGTCCAGGCATTTCGGATCAGCTTGACCTTCTCTGATCTTATTCAGACTTTAGGTCATGCGAAGTCAGCTTTTCTTACATTGTACCCAGTAGTTGACCAGTTTTCCCATCATGCCATTATTTACTTCGTACAACATCACACGGTAGCACAAGTGGATAACACTATGGCTTCACAGCTCCATGGTCCCAGGTTCAATTCCCGGCTGGGTCACTGTCTGTGCGGACGGTCTGCACGTTCTCCCCATGTCTGCGTGGGTTTCCTCCGGGTGCTCTGGTTTCCTCCCACAGTCTAAAAATGTGCGGGTTAGGTCGATTGGCCATGATAAATTGCTCCTCGTCTCCAAAAGGGTTGGGTGGGTTTACTGGGTTATGGGGATAGGGTGGAGGGTGCTATTTCCAAGGGCCGATGCTGACTCAATTGGCCAAATGGCATCCTTCTGCACTGTATATTTTATAATCCCCAGCATTAGAGATGCAGCCATCAACCAACTCAAATCACTCCACTGGATAGCGAGAGATGGCTGAAGGCATTGAATACTGCAAATGCAATGGCCTCTGAAAGCATTCCCGCCACAATAATGCGGAAGATTTAAACTCCAGAACTAGCTGTGCCTCTAGTCAAACTGTTTCAATACAGCGGCAACACTGACATCCACCTGGGAATGTAAAAATTGTCCAGACATGTCCTGTCCACAGAAAACAGGACAACCCTAATGCAACCAATACCACCACATCAAACTACTCTCGATCATCAATAAAGTGATGGAAGGTGTTGTCAATAATACTATCAAGCAGCACTTACTCAGGAACAATATGTTCCTTGACGTTCATGTTGGGTTCCACCAGGGTCGTTTAGCTCCTGACATCATTGTAGCCTTGGCTCAAAGATGGAAACTGTTTTTGAACTCGGGAGGTGAGGTGAGAGGCCTTTGATCCAATGTGGCATCAGTGAGCACTAGAAAAACTAAAAGCAATTTGAATCAAAAGGCACTCTTCGCAGGTTGAAATAGGAAGTTGGCTGTGGTTGTTGGAGGTCAATCATATCGGTCAAAGGACATTGCTGCAGTACTTCTTCACTCACCTGATGAAGGAGCCACGCCCCGAAAGCTCATGAGTCCAAATAAACCTGTTGGACTTTAACCTGGTGTTGTTAAGAGTTCTTCAGGATACTGTGGAGTTCTTCAGGATAGTGGTCGAGGCCCAACTATCTTCCTTCATCTATCTTCAAAAACCTCTCCATCATAAAGTGAAAATCGAGATCTTTGCTGTTGATTACAGAATGTTCAGTACAATTTACAACTTGACAAATACTAAAGTTGCTCCAGTCTATTTGGAGGAAGACCTGGAAAATAATTCGATTGGCTGATTGCCGTCAAGTAGGCGTTGTACCACACGGGTGCCATGCGATTATCATTACCAACAAGAGAGAATCTAAAGATACCCCCTTGATATGCAATTGCATTTCATTGCTGAAAACCAACTGTCAGTAATAATGGATTACCATTGACCAGAAACGGAAGTGGAAAATCCACATAAATACCATGGTTAGAAAGGCAGGCCAAGTGCTTGAAATGCTAAGCATAGACCATAGAAATGTTACAGTTCAGAAAGCACACGGTGCTGGGCCCTGACAACATTCCTGCAGTGTCCTGAGGACTTATGCTCCAAAACGTACAATACCCAGAGACAGGCTGTTCCAGTACAACTGCAACACAGGCATCGACCCAACAATGTGGAAAATTGCCCATTATGTCCTTTACACAAGAACCAGAACCCACCCGGCCAATTACCACTCCATTGGTTTACTCTTGATCGTCAACAAACTGAGGGAAGAGATCATCAACAGTTCTAACATGGGGCACTTACTCAGCAATAACCTCCTCACAGATCCTCAGCTTGGGTGCCAAGGTCACTCAACTCCTGACCTATTTGCAGCACAAGTTCAAAAATGAACAAAATGCTGAATGCCAGATGTGATATGAGAGTACCTTTGACATCAAGGCAGCATTTGATCGAATACAACATTAAGGAGCCCCAGAAAATAATGTAAAATATAGGGCGGAATTCTCCCATCGGGAGACAAACAGCCGACGCCGGAGTGAAACCCAGAGTGTTTCACTCCGGCGTCGGAGGCCGCTCCTCGCCCCCTATTCTCCCCCCCCCTCCCCCCCGGGAGCATGCGCGGTTGCCGTCTTCCCCTCCGCTGCCCCGCAAGACATGGCAGCTTGATCTTGCGGGGCGGTGGAGGGAAAAGAGTGTGTCTTTTAGAGACGCTGGCCTGACGATCGGTAGGCACCGATCGCGGGCCAGACATCTGCTGAGCACGCACGTGGTGCTCGATCCTCCCTCCGCCCCCCACAGGCCCCACACTCACCGGCTGCACGCTGTTCACGCCGGCAGCAACCAGTTGTGGTTGGCCCCGGCGTGAACCGGTCGGGTTCAGCAGGCCGCTCGGCCCATCCGGGCCGGGGAAAATCGCCGTTCGCCGTTTTGGGGGGTGGGAGAATCGCGAGGGGTGCCAGGCCGGAGTGGCGTGATTCGCCCGGCCCTCCCACGATTCTCTCCCCCCCCCCGTCGTGGGGTGCTGAGAATTGTGCCCATAGAATTCATCCCATCTGGAACTTGAATTATTGACCCCGTGCTAATGGAGCATCAACAACTGTCAAGCCAGTCACCAGAATTAGCTGCTTCCCATGCCCCATCTACCTGCCCCTCCCAACCAAAGACGTCGGAGTTTCTGTGGCAACGTTAATTTTTTCACATGCATGGTGTAACCTCTACATATTTGGAGTGATGATAGAGACTCCAGTTTGTTTCCATCACATGAATGATCAGAAATCTCCCCCCTCAGTTTTACCGTCTGCGGTTGTTTTTTGTGGGAACGGTTTGAAAGTTGGTTTTCAATTTGATTTGCTGCGTTGTAAGTGCATATTATTTTGCCAGAAGTCAAGGTCCAGGATCTAAATCTGGAGTTCCCAGCTCAGAAACAGGGACACTATCCAACGTGCTACAGAATATCTTCCAACATGAGTTACAAGACCATGACAAAGCTTTATTTCTAGAATGGTAGAATTGAAAAGTATGGTGGCTGTTCTAAAATAATTTTAAACCTGGATTGGCAAAGGGAAATATTTTACAAGGAAGATTGCAGAAAGACATGGGGGACACATATCAGGAAATGAGTGACAGATTGAGCCTCAAGGGTGACTTTTTTGAGGCCTTTAAAAGTATGGAAGTGTTTGATAGAGAAGATACAGAGAATGTTTCCTCTGTGGAAAACAGCATGACCCAGGTCATAAATATAACATAGTTGACAAGATGTCCAATAAGTAATTCACCAACAAAAAGCTTCTTTTACCAAAAATTGGTAATTATGTGAACTTCCCACACCAGGAAGTGGTTGAAGTAAATAGGATTATTCATTTTCAGGTAAACTAGACAGACATATAGGGGTGAAGGGAATAGATGGTTGCAATGGTAGATGGCAACAGATGGGAGAAGCCCAGTGGTACACAATTACCACAAAGGATTGGTAGGTCCTTAGATCTTCCTTCTGTGCAATATATCCTTTGTATGAGGATGTATCATACGAAGAGAGGTTGAGGACACTGGGTTTGTACTCATTCAGGTTCAGATGGACGAGGGCGGGATCTTAAAAGATACTGAGAGACCTAGATAGAGTGGATGTGGAGAGGATATTTACACTAGTGGGAAAAACTAGAACTCGAAGGCGCAGCCTCAGACTAATGGGGGAATCCTTTAAGACTGAGATGAGGAGGGATTTCTTCAGCCAGAGGGTGGTGAATCTGTGGACTCTTTCCCGCAGTAGATTGTGGAGGCCAAATCACTGTGTGTGTTTATGACAGAGATAGATAGGTTCTTGATTAATAAGGGGATCAGGAGTCATGGGGAGAAGGGAGGAGAATGGGGATTGTAAAAATATCAGTCATGATTGAATGGCAGAGAAGATGGGCTGAATGGCCTAAGTCATCTCCATGTCATTGTCTTGTGGTCCTAAGGTAGAGTAATTAACTGGAAAAACAAATGGGATGCTTCATTTATTGCAAAAGGAATGGAATATAAAAGTAGGAATCCTTTAGGGAGGCAGTTGTACCATGTATTGGTGGGACCAAACCTGGAAACAGTACACAGTTTTGGTCTTATTTATGAAAGAATATTATGTTAGAAGTTCAGAAGAGCTTCACTCAACTGATGCAGGTCTCAGGTTATCTTCTGAGCAAACGTTGTACAGTTGGAGCCTGTATCCTTTGGAGTTTAGGAGAATGTGAGATAGCTTTATTGAAACATATAAGATCCTGAGGGGACTTGACAGGGTGAATGCGGAAATGTTGTTTCCCCTTGTGGGGAATGCAAATCTACAGGACACAGTTCAGAAATAAGGGGTTACCCATTTAGAGGACACAGTTTAGAAATAAGGGGTTACCCAGGATCATTATATTCTCACAGAGGGTTTTAAGTGTGTGGAATTCTCTTCGCCAGGCAGGTTCGTTGAACATCTATCAGAGCAGAAAAATTCTTAACAAACAAGGGATTCAAAGTTTATCAGGTGTGAATGTGAAATTGTGACCAGAATCAGAGCAGTCATGATCTTATTGAATGGCAGTGCAGGTTCGAGGGAATGCTTGTCTATTCACAGAATTAAAGGTACAGGGTCCGATTCTCAGTTCCTGAGACGAAGGGCTGAATTCTCCGATTGCCGACTCTGATAATCCCTTTTGATGCTGAAATCGGGGACGATGGCATTTTTCAGATGCCCAGCTACCTCCAAAATGGCGTGATCAGTGAGTAGGCCGCACGCCATTGCAATGGCCTCAGGGTGTCACCTGAAGGCTCTCTCCCGATGCTCCGGCCCCGATGGGCCGACTTCCCGACAGCGTTGTTCACTTGCGGTCTGAGGTTTCGTCAAACTCACGCGGCGGCTGTGGACTGGGTCCAGTCCCGCCGCAGTCGTTGGGGGAGCAGGTGTTCCTCAGGGTGAGAGTGCTTCGGCGGGGCTGGGGTGACTGGTGGGGAAGGTCCAAGAGAGTCGAGGGAGGTTACAGGGGAGCACTATCTGGCAGGCTGGACCCGCAACAGCCCCGGAGAAGATCTGACACATTCCTGGCACCCATGAAGCCGACCAAAAACCCAACACCTCCCACCCCTAAGAAGGTACATAAACTTGCCCTCGCCAACCAGGCAAATGCACCAGCATTCCCCCCCCCCCTCCCCCCCGCCGACCCACCACCCTCCATTAAGTAGACCCAACACACCCCACACCCAGACAACCCCCACGCCGTACCTCTCTATCACCACCACCACCAGATATCCCCCAGACCAGCCCCACACCCCTGGAACCCGACCAGCCAAATTCTCGCCTCTTAAATAGATACTTACTTTGTCCCATGCCTGTTGCTTTCACTGGGCCATTCAAAGCTATCTGCTTCCGGCAGCCATTGCAGAAAGAACGAATGGGACATGGCCTTCCTGAGCTCGCTGGAGTTGCACTGCAATGTAGCCTGAGAGAACTCTTTCGCTGCCAGTCCTAAGCAGATCCAGACATGGGAGGTTTAGACAAGATTATCCAGAGCAGGTCAGTACACCTCAATCTCTCATAAGTCCAAAGGACCATGCCTTTACGCCACAGGCTGAAAGTTATGGTGCATAGTGTTCTAGCTATGGATCGAATTTTGACACACATTCTGTATCCCCCTGCCTGTTCTACAAATCTTCCCTTATCATCTGGAAATTATAGGCAGATTGGAACATAGGACTCAGTACTCAGGAGAAGCAGGTCATATGGCACTTCAATCCTGCTCTGCCATTCAATAAAATCATGGCTAAACTGATTGTGGTCGCAACTTCACTGATCTTCCTTCCCCGTAAGTCTTCACAATCTGGTCCGCTAAAAATCTATCGAACTCAACCTTGAACAAATTCAGTGACCCAATGTCCATTGCTTTCTGGAGAACCAAACTCCAGATTAAAGACCCTCATGTATTCAATTATTTTATATTCAATGGCAAAAATCAAAATATTGGACATCCCAAAATCTGAAACAAAAACAGAAAATGAGACAAAACTCAAAAGGTAAGGCAATATTTGTGGAGTGATAACCGATGTCACCAATTTGGGCTGATGACCTTTCATCAGAACTGAAAAGTTAGAAATGTAACAATTTAGAGAAATGAAATACAGGTGAGGAAAATAACAGAAGTCTTCATTGCGTGGAAGGCAGTGTGGTCAAATGACAAGAGTTATTGGAGCAAGGATAAAAGGGTTCCAAAGAGAGGGAAATATTTTTAAATCATTTACCATCCATAATTTGACTTGGTTTTTGCTCTGAAAAGGAAAAGAGAATCTCATTCAACGCTGCATTTTTTTTTGTTGAACTTCAACGTATTTTCTGAGATGTTCAAATTCTAATATGAAATAAAGATGATATCTGACTATTTTCCTTTGAGCGGTGTTTTTGACCTGGGCCAGCTCCCCCCCCCCCCCTCTACCTCCCTCCTAGTCGGTGAACCTGGAGGCGATTAGAACAGTCCGTGCGGGTCAGCCTCCCGCGCCTGCCTGGGAACCATGTCCTGCCCAGCCTCCCCCTCTCATCCTCCTCAATGGATGAAGCCTGGCCTTCATTGTCCTCCTCCACCACATTGCCCATCTGGACCCGGAGTATCGAGGAGATGTAGTGGAGGACAGGCGGCTGCAATAACGAGGGCAATCTTCTGAGCTTCATATGAGGGACCCCTCCAGAATGGTCCAGGCACCTGAACTGTATCTTTAGGAGGCCAAAGCACCACTCAATCACACGCCTTGTCGCTGCATGGGCATCATTGTAGCGGGTCTCCGTGTCAGTCTGTGGCCACAGGTGTCATCAGCCACAACCGCAGAGGATAACCCTTGTTGCCCATGAGCCAACACCTCAGCCGGGGGGAGGGGGGATGTGGGGGGGGGGGGAGGGGGGTGTTGCTCTCGAACATGTCAGCAATTTCCAAGTGTGCCAGGATGAAGGTGTCGTACACACTACATGGGTATCTGGCGCAGGCGTGCATGATGCGCAGCTGATGGTCACACATCAGCTAAGCGTTCATTGAGTGGAACCTCTTTTGGTCGATGTAGAGCGGGCTTTTATCCACAGGTGCCCGTAGGGTGACATGCATTCCATCAATCGCCCCTTGTACCCGGGGAATCGAGGTGATGGCGGCAAACGCTGCGGCTCGGTCCACACAGAAGTGGATGTATTGCTCCGCCTGAGAATAAAGGGCCTCTTTGACAGCACGGATGCACCTGTGCACCGAGGTCTGTGAGATGCTTGACAGGTCCACATTCGGCGTCTGGAATGACCCCGTGGCGTAAAAGTTCACGGCGACTGTCGCTTTGACGGCCATCAGGAGCGGGTGTCATCCCCCATACCCCCATGGAGCCAGGTGTGCCATCATCTGGCATAATTGTCCCACTGTCACCCTGCACAGCCACAGTATTTGATGGCATGCCTGGTCCGGCAGGTCGTCGAATGTCAGGCGCTACCAGTACACACAAGGCCTCATGCAGTGCCTCCTTCACACCTCCTCATCCTCGCTCTGTTGGGTAACCAGGTCTCCAACCCGGATGGTTTCCACCAGGTGCTCCAGTTTCCTCCCACACCTCAAAGATGTGCAAGTTAAGTGGATTGACCATACTCAATTGCCCGTTAGCATTCAGAGCTGTGTCGCTCAAGTGGGCTTATGGGGATCGAATGAAGAAGTGGGCCTCGGTAGGTTCTCTTGCAGAGGGCCGGTGGAGTCTCGATGGCCCGAATGTGCTATAGTAATTCTCTGCTTGTAAGACTCACAATCTGAGGGCTTGGTTAGGTTTGTTGTTGTGGCAGGTTTCCGGCACGATTGCAAAAAAGAGATCTGAATTTCTGTTAACTAGAACCACCAAGTCCGTTCACATTTAACTTTGAATCAATATAGCTGATGCAAAACGTATTTCTCACAAGGGGTGGGGAGAGGGTGAAAGGGCGGTGCTCTCCTTACCTGAACCATGACTTTGACTGATTTCTGAGGTTCAAAAAAACAATTTTGTCCGATTTAATCAGTTTTTTTAATGTAACTATCATGCAAGCTACTATTAACAGAAATATTTAACTGACGATTGGCTGTAAACAAAATCGTTGTTCTCAACTGTGCAAACTGCCTTCATGCTGTATCAAGAAAAAATAATGCCAAACTCACAGTATGATTCTGCACAGACTTATCTTACTGGAACATGCATAACAGTAACCAAGAACTAAAGATTTCCATTCTTTCTGCTAACTAATTTTTGACTGCATGGTCTGTTTGTTAGCAACACCAAACTTCACATTTCATTCACCAATTTTCACAGTCCAAGTCGGCAAATCTCATTCTTTGCCTCTATCAAAGTATGCATCAAAGAGAAATCTGAAATCTCATGCCAACTCACTGAAGGTACACAAACGAAATTTGGGGCAACGATACATTCGGATTATACAGTGAAGCACTTCAAAGTGGTTGTGTGTGTGAGGAAAATGCAGGCGAGATTCTTTCTCGTAGGAGACAGAGCTGGTCCTATAAATTCTGAGAACGTTCGAATGGGGCGGCATGGTTGGGCGGCATGGTGGCACAGCGGTTGGCACTGCTGCCTCACAGCTCCAGGGTCCCAGGTTCAATTCTGGCCTTGTGTCACGTCTGTGTGGAGTTTGCACTTTCTCCCTGTATCTGCGTGGGTTTTCTCCGGATGCTCCAGTTTCCTCCCACAGTTCAAAGAAATGCAGGTTAGGCGGATTGGCCATGCTAAATTGCCCTGAGTGTCCAAACGTTTAGGTTGGGTTACTAGGTTACGGGAATAGGGTGGTAGGCTTAAGTCGGGTGCTCTTTCCAAGGGCCGGTGCAGACTCGAGGGGCGAAAAGCCTCCTTCTGCACTGTAAGTTCTATCAATGTTAGAAACAGAAATACTAAATTTGCACGTTTGCTGATGTATGGAGCTGTTAACATGGTTTTTATCTGGTCCCTCTGATTAAACTGTAAACATATTAATGTTAGGTTTCGCGTATATTCATATGAAACAGGCCATTACTTTATATTTCAAGTTTCCCGATTGGAATGCTGTTTTATACGAAATATTATTTGAAAAGTTATGCTCAGTTGCCATAGTGAATGGAATATAACATATACCAGTATGTGCAAAATTAAGCAAGTAATCATTGACCGGGAGAAATAGCATTCGTTCTGACTTACATCAAAAAGAAAACAAGAATGGAGCTGAATATGCCCTCTGTATGCGATTAGAATCCTCGGGGCCATAAACATTTTGGGCCCTTCTTCCCATTTAACAAATGTACGGCTCTACCAGAAAGATCTAATAGGTTTCCATGACAACTGAAAACAAGCATGACATACATAATCGATGTATCTATCTACCTTCTTCAAACCCTTTGAGCTTCTCTTCTGCAACAATGGATTTGTTTCTGGTTATTTAATTTGAAGGAAATTTCATGAAATTAAAAGGAATGACCAAAGTACTGGAATATGGTTTGGATGCAAATTGCACTATGGCGCTTTTACTGTAACTGATGAAATATTACATTAACTCTTACCTGACATTCCAACTCTACGTCTGAATTCTAAAATAAATCAAATGAACTAATTAATAATGACAGGTATCCCCCTCATAATATAATGACAGCGATGATGATACAGGATTTTAGTCATTTGAGGCTTGAAATGTTTCAACTGTACAACTCTAACTGAAGAAAACTATAATTCCAAATGATTTCCACCACTCATGGGTTGTCCTTGCGTCAACTTGAATCGTGTTAATTAATTATCGGTGATTGAGACTTCCGGTGGCTGTGATGGATCAGTAAGCCACACATCTGGGAGCTCCCGTTTTAAAGAGATTTTTCGGCTCTTTTGCGAGCCCAAAACGGAAATTTTTCGACGTCTCCCGGTGGGGGACGGTGTGCTGAATGACTTTCCCTGCAGTCCATGACTCGAACTCGGAGTGGAAAGGGGGAAAAAACAGCAGCAGCTCCTCAGAAAAAACGGGGGAAGGGATCCAAGATGGCCACCGACAGAGCTCCAGAGGAATGGAGACTCTGGGCCCAGGAACAACAAACTGATCTCCTGCGCTGCTTTAAAGAATTCAAGGATGAAGTACTGAGCTCTCTGCAGGAAACGAACAGAAGGCTGTCAGAGATTCAGTCCACCCAGGGTGCTGCCATCAAGAAGTTGCAGACGCAGGCCATTGAACGAGAGGAGGAGGCCGTGGTCCTCATGAGTAAGGTGGAGGGGCACGAAGCACTCCACAAGAAGTGGCAGGAACGCTTTGAGGAGCTGGATCACCGCATGAGGCGGAATTATTGGTGATTGATTGATATGATTCGTTATCAGCCCCATTATAGTTCCCCAAATACCAATAATTAAATACATTTCACTGTCTCAGTGTGCTGTCTTCTTCAAAATGCACTTCCCAAGAACTAAGATGCAGAAACTAAATTTAATTTGGTTGGTGTTAATCTCATGGGAAAGTAGTTTCAATTGCTTAAGTTGACAGTCGCTTTGACCATATTAGAATAGAGTAATATAATAGAATGACACTGATGTTGAATGAATCAGCAAATTCGGTACAGGGTTTGTAATTATATATTATGATACACATTGGAGTAATACCCAGCACCTTATATGCCAACGAATGATCATTCTCCATCGCCAACTCAGATTCCCAGCATCAGAGATGCAGCCATCAACCAATTTAAATCACTCCACCGGATATCGAGAGACGGCTGAAGGCATTGGATACGGCAAATTATAGGGCCTCTGAAATCATTCCCGCCGCAATAATGCTGAAGAGTTAGACTCCAGAACCACGTGCGCCTCTCTTCAAACTGTTCCAGTACAGCGACAACACTGACATCTACATGGGCAAAGTAAAAAATGACCAGAAATGTTTTGTCCACAAAAAAAACGGAGAACCCTCATGCAACCAACATCACCACATTAAACTACTTTCGATCATCAATAGAGTGATGGAAGGTGTTGTCAATAATACTATCAGATTGCACTTTGACAGCAATAACATGTTCCTTGACATTCAGTTTGGGTTCTGTCAGGTTAATTTTGCTCATGACATCACAGATGCCGAGGCTCAAATATAAAAATTATATTTGAACTGGGGAGGTGAGGTGAGAAGTTTTGACATCAAGGCCGCTTTTCGTTAAATGTGGCATCAATGAGCACTACAAAAACTAAAATCAAATTTGAATCAAAAGGCACTCTTCTCAAGTTGATAGTCTGTGATTGGAAGTCAATCATCTCGACCACAGGACATCGCTGCAGGAGCTCTTCACTCACCTGATGAAGGAGCCACACGTCGAAAGCTCATGATTCCAAATAAAACTGTTGGACTTTAACCTGGTATTGTAAGACTTCTTACTGTGGAGTTCTTCAGGATAGTGGTCTAGATCCAATTATCTTCAATGACCTCTCCATCATAAGGTCAGAAATTGAGGTTTGCTGTTGATTACAGACTGTTCAGTACAATTTACAACTTGACAAATACTGAAGCTGCTGTGGTCTACTTGGAGGAAGACCTGGAGAATAATTGGGTTTGGCTGATTGGTGTCAAGTAGGCATTGTGCCACATGGGTGCCAAGCGAATATCATTACCATCCAGAGATAATCTCCCCTTCATATGCAATTTCATTTCATCGCTGAAAACCAACGATCAGTAATAATGGATTCATTGACCAGAAACGGAAGTGGAGAAGCCACATAAATACAGTGGATACAAAGACAGGTCAGGTGATAGGAATGCTAAACATAGACCATAGAAATGTTACAGTTCTGAAAGCGCCATTCAGCACACGGTGTTGGGCCCTGACAACATTCCTGCAGTGTCCTAAGGGCTTCTGCTCCAGAACTTACCAGAGACAAACTGTTCCAGTACAGCTGTGTTCCAGAAACACAGACATGTACCCAACAATGTGGAAAATTGCCTGTGTATGCCCTTTAAACAAGAACCAGAAACAACCTGACCAATTAGCACCCCGTTGGTCTACTCTTGATCATCAACAAATGGATGGAAGCGGTCATCAACAGTTATATCATGTGGCACTTAATCAGCAATAACCTTCTCACAGATGCTCAGCTTGGGTGTCAGGGTCACTCAGCTCCTGACATTATTGCAGCCTGAGTTGAAAAATGGACGAAACAGGTGAATGCCAGATGGGAGATGAGAGTAACCTTGACATCAAGGCAGCATTTGATCGAATATGACATCAAGGAGACCATGAAAATTATGTAAAATCTAGAATCCATCCCATCTGGAACTAGAATTGACTAATGGCACCTTAATGACTGTCAAGCCAGTCACCAGAATTAACTGCTCCCCACACCCCACCCACATGCTTCCCCCCTCCCAACACAAGACGTCGGAGTTTCTGTGGCAACATTGATTTTTTTCACGTGCATGCTGTAACCTCCAGCTATTTGGAGTGATGATAGAAGCTCCAGTTTGTTTCTATCACATGAATGATCAGAAATCTCCCCCCTCAGTTTGACTCTTGTGATTGGTATTTGTTGGAACAGTTTGAAAGTTGGTCTTCAATTTGATTTGCTGTGTTATAAATGCACATTATTTTGCAGAAGTCAAGTTCCGGGACCTATATCTGGAGTTCTCAGCTCAGATTTAGGGACACTACATGACAAGCCACTGAATATCTTCAAACATGAGTTTACAAGATCGTTACAAAGCTTTATTTCTAGAATGGTAGAATTGAAAAGTAAGGAAGCCGTTGTAAAATAATTCTAAACCTGTATTGGCAAGGGAAAATATTTTACAAGGAAGATTGCAGAAAGGCATGGGGACACGTATCAGGAAATGATTGATAGATTGAGTCTCTTCACTGTTGAAGAAAGTCTAAAGGGTCACGTGTTTGAGGCCTTTACAAGTATGAAAGTGTTTGAAAGAGATGATACTGAGAATGTTTCATCTGTGGGAAACAGCATGACCTGAGGTCATAAATATAATATAGTTGGGCGGCACAGTGGTTAGCACTGCTGCCTCACGCCACCAAGGTCCCAGGTTCGATACCGGCCCTGGGTCACTGTCCGTGTGGAGTTTGCATATTCTCCCCATGTTTGCGTGGGTTTCACCCCCACAATCCAAAGATATGCAGGGTTGGTGGATTGGCCACACTAAATTCTCCCTGAATTGGAAAAAATGAATTGGGTTCTCTAAATTTATAAAAAAATATATATAAATAAATATAATATAATATAGTTGACAAGGTATCCAATAGGCAATTCACCAACAAAAAGCTTCCTTACCCAAAAAGTGATAACTATGTGAACTTGATACGACAGGAAGTGGTTGAAGCAAATAGTTTGGATGCATTTGCAAGTAAACTAGACAAACATATAGAGGTGAATGGAATAGATGGTTGCAATAGCAGATGGCAAAAGATAGGAGGAAGCCCCAGTGGAGTACAATTACCGCAAAGGATTGGTATGTCCTAGGAGCCTCTTTCTGTGCAATATATCCTGTGTATGAGACGTCATATAGAGGAGCAGTTGAGGACTCTGGGTATGTACTCATTGAGGTTTAGAAGGATGAGGTTGGATCTTACAAGATACTGAGAGGCCTAGATAGTGAGGGGGGCGGAATTCTCCGCTCCCGCGCGGCATCGGGAAGGCCGTCGTGAGCTCGGCCGAGTTTGACGACGGCCTCGAAGGCCACTCCTCGCACCCTATTCACCCCCCCCCCCCCCCCCCCCCCCCCCCCCCCCAGGGTGCTAGGAGCGGTGCTTTGTAAATCTCGGCCACCGGACCTTGATGCTTGCGTCAAGGCGGCGCGCCGACAATGATGCGACGACGGCGCCTAAGTGACATCAGATGCGCATACGCAGGCTGGCCGGCTCCAACCCCCGCATGCGCAGCTGATGTTACGACGGCTGCCGGCTCCAATCCGCGCATACGTGGTTGCCGTCTTCCCCTCCGCTGCCCCGCAAGACGTGGTGGCTTGATCTGGCGGGGCGGCGGAGGGGAAAGAGTGTGTCGCTTGGAGACGCCGGCCCGATGATCGGTGGGCACCGTTCGCAGGCCAGTTCCCTCCCGAGCACGGCCGTGGTGCTCACTCGCCTCTCTGCCCCCCACAAGCCACAAACAAAGATTTGGCGCCATGTTCACAACGGCAGTGACCAGGTGTGGTTGCCGCCGTCGTGAATCAGTCAGGAACGTCAGGCTGCACGGTGCATCCGGGCTGGAGAATCGCCGGTCGCCGTGAAAAACAGCGAGCGGCGATTCATCCGAGCGGGGGGGTGGGAGAATCGGGGGGGTGCCAGGGCGGCGTGTCGTGAGTCGCCCGGCCCTCCCGCGATTCTCCCACCCGGCGTGGGGAGCGGAGAATTCCGCCTCGGATGTTTCCACAAGTAGGAAAAACTAGAACCCGAAGGCACGACCTCAGACTAAAGGAACGATCCTTTAAAACTGAGATGAAGAGGAATTGCTTCAGCCAGAGGCTGTTGAATCTGTAGAATTTACCAAAATTCACTAGACTCTGGGGTGGTCCTGGTGGATTGGAAATGAGCAAACGTGACACCACTGTTTAAAAAAGGAGGTAGGCAGAGAGAGAGTAATTATAGGCCAGTGAGCTTAACTTCAGTAGTAGGGAAGATGCTGGAATCTATCATCAAGGAAGAAATAGCGAGGCATCTGGACAGAAATTGTCCCATTGGGCAGACGCAGCATGGGTTCATAAAGGGCAGGTCGTGCCTAACTAATTTAGTGGAATTTTTTGAGGACATTACCAGTGCAGTAGATAACGGGGAGCCAATGGATGTGGTATATCTGGATTTCCAGAAATCCTTTGACAAGGTGCCACACAAAAGGTTGCTGCATAAGATAAAGATGCATGGCATTAAGGGTAAAGTAGTAGCATGGATAGAGGATTGGTTAATTAATAGAAAGCAAAGAGTGGGGATTAATGGGTATTTCTCTGGTTGGCAATCAGTAGCTAGTGGTGTCCCTCAGGGATCCGTGTTGGGCCCACAATTGTTCACAATTTACACAGATGATTTGGAGTTGGGGACCAAGGGCAATGTGTCCAAGTTTGCAGATGGCACTAAGATGAGTGGTAAAGCGAAAAGTGCAAAGGATACTGGAAGTCTGCATGCAGAGGGATTTGGATAGGTTAAGTGAATGGGCTAGGGCCTGGCAGATGGAATACAATGTTGACAAATGTGACGTTATCCATTTTGGTAGGAATAACAACAAACGGGATTATTATTTAAATGATAAAATATTAAAGCATGCTGCTGTGCAGAGAGACCTGGGTGTGCTAGTGCATGAGTCAAAGAAAGTTGGTTTACAGGTGCAACAGGTGATCAAGAAGTCAAATGGAATTTTGTCCTTCATTGCTAGAGGGATGGAGTTTAAGACTAGGGAGGTTATTCTGCAATTCTATAAGGTCTTAGTGAGGCCACACCTGGAATATTGTGTTCAGTTTTGGTCTCCTTACCTGAGAAAGGACGTACTGGCACTGGAGGGTGTGCAGAGGAGATTCACTAGGTTAATCCCAGAGCTGAAGGTGTTGGATTACGAGGAGAGGTTGAGTAGACTGGGACTGTACTCGTTGGAATTTAGAAGGATGAGGGGGGATCTTATAGAAACATATAAAATTATGAAGGGAATAGATAGGATAGATGTGGGCAGGTTGTTTCCACTGGCGGGTGAAAGCAGAACTAGGGGGCATAACCTCAAAATAAGGGGAAGTAGATTTAGGACTGAGTTTAGGAAGAACTTCTTCACCCAAGGGGCTGTAAATCTATGGAATTTCTTGCCCAGTGAAGCAGTTGAGGCTCCTTCATTAAATGTTTTTAAGGTAAAGATAGATAGTTTTTTGAAGAATAAAGGGATTAAGGGTTATGGGGTTCGGGCCGGAAAGTGGAGCTGAGTCCACAAAAGATCAGCCATGATCTCATTGAATGGTGGAGCATGCTCGAGGGGCCAGATGGCCTACTGCTGCTCCTAGTTCTTTTGTAACTCTTTGCCACAGAAGGCCGTGGAGTGTCTTTATGACAGAGATAGATATGTTCTTGATTAATATGTTCTTGATACATTCTTGATTCAAGAGTTATGGGGAGAAGTCAGGAGAATGGGGATGAGAAAAGTATCAGCCATGATTGAATGGCAGAGCAGACTTGATGGGCTGAATGGCCTAAGTCTGCTCCTGTGCCTTATCGTCTTATGGTCCTATGGTAGAATAATTAATTGGAAAAACAAATGGGATGCTTCATTTATTGTAAAAGGAATGGACTATAAAAGTAGGAATTCTTTAGGGAGGCAGTTGTACCAGGTATGGGTGGGACCAAACCTAGAGTACAGTGCACAGTTTTTGTTTTATTTAAGAAATAATATTCATTTTTAGTTCAGAAGAGGTTCACTCGACTGATGCTTGGTCTCGCAGGTTATATTCTGAGCAAATGTTGTACAGGTGGAGCCTGTATCCATTGGAGTTTCGGAGAATGTGAGATAGCTTTATTGGAACATATAAGATCCTGAGGGGACTTGACAGGGTAAATCCGGAAATACTGCTTCTTCTTGTGAGGGAGGCTAGAACAAGAGGATACAATTTGGAAATAAGGAGTTTCCCATTTAAATGAGAAGGAGGATCATTTTATTCCTGCAGAGGGTTTTAAGTGTGGAATACTCTTTGACAGGCAGGTTCATTGAACATGTAGAAAAATTCTTAACGAACAAGGAATTCAAAGTATATCAGGTGGGATTGTGAAATTGAGACCAGAATCAGATCAGTCATGATCTTATTGAATGGCAGTGCAGATTCAAAGGAATGCTTGTCTATTAAGAGAATTAAAGGTACAAGGCCCGATTGTCCGTTCCTGAGACTAAGGGCTGAATTCTCCGATTGTCGACGCTGAGAATCCCTTTTGATGCAGAGATCAGGTGCTGTGCTGTTTTTCAGATGCTTCGTCCCCTCCAAAACGGCATCATCGGTGAGTACGCCACACTCCATTGCAACGGCCTCAGGACGTCACCTGAAGGCCCTCCCCAGATGGTCCGCCCCCGATGGCTGACCTCCCGACGCCGTGAATCACTTTTGGTCTGAGGTTTCGTCAATCCCACGGGTGTGGCTGCAGACTGTGTCCAGCGCCGCCACAGTTGGGGTGGGGGGGAGGGGGGGGGTGAGCCTTTCCAGTGGCCGAGAGGGCTTCAGCGGAGGTGGGTGCTCTGGTAGAGGTGGTCCAGGGGTGCCGAGGGAGATTACAGTGGACCACTATCTGGCCGGCTAGGTCCGCAACAGCCTCGGAGAAGATCCAATACATTCCTGGCGCTCATGGAGCCAGCACCTGCCTAAGGAGAGCCACAAAATTGCATTCACCAATCAAGCAGATACA
The DNA here is from genome assembly GCF_902713615.1 of Scyliorhinus canicula. NCBI lineage: Eukaryota > Metazoa > Chordata > Chondrichthyes > Carcharhiniformes > Scyliorhinidae > Scyliorhinus > Scyliorhinus canicula. The sequence goes on along the minus strand of NC_052158.1, from coordinate 22,023,201 downwards.
CAGCATTCCCTCTCCTCCCCCCACTGACACACCGAAGCCTCACCCTCCATTAAGTAGACCCTACACACCCCACCCCCCGACAACCCCCAAGCCATACCTCTCTATGACCACTACCACCAGATATCCAGACCAGACCTACACCCCTTGGACCCGACCAGCCAAATTCCCTCCTCCTACCTGGACATTTACCTTCTCCCAGGCCTGTTGCTTTCACTGGGCCGTTCAAACATACCTGCTTTCGGCAGACATTGCAGTAAGAAGAAATGGGTCATGCTCTTCCTGAGCTTTCTGGAGTTGCACTGCACAGTAGTCTGCGAGAATTCTTCACTGCCAGTCCTAAGCTGCTCCAAACATGGGAGGTTTGGACAAAATGTTCCAGAGCAGGTCAGTACAATTCAATCTCTCATAAGTCTAAAGGGCCATGACTTTACGCCACTGGCTAAAAGTTATGGTGCACAGTGTTCTAGCTATGGATCGAATTTTGACACATGTCTGAATATTAAAGTTCATTCTGTATCCTGTTCTATAAATCTACCTTTATCATCTGGAAATTATAGGCAGTTAGGAACATAGGAGTCAGTACTCAGGAGAAGCAGGCCATATGGCACTTCAAGCCAGCTCTGCATTTGACAAGATCATGGCTAAACTGATTGTGGTCTCAACTTCACAGTTCTTCCTTCCCCATAAGTCTTCACACTCTTGTCTGTCAAAAATCTATCAAACTCAACGTTGGACAAATTCAGTTACCCAATGTACATTGCTTTCTTGAGAACCAAACTCCAGATTAAAGACTCTCACATATTCAATTTAAAAAAAAATATTCAATGGCAAAAAACAAAACATTTATACGTCTCAAAATCTGAAACAAAAACAAAAAATGATTCAAGACAGAAAAGGCAACGCGACATTAGTGGAGTGATAACCAATATCACCAATTCGGGCTGATGACCTTCCATCAGAACTGAGAAAAGTTAGAAATGTAACAGTTTTTTCAGAAATGAAATACAGGTGAGGAAAATAACGGAAGTCTTCATTGCGTGGAAAGCAGTGTGCGGTGCAAGAAAAAAGGGATGTGAAAATAGGGAAATGTTTTTAAATAATTTACCATCCATAATTTGACTTTGTTTTTGCTCTGAAAAGGAAAAGAGAATCTCATTCAACACTGCATTTTTTTTGTTGAACTTCAACAAATTTTCTGAGATGTTCAAATTCTAATATGAAATAAAGATGATACCTAACTATTGTTTTTTGACCCCTATTTAACTTGAAGATTTTTGTGTGAAATAGGTTGATTCATTTAAGGATTCTGGAGCCAGGTACAAAAATAATTTGTATGGCTCCTGGTTAGGTGAATTGACTATGCTAAATTTCCCCTTAATGTCCTCAGGTTAGGTGGGTCTAAAGAGATAGGGCGTTGGAATAGGTCTAGCTAGGGTGCTCTTTCATAGTTTCTGTGCACACTCGATGGGCTGAATGTCATCCTTCTGCACTGTAGGAATCCTATGCTTCTGCTTGTTGTCTACTAGATTGCTTCAAATTTTCAGCTGACATAAAGCTGACAATGTGAAAATGAGATCCAATTGTTTAAGCCCCTTCCTGTCCTTACATATGTTTTCTTTAAGCAAGTTTCCCAAATACGACATTGAGGTTCAGAAGGATGAGGGGGCATCATACAAGATACAGAGAGGCCTGGCTAGAATGGATGTGGAGAGGTTGTTTCCACTAGTTTGAAAAACTGGAACCCGAAGGCACAGCTTCAGGCTCAAGTGGCAATCCTTTAAGACTGAGATGAGGAGGGATTTCTTCAGCCCTGTTAGGCAGATAGGAACATAGGACTCTGGACTCAGGAGAAGCAATCCATATGGCACGTCAAGCCCGCTCTACCATTCGATAAGATCATGGCTAAACTGATTGAACAAATTCAGTGACCCAATGTTCATTGCCTTCTTGAGAACCAAACTCCAGATTAAAGACCTTCATGTCTTCAATTTTTTCATATTTGATGGCAAAATACAAAACATTGGACATCTGAAAATCTGAAGCGAAAGCAGAAAACGATACAAGACTGAAAAGATAAGGCAACATTTGTGGAGAAAGAACAGATGTCATCAGTTTAGGCTGATGACCTTTCATCAGAACTGAGAAAAGTTAGAAATGTAACAGTTTCTTCAGAAATGAAATAAAAGGTGAGGAACATAATGAAAGTCTTAAAGACAGTGTGATCAAATGACAAGAGTTAGTGTTGCAAGAAAAAAAGGGATGCGAAGAGAGGGAAATATTTTTAAATGATTTACTATCCATAATTTGACTTGGTGTTTGCTCTGAAAAGGAAACGAGAATTTCATTTAACACTAAATTTTGTTTCGTTGAACGTCAACACCTTTTCTGAGATGTTCAAATTCAAATAGGTTCACTGCTGGGTCACTGTCTGTGCGGAGTCTACACGTTCTCCCCATGTCTGCGTGGGTTTCCTCCGGGTGGTCCGGTTTCCTCCCACAGTCCAAATACGTGCAGGTTCGGTGGATTGGCCATGCTAAATTGTCCTTTGTGTCCAAAAAGGTTTGGAGGGGTTGTTGGGTTACAGGGATACGGTGGAACTGAGGGCTTAAGTGGGTCAGCGCAGACTCGATGGGCCGAATGGCCTCCTTCTGCACTGTATGTTCTATGTTCTATGTTAACGATGATACCTGACTATTTTCCATCAAGCCCTATTTAACTTGAAGATTTTTGTGTGGAATAGGTTGACTCATTCATTGATTCCGGAGTGCAGGTATAAAAAGAGTTTGCATGCCTCCCAGTTAGGTGAATTAGCCATGCTAAATTTCTCTTAATGTCCTAAGGTTAGTTGGGTCTAAGGAGATAAGGCGTTGGAATAGGTCTAGGTAGGGTGCTCTTTCATAGTTTCTGTGCAGACTCGATGGACTGAATGGAATCCTTCTGCACTGTAGGGATCCAATGATTCTGCTTGTTGTCTGCTAGATTGCTTCACATTTTCAGCTGACACAAAGGATTAGCATCAATGTGAAAATGAGAGCCAATTGTTTAAGCCCCTCCCTGTCCTTACATAAGTTTTCTTTAAGCAAGTTTCCCAAATCCGACATTGAGTTTCAGAAGGATGAGGGGGCATCTTACAAGATACTGAGAGGCCTGGATATAATGGATGTGGAGACGTTGTTTCCACTAGTTTGAAAAACAAGAACCTGAAGGCACAGCTTCAGGCTCAAGTGGCAATCCTTTAAGGCTGAGATGAGGAGGGATTTCTTCAGCTCTATTAGGCAGATAGGAACATAGGACTCTGGAGTCATGAGAAGCAATCCATATGGCACGTCAAGCCCGCTCGGCCATTCGATAAGATCATGGCTAAACTGATTGTGGTCGAAACTTCACTGTTCTTCCTTCCCCATAAGTCTTCACACTCTTGTCTATCAAAAATCTATCAAACTCAACCTTGAACAAATTCAGTGACCCAATGTTCATTGCCTTCTTGAGAACCAAACTCCAGATTAAAGACCTTCATGTCTTCAATTTTTTAAAAATTTGATGGCAAAATACAAACCATTGGACATCTGAAAATCTGAAGCAAAAACAGAAAATGATACAAGACAAGAAATGAAAAGGTAAGGCAACATTTGTGGAGAAAGAACTAATGTCACCAGATTGGGCTGATGACCTTTCATCAGAACTGAGAAAAGTTAAAAATGGAACAGTTTCTTCAGAAATGAAATACAGGTGAGGAAAATAATGAAAGTCTAAAAGACTGTGATCAAATGACAAGTGTTAGTGTTGCAAGAATAAAAGGGAAGCGAAGAGAGGGAAATATTTTTAAATGATATACCATCCATAATTTGACTTGGTGTTTGCTCTGAAAAGGAAAAGGTAATCTCATTCAGCACTAAATTTTGTTTCGTTCAACGTCAACAAATTTTCTGTGACCGCTGGGTCACTGTCTGTGCGGTGTCTGCACGTTCTCCCCGTGTCTGCGTGCGTTTCCTCCAGGTGATCCAGTTGCCTCCCACAGTCCAAAGACGTGCAGGTTAGGTGGATTGGCTATGGTAAATTATACTTTGTGTCCAAAAAGGTTTGGAGGGGTTGTTGGGTTACGGAGATACAGTGGAAGTGAGGGCTTAAGTGGGTTGGCGCAGACTCGATGGGCCGAATGGCCTCCTTCTGCACTGTATGTTCTATATTCTATGTTAAAGATGATACCTGACTATTTTCCATCAAGCCCTATTTAACGAAGATTTTTGTGTGGAATAGGCTGACTCACTCATTGATTCCGGAGTGCCGGTATAAAAAGAATTTGCATGCCTCTCAGTTAGGTGAATTAGCCATGCTAAATTTCCCCTTAATGTCCTAAGGTTAGGTGGGTTGAAGGAGATAAGGCGTTGGAATAGGTCTAGGTCGGGTGCTCTTTCAAAGTTTTGGTGCAGACTTGGTGGGCTGAATGGCCTCCTTCTGCACTGTAGGAATCCTATGATTCTGCTTATTGTCTACTAGATTGCTTCAGATTTTCAGCTGACACAAAGGGTTAGCATCAATGTGAGAAGAAGAGCCAATTGTTTAAGCCCCTCCGTGTTCTTACATATGTTTTCTTTAAGCAAGTTTCCCAAATACGACATTGAGATTTAGAAGGATGAGGGGGCATCTTATAAGAAACTGAGAGGCCAAAATAGAATGGATGTGGAGAGGTTGTTTCCACTAGTTTGAAAAACTAGAACCCGAAGGCACAGCTTCAGGCTCAAGTGGCAATCCTTTAAGGCTGAGATGAGGAGGGATTTCTTCAGCCCTATTAGGCAGATAGGAACATAGGACTCTGGAGTCATGAGAAGCAATCCATATGGCACGTCAAGCCCGCTCTACCATTTGATAAGGTCATGGCTAAACTGATTGTGGTCAAAACTTTCCTGTTCTTCCTTCCCCATAAGTCTTCACACTCTTGTTTATCAAAAATCTATCAAACTCAACCTTGACCAAATTCAGTGACCCAATGTTCATTGCCTTCTTGAGAACCAAACTCCAGATGAAAGACCTTCATGTCTTCAATTTTGTTTATATTCGATGGCAAAATACAAACCATTGGACATCTGAAAATCTGAAGGAAAAACAGAAAATGATACAAGACTGAAAAGGTAAGGCAACATTTGTGGAGAAAGAACCGATGTCACCAGTTTGGACTGATGACCTTTCATCAGAACTGAGAAAAGTTAAAAATGGAACAGTTTCTTCAGAAATGAAATACAGGTGAGGAAAATAATGAAAGTCTTAAAGACAGTGTGATCAAATGACAAGTGTCAGTGTTGCAAGAATAAAAGGGATGCGAAGAGAGGGAAATATTTTTAAATGATTTACCATCCATAATTTGACTTGGTGTTTGCTCTGAAAAGGAAAAGTGAATCTCATTCAGCACTAAATTTGGTTTTGTTGAACGTCACCACATTTTCTGAGATGTTCAAATTTAAATAGATTCCCCGCTGGGTCACTGTCTGTGCGGAGTCTGCACGTTCTCCCCATGTCTGCGTGAAGAATTTTGTTCGGAAAAGGTTGACTCATTCATTGATTCCGGAGAGCAGGTATAAAAAGAGTTTGCATGGACCCGGGATAAACCATTAAGGATTGAGATCAGGAGAATTTCCTTCACCCGTGTGGCGAGCCTATGGAATTTGCTGCCACAGAAAGCAGTTGACACTAAAATGTTGTATGTTTTCAAGAAGGAGTTAGATATATTCCCAAGCACTATTGCCCCTATCTTTTGAGGCGGTAGTGGTTGCAGCTTTCCATCTTGCTGTTGAAGGAACCTTGATGAGTTATTACATAGAAACATGGAAAATAGGAGCAGCAGAAGGCCATTCGGCCCTTTGAGCCTGTCCCACCATTCATTATAATCACGGCTATCATCCAACTCAATAGTCTGGACCTGCTTTTTCCCCCCATACATATCCTTTGATTGCCTTCAACCCAAGAGCTATATCTAACTGTTTCTTGAAAACATATAGGGCCAGACTCAGAGACTGAGGGCTGGATTCTCCATCCTGAGGCTAAGGGCTGGATTCTGTGATTTTGAGGCTACGTTCGGAGGACGTGTCTGGTTTTATGATGAAAAAGTTGCCGCTGTCCCCGTAATGATGCTCTGACCGGTGAGGAGCTAGCTGCCGTGCCATGTAAAACGCACGGCCTTCCCAATAGACACACCTGGTGCTCATAGGGGGGGGACACCGGGGACATCCCAGCGATGGCAGCGATTCCCACTGCTCAAACAATCTGGTGGGCTTGGTCCACAATGAAGCTGACATATTGTGCCGACCTGACATATAGGGCCTCTGTGATGGCATTGATGTTTATGAAATGAAATGAAATGAAATGTTTAGTGCACTGAGGTCTGCAACATCCCTGACAGGTCACCACTCGCCGCTTGGAAAGACCCCATGGTGAACAAGCTCAGGACGACCATCACCTTGACAGCCACCAGGAGTAGGTGTCCTCCCCCATACCCCCGTGGTTACAGGTAGGCAATGATCTGGCAAATATGCCGTATGGTCCCCCTGCTCAGCCGGAGTCTTTGACGTTGTGCACAGCTTGGCAAGTCCTCGGAACACACGTGCTACCGGTAATCACAAGATCTGATGCGGCTCCTCCTTCCCTCCTCCTCCTCAGCCTGTTGGTCAGCCAGTTCTCCATCATTACCGACATGCTCCTGTTCCTCTGAGGGCTGCAGGGCCCTCCCCAAGCAGCTTCTGCTTGTACAGCCTCAGTGCATCCTCCAAGGCTGTGGCGGCAAGGCAGATACCTTGTTGGATTCTGGAATCCAATGTCTTCAGGGGTGAAAGGCACACATGTTCGCATGGTGCATACCCCCGTGCCCAATGGGCAACACAGTGGCCATGGCCTGCGCTGCTTCCCCTGTCCCTGCCTGTCCCCCTCCCTCCTCTTCCAATCCCACAACCACCCCCATCACTCTGCCCTCCACACCACACCACTGGCCCCATTGGAGCCTGGGACCATGACCATGGGGCTTCTGGCCCAGCACCCGTTCCTGCCATCAGGGGTATCGGTAGCTGGCGTTACCCATGCCAGTGGTACGCTTTGTGGCCCCCATCCATTGCACTGCTGTTGCAGCTCCTGTAGGCATCCTCTTCAGTGGGCCACCTGATTCTCTGTTGTGGGTCGGGGGTGGTTTGTGGGGGTTTTGTGGAGTGGAGGTATGGTGGACGAAGGGCGTATGGGGTCCGGGGCCAGGTGGGCTTCACCAATATGGCTGGTGTCGCTCTGTGCAACCAGGTGCCTTGATGAGTTGTCAATGCAGTGTGCAGCAGGATGACTACCTTGCAGGCCGCAGCAAAGGTGGTCCGTGCCTGGACACCCCAGTCGTGTGTTGACATCCCAACCCCACAACCCATCCCTTATTCAACCCCCATGCCCCCTTGGCCCTGTCAGATGTTCCCTACTCCCCCAGCCAACCCTGTGGCGGCAGGACCGGCAGCCCATGGTCACGCCTCTGGGACCATGTCCCAGCTCCTCTCTCACCCTCAGCAGGCAGGGCGCCTGTTTCACAATTTTGAAAACCACAAGTGAACTCACGGTCGGTACTCTTTCCTGGCGGAGGCGGAGCATCACGGGAGCCCTGGAGAATACTAGGACAAGCCATTAATAATATGTCAACTGTATTCACACCACTGCTGAGGCACCGGGGCATGGCATTCTGTTGGGCGCAGCGCCGGCCTCAATTTACGGCTGATGCCACATTCGTTGCCCAATCGTGATTTGCAATTCAGGCATCGGCTGACGGAGAATACAGTCCATAGTCATCTGGCCTCAACTGCTTTCTGTTGTAGCGAATTAGCGAATTCCACTGGCCACCCCTTCTCTGGGTGAAGATATTTCTCCTCATCTCAGTCCTAAATGGTCTACTCCGTGTACAGACTTGAACCCCATTTCTGGATGTCGCAACTAGTGGGAAGGTCCATCTTGTTTCCAGTGTACCTTGTAAATGCTGCATACTGCAGCCACTGTGCAGCAGTGGTGAAGGGAATTAATGTTTAAGGTGATTAATATGATGCCAATCAAATGGGCTGCATTGTTCCGCATGGCATAAAGCTTCTTGTGTGTTTTTGGAGCTTTATTCGGCCAGACAAGTGGAGAGCAGTCCATTGCATTCCTGACTTGTGCCTTGTAGATGGGATGTCAAATTTGGGGAGTCTGACAATGTTACTCGCTGCTGAATTCCCAGCCCCTGACCTGTTTTTGTAGCCACAATGTTTATATGGATGGCCCAGTTTAGTGTCTGGTCAATGGAAACCCCCAATGTTTTGATAGCGGGGGATTGAGCGATGTTAATTCCATTGAATGTTAGTGGTGGATGGTTAGATCCCCTCTCGTTGGAGATTGTCATTGCTGGTATTTGTGTGGCTGAAATTATACCTGTCATTGCCAAAAAGCTTTGCGAAAAAGGGCAGTCTGAATTCCTGTTATTTGGGAACTAAGAAGGGAAGACGCATATCCAGGATTCCGAATAGACACAGAGATCCATCAGACTGCTTAGCCCTCTCTACCATATGCCGCTTTAACGGTTTAGCATGTATGTAGCTATGTAGCTATACAGTTGTAGTTTCATCAGTTGGCAACTTCTCTTCAGGTATGTCTGGAAACGCTCGTGAGAGAAATGCTATTTCAACAAGATTAGTTGACTCACAGTATTACAGATATCTGAGTGGGTTATTGTGATACCCATGGGAACTATTTTGTTCGCACTTGGCATTAAGCGTGCAGTGTGGTGTGTTCAACCTCAGTTCATATTCATTTATATGTACCTCATACTTACGCTAAATAACAGCGCCAGGGACGTGGGTTCAATTCCCAGCTTGGGTCACTGTCTGTGCGGAGTCTGCACGTTCTAACTGCGCCTGCGTGATTTCCTCCAGGTGCTCCGGTTTCCACCCACAAGTCCCGAAAGACATACTGTTGGGTGAAATGAACGTTCTGAATTCTTCTCTGTGTACCCGAACAGGTGCCGGACTGTGGTGACGGGGGGATTTTCACAGTAACTTCATTGCAGTGTTAATGTAAGCCTACTTGTGACATGAATAAAGATTATTATTATTATAAGTAAGATACGGCAGATTGTTTTATTGTAAATTGTTCTATCTTTCTCCCTTTTAAAGTTTATTATTGCTTGTTCAAAACCCATGGAGTCAAGTAGCTTTTGTCACTGAGCGTCTTGGATCTCAAATGTTGTCTGCATTAAACAGAATATTATCAGTTTCTAACCTGATCTCACCAACAACTTGGGTCTGACCAAATATCACAGCAAGCTTCAAAATTATAAAACACAAAGCTATACATAGCTTGACAATCCTTCAATCCTGGGTCATGGATGAGATCTAATTGACTGAGATTGCATGTTATAATTAGTCAACAGTGCATTGGGATTGTAAAGTGCAATTACCAGAATGGGATAAACACATTTCGATAAAAGATCTTTTTTCGGCCAGCAGTTGCCATGAAACCAATTTACAATTTCCATTAGTAAGGCACTTATTCAGATTACAAAGTTCCCAAGGTCAGATCACAGGAAGAGGCGTTTCAATGTCAAACTGTTAGATACCTTGGAAAATTTTTGCAATGTGTGTTTTTCTCTCTCATCATGTCGGAAAACTTTCCTTTTCTAGTTTCCTTCACAGTTCCTCAGAAGGCCAAGGAATTACACCATCAGCAGACAATATCAGCCGAGGGGCCTCTCTTTCAGGAACTTTTAAAGTGATCTCATCTTTAAATTAACACATACTTTATCATAGATCATAGAATTCACAGTGCAGAAGGAGGCCATTCGGCCCATCGAGTCTGCACCGGCTCTTGGAAAGAGCACCCTACCCAAGGTCAACACCTCCAGCCTATCCCCATAACCCAGTAACCCCACCCAACACTAAGGGCAATTTTGGACACGAAGGGCAATTTATCATGGCCAATCCAACTAACCTGCACATCTTTGGACTGTGGGAGGAAACCGGAGCACCCGGAGGAAACCCACGCACACACGGGGAGGATGTGCAGACTCCACACAGACAGTGACCCAAGCCGGAATCGAACCTGGGTCCCTGGAGCTGTGAAGCGATTGTGCTATCCACAACGCTACCGTGCTGCTCTGCTCTGCTCTAAGCATTCTCTCTCGTGTTTAGGATTAACAGTTTCCCCAATAGACAGATCACACCCCCTTGCAAGTATGATCCGCTCTTCACTGATCTCTTCCTCAGCACCCCCTCACCTCTCCTTGTTGTCCCCATTATCTCTCCCTTTCTTTTCACTCAAGTTCATTTCGCTCCCTGCCACAAAATTACATTCCACCGGCTGACCATGTTTAATCTGAAAACTGCCAGTGCACAATGCCATACAAACCCAACCAGCAGCTTCTGAAAATTGACAATCGCATCTTGTTTTCAGCACAGTTGTCCCACCTTTTGCAGCAGTAATGGATGGAAACAGATACGACTTCATGAAAATTGTTTCCTTCTAAATAAATCAGTGTACTATTTGTGCTGGATTGCAATTATCGATGAACACTATAAAAAGTCATTTTCATTCAATAACAATGTAACTCTTATGTAGTAACACAATAAAAGTAATAACACTTTACCTTACCTATGCCGAGTTTCAAAATTTGAAAATGATTGAAACCCACCACGATATATGATCACGCGATCTTTGAGGTGAATTCAGCAATGGGTTGTTTACTGTGTTGAATGTGTGTATCAGTAACTTCAGGGTCAACTAAATCTGTGGAAGAACTGGATTCTTTGCTGAAATGTGATACATTTTAACAGAATTTATCACTTTTTAAATGCGCTGTTTATGCAGATTTGGTGTTCAATTCTTTCAGCTCTCAAATTGTCTCTCAATTTTGTTGTTCTTTACTCGAGTGCCTTCTCCGTTGCAGTGCTCTATATGGTGGAAAAAAATTGTGATTGTTCACAATGACTTGGTGATCTCCTTCCACTGAGCAGCAATTTTCTTTGCCTCTCTCCATTTTAGAGACATTTCGATAAGCGGTGTTCTTCCAAATCTTCCTTAATTTGTTCCTCCTAAATGCCAATTGTCATTCCTGCTTTTTAAAAATGTATTCTGTCATGGGATATGGGAATCTCTGGTAGGGTGAGAATTTATTGTCTATTGCTAATTACCCTTGAGAAGGTGGTGGTGGTTAACCACCTCCTTGAACTGCTGCAGTTCCTGTGGTGTTGCTGCACCCACAACACCATTCGGAAGCTCAGTTGGCTGGATGGCTGGTTGGTGATGCCGATCGGCGCCAGCAGAGCGGGTTCAATTCCAGTACTGGCTGAGGTTATTCATGAAGGCCCCACATACTCAGCCTTGCCACTCGCCTGAGGTTTGTTGACCCTCAGGTTCAATCACCACCAACCAGCCCTCAAAAGGCAGACCAGCCCATTGGACTGTGGTGACATTTATCTTTAAGGCTTTAATATTCTACAAAGGGGATAATAGTTAGCATTACTTTGGGCATCAGTGTTGTAGTCCAGACTTCCCCCACAAGCCACTTGATAGCATTTGTGGGAACGTATATTCACAGTGTCATAATATACACACAAGTATTTGATGGTGCACAGACAGGCAGTGATTGACACACAGGATAACCAATGAACACACAGAACACAGCAGCCAATCACCAGACAGGACATGACCACTATAAAGCCAGAGGGCACACGTTTTCCCGCTCTCTTGGGATCCATCCTCTGAGACAGTCAGAGCCCATGAGAAACAACTAGAACATACACCATGTGCTAGTAAGATAGTCTGGTCAGGTTAGCCTCAGGTCTCCAGTCAACTCAGCATAGTGTCAACCCACAGTGAAAGTATGAATGACAGTTAAGAGTTGAATAAAATCGAGTTGCATTTCTTCAAGTGTTGAAAGCCTGTCTCTCTCACTTTGCTGCAGTAAACGCAGTCCTCGCAGACCCAGCTTATCCAACACATCACACAGAACATAATCTTGCTCAGCATCCCACGAAAATAAAATGTGGGGATATCTAGTGTAGAGAGCAGTCGAACATGAGGTGGCTCTCTCCAGAGTATTTTGATTTTAGCCCTTCTCGCCTGGTTTTTAGGAACTTTGTTTGCTTGATGGGATAAGAGTCCCAGGAAAAGTAGTGCTCAATAAGTACAAAACCATGCAGAAAAGTACACAGTTGCAGCCGGAATCAGGAGCTTTGAAAGCTTTGCTTGCTGAGAAAATGGCAGCGGCTCCTGCTGCATCTGTGGCCACTCCAATAACCACTGAGATGCGTACAGGCATCTTGGTGGTGGAACTTTAGAAACTATGGCATGTGGTCTCTAAAGTGCTCGACAGAGCAATTGAAGAGACCCTGTCCCCTATTTGTGCGGCCTGGGAAAAAACAAACCTGATGGTAAAGGTACAATGCGAGGTGCTAAACGATGTGGAGGCAGCCTTTTCCAGGCAGAGTGACCAGATCATCTCCCTGGAAGTGGAGATGGCACGGATAGCCAATGATAACAAGGTGCTGAGATGCAAGATGGTTGATCTAGAGAATAGTTCCAGAAGGCAGAACTTCAGAATTGTTAGGCTACCAGAGGGTCTGCAAGCTCCAAGCCCAACAAAATATATGTCGCAGCTGTTTGGGAAGATAGTGGGGGTGGGTGAAATGGCTTCTGAAATGAAAAAATGAAAATTGCTATTGTCACAAGTAGACTTCAAATGAAGTTACTGTGAAAAGCCCCTAGTCGCCACATTCTGGCGCCTGTTCGGGGAGGCTGGTACGGGAATTGAACCATGCTGCTGGCCTGCCTTGGTCTGCATTAAAAGCCAGTTCTTTAGCCGTGTGCTGAACCAGCCTTGAGTTGGATCAGGCCCATAGGTCGCTCAGGCAGAAGCCCGATTCTGGTTAAATACCTTGTGCGATCATCGTGTTTTTTCACATTTACCAAGAAAAGGAAAGGATTCGCGGTGGGCGAAGGACCATCGGGACTATAAATGGGAAGGCCTTGCCATGAGGCTCTACCAAGATGTGGGAGCAGAGCTAGCTAAGAGGCTTGCAGCATTCAACAAGGGCAGAATGGCTTTCAATTTGGTGTGGTGTACCTTGCGCGCTTCAAAGTAATCTATGAATGGAAAAATTACTATTGTGATGCACCAGAGGAGGCAGACACATTTGTACTGAAGCATGTACTGGGGTCGAGCTAACTGTGAACTATATCTCTTGTGAGATGTCTGTTTGGGGGGTGGGCATGTGATATTTTGGATTTATTGGGGTGCCTGTTGGGCATTTTAGAGTTTGCACTTGTATTTGTACAGTTGCTTTTTGCGATGGACATTGTTCTTCTTTGTTTATCTTAACTATTAGAGTTGGATATGGGGGGCTAGTTGGTGTTATGATTATTTGTTCTGCTTTTACTCTAAGGGGGGAGGTTGTACTCCTCCTAGAGGAGTATGAAGAAAGCAGGAAGTTCCTTAAGCGGGAAATTAGGAGGGCTGGGAGGGATCATGAAAAGTCTTTGGCAAGTCGGATTAAGGTGAATCCCAAAGCTTTTTATTCATATGTAAAAAGCAAGACAGTGGCCAGGGAAAGGATTGGATCACTTAAGGGCAGTGGGGAAATCTATGTGTTGAGACAGAGGAAATGGGCAAGGTACTAAATGAGCACTTTGCATCAGTGTTTACCAAAGAAAAGGACTATGTGGAAGATGATTCTTGGGTGGGGTGTGTGGATAGTCTGGGTCACGTTGACATAAAAAAGGAGGAGATATTGGGTGTTTTAAAATATATTAAGGTAGATAGGTCTCCTAGGCCTGATAGGTTTTACCCCAGAATGCTGAGAGAAGAAAGGGAGGAAATTGCTGGGGTCTTGACTGACATCTTTGTATCCCCATTGGCTACAGGTGAGATCCCAGAGAACTGGATAACAGCTAATGTGGTAACGCTGTTTAAAAAAGATAGCAGGGATAATCCATTAAACTATAGGCCGGTGAGCCTCACGTCGGTAATAGGTCAATTATTGGAGAGAATTCTCAGGGATATTATTTGTACCTAGTTGGAAACAAATGGACTCATTAGCAATAGACAGCATGGTTTTGTGACGGGGAGGTCGTGCCTCACTAGCTTGATCGCGTTTTTTGAGGAGGTGACAAAGCTAATTGATGAGGGGAGGGCGGTAGATGTTGTTTACATGGACTTCATGCCTTTGACAAGGTGCCTCATGGCAGAGTGGTACAAAAGGTGATGTAATACGGGATCAGAGGTGAGCTGGCAAGATGGACACAGAACTGGCTCGGTCACAGAAGGCAGAGGGTAGCAGTAGAAGGGTGTTCCACAGGGAACGGTGCTGGAGCCTCTGTTGTTTGTAGTGTACATACATGATTTGGAGGAAAATGTAGCTGGTCTGATTAGTAAGTTTGTGGATGACACCAAGGTTGGTGGAGTGGCAGATAGTGTTGAGGATTGTCAGAGGTAACAGCAGGAGATAGATAGGTTGGAGACTTGGCCAGAGAAACAGTCCCGTACTAGCTTACCCGAACAGGCGCCGGAATGTGGCGACTAGGGACTTTTCACAGTAACTTCATTTGAAGCCTACTTGTGACAATAAGCGATTTTCATTTCATTTCATTTCATTTCAAATGGAGTTTAATTCAGACAAATGTGAGGTAATGCATTTTGGTAGGTCAAACATAGAGGGGAAATATACCATAAATGGCAAAACTCTTCGGAATAATCGAAAGTCAGAGAGATCTGGGCATACAGGTCCATACATCTTTGAAAGTGGCAACACAAGTGGAGAAGATAGTCAAGAAAGCAAACAGAATGCTTGCCTTCATTGGACGGGGCATCTTTCTCCTCCAATGTTCAGCTGCCAATCCTGCCCTTCCTGTAACCATGTTTCTGTGGTAGCTTCAACATCATAGTACTAATCAGTGCTCTAAGTTCATCTGCCTTACCTGCTATACTTCTGGCGTTGAAACAAATACACTTCATACCATTGCGTTTGAGTAGATAGGGTGATAGTGTTGTTCTACGATTAGTGTTCTCTATTTCTCCTTCAGTTATTATACATTCTAAGCTAATACTCTGGTCCCTACCCCCATGCCACACAAGTTTAAATCCTTCTGAGTGACTCTAGCAAACCTCCTAGAACATAGACCATACAGTGCAGAAGGAAGCCATTCAGCCCATCGAGTCTGCACCGACCCACTTAAGCCCTCACTTCCACCCAATCCCTGTAACTCAATAACCCCTCCTAACCTTTTTAGTCACTAAGGGCAATTTACCATGGCCAATCCACCTAACCTGCATGTCTTTGGACTGTGGGAGGATACCTGAGCACCCGGAGGAAACCCATGCAGACTCCACACAGACAGTGACCCAGCGGGTAATCAAACCTGGGACCCTGGCGCTGTGAAGCCACAGTGCTATCCACTTGTGCTGGCCAGGATATTGTGCCCCGCCAGTTTTGATGCAACGTGTCCTTCTTGTATAGGTCCAACCTGTCCTTGAAGAGATCCCAATGGTCCAGAAATCTGAAACTCTCCCTCCTACACCACCAGTTTAGCCAATTATTTAGCTGCACTATCCTCACTGGCATGTGGCACAGGGAGTAATCCTAAAATTACAACCCTCGATGTCCTGTGTTTTTTAGCTTACTGCCTAACTTCCTGAACGCCTTCTACAGAACCTCGCCACTCTTCCTGCCTATGTCGTTAGTACCTTTGTATACTATGGCCTCTGGTTGTTCACCCTCCCTCTTCAGGATGTCCTGTGTTTGTTTAGAGACATCCTTGACCCTGGCACCAAAGAGGCAAAATACCATTCTGGAGTCTCTTTGACGTCCACAGAAGCATTTATCTGTGCCCCTTACTGTTGAGTCCCCTATATCTATCGCTCTCCTGCACTTTGCCCTCCACTGCTGAACAACAAAGCCAGTTGTGGTGCTACTGTTCTAGCAGCTGTTGTTTTTCCCTAGTAGGCTATACCCCCCCAACAGTATCCAAAATGGTATATTTATTAGAGAGGGGGACAGCCACTGGGGATTCCTGCACTGACTGCCTGCCCTTTCTCGTGGTCACCCATCTGTCTGCCTGCACCTTGGGTCTGACCGCGTCTCTATAACTCCTATCTATGATGGTTTCCGCCATCTGCTCCTCAGTGCATCCAACTGCTGCTCCAACCGAACCATGCAGTCTGTGAGGAGCTGCCATTGGTTACACTTCCTGCAGATGTAGTCGAACGGAACTCTGGAAGTTTCATGGATCTCCCACATCTCACAGTTAGAGCACTGCACGCCGCTAAGCGACATTTAAGCACGAGTTAATTAGTTTAAAATAAATACTTTTTAAGTTACAATTAACTAGATGGTCCCTGCCACTAGATATGTACTGTAAAATTAAATGGTAAATACTCATCTCAACCCTCAGGATTAGTTACTCCTCTACGTAGTTAGTTCATTAGTTTTAATTAGTTTTTTCAATGTATCTTTCAAATCTAACACAGATTCCCTACCAGCCAATCAGGCCACAGCTTTACTGTGATGTTACTTCTCAGCTATTATTACCTCCCACAATTTAAAAACACAGAGAGAAACACAGACAGAGAGTACCACTTACCTTCCCTAACTGCACTCTGGATTTCTTCCGCTCAGCTCCACTCCCGATGTGAAGGATTTACAGGCCTCACCTGCTACTCACCAATCAGCTCTCTCCCTTGTAGTGACCTGCAGCAGGGCAAGGCCACTCA
Source organism: Scyliorhinus canicula (assembly GCF_902713615.1). NCBI lineage: Eukaryota > Metazoa > Chordata > Chondrichthyes > Carcharhiniformes > Scyliorhinidae > Scyliorhinus > Scyliorhinus canicula. Next base: position 22,006,457 of record NC_052158.1, on the reverse strand, counting down.
CTGGAAATTTGAGTGTAACAAATCAAGGGCTAAAAAAGCATCTCCCCCACCAAGCCTTGAATTCCCACCTAGCTTCAAATTCCCAGCTCCCAAACTCACTTTTCGATGTCTCACTCTGGCACCTGATGGCTACAAGGCCCTTAGCCTTTGGATACTGCAAAGGCTATGGCCCTGACAATACCCCGGCAATAGTACTGAAAACTTGTGCTCCAGAACTGGCCACACCATGAGCTAAACTGTTTTAGTACAGCTGTAACACCGGTATCTATCTGCAATGTGGAAAATTGCCGAGGTGTCTCCTGTACACAAGAAACAGGACAAATCCAACCCAGCCAATTATTGTCCGATCAGTCTACTCTCCATCAGCAACAGTGCTATCAAGCGGTACTTACTCTGCAACAACCTGCTCGCGAACACTCACTTTGGATTCCTCGAGGGTCACTCAGCTCCTGACCTCATTTCAGCCTTGGTTCAAACATGGACAAAAGGGCTGGATGCCAGAGGTGAGATGAGAGCGACTACTCTTGACTTCAAGGCATCATTTGACTGAGTATGGCATGAGGAGCCCTAGCTAAACTGGAGGCAATGGAAGACTCTCCATTCATTGGAGTCATACCTGGCACAACGGAAAATAGTTATGGTGGTTGGAGGTCAATTCTCTCAACTCCAGGGCATCACTGCAATAGTTCCTCACAATAGTGTCCTACTCCCCACCATCTTAAGCTGCTTCATCAATGACCTCCTTCCATCATAAGGTCAGAAGTGGGGATGTTTACAGATGACTGCACAATGTTCAGTCCCATTCGCAACTCCTCAGGTATTGAAGCAGTGCATATCCAAATGTAGCAAGGCTAAGTCAATACAGAGGCTTAGGCTGAGAAATGGCAAGTTATATTCATGCCACACAAATGCCAGGCAATGATCATCTACAAGAGAGGATCTAACTACCTCCTCTTGACATTCAATGGCATTACCATTGTTGAATCCCCCAAAATCAACATTCTGGAGTTAAGATTGATCAGAAACTGAACTGCACTAGCCCCATTAATACTGTGGCTACCAGAGCAGGTCAAAAGATGAGGAGTACTTCGGCAAGTAACTCACCTCTTGACCCCCCCCCAAATCCTGTCCACCATCTACAAGGCACAAGTCAGGAGTGTAATGGAATACTTGTGTGGATCAATGCAGTTCCAACAACACACAAGCAAAACACCATTCAGGACAAAGCTGCCCGCTTGTTTGCCCGCCCTCCCACAAACATTCAAACCTTCCACCACCGACGAACAGTGACAGCCGTGTGTACCATCTACAAGATAAACTGCAGTAACTCACGAAGGTTCCTTCGACAGCACCTTCCAAATCCACGGCTATTACCATCTAGAAGGACAACAGCAGCAGATACCCGAGAATCCCACAACCTGGAGGTTCCCCTCCAAGTCACTCACCACCCTGACTTGGAAATATATCGTTGTTCCTTCACTGTCACTGGGGCAACAACCTGGAACTCCCTCCTTAAAAGTAGTGGGTGTACCTACACGTCTGGGACTGGAGCGGTTCATGAAGGTTGGCAACTCGCCACCACCTTCTAAAGGGCAACTAGGGATGGGCAATAAACACTGGCCCCACCAGTGACGCCCACATCCTTTAAATGAATAATTTAAAAAATGAAACATTAATAACGCGTGATGAAGGTGCTGCGTTCCAAAAGCTAGCGATTCCAAACAAACCTGTTCGACTTTAACCTGATATTGTCAGACTTCTTACTGTGCCCACCCCAGTCCAATGCTGGTATCGCCACATCATTAATAACGTGGACAAACAAGTTAATTATCAACGTACAAATCCCAAATGTCTCTAACAGGAAACAAGAGGTTGATTTCCCTGACGGCCAGAGCCTACAGAAGGAAAATTCAAATCACTACTGCACGGTTGCGGTGTTTAGCACAGTTGCTTCACAGCTCCAGAGTCCCAGGTTCGATTCCTGGCTTGATGGAGACTGCCTGTGCAGAGTCTGCACGTTCTCCCCGTGTCTGCCTGGGTTTCCTCCCACAGTTCAAAGATGTGTAATTAGGTATTGCCCTCAGTGTCCCAAAAGGTTGAGTGGGGTTATGGGGATAGGGTGGAGGTGTGGGTTTAAGTAGGGTGCTCTTTACAAGGGCTGGTGCAGACTCAATGGGTCGAATGGCCTCCTTCTACACTAAATTCTATGAACCATGACACAACAATTGAAAGTCTGTGGTGTGATTATTTAAGAGTTGATGCGACCATCAATTCACGTGAGACATGAGTAGAAGTAAACCGTGGCTTTAATCAATTTAGAACAGTGTCTGCCTGCGACTGAACCAATGCCGAGAACCGCCAACAGGTCGACTGCTCTTTATACCTCCCTTCAAGGGGCGGGTCCATGGGCAGAGCCACTACATGCCCCAACATGTTCCCCTATGGATAATGCCATACAAAGGCCCATAGGAGAAGCCCACAAGGGCAACAGCATTGCACTGATACAAATACAAGGGCAACAGCACAGATACAAATACACTGATGGATTATTGGTACAATACATTCACCAAAAGAGTATTATTTCCTTGGTGGTTATTCGCAATTTTAAATAAAATTATTCAGTGATACAACAGCATAGCACACAAGTTTCATTTTTCACTTTCTGTAAATTATTGCAGCTCGCCCGCTTCCCAACCCAGCCCGCCAAATGTTTGGCAGTTTACAATTCAAATCTCAGTCATCCCTTGTTGCCTCTTGGCGGTAACCAGCACCAACGACATTGTTAAAATGGGAGCAGCAGTCGCGGGATGACGAAATTGGCCTGATGATTGATAGGTCCGCCGCCAATCGGAGCATGGGAAGGGCGTTCGGATTAGGCCAATAGGCGCCAAAGATAGTCAAGATGACTGATTGACATGAGGTCCTCTCCAATCACAGCGCGGGTCCGGCAGGGGTGGGCGGTAACCGGGAGCAGGGGAAAGGGATCCGCTCCGCCATTTTGTTTATTCCTTCGGCGGGCGAGAAAAGTGAAGCTGAAAGCTTCTGCTTGGAGATCTGTGTCTTGCGTTTTTCCTCCCATCCTCCTCCTCAACCACTTCCTCGTTCCTACTCTTTTTAACTCGAGGTTTCTCCTTTTCTTGGTAGAAGGGGCGTTGAAAAAAAAAATGGTGAAGATTTTCGTGGGCAATCTGCCACGGCCGACGACCTCCGATGAGATCCGGGCCCTGTTTGAGAAGTACGGCACGGTGAGCGAGTGCGACCTGATCAAGGTGAGAGCGTGGCTTGGACTCAACTGGGTAGGAGGGACTCGGTTAATTTGGCAACGGAAAGAATCAGTTAATGTGGGAATTGGGGGTGGGGGGGGGTTCAGTTACTGTGACAACTTGGGGGAGGGATTGAGTTACTGTGGCAATGGTGGGGTGGGGGGTGGAGATCCTGTGGCAATGGGGGGGGGTGGAGATCCTGTGGCAATGGGGGGGGGGGGGGGTGGAGATCCTGTGGCAATGGGGGGGGGGTGTGTGGAGATCCTGTGGCAATGGGGGGGGGGTGTGGAGATCCTGTGGCAATGGGGGGGGGGGGGTGTGGAGATCCTGTGGCAATGGGGGGGGGGGGAGATCCTGTGGCAATGGGGGGGGGTGGAGATCCTGTGGCAATGGGGGGGGTGGAGATCCTGTGGCAATGGGGGGGGGATCCTGTGGCAATGGGGGGGGGGGTGGGGGGTTGGGATCCTGTGGCAATGGGGGGGGGGTGGGGGGGTTGAGATCCTGTGGCAATGGGGGGGGGGGTCCTGTGGCAATGGGGGGGGGGGGTGGGGGTTGGGATCCTGTGGCAATGGGGGGGGTGGGGGGGTTGAGATCCTGTGGCAATGGGGGGGGTGGAGATCCTGTGGCAATGGGGGGGGGGGGGTGGAGATCCTGTGGCAATGGGGGGGGTGGAGATCCTGTGGCAATGGGGGGGGGGTGGAGATCCTGTGGCAATGGGGGGGGGTGGAGATCCTGTGGCAATGGGGGGGGGTGGAGATCCTGTGGCAATGGGGGGGGGTGGAGATCCTGTGGCAATGGGGGGGGGGTGGAGATCCTGTGGCAATGGGGGGGGGTGGAGATCCTGTGGCAATGGGGGGGGGGATCCTGTGGCAATGGGGGGGGGGGGGGGGGTGGGGGGTTGGGATCCTGTGGCAATGGGGGGGGGGGTGGGGGGGTTGAGATCCTGTGGCAATGGGGGGGGTGGAGATCCTGTGGCAATGGGGGGGGGGGTGGAGATCCTGTGGCAATGGGGGGGGTGGAGATCCTGTGGCAATGGGGGGGGGGTGGAGATCCTGTGGCAATGGGGGGGGGGTGGAGATCCTGTGGCAATGGGGGGGGGGATCCTGTGGCAATGGGGGGGGGGATCCTGTGGCAATGGGGGGGGGGGGGGGGGGGGGGTTGGGATCCTGTGGCAATGGGGGGGGGGGGGGGGGGTTGAGATCCTGTGGCAATGGGGGGGGTGGAGATCCTGTGGCAATGGGGGGGGGGGTGGAGATCCTGTGGCAATGGGGGGGGGGGGGTGGAGATCCTGTGGCAATGGGGGGGGTGGAGATCCTGTGGCAATGGGGGGGGGGGGTGGAGATCCTGTGGCAATGGGGGGGGGTGGAGATCCTGTGGCAATGGGGGGGGGTGGAGATCCTGTGGCAATGGGGGGGGGGTGGAGATCCTGTGGCAATGGGGGGGGGGGTGGAGATCCTGTGGCAATGGGGGGGGGGGGTGGGGGGGTTGAGATCCTGTGGCAATGGGGGGGGGTGGGGGGGTTGAGATCCTGTGGCAATGGGGGGGGTGGAGATCCTGTGGCAATGGGGGGGGGGTGGAGATCCTGTGGCAATGGGGGGGGTGGAGATCCTGTGGCAATGGGGGGGGGGGGTTGAGATCCTGTGGCAATGGGGGGGGGGGGGTTGTGATCCTGTGGCAATGGGGGGGGGGTGGAGATCCTGCGGCAATGGGGGGGGGTGGAGATCCTGTGGCAATGGGGGGGGGGGTGGAGATCCTGTGGCAATGGGGGGGGGTGGAGATCCTGTGGCAATGGGTGGGGGGGGTGGAGATCCTGTGGCAATGGGGGGGTGTGGAGATCCTGTGGCAATGGGGGGGGGGGGGGGGGGGGGGTTGAGATCCTGTGGGGGTGGGGGGGGGGTTGAGATCCTGTGCCAATGGGAGGGGGTGGGGATCCTGTGGCAATGGGGGGGGGGGGGATCCTGTGGCAATGGGGGGGGGAGATCCTGTGGCAATGGGGGGGAGGTGGAGATCCTGTGGCAATGGGGGGGGGGTGGAGATCCTGTGGCAATGGGGGGGGGTGGAGATCCTGTGGCAATGGGGGGGGGGGTGGAGATCCTGTGGCAATGGGGGTGGGTGGGGGATTGAGATCCTGTGGGGGTGGGAGGTTGAGATCCTGTGGGGGTGGGGGGTTGAGATCCTGTGGGGGTGGGGGGGGTTGAGATCCTGTGGGGGTGGGGGGGGTTGAGATCCTGTGCCAGTGGGAGGGGGTGGGGATCCTGTGGCAATGGGGGGTGGGGATCCTGTGGCAATGGGGGGGGGGTGGGGTGGGGATCCTGTGGCAATGGGGGGGTGGGTGGGGATCCTGTGGCAATGGGGGGTGGGGGGTTGTTTTACTGTGGCAATGGGGGGTGGGTGGTTGACACTGTGGCAATTGGGGGGGTTGAGTTACTGTGGCAATGGGGGGGGGGGGTTGAGTTACTGTGGCAATGGGGGGGTGGGTTGGGGTTGAGTTACTGTGGCAATGGGGGTGGGTTGGGGTTGAGTTACTGTGGCAATGGGGGGGTGGGGTGTTGAGTTACTGTGGCAATGGGGGGGTGGGGGGGGGGGTTGAGTTACTGTGGCAATGGGGGGGTGGGGGTTGAGTTACTGTGGCAATGGGGGAGGTGGGGGGTTGAGCTACTGTGGCAATGGGGGGGGCTGGGTTCAGTTACTGTGGCAATGGGGGGGCTGGGTTCAGTTACTGTGGCAATGGGGGGGGGGCTGGGTTCAGTTACTGTGGCAATGGGGGGCTGGGTTCAGTTACTGTGGCAATGGGTTCAGTTACTATGGCAATGGGGGGGGGGGGTCCAGTTACTGTGGCAACTGGGGGGGGTTCATTTACTGTGGCAATGGGGGGAGGTTCAGTTACTGTGGCAATGGGGGGAGGTTCAGTTACTGTGGTAACGCGGGGGTTCAGTTACTGTGGCAGTGTGGGGGCTGTTCAGTTACTGTGACAACGCGGGGGGGGGGTTCAGTTACTGTGGCAAAGGGGGTGTATGGTTCAGTTACTGTGGCAACGTGGGGAATGGTTCAGTTCCTGACAATAGGGGGATTCTGTTACCATGGCAACGGATGGGGTGTTTCAGTTACTGTGGCAATGGGAAGGTTCAGTTACTGTGGCAATGGGGGGGAGGTTCAGTTACTGTGGCAATGGGGGGGAGGTTCAGTTACTGTGGCAATGGGGGGAGGTTTAGTTACTGTGGCAATGAGGGGGAAGGTTCAGTTACTGGCAATGGGGGGGAGGTTCAGTTACTGTGGCAATGGGGGGGGGAGGTTCAGTTACTGTGGCAATGGGGGGAGGTTCAGTTACTGTGGCAATGGGGGGAGATTCAGTTACTGTGGCAATGGGGGGAGGTTCAGTTACTGTGGTAACGCGGGGGTTCAGTTACTGTGGCAGTGTGGGGGCTGTTCAGTTACTGTGACAACGCGGGGGGGGTTCAGTTACTGTGGCAAAGGGGGTGTATGGTTCAGTTACTGTGGCAACGTGGGGAATGGTTCAGTTCCTGACAATGGGGGGATTCTGTTACCATGGCAACGGATGGGGTGGTTCAGTTACTGACAACGGAAGGGGAGTGGTTCAGTTACTGGCAACGGAAGGAGGGGGGTTCAGTTGCTGTGGGAACAGAATGGGAGGTGCTTCAGTTACTGTGGCAATGGAAGGGGGAATGGGTCAGTGGCAACCGGAGGGGGTGACTCAGTTACCATGGAAAGGGGGGGGTGACTGTTAAGGTGGCAATGGAGGGGGTGACTGCTCTGATGGCAACGGAGGGCTCAATTGCTGTGGCAATGCCGGTGTTCACTGGGTGTGGGTCCCCCTGACAGGTTCCTGCAGCCATCCTCCACGACTGGTGCTGATCTTTGGGCACATCAAAGCTCCACAATCCACTTCCCTTTTGTTCCCGCCTTCAGTAAATTTGATCTGTTTGCATTGAATTTCTAGTCTCTTGATTTGCATTCAAAGCTATAGAAATCTCTTAATCAGTACGGTGCACCGGTTTCCTCCCACAGTCCAAAGATGTGCAGGTTAGGTGGATTGGTAAATTGTCCTTAGTGTCCAACAAAAAGGTTAGATTGGGTTACAGGGATAGGGTGGAGGTGTGGGCTTGGGTAGGGTGATCTTTTGTTGGGCCAAATGGCCTCCTTCTGCACTCCATTCTATGATCTATACTTTTTCCTGCCCCACACTCCGCATCCTGCATTTCAGCAGCACCAGTCTTGTTGGCAGTTCAGCTTCTTTTGACATGGGCAGTGAGGGCAGCAGAGATTTTGACAGCAATGGAAAAAGATTGCTCACAACGCAGCCAACACTTGGGACAAGGACGGATGGAAAGCGCTCAGTCTTGTTGACAAGTGGCCAGTTGTTTCCAACCTTCAACTAGTTTTATAATTTTTATCTTTAATAATAGTAATATTTATCCCCCTCGGTCAGATTTATCCTGACTTTCTGCAGATCTGAGTTTCACCAGCAGCCTTTTTGCTTGCAAACCTAAGCATCACATGTGAGATTTTCCAGGTAGATAAAATTATGAGGGATCTCTGTAGAGTGATCAAGAGATATAAACCTGGGTCTAGAACTCGCTGCTTCAAGGGGCGGTGGTGACAGAAAACCACATGACTTTTAGAATATGCTTGGATATATACTTGATGGGCTGTACCGTACAAGGATGTGAACCAAGAGTTGGAAATTGCAGAGAGGACGGTTAGTTCCTTTTCCTTGTCCGCAAAGATATGATTGGTCAATTCTTCTGACTGACTTAGTAATAGAAGCAGAAAGAGTCCATTCGGCCCTTCTAGCCTGCTCTGCCATTCATTGTGATGAATGCTGATCATCAAGTTCAATACCCTGATCCAGCCTTCTCTTTCCCCCCACCCGCCCCAATATCCCTTTAGCCCCAATAGCTATACAGTATCTAACTCCTTGAAATTACACAATGTTTGGGCCTCAACTACTTTCTGTGGTTTCGAATTCCACAGATTCACCACTCTCTGGGTGAAGACATTTCTCCTTGCCTCAGTCCTTAAAGGTTTACCCCTTATCCTCAAACTATGAACCTTGGTTCTGGACTCCCCACCATCAAGAACATTCTTTCTGAATCGACCCTGTCTAATCCTGTTAGAATTTTTGGGGGACCCTCTCACTCTTCTAAACTCCAATTAATATAACCTAACTGACTTGGTCTCTCCTGGGATGGCGACATTCTCATGTGAGGAATCAGCCTGGTAAACCTTCGCTGCACTCCCTCCATAGCAAGAGCATCCTTCCTTAGATAAGGACAGCAAAACTCTTGCTATGAAGGCCAACATACCATTTCCTTTTTCTACTGCCTGCTGTACATGCACACTTACTTTCAGCAACTGATGCACAAGGACATCAAAGTTTCACTTGAGTACCTCTCTCAATTCAAATAATACAATTCAAATAATAATCTGCCTTCCTATTTTTGCTACTGAAGCGGATAACCTCACATTTATCCTTATTATACTGCAAATCCTGCTGAAGCATCTCTGCATCCTCCTCAAAGCTCACCCTCCCACCCAATCATCTGCAAATTTGGAGACAGTACATTTAGTTCGCTCGTTGAAATCATTAATATATAATGTGAATAGTTGGAGTTCTAGTACAGATCCTTGAAAGTCTAAATGCACCACATCCACTGGCATTCCCTGATCACTGTTGTCACTTTATCAAGAGACAGATGATTCCTACATGTATAAATTGTCCAGTGAAACACACCATAATTGACATTTGAGGAAGAGATTTTATCAGACTGTCTGGAGATTTGTTAATCTTGCACATCTAATTTCAACATCTCCTTATCCCTGAACAGAACTATGGCTTTGTGCATATGAAGGATCGGGAAGCAGCAAAGGAGGCGATTGAGAACCTGCACCACTACAAGTTGCATGGGGTCTCCATCAATGTGGAGGCTAGCAAGGGTGTGTCCAAGATATCTACCAAACTGCATGTGGGTAATGTGAGCGCTAGCTGCACCAGCCAGGAGTTGCAGGCCAAGTTTGAAGAGTATGGACCTGTCCTGGAGTGCGATATCGTTAAGGACTACGCCTTCGTGCACATGGAGAGGAGTGAAGATGCTATGGAAGCCATCAGGGGGCTGGATGGCACAGAGTTCAAAGGTGAAATTGATGAATTGGTGTGGCCATTCAGTGCATTGAGATGTTCTGATTAAACCTCAGTGGATGTACATGAATTCCCTGCAGATAGTAGGAGTGCTTTCAGTAATTAGGGTGTTCACCCAACCACAGTACACCCCATGCAGTGTCTAAGCTTCTCCAATCTTTCAGCATGTGGCCTGGTACAGCATTTCTTTGTTCCACCAATCTCATCTGAAGTCTTGATTGAGGCTCAGACAAAGAAATGCTACCCCAAAGAGTAATGACAGAATTTTTAGTTATACGAGTTTTTAACTCTAGGTGATTGCAAGGTGGAAATATTGATGATTTAAAGAACATGATATGGGAGAAACAAATCAGGTCCAAAAGTTCTGTAATTTTGTATTTGCTTGTTAATGGATCTTTTCATTTGCTCCATAGAAGCTTAGTACTTTATAATTGCACTCAAATCAACCAGTGTACTGGAGTTGGCAGGTCTTGCAGGAGTGGGCAATGGGGAGGTTGGCTGCAAACATTTCCCCGAGCTGTATTGCACTTGAAACAGCTGGGGGATGTAATAGTGGCATGGATTTTTCAACTGCATAATAATCATGTCTGGCACTTCTCAAATAGTGATTGAACTCATTTACTAGTTTGTTCGACTCATTTAATAGCTTGCTCTCTCCATTTTACCTACCATGCAGTCAGCTTTTCATTTATTAAACTGATGCCTCAGGCTCAGCATTTTCTGCTGATGCAGTGCCATGTATGTAAACACATAGTGTGCTGAGAAGCCCCTGTCCTCTCAAATCTATTGTGAGATTGCTTTGGTACAATCAATACAGCTAAAGTTAGAGAAAAGCTTTCATATGGAGTGGCCGCTGCCCCAGTTTGAAATCATGTTGCAGCCTCGCTGAGTTTGCTATATTGAGGCTGCAAAGGTCAGTTTGTGCAGTGTCTTCATGCCTGTTTCGGATAATATTGAGTGCCCAAATTTCATGGAGATTTCTTGCAGCAGCAGAGAGCTAGTTCTGCCCGTCATTTGTGGGTTGGGTGTGAGTGTACTTTTTTCCTTGGTTAGATTCTGCTACCAGGTAAGTTGCCAATTAGCTTCAAAGTTAAATTAGTTTTGCTGTTTCTCAGTAACATTTCATATAATTTGCCCTTTTTTTCCATCACCAAGATGTAGCTATCTCTATGTTCATTGTGGTGAATATTAAAAAGTAATTTGACAATATCTGGTGAGTGTGTTGCACTCTTTCCTTGGCGCTGAGTTTCCTGCATAAGCATGAGTGCCATTCTGCCACCCTGAGATAAGAACTTTCAGCACGATCATATGCTCCCCATCAGCACCTTTGACGATCCAATTGTAACAGATTTTTTTAACTTAACACCATGTGGAAGCCATTTTAAGTTTTGAATGTGCTACTACAGTACTGAACTTGATCAGAGATCTCTTGTCATTCGGCTGGTGCGTGAGGAAAGTGACCTGCAATTATTATATTTTAACTGAACTCTGCGTAGAATATCACTCATTATGTGCCTAACTAAAACTGGGTTCTTTTTGTGGGAGGGGGAGGTGATGTCTTATTAAAATAAGAAATTTTGCGGGATATAATGCATTCCATTTCAATTGCTTCCCATCAGCAACAAACATTTGCAAGGGTACAGTGTGGAGTTAATGTATTATAATACCCTCTGCGTTAAGGATGGGTGTCAAGCTCTTGTATTGTGGCCCTCATTATTGGGCTGGTGTCTGACATAAGCCATTTTCAAAGTTATTCAGAATTCATATTAAGTTCTCTAATTTCTAGGCATAAAACGTGCTCAATGTGCATCAGTTTTGGCGATGAGATTCTACACTTATTCTGTACCAGAGGCATGACCAACACAATATTAGTTACGTGTGCTTTTAGGAACCTTCCTGAAGTTGTCCAGGGGGGCGGGTGAGGTGGTCAGTAAAAATATGTGAAATGTCCCCTGCTTGGTTTGGGATCCTTCTGCAAAATGCGAGAAAAATTAGACACAGCATGTTCTCTGTTCGTTTTTGCAGTTGTACTGTGTCCCTGAATGTCTTGAAGCCGATGGTGAAATTATAGTGAGTTAAGTATTTGTCTAGTAAACCTTTTCTGAACCACTTCCAATATCCTTACATTCTTCCATAATTAAGAGCATTATTATACACAATATTCCAGATGCTCTCTCATCATTATACTGTATAACTGAAGCATAACCTCCCTAATTTTGTATTCTATTCCCCTCGCAATAAACAATAACGTAATTTCTAGCTGTATCTACATACTAACCTTTTGTGATTCATGCACTAGCGCACCCAGATTTCTCTACATGTCAAAGTTCTGCAATCTCTAACTATTTAGATGACTTTTTAAAAATCCTTACAAATGAACTATTTCACATTTTCCTACATTATACTCTATTTGTCCACTCACTAGTATCACTTTTGTAGCCTCGTTATGTCTTACAACTTACTTTCTGACCCATCATTGCGTCATCAGCAAATTTAGCTACCGTACTCTCGGTCCTTTCATTCAAGTCTTGCATAAATTGTACAATATTGAGGCCCCAGCATGAGGCCTATATCACTTGTGCCTTGCAAACCAGTAACACGTCCCTGGTGTTACATCTCTTCCATTTCCTGACGCAGCTATTTTTGGGATGTAACTTGTATCCTCAGTAGCGAAATAGATACAAAATATGGATACAATTCACCTGTTAATTCATTATTTCCATGTTATTTTCCCAGAATTGCGGTCTGTCTGACCAACACTCACTTTGTTAACTTTTTTTTACATATTTATAGAAACTGCTAGCTGTTTATATTTCTAGTTTTTTATCTTACTTTTGCTTCCCTCTTTTTAATATTTCAGTCATTCTTTGCTGCTTTTTACATCTGAACCAATGGGGTTGGGTGGAGTTGCTGGGTTACGGGTATGGGGCGGAGGTTGGGTTTAAGTGGGGTGCTCTTTCCAAGGGCCAGCGCAGACTCGATGGGCCGAATTACTAGATTCTGTCTATGTCTATGAAGCATCCATTCATCTTTGAGCAATTATATGCGTTTTCTTGACATCTCTGAACAATAGCGGGCGTTGTCTAGCCAGCTCTCATGCTTTGTCCCGATACGTTTCTGACAAATGGCTATTGGGTCATGCTGCTTTTCTTTCCATTTGAGCTAACAGTTCAACTGTTTTTTTTAAATTTCAAGTGCTACATGCATTCGGATATCGAACCATTATTTTGTCCTTTTTATTTGTTTTGTAACTTCTAGTCTTATCTGTTGGTTTTACTCTTGGATTTGTATACCTTATCTCTTCCTGTCACGGAATCTTTATCATTTCCAATATTAGTACCTTTCTTTCTTGCCTTGCCTCTACTCTTCAGCTTCATGAATTTGATCACTTGCCACCACAGAAATCCTCTCTACTTTCTTGGTTATGCAGCTTGTTGGAACGCTGGTCCCAGCATGGTTTGGGTATCAACTATCTCAGTGGTACAGCCCCATTTTCCCCATTACTGGTGCCAGTGCCCTGCAAACGGCAACCTACTCTTGTATCACACCTGCTTTAGAGCCCACACATTAATTTCTCTTTTTTTAAAAATAAATTTAGAATACCCAATTATTTCTTTTCCAAGTAAGGAGCAACTTGGCGTGGTCAATCCACCTATCCTGTACATCTTTGGATTATGGGGGTGAGACCCACACAGACACGGGAAGAAAGTGCAAACTCCACACGGACAGTGACCTGGAGCCGGGATCAAACCTGGGTCCTCGGTGCCTTGAGGCGACGGTGCTAATCACTACACAACCATGCCACCCACGCATTAATTTCTCTAATATTTTCCCTATGACAATTTGCATGTGGTTCATATACTAATCGAGAGAACTTTTACCCTTTGAAATTTTACATTTTAACGGTACTTAGCTCATACTGACTATTTAACTTCCTTCCTCGTCCTGCCTATGCTGATAGTACCTACATGGACCATCACCACTCCAAGCTTATTTCAAGCCCTGAATGGATATCCAAAACCTTGGTATGGTGGCAGGTATTGTAATCATTGTTTTAAAGAACAGTGTCAATCCCCTAATACCAGTGCGTTACTGTTGGCTTCTCACGCTTGAATGGTTTGGTGCATTGGTGTACCACGGTGCCAAGTTCAGTTAGCACATCCGCCCAGGAGCCTTCATTCTATCAAACAAGCTGAAATTTCCTCGACCCTGTCCAGCAAATCTTTCCATCAAATGCCAAACCATACCTTCAATCCCTGGTCTTGTTCTCCAACCCAGCTCTCTCTTTCCTCATCCGATAAGCTAAACTGTCCAAGCTAGCATACAATGATGGCGGGTGGTGTTGCTGGATTACGCTCTCTTTCTCTGTTTCTCTTTCTCTCTCTCTCTCTCCTCTTCTTTTCTCTCTCTCTCTCTCTCTCTCTCTCTCTCTCTCTCTCTCTCTCTCTCTCCCCCTCTCTCTCTCTCTCTCTCCCCCTCTCTCTCTCTCTCTCTCCCCCCCCTCTCTCTCTCTCTCTCTCTCTCTCTCTCTCTCTCTCTCTCTCTCTCTCTCTCTCTCTCTCTCTCTCTGACATCAAGACAGCGTCTCATTGAATATGCCACCGAGGAGCCCTAGCAAATGAGTCAATGGGAATCGGCGGAGGGGAGAAGCGGGGGAAGGACTCTCCATTGGTTGAAGTGATAGCTGGCACAAGGGAAGACGGTTGTGGTGGTTGGAGGTCCATCTCATCTCCAGGACATCTCTGCAGGAGTTCCTCAGATTAGTGTACTGGGCCCAACCATTTTCATTGCTTCATCAATAAGGTCAGAAGTGGGGACGTTCGCAGATGACTGCACAATGTTCATCATTCGTCACTCCTCAGATAATAAAGCAGTCCTAGTTTAAATGCAGCAAGACCTGGACAATATCCAGGCTTGGACTGACAAGTGGCAAGTTACAGTCACGCCACATAGCTACCAGACAATGGCCATCTTCTGCAAGAGAGGATGTAACCATCGTCTTGACATTCAATGGCATTACCATTGCTGAATCTCCCCATAATCAACATCTTGGAGTGAAATGGAATACCCTCCAGTTCCGTGGATGAGTGCAGCTCCAACAACGCACAAGAAATTTTGCACCATCCAGGACAATGCTCGCTTGAATGCTACCCTTTCCACAAACTTTAAATCCCTCTACCTCCAACGAGCAGTGGCAGGTGTGTGAACCATCTACAAGATGAATTGCAGGAACTCGCCAAGGTTCCTTCGGCAGTACCGTCCCAACCTATGACCACTGTTATCTGGAAGGACAAGAACAGCAGATAGCTGGGAACAACAGCACCTGGACGTTGCCCTCTAAGTCACTCATCACCTCGATTTGGTAAAACCACTGTTCCTTCACTACCGTTGGATCAAAATCTTGGAACTCCCTCCCTAACCGTGCTGTGGGTGTACCTACACCTCTGGGACTGTTCAAGAAGGCAACTCGACATTACCTTCTGAAGAGCAATGAAGGATGGGAAATAAATGCTGGCCTAACCAGAATCCCCTAAAGTAAATTTTAAATACCATCAGCTCGATTGGAACCCTGTCTCGACCACTAATTGAAAGCTTTTTTTAGATTTTGAAGAAAAAAATTCCCCCGATTATGTGGTAATTTAGCGTGACCAATCCACCTACCCTGTGGGAGCAAGACCCACAGACACTGGGAGAATGTGCAAATTCCACATGCGCAGTGACCCGGGGCCATGTTCGAACCTGGGTCCTCAGCATCGTGAGACAGCAGTGCTAACCGCTGCGCCATCATGCCATCCTAATTGAAAGCTAATACTAAAGATAAACAATTACTGCCTGTGATGAAGTGAAATCCGAATGAATGTATAAAATACATGTAGCACAGTTATTTATTACCATGGCTTAAACTAAGTCACTAATCTTTGAATCCAATTAATTTTGTGTGTTATTTCCTGCTACTGTTTTCATGTCGCTGCACTTGTGACACTTCAGTTGAGTCTCATAATTTGATTGATTTGATTTATTGTCACGTGTACCAAAGTAGAGTGAAAAGTATTTTTCTTCAACCAGCGGAATGTGTATAGTACGTACATAGTAGACAAAAAAAGTAATCGACAGAGTACATTGACAAATGATACACGATAAACAATGATTGGTTACAGTGTGGAACAAGGGACCAAACAAAGCAAATACATGAACAAGAGCAGCATAGGACGTTGTGAATAGTGTTCTTACAGGGAACAGATCAGTCCAAGGGAGAGTCGTTGAGTCTAGTAGCTGTGGGGAAGAGGCTGTTCCTATGTCTGGATGTGCGGGTCTTCAGACTTCTGTATCTTTTGCCTGATGGAAGGATCTGGAAGAAGGCAAAGCCTGGGTGGGAAGGGTCCGTGATAATGCTGTCTGCCTTCCTGAGGGAGCGGGAGGTGTATATAGAATCGATATGCGGTTGGCAAGCTTGTGTGTGATGCATTGGGCTGAGTTCACCACACTCTGCAGTTTCTTGCGATCTTGGGCTGAACAGTTGCCACGCCAATCTGCGATGCAGCCAAATAGAATGGACTGTGGCACATCTGTAGAGTTGATGCAGACATGTTGAATTTCTTTAGCTTCTGTAGGAAGTCAAGACATTGTTGGGCTTTCTTAACTGTTGCATCAACGTGAGTACACCAGGGCAGACTGTTGGTGATGGTGACCCACAGGAACTTTAAAGCTATCGACCATCTCCATTTCGGAGACATTGATGCAGACTGCGGGGGGTGCCGCCGAGCTACGCTTCTTTGGTTTTTCCGACATTTAGCGAGGTTATTTTCGGTACATCATGTAACCGATTTATTTCAGTTGCTGCTTATCATTTTTGTTCGATAGGTTGAGTTGTTCTTGGCTGTCTTACCTTTATTTTGAAGAATTGCAAATGTGAAACAATTTGATTATGGATTATGTTCTGAATTCCTGTTGCATTTGATCAGTGATTAATTTTGTGTTTATCATCTTGTTAGCTTCCTGTATTGAGGGTACATTGTGAGCGCACTCCAGAAGTCTGCTGTTGGGAAGTGTGTTGGGTTGTGATAGTCAGGAGTTGTGCAGTTAGTGCCCAGTCCTATTTGACATTTGACCCAAGGTCTTTCAAGTTGAAGATAGGTCTAATTTGAATCCTAATTCCCAAATGACAAGTTACTTTTTGCTCATTGAGGACAATTTGGTGTATCTGGATGCATTTGGGTCTGGAGATCAATGCCTTGAGATGGTTTTTGTATTGTTGTCAGGGTAATTAACTAACCGTGCATTTATTTATCAGCTTCTGTAACCTCCCAAAATGAACTACCACTGATGTCGGTACTTGAGTGTAGTCATTTGTAATGTATGAAATGCTCCAGCCAATTTGCACACTGTCAACTCCGAAATTTGACACTGGAATGGTACCAGATAATCTCTTTTACTGATGTTGTTGAGGACACATATTGAACTTTTCTGCGGTAATTGGATCTTGCACATCCACCAGAGAGAGGAGACTGATCCTTGGTTTAACATCTCCTCTCTGAAAGATCATGCCCTTAGTTCTGCACTGACCTGTTAGCCTGGACTCTAAGTTTTTGGAGTGAACTTGAGTTTGAATGCTACCACTACACCAAAGCTCATCTATTTTTCTCACAGACCAAAAATAAGAGAATTGACTTCTGTAATTCTATCTCTGCAATTGTCACACATGCTGTCTTTTCTTGTCAATCTGTACTTTTGCTGCTTGTCTCATTTTCCCTTTTTATCCCTCCATATTATTTCCTTTATGCCTGTCCTACATCTTCATTAATTGTTAATAATTTTTATTGTAACAAGTTGGCTTACATTAGCACTGCAATGAAGTTACTGTGAAAGCCGCTAGTTGCCACATTCCGGCGCTTGTTCGGGGTACAGAGAGGGAGAATTCAGAATGTCCAAATTGCGTAACAGCACGTATTGTGGGAGAAAAGCGGAGGAAACTCACATCGACACAGGGAGAACGTGCAGACTCTGCACAGACAGTGACCCAAGCCAGGAATCGAACCTGGGACCCTGGCACTGAAACAACAGTGCTAACTACTGTGCCACCCGTTCTGTGATCTCTTTTCAAAAATTATGGCATGCAGCATCTTTCCTTTATGCCGATCCTACTTCTTCATTAACTGTTTTTGGATCTCTTTGAAAAAGGACAGCATATAGCAACTTGTTAGAACTGAGCACTAGACGAGAAGGAATATGGGCCAATGGGGTAATCAATATGTGTGAATTGAGTGGGAAAATGGGGTAGGATTCATATCAAATGGGAGCTTAGACCAGGAAGGATTGGAGTTGAGTGGAAAGGTATTGGACCCAGCTACACAGTTTGTTTCGTGGGGAGGGGGGAGTGCAATCATACCTAGTAAGTGACTAAAAAGGTTACCATTTGGGAAACTTGACGTAGCTTTAATAAAAGGAGCCAGAGACTGAAATTGCAATTTTGCTTTTGGATCACTAGAATCGTTTTTAATTGGACTGTGTCTTCTTATCTCTGACATTAAAAGTTATAAATGACTCCAGGTGAGTTGCAGGAAAAATCATTTTTTCTGCTGAGAAGGCAATAAGATGAAGTGGAAATTGGATTGGGAGACTGTAGGAAGGACACGAGAGGAGTGGAATGTTGCTGGAAGAGGCTGGAATCTGAGAACCAGCAAAGAATTAGCCTATGCTAACAATGTAACCTTTTAACAGCGAGTTACTGCTGTCTCAGCATGGAGCTGCACAAGGAGGGTATAGGGGAATTAAAGCATTGGCACACCTCGGATATGAAATGGCATTAAGGAATCAAATTGTCTGTCAAAATGTACCTATGTATTTGAGGTTCATAGGAGATAAATATTGAAGTTATGTAAGTGAAGGATTTTGTGGGGTTAGCACCTGGGCTGGAGGGTCCTTGTAAGTCAGCCGTGGAGATTGTTTTTGCAGAGGAATTTCGCACGTGAGCGCATGGGGAAGAGTTCTTGTCTTTTATGTCGTTTATCTCAAACTGAGCCTGGTTACACTTGGACAGGAATTTATGAGCTATTATTGAGCTCACAGAAAATGTTACCACATCTGTCAGTAGGGTGGGTGGGTGGTTTTAGGTTATTGTCTTGAAGTGACAGCGGTGCTGGTTGCTACTGATGGCAAGTCCCCAAACTTTGGCTGTGTTGAACATGAGCAGAAATTTCTTCAATCAGAGGGTGGGAATCTATGAAATTCACTACCACATAATGCTGTGGAGCCCAAGTCACAATGTATTTAAGAAATAAATTAATTTCTTGAGAATCATCAAGGGATATGGGAAGAGACTAGGAGTATGGCATTGGGAGATGATCAGCCAAGATCGTGTTAAATGGTGGAGCTGGCTTGATAGGCCAAATGGCCTACTCCTCCTCATTTCTGTGTTTCTAAAATATGAGTTACAGGAGGACAGCAGAGAAAGAAAAGGAATCATTGGTCAAGCATAATGTTTCTATTGCCTGGTATGTGGTGGTACCATCTGATTGTGAGTCCACGAACCAGTCAAAGAGTAATTGATCTTCCTATTGAGCACTCTGATTATTAGTTTGTATGGTGCACATAGGCCATTCTTTAAAAATACATTTTTTAGAATTGTTTTCCAATTAAGGGGCAATTTAGCATGGCCAATACACCACCCTGCACATGTTTAGGTTGTGAGGGTGAGATCCACTCGGGCACAGAGAATGTGCAAACTCCACATAGACAATGAACCGGGGCCGAGATCGAACCCAGGTCCTCAGTGCAGTGAGGCAGCAATGCTAACCACTGCACCACCGTGCCGCCCTTTACATGGGCCATTTTAATTGTTACAAAATCACAGCATTTCAAGTCTCGATGGGTTTTTCAAATGCTGCGAAACACAAGATGGTGACCGAGTTGCTGTCCTTGTGCTTCTAGGTTGTAGAGCTCAAAAGTTTGGAAGGTACTGTCAAAGGAGCCTTTGTGTGGGTTGTGAGGGTGAGACCCACTCAGACACGGAGAGAATGCGCAAACTCCACATAGACGATGAACGGTTCCTCAGTGCCGTGAGGCAGCAATGCTAACCACTGCACCACCGTGCCGCCCTACATATGGGCCATTCTAATTGTTACAAAATGATATTTCAAGTTTCGATGGGTTTTTTAAATGCTGTGTTTTAAAATAGTGTTATGCACAAGATGGCGACCTAGTTGGGTAGAGGAATTAAGAGTTTCATTTGCAAGGTTGCTTATTGGCCAGGACCTGTAATTGGGATGAATATCACAGGAAACATTGGGGAGCTTCCAAATTAATTTGCGACAAGAAATTGATGAAGAAAGAGAATGAGAGCAGCCGAAGATGAGGCGCAAAAACAGATTGTAAATGTTGGTTTTCCAGATATGTAAATAGGAAAAGATCAGTAAAATTAAATGCTGGTCTATGGTGAAATTATTAGGTTATGTTTGCTGCCAGTGCAGCGTATTGATGTGTTACTTCGTGATGCCTTTGCCTGTCGCAGTGGGCAGTGGCCAAGACAAATGATGGTGCTGCTCAAATCATCACAGCACTATTTTAGACGGTGGCATCTGAGTCCATGAGATCCAAATCCACTAGACAGAGAAATAAACTTAAATATAACAATGTAAGGGCAGTACGGTGGAGAAGTGGTTAGCACTACTGCTTCACGGCGCCGAGGTCCAAGGTTCTGGGACTCCCGGCTCTGGGTCATTGTCCATGTGCAGTTTGCACATTCTCCCATGTTTGCGAGGGTTTCGCCCCCACAACCCAAAGATGTGCAGGGTAGGTGGATTGGCTGCGTTAAATTGCCCCTTCATGGGAAAAAATTAATTGCGTACTCTACATTTATCAAAAAAAACCATAACAATATATGTATTCAACAAATCACTTAAAATTGTGGCTTCACTTTAACCCCAATGGGACTGGATTGAATAGTGTATTTGCAGAAAATTCTCAGATTGTAACCTGTTGCATTAAATGTGTTACTTTCCTCGCATATGAACTTTCTCCAGTTTCAATTTCACGTGCATTATTTCCAGAATAATATGGTTTTACTTTGTCACTGAGGAGTGCTACGCAGCATGAAGGTGTACTGATGTCACTTTGCCGTCATCCTGGGGCCAGGCGCAGCAGCTGTCGTGTCTTCTTTTCTGTGCATATATGGGCCTGTACATAGCTGCAGACTGGTGTCCATCTTGTGTTGGCAGGAGACACCGTGCAATTATAAAAGAAAATAAAGAATGGCACTTTCTTAACTGTTTTCAAAAACAACCCCGTTTGAACACAGGAACCCAATCAGACAAAAACAGAATAGAACATAGAACATTACAGCACAGTACAGGCCCTTCGGCCCTCGATGTTGCGCCGACCTGTGAAACCACTCTCAAGCCCATCTACAATATTCCCTTATCATCCATACGTTTATCCAATGACCATTTCAATGCCCTTAGTGTTGGCGAGTCCACTACTGTTGCAGGCAGGGCATTCCACGCCTTTACTACTCTGAGTAAAGAACCTACCTCTGACATCTGTCATGTAAATATCTCCCCTCTATGTCCCCTCGTGCTAGACATCACCATCCAAGGAAAAAGGCTCTCACTGTCCACCCTATCTAATCCTTTGATCATCTTGTATGCCTCAATTGTCACCTCTTAACCTTCTTCTCTCTAACGAAAACAGCCTCAAGTCCCTCAGGCTTCCCTCATAAGATCTTCCCTCCATACCAGGCAACATTCTGGTAAATCCCCCCTGCACTCTTTCTAATGCTTCCACATCCTTTCTACAATGCGGCGACCAGAATTGCATGCAATACTCCAAATGCGGCCGCACCAGAGTTTTGTACGCCTGCAACATGACCTCATGGCTCTGAAACTCAATCCCTCTACCAATAAAAGCTAACACACCGGGCGCCTTCTTAACAACCCTCTCAACCTGGGTGGCAACTTTCAGGGATCTATGTACATTGACACCATGATCTCTGCTCATTCACACTACCACAAATCTTACCATTAGCTCAGTACTCTGTCTTCCTGTTATTCCTTCCAAAATGAATCACCTCACACTTTTCTGCATTAAACTTCATTTGCCACCTCTCAGCCCAGCTCTGCAGCTTATCTATGTCCCTCTGTAACTTGTAACATCCTTCTGCACTGTCCACAACTCCACTGACTTCAGTGTCATCTGCAAGTTTACTCACCCATCCTTCTACGCCCTTCTCTAGGTCATTTATAAAAATGACAAAACAGCAGTGGCCCCAAAACAGATCCATGTGGTACACCACTAGTAACTGGACTCCAGTCTAAACATTTCCCATCAACCACCACCCTTTGTCTTTTTCCAGCTAGCTAATTTCTGATCCAAACTGCTAAATCACCCTGAATCCCATGCATCCGCATTTCCTGCAATAGCCTAATGTGGGTAACCTTATCAAACGCTTTACTGAAATCCATATACACCACATCAACTGCTTTACCCTCATCCACCTGTTTGGTCACCTTCTCAAAGAACTCAATAAGGTTTGTGAGGCACGACCTACCCGCCACAAAACCGTGTTAATAAAACAGCGCAGCAGGAAAGCCATATTTAATTGAAAAATTTGGCATGTTATTGATCAACATCTAGTGTATGATATGAATTTTTATAAGTACTTTATATAAGTACTATTGTTTTATGCACTCACCCGTGAATTATTTCAGCTGTACTGCTCTAGCTCATGGACTTTGGCAAGGAAGCATAAGACGTTCAGGGTCTTGAGGTGACTGACCTTGGAACCAGATCATTTTTCAGCGCCAAGGTGACTGAGTTGGGTTCAGATATGCCGTAACAGACTATTATCTGAATGGCCATAAATTCGGAGAGGGGAATGTGCCATGAGACCTGGGTGACCTTGTACACCAGTCACTGAAGGTCAACTTGCAGGTACATTCGACGGTGAAGAAAGCAAATGTTAGGATTCAAGTACAGGAGCAGAGCTGTCTTGCTGCAGTTGCACAGGGCCTAGTAAGGCCGTACCTGGAATATTGTTTGCAGCTTTAGTCTCCTTTTCTGAGGCAGTGCAGCGAAGGTTTACCAGACTGATTCCTGGGATGGTGGGACTGACGTGTGAGATTGAATCAGTTAGGATTATGTTCGCTGGAGTTCAAAAGAATTGAGATCGGGCTTCAAGGCTCAAATGAAAGGCGCGGGTAGCACAGTGGTTAGCACTGTCGTTTCACAACTCTAGATTCGATTCCCGGCTTGTGTCACCGTGCGGAGTCTGCACGTTCTCCTCGTGCCTGCGCGTGTTTCCTCTCATGGTCCAAAGGCATGCACGTTAGGTGGATTGGTCATGCTAAATTGCCCTTGGTGCCCAGAGGGGTTGGGTGGAATTATGGGTATGGGGACGGAGGTTGGGTTTATGTGGGGTGCTCTTTCCAAGGGCCAGTGCAGACTCGATGGGCCGAATTGCCTCCTTCTGCACTGTAAATTCTGTCTATGAAGCAGCTACGAGCTGGAATCAATACCCTGGAGAGAGAGATTGAGAGGAACAAAGCAGACACTTTGAATATCTTTTAAGGCAGAGTTAGATAGATTCTTGGTGAGCAGTGGTTGATGGGTTATTGGGGGTAAGTGGAACGTAGATTTGAGGTTACTGTCAGGTCATATGTGATCTTATTAAATGGCCTATTCCTACTCGTCCGTAAGGCAGCACTGCCAAGGCCTCAGTGCTGTTATCGGATGCAGTGTTTGTCAAAAGGGAGCCTGACCTGGACTTTACTGCTGGTACATGGTGCAGTCTTGGAAAAGGAGGAGCTTGGTGGGGAACTTGGAACTGTTGCATGGCGTAGTCTTGTCGGAGGGGGTGGTCCATGTAGGAGGGGGTGCTCAGCATAGGTCTTGATGCCGGTGCAAAGTACAGTCTTGGAGGAGGAAGGCATTGGCTTTCTTGCTGGTGCTGGGTGCTGTCCCAGATGTGAGATTCGTGCCTGGACCTCTAGTTCAATGATTTCAGCATAAGGTAGTTTTCAGCCAGACTTCAGTAGTGTACCTTTTTCATCTTAGAATTTAATACTCTACTTTATTTCTCATGACCCTATTTGCTTTTTCTGCATTTCGCTGTCTGGCAAGCGATATATTTTATAACTGTCTTCATGAGAAAGACACAAAAGGCGTTTGTGCCAATAATGGAGAACCGAGGGATCTAGCAAGAATGAGAACATAATGAGACCATTCTATTTTCCATCATCAGTAAAGTGATGGAAGGGGTCACCCAACAGCATTGTCATGCGGCATTTACTTTCAAATAACCTGTTCACTGATGCTCCGTTTGAGTTCTGCCAGGGTCACAGCTCCTGACCGCATTACAGCCTTGGTTCAGCATGAACAAAGGAGCTGAATTCGAGGTGAGGTGAGAGTTATTGCCCATGATATCAAATGTGACATCAAGGAGCAGAGTTGATGAAATGAGAAATGAAATGAAAATCGCTTATTGTCACAAGTAGGCTTCAAATGGTTACTGTGAAAAGCCCCTAGTCGCCATATTCCAGCGCCTGTTCGGGGTGGCTGGTACGGGAATTGAACCGTGCTGCTGGCCTGCCTTGGTCTGCTTTCAAAGCCAACTATTTAGCCCTGTGCTAAACCAGCACCATGGAAATCGGGACGGGCAACCTTCTGCTGTTGGAGTCATGTGTGGCATAAAGGAAGATGTTTATGGTGGTTGGATGACAATCATCTCAGATCCAGCACGTTACTGCAGGAGTTACTTGTATAGTGTCCTTCAACTACTTCACTATGACCGTCCCTCCATTATAAGGTCAAAAGTGGAGATATTCGTGATTTGTGGAATGTTCAGCATCATTCATGACGACTCAGATACTGAAGCAGTGCATGTCCAAATCCAGCAAGCTGTGGACAATATCCAGACTTGGGGTGACAAATGGCAAGTAACAATCATGCCTCACAAGTGCCATGCAAGGACCATCTCTAACAAGGGAAAATCTAACCATCCATTCTGGATGGGAAGGGAAGTGTTCCGGCAACTGTACAAGATACTGATGAGACGGCATCTGGCATACCGGGAGCAGTTTTAGTCCCCTTATTTAAGGAAATATATTTCATTGTGGCAGTTCAGTGAAGGTTCACTGGGCTGATCCCTGGTATGGAGGGATTGTCTAATGAGCAACGGTTGAACAGGTTGGGACTCTACTCATCGGAATTTAGAAGATTGAGAGGTGATCTCACTGAAACATAAGATTCTTAAGGGGCTTGACTGGGGAAATGCTGTGAGGATGTATTCCCTCATGGGGGAGAGTCTTGGACCAGAGGGTATATTATAAGAATAAAGGAGTACCATTTAAGTTTTGGTTGAGGAGGAATTTCTTCTCTCAGATGGTCATGAGTCTTTGGAACTCCGTGCCATAAAGAGTTGTGGGGGTGGAATCCTTGTGTATATTTAAGATTAAGATGGCTAGATTCTTGATCAGTAAGGAAATCACAGGGTATAGGGAAAGGGCAAGAAATTGGATGTGACGAATGTTGGATTTATTGAATAGGGGAACTGGCTCCTGTTTCTATTTCTTATGGTCTGATGTTCACTGACATTACCATCACTGAATCCCCCACTATCAACATTCTGGGTTTGCCATTGGCCAGAAACTCACCTGGAATAGGCGTTTCAATGCTTTAACTGTTGAGCAGAGGCTAGGAATCCTGCGGGCAGAACTCCTCTACTAATTCCCCAAAGCCTGTCCACCATCTACAAGGCACAAGTTAGGAGTGTAATGGAATATTCTCTTTGGCTGAATGAGTGCAGCTCCAACAACATTCAAGAAGCTCAACATCACCCATGGCAACATAGCCTGCGTTATTGGCACCTCTTACTCAGACAATCACTCCCTCCAACAGTGAACAGTACAAGATGCATTGCAGGAACTCAACAAGACTTGGGTGGCGCAGTGTTTAGCACTGCTGTCTATGGCGCTGAGGACCCATGGTCGATCCTGGCCTCGGGTCACTGTCTATGTGGAGTTTGCACATTCTTCCTGTGCCTGCGTGGGTTTCACCCCCACAACCCAAAGATTTGCAGGTTAGGTAGATTGGTCACGCTAAATTGCCCCTAATTGGAAAAAAAAAGATAATTGGGTACTCTAAATTTATTTATTTTTTAACTCACCAACGCTCTTTAGGCAGCGCCGTCCAGACCCATGACCGCTCTGATCTCAAAGTCCAAGGTCACCAGGTAGATAGGAACACCACGTGCAAATTCCCCATCAAGCCACTCACCATCCTGACTTGGGAATATTTGCCAATCCTTTACTGTGCTGGGTCAAAATCTTGGAAGTCCCTAACAGCACTGTGGGTGTACCTGCAGTGACTCCAATGGTTCAAGAAGGCAGCTCAAACACCATCTTCTCCAGGGAAATTAAGCATGTCAATAAATATCCCGTAAAATGAATGAACAACAAAAGTCGAGAAATTTAAGTTGAATGCGACCGTGGTGACAAATCCCCTGCACCTGATGTTCTCAATCCTTCATCAATCTTCAGGAAATAAGGAGATTTTTGGGTTGGCAAGTTAATTAATGGGGTACCACATAGATCAAAACTTAGGCCTCGACTATTTAGAATTTATATAGGTTTAGGTGGGGGGACTGAGTGAAAGTCATTCAAATTTTCTGACTGTAAACTTGGGGAAAAATAAGCGGTGGGGATACAAAGGAAGCTGCACAGTGATTATATACAAGTTAGGTGTGGGCAGAATTGTGGCAGCAAACGTGTGAAGTAATGCATTTTCGTCAGGGAAAAATGAACAGGTATACTTCTGAACTGCGAGAGGCTGGGAAACCTATGGATCCACAAGGACCTTTGTGTCTTTGTACATGAATCGCGAAGGCTAATGTGCAGTACAAACAGCCAATTGGCAATGTGAGTATAACTTTGATTTTGTTGCAAAGGATTGTGGTACAAGAGTGAAGAACCCTTGCTGCAATTATGTACGGTCTTGATGAGGCCACACCTGGCGGATTATATGCAATTTTGGTTGTCTTACCTAAGTAAGAAAATAATTGTGCTTGAGGATGCGCAATGAAGGTTTGCTATATTGATCCTGGATGAAGGGATTTTACTATGAGAAGAGAAAGATGCCAGGTTTTCTCCAGAGTGTAAGATGATCAAATTGAAATTTTTGTTTCTTGGGTTTGAAAGGGTAGATGCTGAGGAACTGTTTCGAGAGCGCAGAGCCACAGCTTAAAAATAAGGTTTCTTCTATTTAAGATGGAGATGAGAGTAATTTCTTCGAGTATCATTAGTCTTTGGAATTCTTTCCCTCAGTGCGCAGTAAAGGCTGAGTCACTAAATATATTCAACGCTGAGACAGATTCTTGATTTACAAGTAAGTTCAGGGTCACGGAGGAGTAGGCAGGAACGTGGCTACAATCAGCTGAACCTTGGTCTTATTTAATCGATCAGGCTCGAGGGGCAGAATGACATACTCCTGCTCCTATTTTCTATGATCTTTGATCAAGGAGCTGACCATTGTGTTTTGAGATGAGAAATTTCTTGACTCCGAGAGCTATAGGTGTTCTGGAACTAAGCATATCCAAAACAAGTTGGTAAATCTTTGGGTTGAATGGGAAATTAAAGGGTATTGGGAGAATGTGGAAAAGGAGTGGAGGAAGAAGATGAGCAATGTTCCTGTTGCATTGGGTAGAGGCTCAAAAGGCTGAATTACCTATTCCTGCCCCTATTTTGTATTTTAAAATAGTGACACAAAAGTTTCCTGAAAAAGTTGTAGCAGTAAGTGAGGTTTGTCGGTAGCAAGTTTTTAAAAAAAATGTAGGTAGATTGATTGTAGTACATGTTTGCACCAACCATTTCAGGGGAAGTAAGTTAATTGATGCTTTTAATGCTTTGTGATATTTCTCTTATTTGTTCCTCTTGATTCAATATCTTTATTTCCAAGATAATAAACTTTACAGTCATGGTATTCTTTTTAGGTATAGCCCATGTCTGAGAGAATTAAAATAAGAATTGTACTGTTCTATTTAATATTTAAGCAGACATAATATGAAAATATGTTTAAACCTATATATTATAGTATTGCTACGGTGTCAGTCACTCGACACCTGAACCAAAAGGGGTGAACGGTTGCTTGATCGTGGCAGCATTGATTTATGTTTTAATGGGGATTGGGATGGGGGCAGGGTGAGTGTATTCCTCTTCAGTCATTGTAGAACATTGTGTCCCAAAACCAATGAGTTGTCATATTAGTACCCTTCCAGGACTGAGGATCCTTGCAGAGGTTCCATAATTTTTGAAGGGGCTGTTGCTGATCACATAGCTACAATAGTATAGATGAACGTGGAATGCAGCTGTGGAGCACTACAGAGCCTCGCATTGAAATCTCACTGACAAAATTCAGCGGAGGGCTCAGAGCTCCATTTAGCCTGCCTTGGTGATTACTACTCACTCATTTAAAAAGATAACTAAGTAAGAATTTGAATAGATGGCATTGGTGAGATGGTATGGGAAAAATAACCTCATGATTGATCAGTAGAGGAGCACCTGCACATTGGCAGAGCGGGCTCATTTTTCTGAAGTGGGAATTTTCACCCTCTTTCTAACACTACCGGTGCAGTACCTATGATGGCCTGGGGAGGGTTTCATATGCTATTTTTTAAATGCCGTAGTTCTCTTTGCTAGAGACCAACCTCTAGAAGAAATAACCTAGGTAAATCACGCCTAAAGAATATTGTATCCTTAATGATATGGTAGATGAGTCTAAAACTAGCAAGCAATATTTGTCTGAAATTTGCTTCGTTCCACTTTGTATCCTGTCACATTGCTTCCTCTATGCTTGCTTATTTAATTCCGTATATTCCAGTTTCCTCTATTTTGCCACTCAGTGGAGGATGACTAGTACGATTCACTGGACATAACTAAGTGCCTCACTAGTTTCAATGCAGCTTGCCAAACTGAGCAACTTTTTTTTTTAACCTGTATTATGTATTGCTTCTGAAGCTTCATTTTTCAAACACCTTAATTTATTGTGAACTTTTGGGATAGTTCCACATTCAAGAAATTGGTTTTTTGGATTCACTTTTAAGTGGTGTTGAGGCAAAAAAAATACTGTCAGCCTTGATAGTCTTGAGTAGCTGAGCAGTTTGAGGCTGTCTGGTCTATTCCTGGTCCTATTTGTAATGTAAGCTTAGCTCAAGTCAAAATTGTGTCCCCTTTTCTGGGTTGACTTGTAAAATGAAAAGCCGATCCTTGCAAAAACCTTAATTATTTTAACCCCGTCATTATTTTAGTCCATTCAACTCAAACCATCTCATCTCTGGAATATAACATATGTATTCACATTGTCCTAATAATTCTGGCACATTTGTTGTGCCATTCAATTTGGGAACTTCTTATTAAAGTATTTTGGGAACATCACCCTGGGCAAGGTATCACCAAAGGCAAAATACCCAAAATGGAAAGAAATAGTTAAGCTATCCTGGTAGCTACAGGAAGATGTGAGGGAGGAGACAGCTGTAATTCAGTAATTGACAATGTTGCAATATTTTTGTTTCTCGAATGGTGGTGCTAGAGCACACTTAACTGTCTTATTCCCCCTGCTGCTCTCACCATTATTCCGACATACCAGGAAAAAGTGTCAGTGAGTATAAAGGCTGTGTGCCTTCCCGTCTCTGCCTCTCTGCATTTTTGTTTTTTTGTGCTCATCAGTCCTGGTATCAGCAATGCTTTCATGAAATAAGGAAATAGCAGCAGTTGTATCCCTTGCAATTGGCTTCCAACAATGCTGGAAGTTTCTTAATCGTGAGTTCTGACACTCTATGACCATCCAGTTCTATGACTATCCATCCCCTTTTTATTTTGTTATCGTTGGAGCCATCAAGAGTCCTTGGGTCCTTGTCATGTTTAGCTGAGACAGATACATGACTCCTTTTTAAAAGCTTGTATTGCCCAAAAGGAATATTATCAAGTGCACTAAGCCTTTCTATCAATTCATTCTGCCCTACTTGTATTTGGGTTGCTGTTTAAACTGAACAAATAAATTAATAGCAGTATCCAGACTTGTGGATTCTTAGCACTTAGGGGAAAAAACTTGCATTGTATTTTGCTTCCTTCAAAATAACCAAAAGAGCCATTACTCCCTCCCATCCCTGACAAGTAACCGCTGCTCCTTTTTAAGGTCTGCTTGGAGAGATTTGGTTATCCTGCATCCCAATATCCCCAACCTGAAGATAAATGAACCAACAGTCTTCCTTTTAGTGGGGTTGATTGCACTGTGACTGGTAGATTTCTGCAGTCGGCTTCACTGGTATTACTTCAGGGGAAGTGCAGTGGAAATGGTGTTTAAGCTAGAAAAAGAGGTCGGAGAGGGCACTGTGCATGGGATATGAACTTCATTGGGGAAGCTCAGAAAAAAAACCTCTGCTCTAAATTAAATCTGATCATACTAATTGCAGTACTGCTTTGTTTCAATCTTGTATACCTCTTCTGTTGAAGCCCACATCCCAGTGCCTTTTCAACTGTTTTGTTCCCTCTGAGCTAACCTTTATTGATGCCTGAAATAAAAATGGAAAATACTGGAAATACTCAGTAGGTCAGGCAGGGTCTAAGGAAAAACAGTTAAAATTTCAGGCCATTGGCCCTTCATCAGAATTGCCAACCTCGATTTGAGTCCATTGATTGTTTACCCCTTGGCAGATCTGCATTTTGACTGTACCCCATCTTTTGTTCTGAATTAGCAAATGTATTTCCTTGCACTTCATTGTGCTATGCATTTCCCTTTGTTCCACCATTTAATCTATCCTGTACTTTGTTCAAATGTCCACTTTTCAGGGACTGCAGCGTCTCAAGAAAGCGGCTGGTAAAGGGTGATTATGGATGGGCAATAAATGCTGGCCTAGCCAGTGATTCCCCCTTCCCATAAAGGAAGAAAAAAAATATTAGTGCCAAGATGGTGTTTTACATACCTTTTGACTGTGGGAGGATTGCAGCAGAGTCTGTCTTTGCCCATCATCTCAATTTAGAGGGGTGTTTGGGAATACCTTTTTGAGTTCAAGGGTACAGTGTTTAATGGGTGATTTGGGGTCACCTGCCTGTTATAAATAAATCTGTCCCGATTTTCATTTCCAGTTTCTCCACAAGGACAACGGTAGCCTGTTTATTCGACACTGTGTCTTTCTAAATAACACTTTGTCCATTGTCGTGTTATGATTGCCTGAGGATATCGGAGGGAAATTTTAGATAATATTTATTCCCTTAGAACATAGAACATTACAGCGCAGTACAGGCCCTTCGGCCTTCGATGTTGCGCCGACCTGTGAAACCACTCTAAAGCCCATCTACACTATTCCCTTATCGTCCAAATGTCTATCCAATGACCATTTGAATGCTCTTGGTGTTGGTGAGTCCACTACTGTTGCAGGCAGGGCATTCCACGCCCTTACTACTCTCTGAGTAAAGAACCTACCTCTGACATCTGTCCTATATCTTTCTCCCCTCAATTTAAAGCTATGTCCTCTCGTGCTAGACATCACCATCCGAGGAAAAAAGCTCTCACTGTCCACCCTATCTAATCCTCTGATCATCTTGTATGCCTCAATTAAGTAACCTCTTAACCTGCTCTCTAACGAAAACAGCCTCAAGTCCTCTGCCTTCCCTCATAAGATCTTCTCTCCATACCATTCTGGTAAATCTCCTCTGCACTCTTTCCAGTGCTTCCACATCCTTCCTATAATGTGGCGACCAGAATTGCACGCAATACTCCAAATGCGGCCGCACCAGAGTTTTGTACAGCTGCAACATGACCTCATGGCTCTGAAACTCAATCCCTCTACCAATAAAAGCTAACACACCGTACGCCTTCTTAACAACCTTCTCAATCTGGGTGGCAACTTTCCGGGATCTATGTACATGGACACCGAGATCTGTCTGCTCATCCACACTACCAAGAATCTTCCCATTAGCCCAGTACTCTGTCTTCCTGTTATTCCTTCCAAAACGAATCACCTCACACTTTTCTGCATTAAACTCTATTTGCCACCTCTCAGCGCAGCGCTGCAGCTTATCTATGTCCCTCTGTAACCTGTAACAGCCTTCCGCACTGTCCACAACTCCACTGACTTTAGTGGCATCTGCAAATTTACTCACCCATCCTTCTACGCCCTCCTCCAGGTCATTTATAAAAATGACAAAACAGCAGTGGCCCCAAAACAGATCCTTGTGGTATACCACTAGTAACTGGACTCCAGTCTGAACATTTCCCATCAACCACCACCCTTTGTCTTCTTCCAGCTAGCCAATTTCTGATCCAAACTGCTAAATCACCCTGAATCCCATGCCTCTGTATTTTCTGCAATAGCCTACCGTGGGGAACCTTATCAAACGCTTTACTGAAATTCATATACACCTCATCAACTGCTTTACCCCCATCCACCTGTTTGGTCACCTTCTCAAAGAACTCAATAAGGTTTGTGAGGTACGACCTACCCTTCACAAAACCGTATTGACTTTCTCTAATCACATTATTCCTTTGCAGATGATTATACATCCCATCTCTTATCAACCTTTCCAAGACTTTGCCCACAACAGAAGTAAGGCTCACTGGTCTATAGTTACTGGGGTTGGCTCTACTCCCCTTCTTGTTGTGCCCCGTGTGTTTTTTTTACTTTCTCTGCCAGGAAATTATATAACGGCAGGAGTAGGACATACCTAGTTATGACATTTCAGCTGTCAGGAATTGGGAGGTGACTTGAAGGACGGGCTGTTCTTTCTTTGCCTGTCAGCAATCTTGTATGCAAGTGATTGGAAATGAAAATTGGGACTGATGCACAGCGGGTGGCCTGACATGGGCCAAAGTCAAAATTACTCCCCCCACACTTTTTAACAAAAAATTCATAGCTCAGGGTTTCAGAGGCCAAGTTCAGTGCTTAGATAACTGTTCTGGCTGAGGTAAACAAACTCATCACTGATTCGGGAATTAACCTTGTACTCTATACATGCTCAATACCGCAGTGGATTCATACTTAGCTGATCAGTAAGCAGTCATATCTATATATTGAATTGGCCATGGAAGCAAAGGTCCACGTTGATTCTGATCTGTCTGCCAGTGCTGCTGGTTAATGTACTTGGTACTGATATTGTATTGCGTCTCCTTTTAAAGGCAAACGGATGCAAGTTGAGCTCTCCAAGAGTCGGCTGCGGATGCAACCCGGGATGGGCGAAAAAAACGGCTGTTTCCGCTGCGGTAAAGAAGGCCACTGGTCTAAAGAGTGTCCCAAAGATCGCGGTGGTCTCGATGGCAATTTTGATGGCGGCTTCTCACGCGATTACATAGATCCCTATTCGATGACCGCGCGGCCTATAACCGGGTACGGAGAGCGCCCTCTTTACGACGAGCGATACGGGGTCGTCGATTACTACGAGAAGTATCGGGCAGGAACATACGGAGCCGTGGGAGATCCTTACGGACGGGCAGCTCCTTTTTCGCCACTCGGCACTTCCCTGCGAGATCGTATCGCCGCTGCGGTAAATCCATATGAGCGGCGGCCACTGACGACTCCCACTACCTATTTTGGTCGCGACCGGAGCCCTTTAAGACGTCCACCACCCATGCCGGCCTTGAGCACTGGATATGGGTTTGAGCGCACAACAGTTTCTGCAACTGTGTATGACCCTGCAAATTCGGCAGCAAGAGATCCATACGCTACAGCTCAGTACTCTGCAGCTCAGTACTCTGCCGCGCAGTATTCTGCCAGCCAGTACTCTGCCGCCCAGTACTCTGCCGCCCAGTACACTGCTGCTGCCGCAGCTGCCGCCCAGTACTCTGCCGCCCAGTACTCTGCATACTAACTGGAAAGGTGAGGTTGATTTATCTATGATAAGGCAGTCAGTATTCTCATTAGTTATAGAAACGTCTACCTCATTCAAGCACTTATAAAAAGGAGTTACGATCAATCCTACCCTTTTTGCATGTATCTTATCCAGATCCCTGCCACTTGTTTTTGTTTTCTGCCCGGTGTCGAGGACCCGGGTTCGATCCTGGACACGGGTATGACCGTGTGGAGTTTGCACATCCTCCCTGTTTCTGCGTTGGCCTACCCCCACAACCCAAAGATGTGCAGGGTAGGTGGATTGGCTATACTAAATTGCCCCTTAATTGGGAAAAGAATATTGGAAATGTTTTTGTTTTTTTTGTGCTGGGGGGGGGGGGGGGTTACCATCATTGTGATTGATAATCTCTAAATCACACTGCTAACAAATCCACAGATAAAGAGTTTGCACTTGCCTGGTGTGGAAAACACACACTTTCCTTGTGAGGACAGAACTAATGTGTAGTTTGCAAAGTGCTAAGGTGGAAGAAACCTGAAATGTCCATAGAGGCACTGCTGGATTTTGGTTAGATAAAACTATAATGTGCTACAATAGAGCACTAGTATGCTTCCTGCTGTCTGTCCAACTAATCTAAAGGCTAATCTACTCACCAGTCTTTGCATGGTTATTTGGAATAAAGTAGGAGCAATACCAGACTCTGGTGGCAGTTCTGTTAGTAGACCAGACTGGCCAGCCAAACATTAGGCCTGCTTTAGGGTACTGTGGACCTCCTGGTTCAATCTGAATCTTCCATTGCCAGGCACATCTTGGAGGAAACCACTCCGTAGAGACAGAATTATGTTTCCTTTGTTCACTCGAGTCAGTGTGCAACTGATTCTCAAGTTGAGAAAACTCCCATGTAAAGAATAATGGTGGCCTATTGTGCAGGGCAGCCAAAGGTTAGAAAGAGGATGAACAAAGGTACGCAACATTGGGCTGTAGTGGTTAGGTGAGACTAAGATAATGCTTTAAAATCCTGTAAAGAAAGTATTTGATTGTGACTGAGGGGTTAGGTAGAGTAATAGTGGGTTAAAAGGAACCAGGAGGTTTTTAGAAGCACATATTGGCTGTTGGCCTATTTGTTCAGAATTCGACATTTCTCCGCAATTGAGCAGTACCTTGTTTAACAACTCTCCACGATGCAGTTTATTCAGCATTTTTAATCCCTCCATATGTAGGTTGCTGAGAATAAGAGCCAGTTAATCTGTGCACTTTAAAGTCCAGTCGTGCCCATGCTCAAACATTCCAACAGTTACTGGATTGCAGTCAAACACATGTTCCCTGATTGATATTTTAAAATGTTCCCTCTTTTACAAACACAGGAATTCCAAGGTCAGCTGGAGTGCTCTGACTTCCAGTGGGGTGAGATCAACTTACTTGGCACAGAGCTGGGAGAGACATGGAACCTCCTTTCCCTAAATAGCTCAATATTATAGTAAAGGACTTGAGCCATGCGAGGCAGTGAATAATGCGCATGTGGCCACATTAATACTTAAGAGAACAAGAGAGAAGTAAAACTTCGAGGGGTGTGCAAAATACTGAGAGAAGTAAAACATGGGGGGGCGGGGGGTGCAAAATACTGAAAAGCTTTTCCCAATTCGCTTCTGAACAGGTAAATACTTGGCTTTATAATTATAATCTCTCTCAGTTAAATGGATGTGCATATGATACTGATTTTCTTTGGGATGGAGGGGTGTCCAAATCAAAGAAGATCAAAACATAAAAGTTACTGGGAACCTGAAATTTAAAAAATACGTGTGCTGGAAACCCACAAGTTTACAAATCAGTGGCCTAAAGCAAAATAAAGGAGTGAATATCTGGTGGATGTCAGTTTTAGGCTAGTAGACATTAAATAGGCAAGCACAGTAGCGTGAACTCACTGACCAGAAGGTTCGGAGCTCAGTCCTTGTTTTGTGTGGGGTTTGTTGATCTCTAGTATGGCACTGTTAAAGGAACTTCAATTAGTTTTAAGTGCCCTTGCAATAAGGGAGGAGGTGGAGATGCTGCCCTCTTTCCCCCACCTCCCCACTGCTTGATGGTAATCCAGTGCTTCTGCTGGAATGTGTTGCAGCTGTTTGTGCAGAGTCTGCATGTTCTCCCCGTGTCTGCGTGGGTTTCCTCTGGGTGCTCCGGTTTCCTCCCACAGTCCAAAGATGTGCAGGTTAGGTGGATTGGCCATGCTAAATTGCCCTTAATGTCCAAAAAGGTTAGATTGGGTTACGGGTATAGGGTTGAGGAGTGGGCTTAGGTAGGGTGCCCTTTCCAAAGGCCGGTGCAGACCCGATGGGTCGAATGGCTTCCTTCTGCACTGTAAAATCTATGAAGGCATGTCAAATTAGGCTTTTCTGTGGTTGAATGCCATACCAGCACTTGAAATTTAGGCTTGCGTTTGAACAGATCAAGGAACAGATAGTAATCCTGAACTGTGCTGCAATAAGACTCGTGCCCCAAGCAGTTGAACCTCGTGCCAATTTCAGATATCTCAAATACAATTGATGCTCCCTGATTCTGAGCTGGAAGGTGTCTTGCAGGTGGTGTATCTGATGGTTGGGAACTGTTTTTTTTTAGCCCAGTGAGAACATGCTTAATGTCCAAACCTTCATTCTGTGCTGTCATTTGTTCGCCAAAAAAAAAACACCTGGTTGTTGGTTTTACCTAGTGGTAGAATCAAAACATCCGAGTGATTTGTTGCCACTTGTAGCAGGTAATGGGTCAGCAATCGGTTCATTGATTGGAAGTTTCAGATATGTTGCAAGTTGATGCCAAGCAGACTTTGTTAATTTCACACATTACCGGCTGATGGTCATTTCACTTTCATTGGTTTAAGCTAGAGCGCTGTTCAGAAGTGTTACCATAACCGTGACACTAAATGTTTGAGGTGCCACTAGATCCAGGTCAAATCTGCTAACTTGGTACAGCCTGAACCTCCGTCTGGGACCCATGTGACCGAGCTACTCACTGGGTTAACACGCTAAGCTCCATGCAAATTAACTTTATGAACTGGGGAAATGGAATATAGGCACTCATCATATTAATTAGCAATAATATGCCCACCTCCCTCAGCTCAAGTATTTTTAAAAGGAAGTCACGTTTGTTGTTGGAATCTCTTTGCATTCCTTAACTGAACCACTTCCTGTAGAATATTCATGTACTGAGAAATGGTACTCTTTAAAGATTAACGGTCTCTCCTGCAGACGGTGTCTGGGAAAATTGATCACAGTTGTGCAGCAGGACTTGAACATTGGAAAATAGGTGTTTCGACTCCTTTCTAATTGCGCCTGTCACTATTGGTGTATATGTACTGCAGGATGGGTTCTAATATCAGTAATCCAAATTGGTATGTCGTCCTGTCCTGTGTGCTGCTGCCAATTATGTGCAACTGCCAATTATATATCATGGCTCTGAATAGATTTTCTGGCTGGCTTCGGGCAGGGAATGGAGCCCAAATCGTGAGGTGCCGTGTTTTAAGTGGTGTGCACCCATGCGGTGATGCGTTGAAAGGCCTGTTTTTAATCAATCTGCAATGTCCCTTCTTTCGCAGGTTTGCTTTGCATCGTGACGAGAGCCGCGGGTCCCTTGGTACGTGCAGAAACTCGGGTCATATGTTTTGCTTATTGGTTTTAGCGTGGAAGATATTAGCGAGACACTAAATCTAAGTATCGGTGTTAATTAGCTGCTGATTCAACTATCTTCTCAACAAACTGCCGACCAAGTATCTTTTAAGTTTTTTTTAAGTTTAATTTCTCTTTCTGGGTTGTTGCTTTGTGTTTGGTGGGAATGGCTCATGTAATTGTCAGTCGTTTAAACCTGAAGCGTTTGGATTTCCTGTAATATGATTTACAATAAAAGATGAGTATTCAGCCTGAGCGTGTTGCGTCCATGTGAATCTTCAATATTGACCCGGTGGCCTGTGCAGATACTGTGCAGAATAATTATCTCATTTATTTATAAACAATTTCAATTGGCAGTATGTGCTTGGCCTCTGGTCTGTACGTGAGTTTGCTGTACCAGATCGCCTGATTTATGTCAGGTGCAATTTCAGGAACCGGGAACATTGTTGTCTTGTCTGACAAGGATGTTTATTTTTCACAATTAATTCCATCTAATTGCCCCACCCTTTCATCCCTTTTACTTTCAGCAATCCGTTTACCTACCTCATGATCCATTGGCTATTTCAATAATGGTAACTGAGAAAAATTAACTGCCTATCTATTACTTATTGCTAGGAAATGACTTCCTCATAAGCATGTGCGTGGATGTTAGACAGGTGCAGAATATGCTTGGCTACAAAATCACCCACTATTGATTAATCTGTCAACGCAGTCTGGACGTGTGGGTGAAGAATAATTACTTGGATACATGGAACAGTACGACAGAAATAATCAATCCCTTCAGCAGAACAAGGAAGGTGAAATGGGAGAGGAGAGTGATTAATAAGTTGTTGCGAGATTCTTAGTGCTCTTCGTAACCTAACACTACAGTGCACTTCCATTAATAAGCTGTTCTTCCTGAGGAACTAAAACAACATTGTGTGTTCAATGAGGTGAAAGATCATAAAGTAAAAACTATTTTGTTTTTAATGTGCACATTGTTAAACTCAATTTATCTTTGCTATACTTTTGATATATTCAAATTGTACACTAGCCTTCAAAATAATAATCTTTATTGTTGTCACGAGTAGGCTTACACTGCAGTGAGGTTACTGTGAAAAACGGTTATAAAAAAAACAAAATAGATGCTGAACATCTGAAATTACAGAAATGTTGGAGACACACAAATCAGGCAGCACCTTTGAGGATAAAAGTTAGGCTCATAAAATCAAACTTCCAACAAATATTTTTTTCAAATGCATGAGTGAGTAGTGTGCAAGCTTTGCATCATATAATGTATAAAAGTTGATTTTGATTGGAACAATATGGCTTAAGTTGTTTTTGGCAGTGGGTGATTTTGAGATGATGCACCAATAATTTAATTACCATCCTTTTGAAGAATGGAGGAATGCTGAGTTGCTGTCTTTCTATTTTGTTTATAGATTGGGGACAGCAGGTTAGGCAAAGGGCATTGGGAACTGTTCTAACTGGTATATGGCATCACTGAATGCCTTACTGTGTTTGGACACTTATAAATTAATTTCTCATAACGTTTCTCTGCTACTCTACCAGAGCGGTTAACCATTTAAATTGCATCTTAGTTTTCTAGATCATGGGGAAGAAAATATATTACATTTATGCTTGCACTTGCATAATGGTTAGAATTGGTGTATGTTCCCATGGAGGTAAATTAAAAGCTCACTTACACCTGAAGGTTCTATCACAATTTATTGTTTCTGTGTTTATTTTATGAATTAAGTTGCTTTGGAAATTTGTTGGCCCTAAAGCTACGCTTTGGAAGAATGGGACATTGTAAATTGTGTTCTCTCTTTGTTGACTTTCCTTTTTAACTCTGCTGTCATCAACCCTCTCCTCAAAACCTGAGACCCCCTTCACCCATGCAAACAGCCATCCCATCTTCAATTTCCATTTCATCTTCCAAAGTCCTTGAACATGTTGTTTCAGCCCAGTTCCATTCCCATCCTTCCAGAACTCCATGTTTGAGTTCCTACAATCCTGCTTTGTGCTCATGCCACAGTACCGAAATGGCTCTTGTTGAGATTGCAACTGTCATCCTAAGTAACTGTAACAAAGATAAACTTCCCCTTCGTGACTTGTTTGCAGCAGTTTTTAAAAATATATTTAGTGCCCATTTTTTTTTTCCAATTAAGGGGCAATTTAGCATGGCCAAACAAAGGACAATACAGCACAGGAACAGGCCCTTTGGCTCCACATAGCCTGTACCGGTCATGATACCAACCATTGCAAAAACCCTCGGCACTTCTGCGTATCCCTCTATACCCATTCTATCCATGTGTATGTCAAGATGCCTTTTGAACGCAGTTAACGTATCTGCTTCCACAACCTCTCCTGGCAACGCGTTCCAGGCACTCGTCAGACTCTGTTTTAAAAAAAAAACACCTGCCTCGCACATCTCCTCTAAGCTTTGCCCCATGGACCTTAAATCTATGCCCCCTGGTGACTGATGCCTCCACCCTGGGAAAGAGTGCCTGCCCTTCCACTCTGTTCATGCCCCTCATAATCTTGTAGACCTCTATCAGGTCACACTGCAACCTCTGTCTTTCAATGAAAACAGCCGAAGTCTATTCAGCCTCCACATAGCTAACATCTTCCAGACCAGGCAACATCCTGGTTAACCTCTGCACCCTCTCCAAAGCCTTCACATCCTTCTGGTAGTGTGGTGACCAGACTTGTGCGCAATATTCCAAGTGTGCTCGTACCAAGGTTCTATACAACTGCAGCATGACTTGCCAGTTTTTATACTCTGTGCCCCATCCAATGAAGACGAGCATTCCATATGCTTTCTTGACTACCTTGTCCACTTGTGTTGCCACCATAAAGACCTGAGGACCAGCATGTCCAGATCTCTATATTCCTAAGCGTTTTACTATTTATGGTATATTTCCTTCCTGTTAGATCTACCAAAATGCATTACCTCACATTTATCCGGATTAAACTCCATTTGCCATTTCTCTGCCCAAGTCCCCAACCTATCTTATGTCCTGTTGTATCTTCTGACAATCCTCAACACACCTAACCTTTGGGTTGTGGGGCTGAAACCCATGCAGACACGAGGAAAATGAGAACATAAGAACTAGAAGCAGGAGTAGGCCACCTGGCCCTTCGAGCCTGCTCCGTCATTCAGTGAGATCATGGCTGATCTTTTGTGGACTCAGCTACACTTTCCCGCCCGAACAACATAACCCTTTATTCCTTTAGTCATCAAAAAATTATCTATATTTTTCTTGAAAACGTTTAATGAAGGAGCCTCAACTGGTTCATTGGGGAGGGAATTCCATAAGATTCATAACCCTTTGAGTGAAGAAGTTCTTCCTAAGCTCAGTCCTAAATCTACTTTCCCTTATCTTGAGGCTATGCCCCGTAGCTCTGCTTTCACCCGCCAGAATGTGTAAACTCCACACGAACAGTGACCCAGGGCTGGGATTCAAACCTGGGTTCTCAGCGCTGTAGGCAGAAGTGCTAACCACTGTGCTGCATGCCACCCACCTTTGACACAGTTGATCACATCCTTCAATGCCTCTCGCTGGGTGATACTGCTCTCACCTGGTTTCATTCTTATATATTGAATTTACCCAGAGAATAATTGGCAGTAACTCCTATTCCTGTGTCATGACGTCTGATGTCACCCCACTGGATCTGTCCTATTTTCCATCTACATGCTATACATTGGCGTGACATCATCTGAATGCACAATATTAGTTTATATATGATGATACCCAGCTCTACCCTACCATCATGTATCTCCGCTGTTCCTAAATTATCTTACCTTGGGCTAAAAGCTAATCCAATTTATTGAAGTGCAGTTGACAGAATCAACAAGAGAAGCGTTAGCAAACAAAAAACTATAGGGGCCTCACGGTAGCATGGTGGTTAGCATCAATGCTTCACAGCTCCAGGGTCCCAGGTTCGATTCCCGGCTGGGTCACTGTCTGTGTGGAGTCTGCACGTCCTCCCCGTGTGCGCGTGGGTTTCCTCCGGGTGCTCCGGTTTCCTCCCACAGTCCAAAGATGTGCGGGTTAGGTGGATTGGCCATGCTAAATTGCCCGTAGTGTAAGGTTAATGGGGGGATTGTTGGGTTACGGGTATACGGGTTACGTGGGTTTAAGTGGGGTGATCATTGTTCGGCACAACATCGAGGGCCGAAGGGCCTGTTCTGTGCTGTACTGTTCTATGTTCTATATACAATGGTATTTGGGCCAGATGCCCTGGAGCTTAGTCAATGAGTTTGAAGGTATGTCTTAAAGTGGGTGAGAGATTTGGGGTGGGGGGTGGGTAGGCCTTGTGGAGGAATTCCAGAGTTTGCGGCAGAACTGACATTTTAAAACTAATTTTACTCAAAAGCTAACGGCAATATTTAAAACAAGGGAATGAATGTGAAAGATGAGGGCACTGAGGGTGGAGCAATTAAAATTTGGGATGCGCAAGAGGCCAGAGACAAAGAGCACAGATATCTCTGAAGATTGTTGGATGGGCATGGGGAACAGGAGGCCGAGGAGGAATTTGAAAATATGGCTGAGGATTTTTAAACCGATGTAGGTCAGCGAGTACAGGGGTGGTGGGTGAACAGGACTTGATCCGAGTAGGGATAGGGCAATAGAGTTTTGGTTGAACCCAAGTTTATGAAGGGTGAGACATGGGAAAGCTGCCAAGAATGTATTGGAATTGCAAAATCTAAGGAATCGAAAAGGTATAGATAATGTTTTAGTAACAAGTGGTGAGGTTCTACAGGGGTCATGGTTAAATCAAGCAAAATTGTTTTAAGATTTCTCACCTGCACTTTAAAACAAAACTTTTCTTGGGATATGGTCATTGCTGGCAAGGCAGCATTCTTTGCCCATCTCGTTGCCCTTTAGGTGGCACAATGGCAACGGTTCTCTTAAGTTATTGGCAATGGGTTTTTTTTTTGTTGGGGTGTAGGTGGGCAGCAGGGTAGCATGGTGGTTAGCATAAATGCTTCACAGCTCCAGGGTCCCAGGTTCAATTCCCGGCTGGGTCACTGTCTGTGTGGAGTCTGCACGTCCTCCCCCTGTGTGCGTGGGTTTCCTCCGGGTGCTTCGGTTTCCTCCCACAGTCCAAAGATGTGCGGGTTAGGTGGATTGGCCATGCTAAATTGCCCGTAGTGTCCTAATAAAAGTAAGGTTAAGGGGGGGTTGTTGGGTTACGGGTATAGGGTGGATACGTGGGTTTGAGTAGGGTGATCATGGCTCGGCACAACATTGAGGGCCGAAGGGCCTGTTCTGTGCTGTACTGTTCTATGTTCTAATAGTGAGGCTATTATTTATTGCCTATTATTGGTTAGACAGTAGTTGGTGGATCTGATGTTTGACACTTAATGGAGCACTTAAAAGGCAGCCACTTTGATGTGAGACTGGAGGCACATGTAGGCCAAACTGGAATCTTATAATAATGTGACCACTTCCTCAGCACATTGCTTGCTTTTATTTCAAGATTGTTGACATAAATGGGTAGAGTACTGTATCTGTTTATAATTTTGACCACCGCCAATGAAGGAACAATGATTATATGTTTAGAAAGATGTCAAACATGGAGAGGAACATGGGGGTGATGGTGTTCATGTTGCTTGCGCTTAAACTTTTAAGTAATGGCTCATGGGTTTGAGAGGTGCTGTCAGAGAAGCCTCCCCATAATCTGTAGATTTTGCAGTCTTTTTACATTTGCGAGGTCATTGGCCAAAGAAACCTGATGGCTGTAGCAATGTGATTGGATATAATGTCTGAACTTTGCCCTGTGCTGGATTAGCATTCCATTGTAAATGAATAATATTTCAAATTGAATAAAACCATTAGGATTAAAAAAAGAATAAAGCCAGCATGTAGATCTAGCTGCATCTGACTTCATGGTACCATTAACTCTATAAGATGTGAGTGGCAGTCTGTTACTTTTGAAAAAGATAATTTTCAAGGATGATTACATGCCCAGCGGGAATTGGGCAATAATAACTTTTAACGGAGCCTAAAATTAGTGTGGGTGCATGATCTCATACTGGCAGACGGTTTTGGTTAAAATTACTCTTCTAAATGTTGCATCCCTATCTACATCTCGAAATAACTGCTTCATACTGGGTGTGTGCGTCCTGCAAATATTAAACTCTTTAATGAAGGGTATGTAATTTCTCATGAATTGACTGGGTAAAAACAGTTCTTGAATATTGTGCTGTTTGCGATTTTGTGTCTTGATTTTTCTGTATTTAGTCATGAAATGTAACAGGACTTTTTGGCACGTTACCAAACAAACGCTTTTCAAAAAAAACAAGTTTATTGAAAATTTTCATTATAAACAAAATAATATAAAACAGTTAACCCAAGTTACAATATCAAAGAACAAGACAAACAAGCAAAAGCACAAATTAACTTAACCCCACAAAACTAAACTAAACCCCATGACAACTGGCGGTTACTCGCACTTTAAAAAAGGAAATTAATGGCTGCCACTGTAGGTAGACCATTTCTCCCAACCCCCTGATTGTCCTCTTAACCATCTCGAAGCGTTAAGAAGGAGGTCCCCAACCATGCTGAGGCACTGTGCGGAGTAAGATTCCTCCACCAGACCGGAACTTGCCTCTAGGCTATTAATGAGGCAACGGTGAGGACATTTCGGGAACACTTTCATTTTAATAGTCTGAACTTGCCAAGGACCGTAGAAGGTTGCCCCACTTCTTTAAGTCAGATTTGACACCATTAACCTGATTGCCCAATTGTTGATCCTGGATTTCCTGATAATGAAAGCTAGATCTGGCAAGGTGAAAAGGTAGCTTCTTAACCAAATTCAACTTATACCCAGGGAAGGAGCCAACTCCCAAGCCGCTTCATTATCTCATCCATAGTGGATACTGCCTTCGTAATGTAAAAAAGCAGATCATCCACGTATAAGGATGCCCTACACACCACCTCACCCCAACTTGACCCCTTCACTTACGAAAAGACCTCAGCGCTATGGCAAGTGGTTCTCTTGCCAAAGCAATCAGGAGCCGATGGACATCCCTGCCTCGTGCCCCTATTCAAGTGGAAAAGTAGCCAGAATTCAATGCATTCGTGCGAACACGAGCAGTGGGGGCCCTATACAATAAGTGAATCCAGGATATGAACTTCTGTCCAAATCTCCCAAGAATCTGAGATATTCCCATTCTAATCAAAAGCCTTTTCAGCATCCAGAGAAACAATCCCCTCCGGTTCAGGGGGAGAGGACAACATTTAACAGACGGCATACAATGGCCAACAATTGCCGACCCTCTGTGAAGCCTGTCTAGTCTTCTGAGGTCACCTCTGGGAGGCAGGGCTCCAACCGCTGTGCCAGCACTTCAGCAAGTAACTTATTGTCCACATTTAAAAGTGAAATATGT
This sequence comes from Scyliorhinus canicula, assembly GCF_902713615.1. Taxonomy (NCBI): domain Eukaryota; kingdom Metazoa; phylum Chordata; class Chondrichthyes; order Carcharhiniformes; family Scyliorhinidae; genus Scyliorhinus; species Scyliorhinus canicula. The sequence continues at coordinate 21,962,178 of NC_052158.1, read as the reverse complement.
TGTTATGACCCACACTGTTGGGTCCTTGTCTTTCTTAAGGATCAAGGAAATAGAGGTCTGTACAAGTGTAAAGGGCAACGGACCCCAGAATAAGGCATCGTCAAACATATCTAAAATTAGGGGTACCAATTGCTCCACAAACTTCTTATAAAACTGAATGGGAAAGCTATCAGGGCCAGGACCTTTACTTGTCTGCATCAACCCAATGCATTTCATAATTTACTCTGGGCTCAACAGGGATTCCTACTCTTCGCTTCTCCCCCTCCACAGTTGGGATGGATGATCCCTCCAAAAAAATCAGTCATGGCCGAACTCTCAATTGGGCTCTGATGTATAGAGATCCTGATAAAAGGTTTCAAAAGCTGCATTGACCTGAGGCGGGGCGGAAACCAGGCTACCACTAGGATCATGTACCTGTAGAATCTACGGCAGGCTGCCTGCTGTCTCAGTTGGTGACCTAAGAGGTGACTGGCCTTCTGCTCATGCATAAAATACACGCCTTGAATGTCGTTGATAATTTAAATTGAGTCTGCAGTTTTTTCCTACTTGCCAATATTTCTGGGGTTGGGGCAAGTAAGCACTGGTGGTCCAGCTCACAGTGGAGTCCATTAGCTTCTGCTACTCCGCCCTCACCGTCTTTACCATGTGCACTTTAGGAAATTATCTCCCCCACTGCAAAACAAATTAATTAATTAATTAAGTAGAGATGGCTGTGCAGGCGATATGCTGTAGCTGCATGATGTGGGAGCAGGCAGATCCCATTGTATGCTGCAATTACCACATCTGCAGCAAGTGTTGGTTGCTTGAGGAATTTAAGCTCGAGAGTTAATGAGTCTGAGCTTAGACACTGCGGCACATCCTTGAGTGGAAGAGTTACCTGGACGCTTTGTTTAAAGAGGTGGTCACACTCTGTAGATTAAGTACCTCAAATTCGGTCACTGGTCAGGGATAGCAGGGTGTGACTGCAAGTGAGGCAGGTCGAAGAATCCTGAATTCAGGAATGGAGGACCCTCCGCTCTTTCTTTTTTTTTTAAATAATTTTTATTGAAGAAATTTTTCAAAATACAAACATTTTAACCCCCCCTACATTTACATTTAAATTATGACAACACTAAGTCAAACCCCCCTACTTAACAAGAAAAAGAAAAAAGTCCCCCCCCCCCCCCTACTCGCGCGTCCCCCCCCCCCCCCCCCCCCCCCCCCCCCGCCGGCGAACCGACAGTCAGACCAACTTATCATTTCTAGCAGCGTCCTCGGGCAGGCCTTGCCCGTGCCACCACCGCTACCGTACTTCCTTCGTCTTTGTCCCCCCTCCCCTCCCCTCCCGGGTTGCTGCTGTCACGGCCTCAGTTTCTGTCTCTGATCCAAGAGGTCTAGGAAGGGTTGCCATCGCCTGAAAAACCCCTGCACCGACCCTCTCAGGGCGAATTTGATCCTTTCCAATTGGATGAAGTTTGCCATGTCGTTTAACCAGGTGTTAACACTCGGGAGGCCTTTCGTCCCTCCACTGAATCAGGATCCTCCTCCGAGCCACCAAGGACGCAAAGGCTAATATTCCAGCCTCCCTCGCCTCCTGTACCCCCGGTTCCACCCCAACCCCGAAGATCGCAAGTCCCCATCCTGGCTTGACCCTGGACCCCACCACTCTCGACACCGTCCCTGCCACCCCCTTCCAGAACTCCTCCAGTGCCGGACATGCCCAAAACATATGTGCATGGTTCGCAGGGCTTCCCGAACATCTAATACACCTGTCTTCACCCCCGAAAAACCGACTCATCCTTGTCCCCGTCATGTGGGCTCTATGCAGTACCTTAAATTGAATGAGACTTAGTCTCGCACATGACGACGACGAGTTGACCCTCTCCAGGGCGTCTGCCCATGTCCCGTCCTCTATCTGTTCCCCCAGCTCTAACTCCCACTTATCTTTCAGCTCCTCTACTGGTACCTCCTCCACCTCCTGCATAATCTTATAGATGTCCGAGATCTTCCCCTCCCCGACCCAGACCCCTGATAGCACCCTATCACTCACCCCCCTGTCGGGGAGCGCGGGGAACCCCGCTACCTGTCGTCTGGCAAATGCCTTCACTTGGAGGTACCTGAACGTGTTCCCCGGGGGGAGCCCAAATTTCTCCTCCAGCTCTCCCAGGCTCGCAAACCTCCCCTCTATAAACAAGTCCCTCAGTTGTCTAATACCCGCCCTCTGCCAGCTCTGGAATCCCCCTCCTGTGTTTCCCGGCGCAAATCTGTGGTTCCCTCTTAGTGGTGCCCCTATCAGACCTCCCACTTCCCCCCTGTGTCGCCTCCACTGCCCCCAGATCTTGAGGGTGGCCGCCACCACCGGGCTCGTGGTATACCTCGTGGGAGGGAGCGGCCATGGTGCCGTTACCAGTGCCCCTAAGCTTATGTTGCCGCAGGACGCCCTCTCCATGCGCTTCCAGGCTGCCCCCTCCCCTTTCATCATCCACTTTCGTACCATCGATGTATTTGCCGCCCAGTAATATCCTGAAAGGTTGGGTAACGCCAGCCCTCCACTATCCCTACTCCGCTCCAAAAAGACCCTTCTAACTCTCGGGGTGCCATGTGCCCACACATACCCCATGATACTACTCGTTACCTTCTTGAAAATGGCCCTGGGGAGGAAGATGGGCAGACACTGGAACAAAATCAAGAACCTCGGGAGGACCGTCATTTTAACTGACTGCACCCTCCCTGCCAGCGACAGCGGCACCATGTCCCACCTCTTAAACTCCTCCTCCATCTGTTCCACCAGTCTGGAAAAGTTCAACTTGTGGAGGGTCCCCCAGTTCTTTGCCACCTGCACCCCCAAATACCTAAAACTTTTAACTGCTCTTTTGAAGGGGAGCCTCCCAATTCCCTCCCCTTGGTCTCCCGGGTGTATTACAAAGACCTCACTTTTCCCCAGATTTAATTTATATCCCGAAAAGTCCCCGAACTCCGCTAGTATCCCCATTACCTCCGGCATTCCCCCCTCCGGGTCTGCCACATACAACAACAAATCATCCGCATAGAGCGAGACCCGATGTTCCTCCCCTCCCCTTGTCAGTCCTCTCCACCCCCCTGAACCCCTAAGGACCCTCCGCTCTTGACCTTGTGCAACATGTATGAGGGACTTGCTCCCTGTGCAGATGAGGAAAAGGACTGTAGGGAGGATGAGCTAGCCGACACCTGCTCTGCGGTACAGGAAGCTATTCGTGGGGGAGCAAAAAGACGAGTGGTAGTTGTTGGCGATTCTATAATTAGGGGTATTGATAGCATCCTTTCTCAGTAGGTCGCATGGTATGTTGCCTGCCCGGTGCCTGGGTGATTTGGATTTTGTTTATTGTCACGTACCGAGGTACAGTAAAAAGTATTTTTTTGTGAGCAGCTCAAAAGATCATTAAGTACATGAAAAAAAAATACATAATAGGGCAACACAGGGTACAAAATGTAACTACATAACACCGGCATCGGGTGAAACATACAGCGGTGTAGTGTTAAATCTGGTCAGTCCATAAGGGAGTCTGGTAACAGTGGGGAAGAAGCTGTTTTTGAGTCTTTGTGTGTGTTCGCAGGCTTTTGTATCTCCTGCCCAATGGAAGAAGTTTGAAGAGTGAGTAAGCCGGGTGGGAGGGGTCTTAATTATCCAGGCAGCGGGAGGTATAGATGGAGTCGATGGATGGGAGGCAGGTTTGTGTGATGGACTGGGTTCACAACTCTGTTTCTTCGATTCTTGGGCCGAGCAGTTGCCATACCAGGCTGTGATGCAGCCAGGTAGGATGCTTTGTATGGTGCATCTGTAAACGTTGGTAAGAGTTAATGTGGACATGCCCAATTTCCTTAGTTTCCTGACGAAGTATGGGCGCTGTTATGCTTTCTTGGTGATAGCGTTACCCTGGGTGGACCAGGACAGATTTTTGGAGATGTGTACTCCTAGGAATTTGAAGCTGCTAACCATCTCCACCTTAGCCCTGTTGATGCTGACAGGGGTGTATACAGTACTTTGCTTACTGAAGTCAATGACCAGAGGGACATCTCTGACCGGCTTGAAAGGATATTGGAGTAGGAGGGGAAGCATCCAGTCGTTGTGGTCCACATTGGGACAAACAACATGGGCAAGACTAGGAAAGAGGACCTGGTGAGGGATTATCAGGCACTAGGAACTAAATTACTGAACAGGTCCTCGAGGGTTATAATCTCTGGATTACTACCTGAGCCACCTGTGAATTAGCATAGAGATGAGAAAATTAAGGATGTAAACACGTGACTAAAGGAGTGGTGCGGGAAAGAGGGGTTTCATTTCATGGGGCATTGGCATCAGTATTGGAACACGAGGGATCTGTAACGTTGGGGTGGTCTTCATCTGAACCAATTTGGGACCAGTGTTCTCACGGAAAGGATAAATAGGGTGGTCACAAGGACTTTAAACCAGAAAGTGGGGGGAGGGAAGATTAAAACTATGGGAAGTTTAATGGTTAATGGTAAGCAAAGCAGCAGGTTAGAACGTGGGTTCAACTACATAGAAAATTATGAAAAAGTTAAAGGGAAGAAGAACTCGGATGTATTAATGGGGTTGTTAGTATTCAAAAAGAAGCTTAAAAAAAACTAGTCTCAGGAAATTTTACCTCAATGCTCATAGCGTTTGAAACAAGGTAAATGAAGTTACAGCACAAATCGCGAATGAGTACAATTTAGTGGCCATTACAGAGACATGGTTGCAGCGCAGTCGTGACTGGGAGTTAAATATCCAGGGGTATCAGACTATTCGGAAGGACAGACAAGAATATAAGGGAGGTGGTGTAGCTCTGATATTTAAGGATGATATCAGGGCAGTAGTGAGAGATGATATAGGTTCTATAGAGAAAAGGGTTGAACCCATTTGGGTGGAAATTAGAAGTAGGAGTAAAGGTCACTGCAGGCATCGTCTAGAGGCCACCAAATAATAATATCACAGTGGGGCGAAAATAAACAAAGAAATGATTGATGCATGTAAAAATGATATGGCAAATATCATGGGGGATTTTAATCTACATATCATTTGATCAAACCAACCCAGTCACGGCAGCCTTGCGGAAGAGTTCATAGAATGTATCTGCAATAGTTTCCTCGAACAGTATGTAATGGATCGCAAGCTACCAGAGATCAGGTCCTGTGTAATGAGACAGGAATAATTAATCTCATAGTTAGGGATACTCTCGGAAGGAGTGACCATTCTTTGGTTGAATTTAAAATACAGATGGAGGGTGACAAAGTAAAATCCAATATCTTTGTGCTTAAACAAAGGAGACTATAATGGGATGAGGGAGAAGTTGGCTAAGGTAGACTGGGAGCCAAGATTTTATGGTGGAACAATTGAGGAACAGTGGAGGACTTTCAAAGTGAATTTTCACAGTGCTCAGCAAAAATATGTGCCAGTGAAAAGGAAGGACTGTAGAAAAACGGGATGATCAGCCATGGATATCTCAGGAAATAAAGGAGGGTATCAAATTGAAAGAAAATGCATATTAAGTGGCAAAGATTAGTTGGAAAACTAAAGGATTGGGACATCCTTAAAAGTCAACAGAAAGCCATGAAGAAAGCTATAAAGAAACTGAGATAGATTGAGACTAAATTAGCTCAGAATATAAAAACAGATAGCAAATGTTGCTACAAATATATTAAACAAAAAAGAGTGGCTAAGGTCAACATTGGTCCCCTAAAGGATGAGCAGGGGGACTTAATAGGAAAAGAGGAAATGGCTGAGGCATTGAACAGGTATTTTGTTTTGGTCTTCACAGTGGAAGGCACAAATAACATGCCAATAATTGACGACAAGGAGGCAATGGCAGGTGAGAACCTAAAAATGATCATTGTCACTAAGGAGGTAATGTTCGGCAAGCGAATGGGGCTAAAGGTATACAAATGTCCTGGCCCTGATGGAATGCATCCCAGGGTACTAAAAAGAGATGGCAGGGGAAATAGCAATTATGCTTGTGGTAATTTACCAAAATCGCTTGACTCTTGAGGCGGTTTTGGCACATTGGAAAACAGCAAATGTGATGCCACTGTTTAAAAAAGGAGGTAGACAAAAGACTAGTAACTGAAGGTCTGTTAGCTTAGCTTCAGTAATGGGGAATATGCTTGAATCTATCATCAAGGAAGAAATTGTCCCATTGGGATAGCATGGGCTCATGAAAGGCAGGTCCTTTTCAACTAATTTATTGGAATTCTTTTGAGGACATTACGAGCACGGTGGACAAGGGAAAACGGTGGATTGGCATATCTGGATTTCCAGAAGGCATTCGACATGGTGCTGCACAAAAGGCCTCTGCATAAGATAAAGGTGCACAGCGTTTCGGGTAATGTATTAGCATGGATAGAGGATTGGTTAACTGACGGAAAGCAAAGAGTGGGATAAACGGGTGTTTTTTTGGTTGGCGATCAGTGGCTAGTGGTGTGCCTCGGGGATCAGTGTTTTGACTGCAATTTACATAGATGATTTGGAGTTGGGGACCAATTGTAATGTGTCAAAGATCGCAGATGACACTCAGATGAGTGGTAGAGAAAAGTCTGCAGAGGGAAGTAGTGAGCAAGGGTCTGGCAGATGGTAAATGTGAGGTCATCCATTTTGGTAGGAATAACAGCGGAATAACTATTAATTAAATGGTAAAAAATTGCAGCATGCTGCTGTGCAGAGGGACCTGGGTGTCCTTGTGCATGAATCGCAAAAGGTTGGTTTGCAGGTGCAGCAGGTCATTGAGAAGGCAAATGGTATTTTGTCCTTCATTGGTAGAGGGATGGAGTTTAAAAACAGGGAGATTATGTTGCAACTGTTTAGGGTGCTGGTGAGGTCAAACCTGGTGTGTGTACAGTTTTGGTCTCGACTTGAGAAAGGATATACTGGTACTAAGTGGGGTGCAGAGGAGATTCACGAGGTACATTACGGAGTTCAGAGGATTGGCTTATGAGGATAGACTGGGACTATATTCATTGGACTTCAGAAGAATAAGGGGGGGAAGTTATAGAAAGAGAGAAAATTATGAAGGGAATAGACTTTGGTGGCAGCCATGGTGTGAGTGGTCGCACTCAGGGCAGCTGCTGTTCTAAGGATCAGAGGTCTTTTTACGCCAAAATGGGAGAATGTCAGAAAAGTGTAGCTGGAGGTTGGAGGAGAGGTTCATCTCCGGATGTGGCATGTCTGCTAGTTCCCAAATCCGTCAGATGAAGGTGAAAGACCTGCCCAAGGAGTTGAAAAGAGACCTATGGCGTAGCAGTTATTGGCAGGATGGTGGAAGGGGAAAGGCCGGTACAGGTTGGTAAGCTTCAGATCATCGTCGGTCTGCCTGAAGGAGTGGAAGGCACGGCCAGCACGAGGGTTGGTGGCGGAAGGGGTGCTGGACAAGGCCCCAGGGGTGGGTGGAGCGCACAGTTCTCTGAGGCAAAGGCCAAGAGCAGGGGAGCTGCCGCAAGCAGTAATTGTAAGACTCTGCCAGTTTGTGGAAAAAGAGAAGATCCTGCAGTGGGCCAGGAAGAAGCGGAACTGTGAATCGGAAGGAAACAAGGTCCAAGTATACCACGTCATTGGAGCTGAACTAGCAAAATGGCATACTGGATTTAGCAGGGCAAAGGCGGTGCTTTATTATTTTTTAAATTACTTTATCAAGAGTTGCAAAGCCAGAGCGCAAGAGTGTGGCCAGGGGCAAACACTTAATCCAGCTTCTTGCTGACTCCAAAAACCAATTCAATTTGAATCCAATTCATGGTCCCCACAAGAGAGAAATAGCAGAGGCATTACAACTGACCTCACGCTCATCTTATCCAAAAGGGCGAGAAGTGATAAGGTAGTGCTTTATTGGCGGCAGTTCAGGTTTGGGCTGTTGTACCTGGCAAAACTGTGGGTGACTTATGGTGGACAGAATATTACTTTGTGACCCCAGAAGCAGCCAATGACTTCATTAAAGAGCACAATCTGGGGGAGAATTGAACTTTACTGGGAGCTGGAGGAGCTGGCACTTTGGAGTATGGAAGGAACAAGTAGAGTGGGGGATTGAGGCTGTGTTTTTTCTTTCTTTTCCTCCTAGGTGGAGGGTTTTTGTTGGGTTGAGAATGTGTAGTAGGGGTAGAAGTTTGTACGGGGACGGCCATTCCCCCCTAGTGGTGGAGGGTGCAGAGTACGCGTAGATAGTAATTTTGGACTATGCGTCCCACTGGCTAGAGGTTTGGCTTAGATTGGGACGGGAGCAGAGGCTGGGGTGGCGGCGAGATTTGGGGTTGCTAGCTGATAAGCGGGTTTTGTGATCAGTAATAAGGCAATAATCTTTATTGTCTCAAGTAGGCTTACATTAACACTACACTGAAGTTACTGTGAAACACCCCTAGTCATCACATTATGGCACCTTTTCGGGTACACAGAGGGATAATTCAAATTATCTAACAGCACGTCTTTCGGGACTTGGAGGAAATCGGAGCGCCCGGAGGAAACCCACGCAGACACAGGGAAAGAATGCAGACTCCACACAGACAGTGACCCAAGCCTGGAATTGAACCCGGGACCCTGGCGTTGTGAAGCAACAGGGCTAACCACTATGCTACCATGCTGCCCAGTCAGTGAGCTCGGTGATTAAGATCTATGTGGAGTTGAACCAGAATGGGGAAGTGTCAGACCACAATCTAGGAGGCAGGAGTACGAGCGTGTATTTGGCAAGATTGAGATTGTCGAGGTGGACACGGAGTGTTTGAGGGCAACCACTGCGGATGGATTGGCGAGAAGGAAAAAGCTACATCGGCAATTATATAGGTTGACCATGGGGAGCGCAGTGGGGTAGCTGCGCAGGGCTGGGGGTGGTGGATTATGAGTATGGGGAGAAGGCAAGTCAAATGTTGGCACATCAGAGGCAGGTGGCGACCAGGGACATTTTGAGGGCACGGACAGAGGAGGTGCTGCCGGAGCCGGGGAAGATAAATGACGTGTTTAGAGAATACAATAAGGAACTGCACAAGGTGAAGAGGGGGACATGGGGTGGCTTTTGGATGGACTGGGGTTCCCGTAGCTGGAGGAAGAGAAGAGGCAGGCGTTGGAGGAGCCTTTGTTACTGAGGGAGGTATTGAAAAGTATGGATGAAGTTGGGAAAGGCCAAGCTAGTGGCGAGGAGGATGGAAGGTTTTGTCCCGGGTGTGGTTGCGGAGGGTCAAACAGGTTTTGTAAAGAGTAGGCAACTCTCCAGTAATATAAGGCGATTATTGAACGTGATTATGACCCCGTCGAGAGGACAGATACCGGTTTGAGGTCCTGGGAAGGTTCGGGTTTGGGCAGAGGTTTGTGGTGTGGCCCCAGTGGCAAGCGTACGGGCCAACACAATGAGCTCACAAAGTTTCTGATTACTCGGGAAGGAGGCATGGGTGTCACTGCTGCTGCCCGTGCTAGCAATAGGGCCCCTGGCATTGGCACTTAGGGGGTCAGCAGAGTGGCAAGGGATTAGGAGGGGGAGCAGGGAGCACCGGGTGTTACTATATGCGGATGACATGTTACTGTACGTGACGGATCCGCTGGAGGGCATGGGGAGGATTATGGGCCTATTAGAGAGGTTTGGAGCTTTCTCAGGCTACAAGTTGAACCTAGGTAAAAGTGAGGTGTACCCGGTGAACAAATTGAGTCGCAGAGCCATCTTAGGTGGGCTACTATTCATGATGGCCAGAGACAGATTGAGATATTTGGGGGATCCAGGTAACAGAAGAATGGGTGACGTTACATAAATGAATCTAACAAAGCTGGTGGAGGAGGTTAGGGAGGATTTTAAGAGGTGGGACATGCTGCACCTGACTCTGGCAGGGAGGGTCCTGCCAAAGTTCCTATTCATAATCTGGACTCTTCGATTTTTGTACCGAAGGCATTTTTTTGGAAGCTGGATACGGTTATCCCAGAGTTTGTGTGGGAGGGGAAGGTGCTAAGGGTAAAGAGGACCCTTTGCAGAGGCAGAAGGGGGTGGGAGGGGATGGGGGATGGTGTTGCCAAACTTGTTGTACTGTTTGTTTTTCAGTTTAGAGTAGCCAATTATTTTTTTCCAATTAAGGTGCAAATTAGCGTGGTCAATCCACACAACCTTTCGGTTGTGGGGTGAAAGCCACGCAGACACGGTGAACGTGCAAACTTTGCACGGACAGTGACCCAGGACCGGGATAGAACCCGGGTCCTCCGCCATAAGCAGCAGGGCTAATCACGGCGCCATCGTGCTGCCCTAAACTAGTTGTATTGTTACTGGGCAGCAAACGTGGAGAAGGTGAGGCAGGAGAGGGGAAGAATGGGCTAGGATGGAGGAAGAATCCTGTGGGGGAACTCTCCGTTGGGTGCAACTATACCAAGCATCAAATAAGATGATTGGTTTTCAACAACCACAACATACCTGAGCCAAATAACATCGCTACAGGGGCTTCTTGGGGTTGGGGTTGTGTCCTCGAACCAACGAACCTCAATTGCTTCATCAATGGCTTTCTGTAAGGTCAGAAGTGAGGATGCTTATTATTGCACAGCATTCCCCCTCTCACCCTTCCACGCATTCCACCTCGCTCTCTCATGCGCATTCCCCCTCGCTCTCTCATGCGCATTCCCCCTCGCTCTCATGCGCATTCCCCCTCACGCTCTCATACGCATTCCCCCTCACGCTCTCATACGCATTCCCCCTCGCGAGCTCATGCGCATTCCCCCTCGCGAGCTCATGCGCATCCCCCCTCGCGAGCTCATGCGCATTCCCCCTCGCGAGCTCATGCGCATCCCCCCTCGCGCGCTCATGCGCATCCCCCCTCGCGCGCTCATGCGCATTCCCCCTCGCGCGCTCATGCGCATTCCCCCTCGCGCGCTCATGCGCATTCCCCCTCGCGCGCTCATGCGCATTCCCCCTCGCGCGCTCATGCGCATTCCCCCTCGCGCGCTCATGCGCATTCCCCCTCGCGCGCTCATGCGCATTCCCCCTCGCGCGCTCATGCGCATTCCCCCTCGCGCGCTCATGCGCATTCCCCCTCGCGCGCTCATGCGCATTCCCCCTCGCGCGCTCATGCGCATTCCCCCTCGCGCGCTCACGCGCATTCCCCCTCGCGCGCTCACGCGCATTCCCGCTCACGCGCTTTCCCCCTCGCGCGCTCAGGCGCATTCCCCCTTGCGCTCTCAGGCGCATTCCCGCTCACGCGCTTTCCCCCTCGCGCGCTCAGGCGCATTCCCCCTTGCGCTCTCAGGCGCATTCCCCCTCGCGCTTTCAGACGCATTCCCCCTCGCGCATTCCCCCTCGCGCTCTCAGGTGCATTCCCCCTCGCGCTCTCAGGCGCATTCCCCCTCGCGCTCTCAAACGCATTCCCCCTCGCGCATTCCCCCTCGCGCTCTCAGGCGCATTCCCCCTCGCGCTCTCAGGCGCATTCCCCCTCGCGCTCTCAGGCGCATTCCCCCTCGCGCTCTCAGGCGCATTCCCCCTCGCGCTCTCAGGCGCATTCCCCCTCGCGCTCTCAGGCGCATTTCCCCTCGCGCTCTCAGGCGCATTCCCCCTCGCGCTCTCAGGCGCATTCCCCCTCGCGCTCTCAGGCGCATTCCCCCTCGCTCTCTCAGGCGCATTCCCCCTCGCTCTCATGCGCATTCCCCCTCGCACACTCATGCGCATTCCCCTCGCGAGCTCATGCGCGTTCCCCCTCGCGCGCTCATGCGCGTTCCCCCTCGCGCGCTCATGCGCGTTCCCCCTCGCGCGCTCATGCGCGTTCCCCCTCGCGCGCTCAGGCGCATTCCTTCTCGCGCTCTCAGGCGCATTCCCCCTCGCGCATTCCCCCTCGCGCTCTCAGGGGCATTCCCCCTCGCGCTCTCAGGGGCGTTCCCCCTCGCGCTCTCAGGCGCATTCCCCCTCGCGCTCTCAGGCGCATTCCCCCTCCCCTCGCGCTCTCAGGCGCATTCCCCATCCCCTCGCGCTATCATGCGCATTCCCCCTCGCTCTCTCAGGCGCATTCCCCCTCGCTCTCTCAGGCGCATTCCCCCTCGCTCTCTCATGCGCATTCCCCCTCGCTCTCATGCGCATTCCCCCTCGCACACTCATGCGCATTCTCCCTCGCACTCTCATGCGCATTCCCCCTCGCACTCTCATGCGCATTCCCCCTCGCACTCTCATGCGCATTCCCCCTCGCACTCATGCGCATTCCCCCTCGCACTCATGCGCATTCTCCCTCGCACTCTCGTGCGCATTCCCCCTCGCACTCTCGTTCACATTCCCCCTCGCACTCTCGTGCGCATTCCACCTAGCTCTCGTGCATTACCTCTCGCTCTCTCGCGCCTTCTCTCTCGCTCTCTCGCGCCTTCTCTCTCGCGCATTCCCTCTCGCGCATTCCCTCTCGCGCATTCCCCCTCGCACTCTCGCGCATTCCCCCTCGCTCTCTCGCGCATTCCCTCTCGCTCTCTCGCGCATTCCCTCTCGCTCTCTCGCGCATTCCCCCTCGCACTCTCGCGCATTCCCCCTCGCTCTCTCGCGCATTCCCCCTCGCTCTCTCGCGCATTCTCGCTCGCTCATGAGCATTGCCCTTCGCGCGCTCATGCGCATTCCCCCTCGCGCGCTCAGGCGCATTCCCCCTCGCTCTCTCAGGCGCATTCCCCCTCGCTCTCATGCGCATTCCCCCTCGCTCTCATGCGCATTCCCCCACGCACACTCATGCGCATTTCCCCTCGCACACTCATGCGCATTCCGGCTCGCACTCTCATGCGCATTCCCCCTCGCACTCATGCGCATTCCCCCTCGCACTCATGCACGTTCTCCCTCGCACTCTCGTGCGCATTCCCCCTCGCACTCTCGTGCGCATTCCCCCTCGCACTCTCGTGCGCATTCCCCCTCGCACTCTCGTGCGCATTCCCCCTCGCACTCTCGTGCGCATTCCCCCTCGCACTCTCGTGCGCATTCCACCTCGCTCACGTGCATTACCTCTCGCTCTCTCGCGCCTTCTCTCTCGCTCTCTCGCGCCTTCTCTCTCGCGCATTCCCTCTCGCGCATTTCCTCTCGCGCATTCCCCCTCGCACTCTCGCGCATTCCCTCTCGCTCTCTCGCGCATTCCCTCTCGCTCTCTCGCGCATTCCCTCTCGCTCTCTCGCGCATTCCCCCTCGCACTCTCGCGCATTCCCCCTCGCACTCTCGCGCATTCCCTCTCGCTCTCTCGCGCATTCCCTCTCGCTCTCTCGCGCATTCCCTCTCGCTCTCTCGCGCATTCCCTCTCGCTCTCTCGCGCATTCCCTCTCGCTCTCGCGCATTCCCTCTCGCTCTCTCGCGCATTCCCTCTCGCTCTCTCGCGCATTCCCTCTCGCTCACTCATGAGCATTCCCCTTCGCGTGCTCATGCGCATTCCCCTTCGCGCGCTCATGCGCATTCCCCCTCCCCTCGCGCTCTCAGGCGCATTCCCCCTCCCCTCGCGCTCTCAGGCGCATTCCCCCTCCCCTCGCGCTCTCATGCGCATTCCCCCTCCCCTCGCGCTCTCATGCGCATTCCCCCTCCCCTCGCGCTCTCATGCGCATTCCCCCCTGCTCTTTCAGGCGCATTCCCCCTCGCTCTCTCATGCGCATTCCCCCTCGCTCTCATGCGCATTTCCCCTCGCACACTCATGCGCATTTCCCCTCGCACACTCATGCGCATTTCCCCTCGCACACTCATGCGCATTCCCCCTCGCTCTCTCGCGCATTCCCCCTCGCACTCTCGCGCATTCCCCCTCGCACTCTCGCGCATTCCCTCTCGCTCTCTCGCGCATTCCCTCTCGCTCTCTCGCGCATTCCCTCTCGCGCATTCCCTCTCGCTCACTCATGAGCATTCCCCTTCGCGCGCTCATGCGCATTCCCCCTCGCGCGCTCAGGCGCATTCCCCCTCCCTCGCGCGCTCAGGCGCATTCCCCCTCCCTCGCGCTCTCAGGCGCATTCCCCCTCCCCTCGCGCTCTCATGCGCATTCCCCCCCGCTCTCTCAGGCGCATTCCCCCTTGCTCTCTCATGCGCATTCCCCCTCGTTCTCATGCGCATTTCCCCTCGCACACTCATGCGCATTCCCCCTCGCACTCTCGTGCGCATTCCCCCTCGCACTCTCGTGCGCATTCCCCCTCGCACTCTCGTGCGCATTCCTCCTCGTGCACTCGTGCGCATTCCATCTCGCTCTCGTGCATTATCTCTCGCGCCTTCCCTCTCGCTCTCTCGCGCCTTCCCTCTCGCTCTCTCGCGCCTTCTCTCTCGCGCCTTCCCTCTCGCTCTCTCGCGCCTTCCCTCTCGCTCTCTCGCGTCTTCCCTCTCGCTCTCTCGCGCATTCTCTCTCGCGCATTACCTCTCGCTCCCTCGTGCATTCCCTCTCGCTCTCTCGCGCATTCCCCCTCGCACTCGCGCATTCCCTCTCGCTCTTGCGCATTCCCTCTCGCTCTCTCGCGCATTCCCCCTCGCTCTCTCGCGCATTCCCTCCCGCTCTCTAGCGCATTCCCTCCCGCTCTCTCGCGCATTCCCTCCCGCTCTCTCGCGCATTCCCTCTCGCTCTCTCGCGCATTCCCTCTCGCTCTCTCGCGCATTCCCTCTCGCTCTCTCGCGCATTCCCTCTCGCTCACTCATGAGCATTCCCCTTCGCGCGCTCATGCGCATTCCCCCTCGCGCGCTCATGCGCATTCCCCCTCGCGCTCTCGGGCGCATTCCCCCCGCGCTCTCGGGCGCATTCCCCCTCGCGCTCTCGGGCGCATTCCCCCTCGCGCTCTCAGGCGCATTCCCCCTCGCGCTCTCAGGCGCATTCCCCCTCGTGCACTCGTGCGCATTCTATCTCGCTCTCGTGCATTATCTCTCGCGCCTTCCCTCTCGCTCTCTCGCGCCTTCCCTCTCGCTCTCTCGCGCCTTCCCTCTCGCTCTCTCGCGCCTTCTCTCTCGCGCCTTCCCTCTCGCTCTCTCGCGCCTTCCCTCTCACTCTCTCGCGCCTTCCCTCTCGCTCTCTCGCGCCTTCCCTCTCGCTCTCTCGCGCATTCTCTCTCGCGCATTACCTCTCGCTCCCTCGTGCATTCCCTCTCGCTCTCTCGCGCATTCCCCCTCGCACTCGCGCATTCCCTCTCGCTCTCGCGCATTCCCTCTTGCTCTCTCGCGCATTCCAACTCGCGCATTCCCCCTCGCTCTCTCGCGCATTCCCTCCCGCTCTCTCGCGCATTCCCTCCCGCTCTCTCGCGCATTCCCTTTCGCTCTCTCGCGCATTCCCTCTCGCTCTCTCGCGCATTCCCTCTCGCTCTCTCGCGCATTCCCTCTCGCTCACTCATGAGCATTCCCCTTCGCGCGCTCATGCGCATTCCCCCTCGCGCTCTCAGGCGCATTCCCCCTCGCGCTCTCGGGCGCATTCCCCCTCGCGCTCTCGGGCGCATTCCCCCTCGCGCTCTCGGGCGCATTCCCCCTCGCGCTCTCCTGGCAGCATTCCCCCCGCGCGCTCCTGGAGCGATTTGCCCCCTCGCGCCTCTCAGGCGCATTCCCCCTCGCGCTCTCCAGGGCCATTCCCACCTCGCGCTCTCAGTCGCATTCCCCCTCGCGCTCCATCATCGGCGCATTCCCCCTCCGCCGCTCCTCAGGCGCAGTCCCCCTCCTGCGCGTCTCAGGCGCATTTCACCCCATCCCCTCCGCGCTCTCTCAGGCCGCACTTCCCCCCTCGCACCCACATCACTCTCAGGGCGCATTCCCCCTTGCTCTCATGCGCAGTCCCCCTCGCCTCTCATGCACCATTCCCCCTCGCCTCTCATGCGCATGTCCAACCTGCGGCAAACTCGTGCGCATTCCCACCTAGCAAACCTCGTGCGCATTCCCCTCGCACTCTCGTGAGCTATTCCCCCTCGCACTCTCGTGCGCATTTCCCACCTCGCACGTCCTCGTCGCGCATTCCCCCTCGCGCTCTCGTGCGCATTCCCCCTCGCGCTCTCGTGCGCATTCCCCCTCGCGCTCTCGTGCGCATTCCCCCTCGCGCTCTCGTGCGCATTCCCCCTCGCACTCTCGTGCGCATTCCCCCTCGCGCTCTCGTGCGCATTCCCCCTCGCGCTCTCGTGCGCATTCCCCCTCGCGCTCTCGTGCGCATTCTCCCTCGCGCTCTCGTGCGCATTCTCCCTCGCGCTCTCGTGCGCATTCCCCCTCGCGCACTCGTGCGCATTCCCCGTCGCACTCTCGTGCGCATTCCCCCTCGCACTCTCGTGCGCATTCCACCTCGCACTCTCGTGCGCATTCCACCTCGCTCTCGTGCATTGCCGCTCGCTCTCTCGCGCCTTCCCTCTCGCTCTCTCGCGCCTTCTCTCTCGCGCCTTCCCTCTCGCTCTCTCGCGCCTTCCCTCTCGCTCTCTCGCGCCTTCCCTCTCGCTCTCTCGCGCCTTCCCTCTCGCTCTCTCGCGCATTCCCTCTCGCTCTCTCGCGCATTCCCTCTCGCTCTCTCGCGCATTCCCCCTCGCTCTCTCGCGCATTCCCTCTCGCTCTCGCGCATTCCCTCTCGGTATATCGCGCATTCCCTCTCACTCTCTCGCGCATTCTCTCTCGCGCGTTCTCTCTCTCGCGCATTCTCTCTCGCGCATTCTCTCTCGCGCATTCTCTCTCGCGCATTCTCTCGCGCATTCCCTCTCGCTCTCTCGCGCATTCCCTCTCGCTCTCTCGCGCATTCCCTCTCGCTCTCTCGCGCATTACCCCTCGCTCTCTCGCGCATTCCCCCTCGCTCTCTCGCGCATTCCCCCTCGCTCTCTCGCGCATTCCCCCTCGCTCTCTCGAGCATTCCACCTCGCTCTCTCGCGCATTCCCCCTCGCTCTCTCGCGCATTCCCTCTCGCTCTCTCGCGCATTCCCCCTCGCTCTCTCGCGCATTCCCCCTCGCTCTCTTGCGCATTCCCCCTCGCTCTCTTGCGCATTCCCCCTCGCTCTCTCGAGCATTCCCCCTCGCTCCCTTGCGCATTCCCTCTCGCTCTCTCGCGCATTCCCTCTCGCGCATGCCCTCTCGCGCATTCCCTCTCGCCCTCTCGCGCATTCCCTCTCGCCCTCTCGCGCATTCCCTCTCGCGCATTCCCCCTCGCCCTCTCGCGCATTCCCTCTCGCCCTCTCGCGCATTCCCTCTCGCGCTCTCGCGCATTCCCTCTCGCTCTCTCGCGCATTCCCTCTCTCGCTCTCGCGCTTCCATCTCCTCCTCGCCTCTCTCGCGCATTCCCTCTCGCTCTCTCGCGCATTCCCTCTCGCTCTCTCGCGGATTCCCTCTCGCTCTGTCGCGCATTCCCTCTCGCTCTCTCGCGCATTCCCTCTTGCTCTGTCGCGCATTCCCTCTCGCTCTCTCGCGCATTCCCTCTCGCTCTCGCGCATTCTCTCTCGCGCATTCCCTCTCGCTCTCTCGCGCATTCCCTCTCGCTCTCTCGCGCATTCCCTCTCGCTCTCTCGGCATTCCCTCTCGCGCATTCCCTCTCGCTCTCTCGCGCATTCCCTCTCGCTCTCTCGGGCATTCCCTCTCGCTCTCTCGCGCATTTCCTCTCGCGCATTCCCCCTCGCTCACTCGCACATTCCCCCTCGCGCATTCCCCCTCGCTCACTCGCGCATTCCCCCTCGCTCTCTCGCGAATTCCCTCTCGCGCATTCCCCCTCGCCCTCTCGCGCATTCCCTCTCGCTCTCTCGTGCATTCCCTCTCGCGCATTCCCTCTCGCTCTCTCGCGCATTCCCTCTCGCGCATTCCCTCTCGCTCTCTCGCGCATTCCCTCTCGCTCTCTCGTTCATTCCCTCTTGCTCTATCGCGCATTTCCTCTTGCTCTCTCGGCATTCCCTCTCGCTCTCCGCTCGTCTCGCGCATTCTCTCTCGCGCATTCCCTCTTGCTCTCTCGCGCATTCCCTCTCGCTCTCTCGGGCATTCCCTCTCGCTCTCTCGCGCATTCTCTCTCGCTCTCTCGCTCATTCTCTCTCGCGCATTCCCTCTCGCTCTCTCGCGCATTCCCCCTCGCTCTCTCGCGCATTCCCCCTCGCTCTCTCGCGCATTCCCTCTCGCTTTCTCGCGCATTCCCTCTTGCTCTCTCGCGCATTCCCTCTCGCTCTCTCGCGCATTCCCTCTCGCTCTCTCGCGCATTCCCTCTCGCTCTCTCGCGCATTCCCTCTCGCTCTCTCGGGCATTCCCTCTCGCTCTCTCCCGCCTCCCTCGTCATTCCCTCTCGCTCTCCTCATCTCGCTCATTTCCTCTCGCGCATTCCCCCTCGCTCACTCGCCCCTTCCCCTCGCGCATTCCCCCTCGCTCACTCCTCGCCATTCCCCCTCGCTCTCCCTCGCGAATTCCCTCTCGCGCATTCCCCCTCGCCCTCTCGCGCATTCCCTCTCGCTCTCTCGTGCATTCCCTCTCGCGCATTCCCTCTCGCTCTCTCGCGCATTCCCTCTCGCGCATTCCCTCTCGCTCTCTCGCGCATTCCCTCTCGCTCTCTCGTTCATTCCCTCTTGCTCTATCGCGCATTTCCTCTTGCTCTCTCGGCATTCCCTCTCGCTCTCTCGCGCATTCTCTCTCGCGCATTCCCTCTTGCTCTCTCGCGCATTCCCTCTCGCTCTCTCGGGCATTCCCTCTCGCTCTCTCGCGCATTCTCTCTCGCTCTCTCGCTCATTCTCTCTCGCGCATTCCCTCTCGCTCTCTCGCGCATTCCCTCTCGCTCTCTCGCGCATTCCCTCTCGCTTTCTCGCGCATTCCCCTCGCTCTCCTCGCGCATTCCCTCTCGCTCTCTCGCGCATTCCCTCTCGCTCTCTCGCGCATTCCCTCTCTCTCTCCTCTCGGCATTCCCTCTCGCGCATTCCCTCTCGCTCTCTCGCGCATTCCCTCTCGCTCTCTCGCGCATTCCCTCTCGCTCTCTCGCGCATTCCCTCTCGCTCTCGCGCATTCCCTCTCGCTCTCTCGCGCATTTCCTCTCGCGCATTCCCCCTCGCTCACTCGCACATTCCCCCTCGCGCATTCCCCCTCTCTACACTCGCGCATTCCCCCTCGCTCTCTCGCGAATTCCTCTCGCGCATTCCCCCTCGCCCTCTCGGCATTCCCTCCTCTCGCTCTCTCGTGCATTCCCTCTCGCGCATTCCCTCTCGCTCTCTCGCGCATTCCCTCTCGCGCATTCCCTCTCGCTCTCTCGCGCATTCCCTCTCGCTCTCTCGTTCATTCCCTCTTGCTCCATCGCGCATTTCCTCTTGCTCTCTCGGCATTCCCTCTCGCTCTCTCGCGCATTCTCTCTCGCGCATTCCCTCTTGCTCTCTCGCGCATTCCCTCTCGCTCTCTCGGGCATTCCCTCTCGCTCTCTCGGGCATTCCCTCTCGCTCTCTCGGGCATTCCCTCTCGCTCTCTTGCGCATTCCCTCTCGCGCATTCCCCCTCGCTCACTCGCGCATTCCCCCTCGCTCTCTCGCGCATTCCCCCTCGCTCTCTCGCGCATTCCCCCTCGCTCACTCGCGCATTCCCCCCTCGCTCTCTCGCGCATTTCCCATTTTCCTAGCTCTCTCGCGCATTCCCCCTCGCTCTCTCGAGCATTCCCCCTCGCTCTCTCGCGCATTCCCCCTCGCTCTCTCGCGCATACCCTCTCGCTCTCTCGCGCATTCCCTCTCGCCCTCTCGCGCATTCCCTCTCGCCCTCTCGCGCATTCCCTCTCGCCCTCTCGCGCATTCCCTCTCGCCCTCTCGCGCATTCCCTCTCGCTCTCTCGCGCATTCCCTCTCGCTCTCCCGCGCATTTCCTCTCGCCCTCTCGCGCATTTCCTCTCGCCCTCTCGCGCATTCCCTCTCGCCCTCTCGCGCATTCCCTCTCGCCCTCTCGCGCATTCCCTCTCGCTCTCTCGCGCATTCCCTCTCGCTCTCTCGCGCATTTCCCTCTCGCTCTCTCCGCGCATTCCCCTCTCGCTCTCTCCGCGCATATCCCTCTCTCGCTCTCTCGCGCATTCCCTCTCGCTCTCTCGCGCATTCCCTCTCGCTCTCTCGCGCATTCCCTCTCGCTCTCTCGCGCATTCCCTCTCGCTCTCTCGCGCATTCCCTCTCGCTCTCTCGCGCATTCCCTCTCGCTCTCTCGCGCGTTCCCTCTCGCTCTCTCGCGCATTCCCTCTCGCTCTCTCGCGCATTCCCTCTCGCTCTCTCGCGCATTCCCTCTCGCTTTCTCGCGCATTCCCTCTCGCTCTCTCGCGCATTCCCTCTCGCTCTCTCGCGCATTCCCTCTCGCTCTCTCGCGCATTCCCCCTCGCGCATTCCCCCTCGCTCACTCGCGCATTCCCCCTCGCTCTCTCGCGCATTCCCTCTCGCGCATTCCCCCTCGCTCTCTCGCGCATACCCTCTCGCGCATTCCCCCTCGCCCTCTCGCGCATTCCCTCTCGCTCTCTCGTGCATTCCCTCTCGCGCATTCCCTCTCTTGCTCTCTCGCGCATTCCCTCTCGCTATCTTGCTCATTCCCTCTCGCTCTATCGCGCATTTCCTCTTGCTCTCTCGGCATTCCCTCTCGCGCATTCCCTCTTGCTCTCTCGCGCATTCCCTCTCGCTCTCTCGGCATTCCCTCTCGCTCTCTTGCGCATTCCCTCTCGCGCATTCCCCCTCGCTCACTCGCGCATTCCCACTCGCGCATTCCCCCTCGCTCTCTCGCGAATTCCCTCTCGCGCATTCCCCCTCGCCCTCTCGCGCATTCCCTCTCGCTCTCTCGCGCATTTCCCCTCGCTCTCGCGCATTTCCCCTCGCTCTCTCGCGCATTTCCCTTTGCGCGTTCTCACACTCCTCTCGCGGGCTGACGTGCATTCACTCGTGCATTCCCTCTTGCACGTTCACACGCCCTCTCGCTCTCACACGGTCTCTCGATCTCAATCCCATTAATTTTCCCAAAACCATTTTTCTGCTAATACTAATTTTGCTTCAGCTCCTCACTAAAACTTGTGTCACTCAGAACTTCCGGTACATTATTCATATCTTCCTTTGTGAAGACAGAAACAAAGTACGAATTTAGTTCCTCAGCCATTTCTTTGTTCCCCGTTATGAATTCCCCTGTTTCTGACTAAGGGGCCTGAATTTGTTTCTATCAATCTTTTTCTCTTTCGATATCTATAGAAACTTTTGCAGTCAGTTTTTAAGTTCCGCGCGAGCTCACTTTCATATTGTATTTTCCCCTTCTAAAGCAATCCCTTTGTCCGTCTTTGTTGAAGCTGCTCCAGCCACAGCATTCTGCATTTAATTTAAACATTTGATGCTGAACCTGGATTAGATATATTCTACAATTCTCAGCCACAGATTTTGATTTAAAATGTGGTTATCAGTCAAACAATATTACAGTAATAATAAAAACGCAATATACTGTGAATGCTGGATTCTGAAACAAGAACCGAGAATACTGGGAAAACCCAGATGGTTTGGTAGGGAAGGAAGATAAAACAAGAGTCCATTTGACCTTTCATCAGAATATTATTTTAAAAATTACAGACTCTTACATCATTGACCAGAAACCCAAATGGACCTGCCATATAATTATTGTGGCTTCAAGATCCAGCAGAGGGCAGCAGAGCAGAGCTTCTGATTGGCTGTTCCGGGGAGATTTGCATACGTGCAGTGCGGTCAGCGTAAGTTGAAGGTGGTTTGTGAAGGGGCTGTTCTCGAGTGACAGCTTTACCCGAAACACTACTTACGTAGTGTCTCCCACCCATCTTCCTCCTTTAACCAAAAAAAAAGTTCTGTCCGTCGGATTGCTAAACGAACAAGTTTTTTTTTTTAGTTTTCAGTAGTTGGGAAGTTAGTTCAGTGGGAATGGAGGTTAGGGCAGTTGAATGTTCCTCCTGCAGAATGTGGGAGGAAAGGGTCTCCTCGAGTGTTCCTGCTGACTACATCTGCGGGAAGTGCACCCAACTCCAGCTCCTCGAGAACCGCGTTAGAGACCTGGAGCTGGATGAACTTCGGATCATTCGGGAAGCGGAGGGGGTTATTGAGAGGAGTTATAGGGAGGTAGTCACACCTCAGGTAAAAGAAGAAGGTAGATGGGTTACCGTCAGGGGAGGGAGAGGGAACCGGCAGGCAGTGCAGGGATCCCCTGTGGTCGTTCCCCTCAATAAGAAGTATACCGTTTTGGATACTGTTGCAGGGACGACTTACCAGGGGTAAGCAATGGGGCACAGGTCTCTGGCACAGAGTCTGTCCCTGTTGCTCAGAAGAGAAGGGAGAAGAGGAACAGAGCACTTGTCATTGGGGACTCCATAGTTAGAGGAACAGACAGGAGGTTCTGTGGGAACGAAAGAGACTCACGGGTGGTGTGTTGCCTCCCAGGTGCCAGGGTTCGTGATGTCTCTGATCGTGTTTTTGGGATCCTTAAGGGGGAGGAGAGCAGCCCCAAGTCGTGGTCCACATAGGTACCAACGACATAGGTAGGAAGAGAGATGGGGATTTGAGACAGAAATTCAGGGAGCTAGGGTGGAAGCTGAGAGCTACAACAAACAGTTATTTCTGGGTTGTTACCCGTGCCACGTGCTAGCGAAGTGAGAAATAAGGAGAGAGAGGAGTTGAACACGTGGCTACAGGGATGGTGCAGGAGGGAGGGTTTTGGTTTCCTGGATAATTGGGGCTCATTCTGGGGTAGGTGGGACCTCTACAAACAGGATGGTCTTCACCTGAACCAGAGGGGTACCAATATCCTGGGGGGGGGAGATTTGCTAGTGCTCTTCGGGGGGGGGTTTAAACTAATTCAGCAGGGGGATGGGAACCTAAATTGTAGTCCCAGTGGACAGGATGTTGAGAGTAGTGAGGTCAGGGATAGGGTTAAAAGTTCGAAAGAGGGCACCGGCAAGCAAGATGCTGGTTTGAAGTCTACTTCAACGCCGGGAGCATCCGGAATAAGGTGGGTGAGCTTGCAGCATGGGTTGGTACCTGGGATCTCGATGTTGTGGCGATTTCAGAGGTAGAGCAGGAACAGGAATGGTTGTTGCAGGTTCCAGGATTTAGATGTTTCTCTAAGAACAGAGAAGAGGGGGGGTGAGTGGCATTGTTAATCAAGGAAAGTATTACTTCGGTAGAAAGGACGTTTGAGGACTCGTCTACTGAGGTAGTATGGGCCGAGGTTAGGAACAGGAGAGGAGAGGTCGCCCTGTTGGGAGTTGTCTATAGATCTCCGAATAGTTCCAGAGATGTAGAGGAAAGGATTGCAAAGATGATTCTCGACAGGAGCGAGAGTAACAGGCTAGTTGTTATGGGGGACTTTAACTTTCCAAATATTGACTGGAAATACTATAGTTCGAGTACTATAGATGGGTCAGTGTTTGTGCAGTGTGTGCAGGAGGGTTTTCTGACACAGTATGTAGACAGGCCAACACGGGGCGATGCCACATTGGATTTGCTACTGGGTAATGAACCCGGCCAGGTGTTAGATTTAGATGTAGGTGAGCACTTTGGTGATGGTGATCACAATTCGGTTATGTTTACTTTAGCGATGGGCAGGGATAGGTATATACCGCAAGGCAAGAATTATAGCTGGGGTTAAAGGCAATTATGATGTTATTCGGCAAGATTTAGGATGTATAGGATGGGGAAGGAAACTGCAGGGGGTGGGTACAATCGAAATGTGGAGCTTTTTCAAGGAACAGCTACTGCGTGTCCTTGATAATTATGTACCTGTCAGGCAGGGAGGAAGTTGTCGAGCAAGGGAACCGTGGTTTACTAAGGAAGTTGAAGCACTTGTCAAGAGGAAGAAGAAGGCTTATGTTAGGATGAGACATGAAGGCTCAGTTAGGGCACTTCAGAGTTACAAGTTAGCCAGGAAGGACCTAAAGGGAGAATTAAGAAAAGCGAGGAGAGGACACGAAAAGTCATTGGCGGATAGGATCAAGGAACACCCTAAGGCTTTCTATAGGTATATCAGGAACAAAAGAATGACTAGAGTAAGATTAGGGCCAATCAACGATAGTAGTGGAAAGTTGTGTGTGGAATCAGAGGAGATAGGGGAAGCGTTAAATGGATATTTTTCGTCAGTGTTTACACTGGAGAAAGACAATGTTGTCGAGGAGAATACTCGGGTACAGTCGACCAGGCTAGATGGGATTGAGGTTCACAAGGAGGAGGTGTTAGCAATTTTGGAAAGTGTAAAAATAGATAAGTCCCCCTGGGCCAGATGGGATTTATCCTAGGATTCTCTGGGAAGCCAGGGAGGAGATTGCAGAGCCTTTGTCCTTGATCTTCATGTCGTCTTTGTCGACCGGAATAGTGCCGGAAGACTGGAGAATAGCAAATGTTGTCCCCTTGTTCAAGAAGGGGAGTAGAGACATCCCTGGTAATTATAGACCTGTGAGCCTTACTTCGGTTGTGGGTAAAATGTTGGAAAAGGTTATAAGAGATAGGGTTTATAATCATCTTGAAAAGAACAAGTTGATTAGCGATACTCAACACGGTTTTGTGAAGGGTAGGGCATGCCTCACAAACCTTATTGAGTTTTTTGAGAAGGTGACCAAACAGGTGGATGAGGGTAAAGCGGTTGATGTGGTGTGTATGGATTTCAGTAAGGCGTTTGATAAGGTTCCCCACGGTAGGCTATTGCAGAAAATAAGGAAGTATGGGATTGAAGGTGATTTAGCGGTTTGGATCAGTAATTGGCTAGCTGAAAGAAGACAGAGGGTGGTGGTTGATGGCAAATGTTCATCCTGGAGTTCAGAGACTAGTGGTGTACTGCAAGGATCTGTTTTGGGGCCACTGCTGTTTGTAATTTTTATAAATGACCTGGAAGAGGGTGTAGAAGGATGGGTTAGTAAATTTGCAGATGACACAAAGGTCGGTGGAGTTGTGGATCGTGCTGAAGGATGTTATAGGTTACAGAGGGACATAGATAAGCTGCAGAGCTGGGCTGAGAGGTGGCAGATGGAGTTTAATGCGGAAAAGTGTGAGGTGGTTCACTTTGGAAGGAGTAACAGGAATGCAGAGTACTGGGCTAATGGCAAGATTATTGGTAGTGTAGACGAACAGTGAGATCTCGGCATCCAGGTACATAAATCTCTGAAAGTTGCCACCCAGGTTAATAGGGCTGTTAAGAAGGCATATGGTGTGCTAGCCTTTATCAGTAGGGGAATTGAGTTTCGGAGCCACAAGGTCATGCTGCAGCTGTACAAAACTCTGGTGCGGCCGCACCTGGAGTACTGCGTGCAGTTCTGGTCACCACGTTATAGGAAGGATGTGGAAGCTTTGGAAAGGGTTCAGAGGAGATTTACCTGAAATTTGCCTGGTATGGAGGGAAGGTCTTACGTGGAAAGGCTCAGGGACTTGAGGTTGTTTTCGTTAGAGAGAAGACTGAGAGGTGACTTAATAGAGTCATATAAGATAGTCAGAGGGTTAGATAGGGTGGACAGTGAGAGTCTTTTTCCTCGGATGGTGATGACCAACACGAGGGGACATAGCTTTAAATTGAGGGGTGGTAGATATAGGACAGATGTCAGAGGCAGTTTCTTTACTCAGATTAGTAGGGGTGTGGAACGCCCTGCCTGCAACAGTAGTAGACTCGCCAACTTTAAGGGCATTTAAGTGGTCACTGGATCGACATATGGATGAAAATGGAATAGTGTAGGTCAGATAGGCTTCAGATGGTTTCACAGGTCGGCGCAACATCGAGGGCCGAAGAGCCCGTACTACGCTGTAATGTTCTACCCTCCATGTTCTAAGAGCAGGCTGAGAATTCTAAAGTGAGTTACTCAACTTCTGACTCCCCAAAACGGGACCCCAATCGTCACTTGGCTGGATCAGTGCCATTCAAATAATACTGAAGGAACAGTGGTTAAACTGTTGCTTCACAGCGCCAGGGTCCCAGGTTCAATTCCCGGTCTGTGTTTCCTTGCCAAGGTCCATGAGCTGGAGCAGTACAGCTGAAATAATTCACCAGTGAGTACATAAAACAATAGTATTTATCTAAAGTGCTTATAAAAATTTATATCATGCACTAGATGTTGATCAATAATATACCAAATTTAATAATTAAATATGGCTATCCTGCTGCTTTATTCTGTTTTTGTCTGATTGGGTGCCTATGTTAAAACGGGGTTGTTTTTGAAAATAGTTAAGGAAGTGCCATCTTTATTTCCTTTTATAATTGCACGGTGTCTCCTGCCAACACAATGTGGACACCAGTCTGCAACTATGTACAGGCCCATATATGCACAGAAAAGAAGACATGACAGCTGCTGCGCCTGGCCCCAGGATGACGGCAAAGTGACATCAGTACACCTTCATGCTGCGTAGCACTCCTCAGTGACAAAGTAAAACCATATTATTCTGGAAATAATGCACGTGAAATTGAAACTGGAGAAAGTTCATACGCGAGGAAAGTAACACATTTAATGCAACAGGTTACAATCTGGGAATTTGCTGCAAATACACTATTCAATCCAGTCCCACGGGGGTTAAAGTGAAGCCACAATTTTAAGTAATTTGTTGAAGACATATTCATATTGTTAGGGTTTTTTTGATAAATATAGAGTACGCAATTAATTTTTTCCAATGAAGGGGCAATTTAGCGCAGCCAATCCACCTACTCTGCACATCTTTGGGTTGTTGGAGGTGAAACCCACGCAAACATGGGAAAATGTACAAACTGCACATGGACAGTGACCCAGAGCCGGGATCGACCCTGGGACCTAGGTGCCCCGTGAGGCAGCAGTGCTAACCACTTCTCCACCGTACTGCCCTTATATTGTTATATTTAAGTTTATTTCTCTGTCTAGTGGATTCTGGATCTCATGGACTCAGATGCCACCGTCTAAAATAGTGCTGTGATGATTTGAGCAGCACCATCATTTGTCTTGGCCACTGCCCACTGCGACAGGCAAAGGCATCACGAAGTAACACATCAATACGCTGCACTGGCAGCAAATATAGCCTAATAATTTCACCGTAGACCTGCATTTACTTTTACTGATCTTTTCCTATTTACATATCTGGAAAACCAACATCTACAATCTGTTTTTGTGCCTGATCTTAGGCTGCTCTCATTCTGTTTTTTTTATAAATGTTTTTTTATTGGGTTTTTGAACAAGGTATAATTACCGTTATGTACACAGAATAAGAAACATATATATCTTATATATATACATACACACATTTAGAAGAGAAGGGCACACCCCAACATAAAATACAATAAAATATGAAATAGAATAACTGGCAGGGTATTGTGCACCAGCTCGACAGCGGCAGCTCTACACCTGGCAAAATTATTTACACCACGTAAGTAGGCGACTGTTTGCGGTGGTGTGGGGTGGGGGGAAGGAGGGGGTGGCGGGGATTGGGGAGGCAAATATACATTTGGGTGACGGGGAGATAATTACAGTGTACGATACTTGGCTGTGTTTTGTGTTGTCGCCTGCTTCTCCTGGACGGGTCTCGCTGCCGTCCCGCGCTCGCCTCCGCTTCTACTGCTCCTCCAGTCCTCCATCTTTATTTTCCTCGTTCCCCGCTCCTGGAGATTCATGCACGTTTTGGCATCCCGTGTCTTCCTTCCGGCTCCCGTTTCCCGCCCCCCGCCCCACCCCGCTGGTTCTCCTCTCTTGCCCCTCCCCCCTCCACCGTTCGCCTTTCTTTCCTCCCTCAGGTTTAGCTGTCTCCCCCTCCCCCTGTGGTTCACCTTTCTTTCCTCAGGTTTAGCCGTCCCCTCCTCCCTCCCTCCCTCCCAGTCTATCTCTCCCTTTCATGCCTTGGCTACCTTCCCCTGATTCCTGACTAATTTCCACTGATTCTTGGCTACCTGGCTATTCTTCGCTCCAGAGTCCCCACCCTATCTCAATCCCCAGGTCCTCCTCCCATTTCTTTCTTCTTGCGTCCAGTACGGTGTCGGCCCTTTCCGTCAGTCAGTCGTACATGTCACTACAGTTTCCCTTGTCTAGTATGCTTGCGTCCAGTAGTTCTTCCAGTAGTGTCTGTCGTGGCGGTTGTGGGTACGTCCTTGTCTCCTTTCGCAGGAAGTCTTTAAGCTGCAGATACCTTGGTTCGTTCCCCCTGGCTAGCTGAAATTTCTCTGTCAGTTTGTCCAGTGTTGCGACCCTGCCATCCGTGTATAGGTCCCTGACTGACAGTGTCCCTCCATCCTGCCTCCACCTTTTGAAGGTGGCGTGAGTCAGTGCTGGTGTGAACCTATGGTTGTTGCAGATGGGAGCTTTGTCTGACATTTTGGTCAGGCCAAATTGCTGCCGCAGTTGGTTTCTGGATTGGAGGTTGGCTATCACCACCGGGCTGCTGGAGTGTTTTTTGGGTGGGGTTGGGAGTGCTGCCGTGGCGAGGGCCCAGAGGGAGGTCCCCATGCAGGAGGCCTCCTCCGCGCGCACCCACTCGGCTTCTGGCTCCTTGATCCATCCCCTTATTCGCTCGGCTGGCGCCACCCAGTGGTAGAATTGTAGGTTTGGGAGGGCTAGCCCGCCCCCCCCCGATTTTGTTTTTTCTAGGACCTTCTTTGGGATCCTAGCATTTTTACCCCCCCCACTTGCGGGTGTACTGGGAAGATCTCGCTTTTGCTCATGCTGAGTTTGTAGCCCGAGAAGGCTCCAAACTCTTTCAGGTGTGCGATGATTCCGCTCATGCTGCCCTGTGGGTCCGAAATGTAGAGGAGCAGGTCATCTGCATAGAGTGAGACTCTGTGCTCTCTGCCTCCCCTTTGGATCCCCCTCCAGCTTTTTGCTGCCCTGAGCGTGATTGCTAGCGGTTCAATCACTAGGGTGAACAGCAGCGGGGACAGTGGGCATCCTTGTGCCCCTGTGCAGTTGGAAATATTGGGAGTTGGTATTGTTGGTCCATACGCTCGCCATGGGAGCGATGTATAGGAGCTTTACCCAGGAGGTGAACCCTGTTCCAAGCCCGAACCGCTCCAGTACATCTATGAGGTATTTCTATTCGACTCTGTCAAAGGCCTTTTCTGCATCCAGGGAGACAATCACCTCTTGTGTTCTCTCCCCAGAGGGGGTCATCAGGCGCCTGATGTTCGAGGTAAGCTGCCTACCTTTGACGAAGCCCGTCTGGTCCTCTGTGACCACCTCAGGTACACAGTCTTCTAGCCTTTTGGCTAGGATTTTGGCCAGTATTTTGGCGTCTGCGTTCAGCAGTGAGATGGGTCTGTATGACCCACATTCCGTTGGGTCTTTGTCTTTCTTATGTAACAGCGAGATTGAGGCCTGTGCTAGCGTGGGTGGCAGTGTGCCCCTAGCTAGCGAGTCTGTGAACATCTCCCGCAGGTGCAGGGCCAGCGCTGTTGCGAATGTTTTGGAGAAGTGCGCTGGGAATCCGTCCGGTTCCGGCGCCTTCCCCGCCTGCATGGAGCTAATGCTGTCCATGGTCTCTCCCAGTGCTAGTGGTACTTCCAGGCCCCGTTTTCTGCCCTCCCCCATGACTGGAATGTCCAGTCCATCAAGGAACCGTTTCATCCCAGACTCCCCCCTTGGGGGCTCTGAGGTGTACAGCTCTTGGTAGAAGGCCTTGAAGGTTTTGTTAATCTTTTCTGGTTCTGTTTCCAACGTGCCTCCGGTACCCCTGATTTGTGCAATTTGTCTGGTGGCTGCCTGCTTCCTCAGCTGGTGTGCCAACAAGTGGCTGGCTTTGTCTCCGTGTTCGTACAGGGTCCCTCACACCTGGCGGAGTTGGTGTACTGCTTTCCTGGTGGAGAGCAGGTCAAAGTTCCTTTGTAGCTCTTTCCTCTCCGCCAGGAGCTCCACGGTCGGGGCCTCGGAGTATTTACGGTCTACCTCCAGTATGGAGTCGACCAGCTGCTGCCTAGCCACCCTTTCCTCCCTATCTCTTTGCGCTTTGAAAGCGATGATTTCCCTTCTTAGTACGGCCTTTATCACTTCCCAGAACGTGGAGGGTGAGACCTCCCCGTTCTGGTTGTTCTCCGTGTACTCTGCTGTGGTCCGCGCTATCCTTTCGCTGAAGGCCTTGTCAGCTAGTAAGGTACCGTCCAACCTCCATATGGGGCGCTGGGCCCTGCCCGTCTCTAGCCGCATGTCCATGTAATGTGGAGCGTGGTCTGATATCACAATTGCGGAGTATTCCACTTTGTTTATCCCTGGAAGCACCATTTTTCCCACCACAAAGAAATCAATTCTGGTGTATACGTTGTGTACTGGGGAGAAGAAGGAGAATTCCTTCTCCCCTGGGTGGGCGAACCTCCAGGAGTCCACCGCTCCCACCTGCTCCATAAAGTGACTGAGTTCCCTTGCCATGTTTGAGGTTTTCCCCGTTTTGGGGTTTGATCTGTCCGTCTTTGGATCCTGTACACAGTTGAAGTCCTCCCCATGATTAGTCGATGCGTCGCTATCTCTGCGATTTCTGCCATGGTCTTTTTGATGAAGCTCGTGTCATCCCAGTTGGTTGCGTACACGTTGACTAGTAGCACCGGTGCCCCATCCAGGGCCCCGCTGACCATGACGTACCGTCCCCCCCCCCCCCCAGGTCCGTAACTATCTTTGTCACCCTAAACATCGTCCTCTTGCCGATTAATATCGCCACCCCCCTGGACCTTGTCCCAAAGCAGGAATGGTAGGTCTGTCCCATCCAGCCCTTTCTTACCCACAGTCGGTCCTGCTCTTCAGGTGTGTCCCCTGGAGGAAGACTATGTCGGCCCTCATATTTCTTTGGTGGATGAGGTCTCTGGATCTCTTCACTGGGCCGTTGAGTCCTCTTACGTTCCAGGTGACTATCCTGGTGGGGGGCTTCTGCCCCCTCGCTCCTGTGGGATTAACCATACTTATCTGGTGGACGCGCCCCTGCCCTCCAGGGTTTCCCTTTGTTATGATGTGGAGATGCCGGTGTTGGACTGGGGTGAGCACAGTAAGAAGTCTTACAACACCAGGTTAAAGTCCAACAGGTTTGTTTCAAACACGAGCTTTCGGAGCACGGCTCCTTCTTCAGGTGAATGGAAAGGCTTGTTCCAGAAATGTTTATATAGACACTTTGTTAGGGGGCCGTCCAGGATGGCCGCTGTCGCTGCTCTCTCCATGCGGTCGGGTCTCTGCGCTCCGGGGTTTCCCCTTGTCCCGGGGGCACCCGCCATGGCCGTCCACTGTGTGACCGCTACGCGGTTAGTCCCCATGCACTCTGGGGTCTCCCTTCGCCCAGACCATAAGACATGGGAGCAGAATTAGACCACTCAGCGCATCGAGTCTGCCCCGCCATTCAATTATGGCTAATATTTTCTCGTCCGGTTCTCCTGCCTTATCCCCATAACCCCTTATCAATCAAGAACCTATCTATCTTTGTCTTAAAGATACTCAGTGATTTGACCGCCACAGCTTTCTGCGGCAAAGAATTCCACAGATTCACCACCCTCTGGCTGAAGAAATTCCTCATCTGTTTTAAAGGATCGTCCCTTTAGTCTGAGATGGTGTTCTCTGATTCTAGCTTCTCCTACAAGTGGAAAAATCCTCTCCACGTCCACTCCATCCAGGCCTCGCAGTATCCTAAAAGTTTCAATAAGATCCCCCCTCAATCTTGTAAACTCCAACGAGTACACACCCAGGGTCCTCAACCGTTCCTCAGACAACAAGTTCTTAATTCCAGGGATCATTCTTGTGAACCTCTGGACGCTTTCCAAGGCCAGCACATCCTTCCTTGGAATCCATCCTGCCAGCACCTCCATCACAGTTGGAGCAGGCAGCCAGGTCCCAGTTCTACTCCAGCTGAAGTGGACATTGAACCCCATGCTCTCTGCGCCAATCTGATCCACACCAGATGACTGCGGCAACTGGCTCCCTTCAAGAAGTCCATGTTGCTGAGGCATTAGACACGTTTACCTGCAGGTTTTAGCCTGCAGCTATGGATAAGTGATGGTAGAGGATCCAATTTATTTCCATGATGTGGAGGACCAGGAATCTATCCCTCTCTTATCCACCTGCCATTGGCTTATGTTGGAAGGATTTACAAGTTGATACCAAACCATTTGGCCATGTTATGAACGCTTCTTCCTTGGTCATGAAGCCCTGGTGTTGGACTTGAACCTGGAGTTTCTTGCCTGCAGGCAAAGTTACCAATTGCCCTATATTTGGGTATACTAATAACCTGTGACCTGAACTCAAAATTAGTGTCATTCACTAAAGTTGGGCTGAGCAAACAATTACATGTTAATTTTAAGTCATTTTATTTCACAGAAGGATGGGTGGACAGAACTGTCTTTATGATCAGACTTATTTAATTCAATCCCTAAAATTTACATTTGTGCAATAATACAAAATAACGTGGCAAGCAGGGCAATAATTGTGTTGATATCGTTCATTTGAAGATTGCTGTTAACTTGCCTCAGTGAAAGGCCTCAGGTTTTTCCTTGCATAAAGTTTGACTTCCCTCGCAATTTTTAAAAGTCCTGTCTGCTTTTAGCTCACAAACCTATTTAAAGTGCTTCCAGTTCAATGCAGAAGCTGTTTTTTTGGTTGCCTGAATAAGTTAACACAGCCTTTCGTCTCGCGGAAAGACCACTTATATTTTAGCAATTGACTATTTTCATCAGGTGCTTTTCTTTAGAAGTTTGGGGAATACAACACAAACACACCCCAACCATGTCAGAAAGGACCTGACAGCTGGCATTTTGTTATTAATCTTTACAGCACTAATCAAGCAAACCTGACCAATCTCTATATACTACAATCCCTTTAAATTATGCCTTTTCCTGAAATTACCTTTTACTCCATTGCTTAATAATCTATCACTATACCTGTTATTATTGTGGTAATACTGGTTTTCTTAACTGAGATGATTGACGAAAGCAATATTAGTTTGTGCACCTGTCATTGACTTTGTCTTTGGTGCTCGTGAGAAGAGGTTAACTCATTCCATTTACGTTGTACAGAAATGATATTTTAATTATTACATCGGAGCCAACTATTCAATTACCCTGAATGTTCCTTGTAAATCAGTTCATGTTTGAAGAGAAGAGAGACTATTTATGTAGCACCTGTCAGGTAATTCCATATCACTTTGTAGCCAATGAAGTACCTTACAGTAGAAACACTGTTGTAGAAAATGTGCCAGATAATGTTTTTTGTCTCGTTGGATAAAGAATAATTATTAGCAAGAACACTAGAGGGAGCTCTCCTACTCTTCTAAATGCTATCATGTGCTCATTCCCATCCATCTGAGGGGCCAGGCAGGTCAAGTCTCATTAGAAAGTTGGCACCTCTGACTGTACACACTTCTTGTAGCTGTGTGTGGTAGCAGTCTTTTTAGATCCCTAATGAACAGTATCAGGAACAAGAACAAATTTTGATCCAATACTCTTCAATGTTTGTATACTGAATATTAGAAATTTGTTTACATTGGAAAAGTTTTACTGTTACTTTATCCCACCAAGGTAATAGCAAATCACAGTTTTTCAGGCATATTTATTAAGGGCTTCAGTCTACATCTTTGGACAAATGTGTTAATGTTCCAGGTTTCAAGAGGTGCAAATGGCAGTCGGATATAACTATAAACAGCAGAGGATGGTGACAGAACTAAGCGGAAAATGAAGAAAGAGTTGTCCATAATGGAAGTCCATATGGAGCACTGACTGGTACAAATATCAGAGGTGACATGGGGCTATGGGGTGTGAAATTCAGAATGGAAGGGGAGAGTGACATTTTGGTTTAATGTCCATCAACCAAGTGGGGAAATTGAGACAGTGGTGTTGAGTTGGGTGGTTAGAAACTAGCCAGCAATGAGGGTGTTGAGGAAAGAAGTCTGGAATGGTTTGTGCAAAGTGGCAGAAGTTGACTTATGTTCTGTAGAAAAGCTCCAAGAGACAGGATCACTCATGCTTTCTGTCAATCCCTTTCTGTGTCCAGACATCACTTTTTAATTATATGACTAGTAAAATTCTACAGTAATGACTGTGACCACATGAAGCAGGCATAGCAGTCATGGAGAGCTGAATGTCAGTACACAAAATTTCAGAGTATTGGATCAAACATTTTTCTTGTTCCTGATGTTGTTTATAAGGGAGCCAAAAAGGCTGGGAATGATCCAATAGGGAAGCGAATATAAGCCTTTAACATCAGCAATAAGGGGATAGAGCGGGAGAGTAGGGTTAGAGTGGGTTCTCTTCAAAGAGTCAGCACAGACTCAATGGGATGAATAGCCTCCTGCACTGCAAAGATTCTATGGAGAACCATTTTGACTTCTTTCACATCACTTGTTTAGCCGTGCATTTACTTCCCTAATCTGATCATCCTTATTCTAATGGACTCACAGCGAGGGTCGTCATGTGAAGATCCCATTCCATGTCCTGCTTTTTAATTTGTTTGGTTCCTGATGTTTCCTTAGCACAACCTCCCAATTGTTACTTCCAACAGGGAGCAGGACATTGGTACCTCCCATTCAATTTCCAACTTCCTTTCCAACACTTTGAGATAAAGCTTACCTGACCTCGGGAATTCATTTTGCTCTCCTGGACACTCTATAGAGACTATTAGCTAACATTAAATATTATAGAATTGAAAACAGATTATTAATCAACTTCGGAGATTTGTTTGGTACTGGGAGAGGAGAAATGATGCGTGTGCTATATAGGAGCTATCTTATGGTGTCCCTAAAAGGATCTGTTTTCACGCCTCAACTATTCCCTATATTTGTTATTAATTCTGGTAACTCGACAGAGTGCCAGATATCCAGCTTTTCCAATGACACAAAGCCAGTAATGTAATATACAGCATTGATGGGAGAATAAAATTACAAAGGCATTGATAGATTAAGTGCATGGTCATAACTCGAAAAGACACCATAAAGAAAGACTTACTTTGATAAGCATCAATTGTGCCAATGTTTTAGAGCCAATAATGGGGCTGGTGGGTAGACCTACTAACAAAGGATTGGATAAAGACTGCAGAGAGAAGGGGTCTTAGCTTGGAAAATAAAGATGTTCACCTGTTTTTTTTTTAAACTTTAATTTCCCCTGTCTATCTCAGCCAGATCACCCCTCATACCTTCGTAATTTACTTTCTACAAATTTAACGCCTAATTTTAGACTTAACTAAATCACCATAAAGTTCTATAATATTATGATCACTCTTCTCCAGAAGTTCCTTTACTACATGGGTATGAATTAACCCCCTCTTATTGCACAATACTAAACTGGCCTTTATTCTGTTGGTTCCTCGATTATAAAATTATCTGAAAACGTTTTATGAACTTATCTTCCAGACTATGTGAACCCTTAAGGAATATAAAAGCCCATGGGAAAAGAAGTCCAACTGTAGCTAATGGAGAAATTAAAGACCGTATGAGGTTCAAGGAAATGTTTATAATATTGTCAATTAAAGCAACACTTACTCAGCAATAACCTGCTCATGGACGCTCAGTTTGGGTTCCACCAGGGTCACTCAACTCCTGACCTCATTGCAGCCTTGGTTCAAACATGAACAAAAGAACTGAATGCCAGAGCTCAGGTGAGAGTGACTGCCCTTGACGTCAAGGCAGCATTTGATTTGAGATGGCATCAAGGAGCCAAAGCAAAACTGGAGTCAATGGGAATTGGGGGAAACACTCCGTTGTTTGGAGTCATACCTGACACAAAGGAAGATGGTAGTAGTGGTTGGAGGTCAATCATCTCAGCTCCAGGACATGACTGCAGGAGTTCCTAGGCCCAATCAACTTCAGCTGCTTTATTATTGACCTCCCTTACATCATAAGGCCAGAAGTGACAGCACAACGTTTAGCACCATTCACCACTCCTCAGATAATAAAGCAGTCCATGTCCAAATGCAACAAGACATGCACAATATCCAGGCTTGGGCTGGCAAGTGGCAAGTTACATTTGCGCCCCACAAGTGTCAGGCAATGACCATCTCCTACAAGAGAGGATTGAACCATCGCCCCTTGACATTCAACCGCATTACCATCACTGAGTCCCCCACAATCAACACCCTGGGGGGTTATCATTGATCAGAAACTGAACTCTACTATCCATATTAATACTGTGGCTACCAGAGCAGGTCAAAGGCTAGGAATTCTACGGCAAATAACTCCCCATCTGACTCCCCAAAACCTATCCACCATCTACAAGGCACAAGTGAGAAGTGTTATGGAATACTCTCCACTTGCCTGCATGACTGCAGCTCCAGCTACACTCGAGAAGCTCAACACCATCCAGGACAAAACACCCCACTTGATTGCTGCCCCTTGCACAAACTTTAAATCTCTCTACCACCGACGCACAGTGGCTTCCGTGTGTACCATCTACAAGATGCACGGCAGGAACTCGCTAAAGTTCCTTAGACAGCACCTTCCAAACCCACGACCACTACCGTCTCGAAGAACAAGAGCAGCAGATACCTGGGAACCCCACCATTTGGAGGTTCCCCTCCAAATCACTCACCACCCCGACTTGGAAATATGTTGCCGTTCCTTCACTGTTGCTTGGTCAAAGTCCTGGAACTCCCTCCCTAACAGCACTGTGGGTGTTGCTATACCTCAGTTCAAGAATGCAACTCACCACCACCTTCTGAAGGGCAACTAGGGATGGGTAATAAATGCTGGCCTAACCAGCGATGCCCACATCCCGGAAATGATTTTTTTAAAAAAATTGATTTCCCCGCTCTATATGAAGACTTAAGTCTGTGATTATTATTTTGCCTTTGGTACATGAACCTCTGGTTTCAAAAGAAATAGAAGCAGGAGTAGGCTTTTCAAATTCCCTCATTGAATAAAATCATAGTTCATCTGACTGTGACCTTCTCAATTTTCCTGCTGCAACCCCATCCCACCCCATAACCCTTGACTTCCTTGTTGATCAAAAATCTGTAACATTGGACATATTCAGTGATCCAGCCTCCACTGCTCGCTTTGGAAGACAATTCCGAAGATTAACAACCCTCTGACAGAAAGAAAATCCCCTTCATCTCCATATTAAATGGGCGGCTCCTTATTTTAAAATTATGGTCCATTACTCTTAATTCCCCCGTGAGGGTAAACATCCTCTTAGTTACTACACTGTCAAGTTTCCTCCGAATTCATGTTTAAACATGATCACCTCTCATTCTTCTAAAATCCAATAATTGTAGGCCCAAGCTGCTCAAATTTTCCTCATAGCCTCTACTTATTGGAATTTAGAAGAATGAGTGGTGAGGGAGCTTGACAAGGCAGATGTTGAGAGCATGTTTCCCTTCGTGGGGAACCTAGAACTAGGGGACAGAATTTGAAAATAAGTGGTCTTCTGTTTAAGATGGAGGTGAGAGGTATTTATTCTCAGAGGTTCATTAATGTTTGGAATAATCTTCCCCAGTGAGCATTGGCAGCAGATTCATTGGATATATTCAAGGCTGAGTTAGATTTTTAATTGGCAAGGGAGTCAAAGGTTCAGGGACGCAGGTAGGAAAGTGGAGCTTCTGGTCCCTGTGTGTGACACTGTTGCACCACAAGTCAATGGTTTTGACGTTCCCGTCACTCTTTGATTTGATTTGTAATGAAGAGTTTCGACCCATGACATTGTTATTTTTTCTGTCAGGGATATGAAACATTGGCAGATGAGTTGAATGCAGTCTGCAGGCCTTTGCCCAGAGCCCAGATTGGCAATTAGAATTTTACTCAAGTGCTTGAAACCAAACCTTGACAGTTGACTCAAGAGCAGTGGAACTTTCTAAAAAAAAAAATTTCCAACCCCTGATGTCTTTCATGGGTTAATAGCCATAAACCACCACCTACTTTCTGTCATGCTCTGCAGAGGTAGGTACTGACCTACCCACCATCCCCACTGCCAGTTGCACTGCTCTCTCCTTTAGTCAAAGATTCACCCATTTTCGGTGCTATTTATCTCAAGCTGTAGTGCTCTTACCATTGGCATTCCACATGCCTACTGATGACACACGGCTCTACTCACTACCACCTCTCTCAACACTATTCCTGACACTAACTTTTCAGGCTGCTTGTCCGACATCCGCCACTGGAGGAGGAAAGATTTTCTGCAATTAAATTTTGGGAAAATAGAAGCAGTTGTTTTTTTCTGCAGCTACAAAATCCATTCCTTAGTCACTGACTTGATGCTTCTCACTGGCATGTGTCTGAACCTGAAACAGATCGGTCAGAGCTTGACACCGTTTTTGTCCACATCTTCATGCCAACACCAGGATTGTATATTTGAACCTTTGTGATATCCCCCAATTCCCTCTCCAGCTCTTAAGTTGCTGAAACCTGATCCATTCCTTTGTTTTTTTTTAAAAGTATATTTATTGGGGTTTTACATTTTAGAGAATAATGCAAGAAAGTTACAAAATAATACATTGTCATAAGCAAGAAGAAAAAAATTGCTAAACATGTATGAGTACAGAGTGGAACAGGAGAACGACACAATCATTAGACAAAACAAGGTACTCTATAGCAACAGCAGAGATCGAGGGAGAAACATGGCAAAGCAGTTGACACCCTCCCATGCCGCACAAGCCAGCAATCATCACGAGAAGTTAGGATGAGCGAGGCCTCAATGTATACAATCTTGTACCGGTGTGCTGAAGGGCATGATTGCGAAGAGAGGAGGAAAATAAGTTTGGCCAGACCTCCAAGGCAGTATGGGGCAACAAAAACTTATTCCCATCTCTCTTAAAGTTTTGGTCCAGTTGGAGGGTGGGGCCTTGCAGAATGTGCAAAGTAGGGATGGGCACAGCGCCCAGGATGCTATGCACTTTGCCAGCAGAGAGTCGACAGCATGCCATTAAATCGGCTGAAATTGAGTACAATTTCACACACCTTTTCAGGAGAAGTGAACCAGCAATGCCCTTTTTTCTCAGCTTGGATGATGGACAAGAACTAAGTAGAGCACTCAGCTCTAAAATTTATGAGTTTGAAATGAAATGAAAATCGCTTATTGTCACAAGTAGGCTTCAAATGAAGTTACTGTGAAGAGCCCCTAGTCGCCACATTCCGGCACCTGTTTGGGCAGGCTGGTACGGGAATTGAACCCTGCTGCTGGCCTGCCTTGGTCTGCTTTAAAAGCTAGCTCTTTAGCCCTGTGCTAAACCAGCCCCTAAATGGAAACCCTGGCTTCTTAAATTAAGCACGCTCAGCAATTGCAGATCTCTAATTGCTAAGATAAGTCTCAGGGCTCAGCTGAACCTTTTGAACCCACGCAAATAAATTTCCCCTTTTAAAAAAAAAAGTCACTATATGGCACAAATCATACTCCTCTAGGCATATTATTGCGGACACAATGTATTATAATTTAAACATTGACGACCTTCAATCCCCACTTAAATGGAATTTTAGTAATGCAGAAGGGCCATCTGATTTTTAAACCCACCCGCTTGCAGTATTGTGCAAAGCTGGCATGATGATGTCGGGAAAGTCACCCAATGTCATCACGTTTAATATTATCCCCAAGATGGGAGGAAGGCTCCCGATTTGGGAGCCTATTATTCAGTGCTATAAGAGAGCATCTTTAACCTGGTCTGTGGAGGGCTAACATCTTTTTATTCTTCATGACTTTGCGTATTCCCCACTATCCAAGATGCCTTCTTGACATGACATAGTGAAATGAGTTTAATGTGGTCTCCAGTTTCAATGGTCTTGAACAGCTTGTGGCTGTGTTAACTATTGTTGGTGTCTTTGAACGTCAGAAGTTACTGTAATTTTTCCAGTAACTTGCCATGTGTAGAATTTCCTTGACAAACCAGATTGATGCCGGACAAGATAGTCCTTTAGTTTTCTTTAACTGTTCTTCGCTTCCAGACACAGACCCCAGCGATTATGAGAATGACAACGACCATGAATATCAGTGCTCGTATTACCAGGATGTGAACTGAATGCAGATTGCCATTCACCTTGTCTTTTCCAATGCCAAGAAAGATAGAAAAAAAGACAAGTTACTAGTTGTTTTTAGTCCCTTGTTGTGTGATCAATAATCAAGTTTAATATTACTGCAATATTTTGTATAAAGGTGATAGGATCCTAAAAAATATCTATAATGAATATTTTCATTGCAAACACTAAAATAGGTTCATTTAACTGTCATCACTGGGAGAAACCTGGCAACTGCAGATCGCCTGACTGTAGTGGGGCAGCACGGCGGCACAGTGGTTAGCACTGCTGCCTCACAGTGCCAGGGACCCGGGTTCGATTCCAGCCTTGGGTGACTGTGGAGTTTGTACATTCTCCCAGTGTCTGCATGGGTTACCTCCGGTTTCCTCCCACAGTCCAAAGATGTGCAGGTTAGGTGGACTGGACATGCTAAATTGCCCCTACTGTCACAAAGATGTATAAATTAGGTTAAGGGGTTATTGAAATTGGTCGGGGGAGAGAGCTTGGTTGGAGTACTCTTTTCAAAGGGTCAGTGCAAATTCGATGGGCTGAATAGCCTCCTTCACTGTAGTGATTCTATGTCAAATGTTCCTTTTCATTGATTGCAGGGTTGTATTGTATAATAACCTGAAAACATTTACCTGGGGATAGAAATTTGTTTTGGGTAGTTTTGAAAATCATTAGTATTACACCCGAACCCCATAGACCCCCGCTTAACATTTTGTTTTGTCAGCTTCATTGGAATCGGCAGGATGCATAATGGGCAGCCAACGTGAT
Source organism: Scyliorhinus canicula (assembly GCF_902713615.1). NCBI lineage: Eukaryota > Metazoa > Chordata > Chondrichthyes > Carcharhiniformes > Scyliorhinidae > Scyliorhinus > Scyliorhinus canicula. The sequence continues at coordinate 21,921,754 of NC_052158.1, read as the reverse complement.
ACCACCCAAGAAGAATTTGTAAACCTGCTTACATTGAGTGGATGTTTAATTTGCTGATCATGTTAATGTAATCCTCTGAGTTAACAAGAATTAGCAACTCAAATTATATTTGACAACCATTCGTGTAGTTTAATTATTAATTTGAGTAGTGTTCCGATGCTCCCATGAAATAAACTTACTGGTTAGATGACAAGGCCCTGTGAGGTCCATGCTCTCAGTCTCCTCGCTAACGGGGTTTCTCACCCTACAGTTGTAAACTCTGCTGGTGACATGTAGATTTGAGGACACGCTAAGCTCCCTTCCATTGTCAGTCATGCTGTGTGGCCCACCAGATTGAACCACCTCTCCTCCTCTCCACCAGCTGTACACCAGGTCACTGCCACTTTCCACTGAACAGCTCAGAGTGACATTACAAATTCCGCCAGAGGAAAACATTGGTCATCAGTTGTATTTTTGGACGTGATACACGTTCTGAAATGAATTAAATATTGTTAGCATAGGTGAAATGGCGTACCTGCAGAGTGAACAGATTTTTAAAATGCTGTATAAAATATCATTTGCACGGTGCCAGAGCCTCGTTACTTTTCTTCTGAACAGTCGAAGCATTTAAGACAAACAAATAATGCTGGAAATTAACAGGCCTTTTAATCCATCCAACCCATTCTATATAATTATTAGACCTGACCTTATGTATCACAATATATACACCCTGACTCTATACAATGCCATATGATTGCTTTGCAAGGGCAAAAACAGGTTAAAAACTCTGGCCAATTTGGATATGAAATCGTTTAAATTTCTCTCTAATCTCCAAAGATACCTGAAGCCCAATCACTGTTGATATACAAACGAATACTACAACTAATCTGCAATACGGCAGGAACCCACAAATAAAATAAGTCATGAGTTCATCTGATTTTCGTGATGCTGGATTAAGGAATAATATTGGCTAAATCATCAGCAGCGTGTTACTTTCCTTTAGATAGTTTAGTGCATTGATTTTCAAACCCAGGGTTGCAACGCACAGGTGGGTGTCGGGAGGGCCATGCGTTGCGGCGTTCCAAATCACGGTGCCATGCGTTGCGGCGTTCCAAATCACGGTGCCATGCGTCACGGAGGTCCGGATTGCGCGACGTAGTGCCCAACGGCATGACCGCCTTTTAAAAATGCTGTCTGCGATCAGCTTTCACAATGCCGGCCGCTCCATGTGCATGCCCCCTCAGCACTACAGGCCTGGGGCCCAGTGGTACAGAACGCTCCTGACATCAGAGCGTTGCTCCAGGAGCAGATTTTTAAAAATGGCTGGAGTCTTTCTGCCTGGAGCAGTGGGAGAGAGAAGGTCACGCACCCACACTGACGTCATGTATTCTGGGCACGAGAGCTATTCCTCTGTTTTGCAGCTGCCAGCAGTGTTGGTGTGAACTCCAGGGTCTCTGGTGAACAGCCCATGAAGAAGAAGCTGAAAACAGGAACAAAGCAGCATAAAGATGATTACTTGAGGGTGTGGATTTATTCTTCCACTGCAAATCAGGATTCAAAGTTCCTGTGTGTTATATGCAGGGAAGCACTGGCAAATGAAAGTTCAAAACCCTGAAAACTTCAAAGACATTCGAAGACTATGCATGGTGAGTGTGAGAACAAAACTCTTGATTTTTTTCAACGAATACAGTGAGAGCTTAAATCATCAGCTGAAGTCATTATCAGAAATAGAACATTGAATAACAAAGCACGTGACATCATGAGGACCAAGCAGGCTCACCTGTCACATTAATAGTAAGTGAAAATCGTGGGTCGTGAATTCTGGGTGGTGTGGGTCGCGAAGGTCGGCCCGTATAGGTCCTAGAGGATGGCCGGTTGGTAACAATGGGTCTCGGGCAAAAATGTTTGAAAAACACTGATTTAGTGTGAGTCTGAACATCCACTGAACACCAGACCAGGCAGTCAGAGCCTGGGTTTGAATCTAATTACAGTAAGAAGTCTTACAACACCAGGTTAAAGTCCAACAGGTTTGTTTCAAACACGAGCTTTCGGAGCACGGCTCCTTCTTCAGGTGAATGGAGCCTGAAAGGAGCCGTGCTCCGAAAGCTCGTGTTTGAAACAAACCTGTTGGACTTTAACCTGGTGTTGTAAGACTTCTTACTGTGCTCACCCCAGTCCAACGCCGGCATCTCCACATCTTGAATCTAATTAGACATTGGAGCTGCGATGTAATTGGCCTCTACATCTGTCCTGACAGCATTCATATCATATGGGTGGGCAGTGATCTGAGGGAAGGGTCACAGTTTTCTCTGCTGTTGGACTCAAATGAGGGTCAGGTTCGCACTGTGCATGGAACAGTCACTCATCTGTCATTTTCTCAGTGCTCCCAGTGCCTTACACCATTGTCTATATGAATAGCACTGTGGTGCGGGACTCATGCAGCTCTGTTTCGACCAAATTGAAGTTCGACCTGGGGATGGGGTGCGGCGAGTTGAGGCTGAAAGGAGGGAAATGGAGAAGGAGGACTGTGCAAAGGGGAGGGGAGGCCAACCATAAAGGGGCATGATGGACAGCAGAGGGGTGGGATGGTGGTGAAGGAGGATGCTGAACAATGAAAGATGGAGAAGTAGAAAACTGAACTCTGACAGGGGTTCGTGAAACTTTCAAATAAGGGGGTCAGGGATCCAACATTGTTTACTGGAAGGGGATGCACACAAACTCGGGAACAGGAATGGGGGACATATTAATGTGGCACATTCGGGATGGTTCGCACCGAAACTCAGAAATTGTGTGGTGTAGTTGGGAAGGGTCACAGTTGTCCTTAGCCCTCTTTTGAAGGGGGAAACTATGTGAAGGTTACCGTCTTAGTTCATGGTTTGCAGCCAGGAGTCAGAGTGCAGAGATTCCTCCTATGAAATGGAATGTAACCACAGGTGACAGGCAGTCCAAGGTAGTATGTGGACCTACCCATATATTAGATTCCCTGCCCTTATTCTTCACTCCCATGCCTCCCCTCTCTTTACCCTCCCCCTTTGCTGACGGTCAGTTTTCCTTAAAGAAGTCAATGAACGGCTGCCACCTCCAAGCGAACCCCTGTAATGAACCCCTTAGGGGTCTGGCTTAGCACAGTGAGCTGAATAGCTAGATTGCAATGCAGAACAATGCCAGCAGCGTGGGTTCAATTCCTGTACCAGCCTTCCCGAACAGGCGTCGGAATAACGACTAGGGAATTTTCACAGTAACTTCATTGAAGCTTACTTTTGACAGTAAGCGATTATTATTATTGAGGCGAACTTAATCTTTTCTAGCCTAAGAAACCCTGCCATGTCACTGACCCAGACCCCCGACTTTGGAGGCTCCGAGTCCCTGCATCCCAGCAAAATCTGTCTCCGGGCCACCAGGGAGGCAAAGGCCAAAACGTTGGCCTCTTCTTTCCGTGACCTCCCGGATCTTCCAACACTCCAAATATTGCCACCTCTGGACTCTTGAGTCACCCTCCCTTCCAGGACCTCTGACATGACTTCTGAGAATCCCTGCCAAACTCCCCTCTACTTCGGACAAGCCCAAAACATATAGAACATAGAACGGTACAGCGCAGTACAGGCCCTTCGGCCCTCGATGTTGCACCGACATGGAAAAAAAACTAAAGGCCATCTAACCTACACTATGCCCTTATCATCCATATGCTTATCCAATAAATTTTTAAATGCCCTCAATGTTGGCGAGTTCACTACTGTTGCAGGTAGGGCATTCCACGGCCTCACCACTCTTTGCGTAAAAAACCCACCTCTGACCTCTGCCCTATATCTATTACCCCTCAATTTAAGGCTATGTCCCCTCGTGCTAGCCACCTCCATCCGCGGGAGAAGGCTCTCGCTGTCCACCCTATCTAACCCTCTGATCATTTTGTATGCCTCTATTAAGTCACCTCTTAACTTTCTTCTCTCTAACGAAAACAACCTCAAGTCCATCAGCCTTTCCTCATAAGATTTTCCCTCCATACCAGGCAACATCCTGGTAAATCTCCTCTGCACCCGTTCCAAAGCTTCCACGTCCTTCCTATAATGAGGCGACCAGAACTGTACGCAATACTCCAAATGCAGCCGTACTAGAGTTTTGTACAACTGCAACATGACCTCATGGCTCCGGAACTCAATCCCTCTACCAATAAAGGCCAACACACCATAGGCCTTCTTCACAACCCTATCAACCTGGGTGGCAACTTTCAGGGATCTATGTACATGGACACCGAGATCCCTCTGCTCATCCACACTACCAAGAATTTTACCATTAGCCAAATATTCCGCATTCCTGTTATTCTTTCCAAAGTGAATCACCTCACACTTCTCCACATTAAACTCCATTTGCCACCTCTCAGCCCAGGTCTGCAGCTTATCTATGTCCCTCTGTAACCTGCAACATCCTTCCGCACTGTCTACAACTCCACCGACTTTAGTGTCGTCTGCAAATTTACTCACCCATCCTTCTGCGCCCTCCTCTAGGTCATTTATAAAAATGACAAACAGCAACGGCCCCAGAACAGATCCTTGTGGTACGCCACTCGTAACTGAACTCCATTCTGAACATTTCCCATCAACTACCACTCTCTGTCTTCTTTCAACTAGCCAATTTCTGATCCACATCTCTAAATCACCCTCAATCCCCAGCCTTCGTATTTTCTGCAATAGCCGACCGTGGGGAACCTTATCAAACGCTTTACTGAAATCCATATACACCACATCAACTGCTCTACCCTCGTCTACCTGTTCAGTCACCTTCTCAAAGAACTCGATAAGGTTTGTGAGGCATGACCTACCCTTCACAAAACCATGCTGACTATCCCTAATCATATTATTCCTATCTAGATGATTATAAATCGTATCTTTTATAATCCTCTCCAAGACCTTACCCACCACAGACGTTAGGCTCACCGGCCTATAGTTATCGGGGTTATCTCTACTCCCCTTCTTGAACAAAGGGACCACATTTGCTATCCTCCAGTCCTCTGGCACTATTCCTGTAGCCAATGACCTAAAAATCAAAGCCAAAGGCTCAGCAATCTCTTCCCTGGCTTCCCAGAGATTGGGATATATACATGATTCGCCAGACTACGCCTGCACCGCCCACATCTGTCCTGCAACTCCTCAAAAAAACCTACTCATCCGGGCCACAGTCAAATGACCCCTGTGGACCACCTTGAACTGGACCAGGCTAAGCCTGACACACGATGAGGATGCATTGACTCTCCTTAGAGCCTTCTCCCATAGCCCGACCCAAATCCCCTCCCAACTCTTCCTCGCCCTTCTAGGATTGATTTTCCGCCACTACAGTAATGCAATTCAGTATTAATGGGGGAGGCTGGAGAATAACAGGAGGCAGTCCTATCTACACATTGTGAGGCTGTAGGCAAATCGGGGGCACATGGACAGTGAGGGAAGGAGGGTTAGTTTCATTCCTGAAGTACAGGTGTAGCAGCAACATCTTGAGATCCCAGAACAATGGCTTTGTTTAAAAACAAAAGTATTTTTCTTTAAATTTAAATACCAATTCTTTTTTTCCCCCAATTAAGGGCCAATTTAGCATAGCCAATTCACCTACCCTGTACATCTTTGGGTTGTGGGGGTGAGACCCACGCAGACACGGGGAGAATGTGCAGTCACCATACGGACAGTGGCCAGAATCGAACCCGGGTCCACAGCGCTGTGAGGCAGCAGTGCTAACCACTGCACCACTGTGCTGCCCCCACTAAAACAAAAGTAAGCTCGGTTCTGTCTTGCAGGGATACTAAGGACCACTAAGCTGATCTATTGTGCTCCTTTTTGAGCACAGTAAGAAGTCTTACAACACCAGGTTAAAGTCCAACAGGTTTGTTTCAAACACGAGCTTTCGGAGCACGGCTCCTTCTTCAGGTGAATCGGCATCTCCACATCATGGCTCCTTTTTGAGAGGCACAGTCACTTGTTGGTGCCGCTATGGTTGACAGGATCCGGATCAATTACATAGGAGAGAGACCTTGTTACCCAGGGAACAAAGAACAAAGAAAATTACAGCACAGGAATAGGCCCTTTGGCCCTCCCAGCCTGCAACGATCCAGATCCTTTATCTAAACCTGTCTCCTATTTTCCAAGGTCTACTTCCCTCTGTTGCCGCCCGTTCATATACCTGTCTAGATGCCTCTTAAATTATGCTATCTTGCCCGCCTCTACCACCTCCGCTGGTAAAGCGTTCCAGGTACCCACCACCCTCTGCGTAAAAAACTTTTCACGCACATCTCCCTTAAACTTTCCCCCTCTCACCTTGAAATCGTGACCCCTTGTAACTGACACCCCCACTCTTGGAAAAAGCTTGTTGCTATCCACCCTGTCCATACTTCTCAGAATTTTGTATACCTCAATCAGGTCCCCCCTCAACCTCCGTCTTTCCAACGAAAACAATCCTAATCTACTCAACCTTTCTTCATAGCTAACACCCTCCATACCAGGCAATATCCTGGTGAACCTCCTCTGCACCCTCTCCAAAGCATCCACATCCTTCTGGTAATGTGGCGACTAGAACTGCATGCAGTATTCCAAATGTGGCCTAACCAAAGTCCTATACAACTGTAACATGACCTGCCTACTCTTGTACTCAATACCCTGTCCGATGAAGGCAAGCATGCTGTATGCCTTCTTGACTACTCTATCAACCTGCGTTGCCACCTTCAGGGTACAATGGACCTGAACTCCCAGATCTCTCTGTACATCAATTTTCCCCAGGGCCCTTCCATTGACCATATAGTCCGCTCTTGAATTTGATCTTCCAAAATGCATAACCTCACATTTGCCTGGATTGAACTCCATCTGCCATTTCTCTGCCCAACTCTCCAATCTATCTATATTTTGTTGTATTCTCTGACAGTCCCCCTCGCTATCTGCAACTCCACCAATCTTAGTATCATCTGCAAACTTGCTAATCAGACCACCTATACCTTCCTCCAGGTCATTTATGTAGATCACAAATAACAGTGGTCCGAGCACGGATCCCTGTGGAACACCACTAGTCATCCTTCTCCATTTTGAGACACTCCCTTCCAACACTACTCTCTGTCTTCTGTTGCCCAGCCAGTTCTTTATCCATCTAGCTAGTACACCCTGAACCCCATACGACTTCACTTTTGCCATCAACCTGCCATGGGAAACCTTATCAAACGCCTTACTAAAGTCCATGCCCTTCCCTCATCAATTAACTTTGTCACTTCCTCAAAGAATTCTAGGTTTGTAAGACATGACCTTCCTTGCACAAAACCATGCTGCCTATCACTGATAAGTCTATTTTCTTCCAGAAGCCAATCATTTCATTTAGCTTGGATAAAAGGATCGGCAGAACTCAATCACCTCAATAAAACCCCTCAACATTAACAAAGTATAATGTAGGACTGCAACCTTGGGGAGAAATAGGGAAGGGAGCAGAGTTGTATCCGATCTACCACCACATCAGTGAAGGCCAGTCAAGGGTTAACAATGCAATTCATCACTGGTCAAACGATTCCACTCATTGACTATGAGAAACTGAGCAGCATTGGTACGCCACTTTGATGAATGGAGTGCAGAGCTACTTTGGTTTATCATTTAATTCATAACATACCACTCCCAGAGGGCTGCAGATTTCATGCCTCTGGGTTGGATGTTGCTCACCTCGATGTGTGTGCTAGCTGCTAAGGGGCAAGGCTGCATCAGGCACAATGCAAGCAAGGAGCGCAAAGCTCTGGAATTCCACATCTCTCATAGGTGTCTCAGTCAGAGCTTCACTTTTTGTACCCTTTAACCATTGTTCTCTTCGATGGTTAATTTCAGAGAAAAGACACAGGGACTAATGGATCCAGTGCTGTATTTCTCAGAAGCATTGTTCAGTGGAGGAGAGGAAGGCGACAGGTGTTGCGTGCGCAGCTCCAACAGTAGGCGCCTCCGAGGGGACAGGGCCAAGAGGAGACTGACATTTACAGCAGGGTTAGGAGATACCCAGACATTGGAGGTTACTCACCAAATTGAGGGTTTATCATCACAGTGTCTCCTATTTACAAATGAATGAGAGGCAATGCCAGTAGCTGAGGGGAGTGCGTCCCCAGTCTGAGATCGAGAACGTTAAGTATTTTCTATTTGGCTCTCTGACCAAATCGGCGCCCACCAGTCTAAAAATTGAAGCTGGCCGGGAAAAGGCCACAAAGTGGCCGCTTAAGGGTGACAAATTATATTCTTTACCCGTCAGTCTGGTCTCAATAAAACTCGAGAGGGATCTGTAGGTATGGTATTATTTATTTTTAAACAACTTGCAAGGCTGACCCGCTCTATAGAGACTCAGAACACATACAGTCTCCTGAAACTCCCAAAGCCGAGTTGCGCCACCAGGACGTGTGGCCATACAGTGCAAGTCTGAGCACAAATCCTGCAGGACCAAGCACACCATGTTGGCTGCCAACCTTCCCAAGGTGACCTCAAAGCACTTGCATGTCAGGGCCATGATATCAGACATAACATGAACGATTCCTCCATTGCTGTAGTCTGCTGAGTGACATGTACATCCGTCTGATATTCCACTGCCAAATGGTGAATTAAATGAGTTGGCAGCCTCTTCCAGAGGCTCACCATCTGACTGTGACTGAGCATGTGACTAGTCTCCAGCAGCTCTCCAAGTGCCGGATACTTGGGCTGTCCCTAGTGTTCTTTAGAAAGTGACCCTGTATCTAATCTAGAGCTACATTCCACCGAGGTGCGTCTCTCTGTGCTGGTGGAGGGTGCGGCGATTCTTCGTGAGCCCCCTTTTCCTTGGACATGCTTTGGCGACTGCTGCACAGCTGTATGTATGGCCGTGAACTGCTGGTGCCTCCAAAAAAGAAAATAGAGTTTCAGTTGATGGGAATAAGCTATATCATTTGGGTAAAAGCAAATTACTGCGGATGCTGGAATCTGAAACAAAAACAGAAAATACTGGATAATCTCTGCAGGTCTGACAGCATCTGTGGAAAGAAAAGGGAGCTAACGTTTTGAGTCTGGATGTCTAGATTCAAAATGTTAGCTCCCTTTTCTCTCCACAGATGCTGTCAGACCTGCTGAGATTGACCAGTATTTTCTGTTTTTATATCATTTGGGTCACTGTGGTTGTCACTGTGATGATGTGATGAAGCTGAGATCTGTAATCAGTTGTTGGGAGTGGCCAATCTCCGTTCTGCACAGGATCGATCACCGTCCTCCCAGCAAGGTCAGTGCAGCCTCTTCAAAATCAAGAGGGCGAGGATCTCTGATGTCCCTCCCCCTAGTCTGGACTCCCCTTGTTTGTTGCGTGCCAGCTGGACCTGTATAAAACATAAAGGCATGTGATCAGAGGATGGGTTAAATGCTTATATGCTGTGTGTGGTGAGCCTTCCCCAGAAGGGCCAGAGGATGGAGTGTATGCAATATGACAGGTGGGATGATGGTGATGCACAAGTCTCCATAAGAGAATGGGAGTTGATTTATGCCCCCCCCCAGCCCCCGCAAATGGATTTGTGAGATCCTTGAAGAGAGTAGCCATTTGAATATGTGATGCCATGATGTGAGTATGATAGTGAAGCGAGCTGAGAGAGGACTTACTCTGGCGGAGCGGATTAAATAATTCACCTGCTTCCTGCACTGCATTGCATCTCAGGCAAGGTTGCCAGCGTTGATGGCCTTCCGTGTTGGAGAGGTGACATTGGGGTGTCCAAGGTGTTGAGAATCTGGTGACTGACGGGATGCTGCCTTCTTTCGCGTTGTAGCCTTTTACTTCTGGCTGTGTGGCGTCTTGAGCAGTCTTCTGATGACAGGTGGACTGTGGAGAATGATATGAGTTTGTTGCACTGGCATTTAAATTTGGCACAGAGATCTTTGAACCTGGTGGCGGCTAGATGAATCAGTCCTCCATCCGGCTAGTTGATATGTAGAGATACCTACTCATGTACAAATAATTTGGATTTGTTCATTGTCACATGTACCGAGGTACAGTGAAAAGTTTTTCTGCGTGCAGCTCAAACAGATCATTTAGTACTTGAAAAGAAAATACGTAATACGGCAACACAAGGTACACAATGTAAAGACATAGACACAGGCATCAGGTGAAGCATACAGGAGTGTAGTATTAATCAGATCCATACAAGAGCAGAATCTGGCACAAATTCCTGCCATTCTGGCTAGCGGGGGGTTCCTGTCAGAACAATCCACCACTGGACAAAGACAACAAAATGCAGAATTCCAATCCCTGGTTTCAGGGATTGAATAATCTGACAGTCTCAAAATAGACTCAATAATCCTGTCAATGTTACCTCCCTTGAATATCCCATGACCACCTGTGAGTTGCATCATCAGTCATTTTAATTCTAAATGTTAAACCTAAATAATAGTGAACTGAAATGATTGCGTATTTATCTTACTTTCATTCCCAGTGCTTCCTTCACTGACATTCCCATTTTCTGTAATTTCTTCTCTCTCTGAATTCATGGAACAGGACACAATCTGACACATGCAATCAATGTGTCATTGAACATATGTTTACCATAAACCCGTAGTTCCATCTTTTCTTCATAAACATCCTGTTCTGATCTTGCATTAACTTCATACAGGCCTTGGTCACTTTTTTTCAGGGTCTGTATTTCCAGGCTGTAGTCTGTGAGGTTTATCCGGATTCTCTGTCCAAACTCATTGTTACAGTCTACTGGGTTGTGTCGGGCTTTCGAACACACTTGAAGCCTTTTCCCAGCGGATGAGTTTCTGAAGTCCCAAGTAACCACCAAAGGGTCTGCCCATGGTAAATGTAATGATAACTTTAGCGACTGTCCCCAAGTCCCATTCACCAGGCGTTGCAAAGAACTGGGATTCCCATCCACCTGTCCCAGACCTAGAACATAAACAGAAGGACAAGCTATCAGAGTGCCTTTAGTTCTAGTTTGTTTGTATCTGACATCCTACTGTATGGCTTCCGTTGTTGTGGTTCCTGAACTGAAATACATCTGAGTTTGCACAAGCACTTATATCGCATCAATTAGAACCCATGGCTCTTAAAGTTGGAGAAATATTCATTGGGAGAATTTGACTCATAATCCTTGTGCCTGAATCATCGTCTCGGAAAAAAACAAAAAAAAACAAAATGAAAGGAAATAAATGTCATCCTAGATAGAACCTCTCCACTGACCCCTGATGGTGAATTTGACTTTCTCCAAGTGCAGGAATGACAACAAGCAGGGGCACTGGGCGAAGTGGGCGACCTCCAACCAAGGAGTATTCGCATCCGGGTTATTAGTGACACAAAGGCTACAAATCAACAGGACAGCACGGTAGCATAGTGGTTAGCACAGTTGCTTTATAGCTCCAGTGTCCCAGGTTCGATTCCCACACTGTCTGTGTGGAGTCTGCACGTTCTCCCCGTGTGTGCGTGGGTTTCCTCCTGGTGTTCCGGTTTCCTCCCACAGTCCAAAGATATACGGATTAGGTGGATTGGCCATTCTAAATTGCCCTTAGTGCCCAAAAAGGTTAAGTAGGGTTACGGGGTAGGGTCGGCATTGAACCTGGGTCCCTGGCGCTGTGAGGCAGCAGTGCTAACCACTGTGCCATTGTGCCTCCACAAACGGTCCATCCTCACACCCCAATCTCAGTCATAAAGAAGACAAAACCCTGTCCATCCCCGATGGAACCAGTATGTAAGCTTGGAACGATCCAATCTAGCGTCCAATACACAATTCGGGTTCCAACCTAAAATAAGCTGATGTGAATTGAGGTTGGGAGGAATAATCAAATTATACAGCACAAAAATTGTGCCTTTTAACAAAAGTCTCCCGTCGTGTCGAAAAAACTGTCTTTTTACTCGAACGTAACACTACGATGAGCTGGGTAGACCATCCTGAACCCGACTCGACTCTTATTAATAATAATCTTTATTGTCACAAGTAGGCTTACATTAACTGCAATGAAGTTACTGTGAAAAGCCCCTAGTTGCCACACTCCGGCGCCTGTTCAGGTACAGGGAGAATTCAGAATGTCCAATTCACCTAACAGCACGTCTTTTGGGACTTGTGGGAGGAAACCGGAGCACCCAGAGGAAACGCACGCAGACACAGTGAGAACGTGTAGACTCTGCACAGACAGTGACACAAGTCGGTAATCGAACCTGGGGCCCTGGCGCTGTGAAGCAACAGTGCTAACCACTGTGCTGCTGTGCCACATATACGGGGTGGCCTTAACTCCATTAAACACAGCCCTTTTTCTCACGCGGATTCCACACCCATGTCCTGCTAAAACCCAATGGAGTGGCGTTCTCAATTGAAATCATGTGTTACCTTGACTACCATAGAGCCTTTTTCCTTAAAACAGGAATTTCACAGTTTCCAAATGCGGCGGAATTTCAGCACGAAGCTTCGGTTGCAGTGAGCGAAGGGCCTGGTCTAATTCAGCTGGTGATGCAGATCCACCCTCACTCACCTTTTTGAGGAACACGTCTGAGACATATTCCATTCGGATATGACCCTCATTCCCCACCAGCAACCCTACGGTAATCCGACATTCTGGACCTGTTTTCCAAGTCATTCAGCTTGGCCCTCAGTAATTTATTTGTTTCAGCCATCTAAGTCAGACCAGACGCCAGCGCAATCACTTTGGTTTGAGAAAGCCACCTCTATATGTGACTGCATGGACTTCGACGGTCTCACTAGTTTTTCCAGAGCCACTGGAATAGGGGCCAAAGCCTCTTCGATTGATCTTTTAAGCTTCTCCAACATGATCTGTTGCTTCTTCTCAAACTCTTTTGCCAAGATACTAGTGAGAACCTCGGCCGTTAGTAGAGTGGGCATAATGAAACCGACTCTGCCATCTTACTTCCCGTTGAGCCCCGAGAGGCTTCAGACTTTGTCAACGAGTTTCTGCTTGAAGCTTTCTTATCTTTGTTTTTTCTGGGCATCTCAGCAAAGAGAGAACTCCAACTGACAACTATCATAAGTTTCCAAGGAATAAACTACTGGTGGCATCAAGAAAAAGAGCAGCGGGCAGCACGGTGGCCTAGTGGTTAGCATAACCACCTCACGGCGCTGAGGTCCCAGGTTCAATCCCGGCTCTGGGTCACTGTCTGTGTGAAGTTTGCACATTCTCCCCGTGTCTGCGTGGGTTTCGTCCCCACAACCCAAAAATGTGCAGAGTAGGTGGATTGGCCATGCTAAATTGCCCCTTAATTTGAAAAAATAATTGGGTAATCTAAATTTATAAAAAAAAAAGAAAAAGAGCAGCTCCCTCCAGCGGGAGCCACGTCATGCACGTCTTCCCCCTAATAGGAAGTCCTATTTCCTGTTCTTCTGTAATGGAATCAACAGCCATTGTGTCTGAGGTTTCTCACACGTCGACCTTTCAACACAACCTGAGAATGCAACATTTACACTTTGAACGCACTGCTCCACTTACTCTGAATTTTAAGAAGATATTTTCTTACCATGGTCAGTGATGAACAAAAACAACATTAACCAGGAGGTGCATAGCCCAATGACAGAATGCGAGTAATGTAAGAACATATCCTAGAAGAGAAGAACATTAATTAATCAGTTTAATTTTGAATAAAGAATTCAAGAAGCACAAATTCCCCTATGGTAAACACCACTGTCAACATATTACATGTATTACGGTACTGCCACTGTATTACAGGTACCACTGTAAATCCCACCTGCTGGCTCCTCCCAGCAGGTGACGTATAAAAGTGTATGCTCTTCTGCACTGCTCCCATTCTGGTTCCAGCTGCAGGAAGCACAACATCTTGTGCAATAAAGCCTCAATTGTTTCACCATTCTCGTCTCGCGGTAATTGATGGTACATCAATTTATTGCACAAGATTTAAAAAGATGAACATCTTAATCCAGCCTGATCGCCTGGAGCTGAGCCCTCACGCAGCCAGCGCCACATCCACCTTTGAGCACTGGTTAGCCTGCTTTGAAGGTTACCTCGGAGCAGCCACGGAACAACCCTCGGATCCACAGAAGCTCCAAGCCCTCTAATCACGGGTGAGCCCTCAAGTTTTTCCCCTCATCCGGGATGCGCCCACCTACACAGAAGCGATGACGCTATTAAAGAGACAATACGTTAAGTCGGTGAATCAAGTGTACGCCAGGCACCTCCTGGCCACGAGACGGCAACTCCCGGGGAAGCTTCTGGACGATTTCTTGCAGAGTCGGTAGGAACTGTGACTGCCAGGCAGTTTCGGCAACCCAACACATCGAACTACTAATCAGAGACGCTTATGTCACGGGCATGAAGTCTACGTACGTTCGCCAGCGGCTATTGGAAGGAGGTATGCTCAGTCTTGCAGAGATTGTGCAGCTTGCTAATTCCCTAGAAGTGGCCTCCTGTAATCTGGAGGCCGACACCCTCGACTGTCCGGCACCCTCGTGGGCATGGTGGGGCCCACCAGCATCAGACCCGAGTACACTGCAGGCCTGCGCTGCGCGGTAGCCAGCCAACTCCAGGGGGCCCAAATGTTATTTTTGTGGCCAGCGCAAACATCCCAGGCAGCGCTGCCCAGCGCGGAGTGTGACCGGCAACGGGTGTGGGAAGAAGGGCCACTTTGTTTCCATTTGCCAGGCCCGGTCGGTCGACACTGTATCCAGGCCCGGCATTGCTACACCCCCCACGTGAGATCCAGGGGCGCTGCCATCTTCTCCACCACCAGCCATGTGCGGCACGTGGGCGCCGCCATCTATGATGCCGCCCGCCATATGCACCCCTTGGGTGCTGCCATCTTCGGTGCCTTTTTGTTTTTTAAAATAATTTTTATTCAAACTTTCACATTTTCACAAAAAGAAAACAATAAAAGAAAATTCTAAGAACAAAAAAACAGAACCCCCCCCCCCCCGCTGTAAATACAAAATAGAAACAATAAATTAACGCCCGTCATTGGCAAAAAACAGATATTCAACCTAAAACAAAAACAAAAAGACTGTGTCGCGACCCTCACTGTTCACGGCGTAGAGTTCAGTAACTTCAGGTTTTACATCCTCCCCCATCTCTGCGCTGCCCTGTTACTAGAACTTGATTTTCAGTGCCACAGCCAAAGCCTTACTTTGAAATTCGGCGGACCCCTGCCCCCCCCCCCCCCCCCCCCCTCACTGCCTGTGGCCTCACGACCTTTAAGGTTGATCCACCTTCACTTTAACCAAACCTCACCCCGGACTCCAAGCCCGTCGCCACTAGGAGCAGACGCTACAGTGCACAGGACAGGACCTTTATCAAGTCGGAGGTCCAACGGCTACTGTGGGAGGGTATCATTGAGGCCAGCAACAGCCTCTAGAGAGCTCAAGTGGTGGTAGTGAAGACTGGGGAGAAACACAGGATGGTCATTGACTACAGTCAGACCATCAACCGGTATATGCGACACGTACGCCCTCCCATGCATTTTTGGTCAGTCAGATTGCGCAGTATCGAGCCTTCTCAGCAGTCGACTTGAAGTCAGCCTACTACCAGCTCCCCATCCGCCCGGAGGACCACCAATACACTGTTCGAAGCAGATGGCCATCTCTATCATTTCCTTAGAGTTCTCTTCGGCGTCACCAATGGGGTCTCGGTCTTCCAGCGAGAGATGGACCGAATGGTTGACCAGTACGGACTGTGGGCCACCTTCCCGTACCTAGATAATGTCACCATCTGCGGCCACGATCAGCAGGACCACGACACAAACCTCCAAAAATTCTTCCATACCGCCAAACTCCTTAACCTCACTTACAATAAGGAGAAATACGTGTTCTGCACCAACCGCTTAGCCATCCTTGGCTACGTAGTGGAAAATGGAGTCCTAGGGCTCGACCCCGACCACATGCACCCCCTCCTGGAACTCACCCTCTGCCCCAAAGCCCTGAAACGATGCCTTGGATTTTTCTCATATTTCGCCCAGTGGGTCCCTAATTATGCGGACAAGGCCCGCCCACTCATCAAGTCCACAGCTTTTCCCCTAACGACTGAGGCCCGCCAGGCCTTCAACCACACCAAGGCGGACATCGCCAAGGCCACGGTGCTGGCAGTCGACGAGACCCTCACCTTTCAGGTGGAGAGCGATGCATTAGCCGTTGCTCTGGCCGCTACCCTCAACTAAGCGGGCAGATCCATGGCTTTCTTTTCCCGCACCCTCCTTGCTTCCGAAATTCGACACTCCTCCTGGGAGTCACAGTGGTACCTGTAATACAGTGGCAGTACCGTTATACATGTAATATGTCAACAGTGGTGTTTACCACATTGACCCCCTGTTTAAAAAAAGATCCAGCGGGGGTGAAGAATACATTACAAATTGAGTCTGACCCTCCGCTGCGATCGCCTCAGTCCTGGTGGTGGTGTGGGCACCAACGTGGTCACCTACGACACCGGGAGCGTGTTGTCCTCTCCTTTGTCACCCCTTAGTGGATCCAGTGAAGGGGTGGATCCTGCTGGGGTGGGGGCTGTGGTGAAGTTTGCTGGTGGGCGGGTGGGTGGCGCAGGGGTGAACGAGGCAACCGGGGGGGGGAAGGAGCGGTATCAGTTTGGGGTTGTGGGTGGTGTCCCAGTGGGCGCCAGGTCCCAGAGGGAGACTGTGTCCTGTCATCTGTCGGAGTGTGTCATGTAGCATACTGTGGGTTTGCATGGAGAAGGTGGACTTTCTCGACCAAGGGGTCCAATTTATGGCTCTGCACATACTTCCGGAGGAGGATGGGTCCAGGAACTGTCAGCCATGTTGGGAGCGAGACCCCGGAAATGGACTTCCTAGGGAGCGACCGGATGGAGTGAAGTGCGTCGGGGAGGACTTCCTGCCAGCGGGGGAGCTGGAGGTTTCTAGACCGAAGGGCCAGCAGGACAGCCTTCCAGACCGTCCAGTTCTCCCTCTCCACCTGCCTGTTTCCCTGGGGGTTGTAGCTGGTCGTCTTGCTCGAGGCGATGCCCTTGCTGAGCAGGAACTGACGCAGCTCATCACTCATGAAGGAGGATCCCCAATTGCTGTGGATGTAGGTGGGGAAACCGAACAGGGTGAAGATACTGTGCAGGGCCTTGATGACCATGGCAGAAGTCATGTCGGGGCATGAGATGGCGAAAGGGAAGCGGGAGTATTCATCAATTACGCCGAGGCCCTCTCTCTCCTACCTCCTAGCGCTAACTTTCCGGCTCGTGTGGTGGCCCACCCCTACAAGGGCTGATCCAACCCCGTCTTACGCCCGCTCTGTTGGTGTTCATGCTATCTCCTCCACACCCTCTGCTGCCCTCGATCCCTCGCTCCTATGAGTTGTCCCGCCTGATCATAGCGAGGCGATGCAATCCCGTGCAAAATTGTCCATTTGTTTCCTTTGCCTCATCTGTGACCAAAATGTTGCCTCATCTGGTTCCAAGTTCACAGGTCGCTACCATCATTGGGCTTGCTGTGTTTTGCTGGCGGGGATAGGAACGCTGCTTTGGTGAGAGGGCCTGGAGAGTTGTTCCTGTAGAGGAGGACTCCTCCATCCTCATCCATTCCGTGTCTGGGTTCTTCACCCATCCCCTCACTCTTCCACCGTGGCTACCCAGTGATAGTATCGCAAGTTTGGGAGGGCATGTTTCTTCTCTGTAGTACTGTTTTGGGGATTCTTGGATTATTTTACCCCACAAAAACTGCAGAATCATCTTGTTCATTGAATGGAAAATGGTCTTGGGGATGTAACCGTCTCATCGGAGTAAACACCGTCCTCTTACTTATCAGTATGGCTGCCCCCGTAGACCACGTCCCGTAGCAGAAAATGGTTCGTCTGTCCCACCCAGTACTTCCTTCCCCGCTGTCGGTCTTTCTCCCTCAGGTGTGTCTCTTGGAGGGAGATTATGTCGGCTTTCATACCTTTCAGGTAGGCGAATACTCTAGATCCTTTCAGGGCTGTTTATTCCCCCAACATTCCAGCTGACTATTCTGATGGGATTTTTTGTTCCCCCCCTTCTGTGGGACCAACCATACTTACCTTGTGCATGCGCCCATGCACTCCTGAGTTTCCCATCCAAAATGGCCTTGGGCACCATACTCACCATGAGGTCGGGCCTCTGCGCCCGGGATTTCTCTTTGTTTAGGGACCCTTCAAAGGTGCCATCTTGTTCCACGTTTCCGAGATGAACCTGCGGAAGCCAGTGTAGAGTCCTTCCACAATCCCCTTGTCGTGTTGCTCCCCCGTGGTTGTGATTCACCCCCTACCTCCTTGCTGCCCCCCAACCCACCCTGTATCCTCCCTCTTCTGTCTGCTCCCCTGCCTTCTCCCCCTTTCCAATGTGTCTCTTCCCCCCCGCCCCTGCCCAACTGCAAGACCTTCTCTCCCTAGTGGGAGATGCACCGTGGTCCTCTCTCTCCTACCTCCTGGCGCTAGCTTTCAGGCTCGTGTGGTGGCCCACCCCTACAAGGGCTGATCCAACCCCGTCTTACGCCCGCTCTGTTGGTGTCCATGCTATCTCCTCCTCACCCTCTCCTGCGCTCCGATGCCCTCGATCCCTCGCTCCTATGAGCTGTCCCGCCTGATCATAGCGAGGCGATGCAATCCCATGCAAAATTGTCCATTTGTTTCCTTTGCCTCATCTGTGTCTTCCTCACCGCTGCCTCTCTTCGTGCCTGTCCAGACTGTTCTTAGGAACGAATTTGCTGTCTCTTCTGGGGCAGTAAAATAATGCTCTTTGCCCTGGTACGTTATCCAGTGTCTGGCTGGGAATAACATCCCGAATCTGACCTTGTTCTTGTACAGGGCCGTCCTTGCATGGTTAAATTCAGCCCTGTGCTTTTCCAAGTCTGCCCCAATGTCCTGATACACTCTGATTTTATGTCCCTCCCAGTTGCATGCCTTCTCTGCCGAGCCCAACAAAGGATCCTTTCCCAGTCCTGATATTTGTCCAGCATGGCTATTATCGCTCTCGGCTGCTTTCCAGCCCTGGGCTTTGGTCGGAGCGACCTGTGAACCCTGTTGATGTCCGATGGTTTGTAGGAGCTGTCTCTCCCCACTAGGTTGCCCAGCATTTGGGCCATGTAGCTGGTTGGGTCCCTGCCCTCGATCGCCTCTGGCAGGCCTACTATTTGAATGTTCTGGCATCTCGACCGATTCTCCTCGTCCTCGACCTTCCATTTCAGGCCGTCCTGGGTCGCCATCGAGCTCTTGATCTCGGTCTCCAGGGCGAAGACTCTGGTCCATTGATGCCTTTTCTAGCTCCAGTAATATTCTCCCTTGGGCTTCCAGCCTTTTCCCCAATCCGCCGAGCAGCGTCTGCATAGCAGCCAGTGCCTTCGCCACCACCACCTTGACGACCGCCTTTATCTCGGCCTTGATGTCGTCCTTCATCGCTTTTAGTTCCTTGGTTAAGAACGTCTTCCATCCGCCGCCGGGGTAAGTGGGGATAGCTCACTTTCCGGGTTGCTGGTCTCTCCCCCTCGGGGATGGCTGGGAACTCCTCGCCCCGTGGGTCCGCTAAACCGCTTTCATGCTGCTCCCGTCCTTTGATGCAATTCCTGGTTTCCGTGCGACCTCTCAAGCTGCTGCTTCCTTGCATTTTTGTTGTCCATGTTATTGTTGTGGGTGACGGAATTTATAAGTCCGATTATGCGGGATAAATTTTGCCAAAAGTGCCTATTTTGTCGTCTTACGGAGGAGTGCCACCTAATTTCCAACAATTCAGCACATCCCCGTCACTGGAAGTCTATAACGAGTTTGACTTACCCGGCTGCACTGGACTCCAAATATTTTGATGAGTTGGACACTTTGGTTTTGGTACACTGTAACCCCAAGCCTTCCGTATTTATGCAATGTGTTGTTTTAATATGGCGGTGCGGTATCCTGGTAAATCAGTCACTGACACCTTGACCTGCTGAACACTGAGGGTTTGAGCTGACCCTCTCCAAGATGTTGGTGGACCAGCTCATGTGTGGCATTAACAATACAGCCACACAGAAAGCTGTTGGCAGAAACCACTCCAGATTTGAAATCGGCCGTTGAACTCTCCCTATCTCATGAGCATGCGGAGAAAGGTGTGCAGGAGCTGCAGGGGTCCATGGACTATGGCGGCCATAGATTGGCCGGTTTAGCTCACTTGGCTAGCCAGCTGATTTGTGATGCAGAGTAAGGTCAGTAGTGCAGGTTCTCCTCAAAGGGGAAAGTAGCCTATGATCATCTGGGAATATGGCGACTTTACCTTACCATAGATTGACGCATCCTTACTTTCAAACTCCCTCTGGGCCACAGGTTGGTGCTGGTCCGGCCAGACTTTCTCCGAAAGGACAGCTCCAAAGGCAGTTCCATAGCAGAGTTTGAATTTCGGGTTCTACGGCAGACTGGTAGCATACCTCTCCCAAGGAGGAAGGGGAGAGCCGCTGCATTGCCAACTGTGTGCTTGGAGAACTCATGAGGCTCCGGGTCGCCCAGTTCGGTGCAGCGACTGCCATCCACGACAACTCTCAGGTCAATGCAGACCAGGGTCTTGTACATGGACACCCCAGATAAGGAGGAATTCTTAATGCAGTTGAATTGCGCCATGGCTCCGAGAGTTGCACCGATCCTGGTCACTTTGTCGGTCAATGGTCATCCGGTGCCGATGGAAATGGACACTGAGGCTACCGTCTCCATTGTGGACATCTGCACATTCCAGTGTCTTCGTGCAAGGATCATGCCGCTGACGTTGCAAGACACCAAAGCAATATTAGCGATCTGCTTTGGGGAGCCTTTGAAGATTGTGAGGACCACTGTGATTCCGGTAACATGAGGGCAGCAGTCGGTCCATCTTCCTTGATTGTGGTGCAGGAACCGGAGCTCAATTTTTTGGGGAGAGACTGGTTAAGAGTCCTCTGTTTCGACTGGCAACAGCTATTTCAGAAGGGCACTGGGAATCTCGATGAAGTGCTGGTGTTCCAGGAGTGTCTGTACAGGATAAAGAGTACCAACGCCCATATCTATGTGCACCGATACCTCAGGGCGAGGCCCTGTCCCTTACACACCGCTGGTGAAGGTCAACTTGGAACTGGTCCAAAGATGTGCAGATTGGGTGGATGGGCCATGCCAAATTGCCCTTAGTGTTCAAAAAGGTTAATTGGGGTTTCTGGGTTATGAGGATAGGGTGAAGGTGTGGGCTTAGGTGGGATGTTCTTTCCGCTGCAGACTCGATGGGCCAAATGGCCTCCTTCTGCATTGTAAATTTTATGATCCTATGATACCATTGGCCTTCCACTGCCTGCTGCACCTGCATCCTCATTTTCAGCGACTCGTACACAAGGACAGCCAGGTTTCATTGCAAATTCCCCTCTCTCAACCGATAGCCATTGGGATAATATTCTGCTTTCCTATTTTTGTGACCACATTTTTCCACATGATTCTGCCTTTGCTCACTCACTCAATTACGTTGTCTAAATTACGCTGCTAAATTAGAGATATTACGTCTAGTTTCCTCATCTAAATAATTTTTTTAAAATATTTTTATTAAGGCATTTATATATATATACATTAAACACAACCAAAACCAAAAAGAGAAACAGGGAATCTCTTAACAGTCCAAAGATGTGTGGGTTAGGTGGATTGGCCATGCTAAATTGCCCGTAGTGTCCTAAAAAAAAGTAAGGTTAAGGGGATGGGGGGGTTGTTGGGTTACGGGTATAGGGTGGGTACGTGGGTTTGAGTAGAGTGATCATTGCTCGACACAACATCGAGGGCCGAAGGGCCTGTTCTGTGCTGTACTGTTCTATGTTCTAAATATACAACAGCTCACCGCCCCACTCTCTCTGCCGTTCCCCTCCACCCTCCCTGCTTCCCCATTTTTACTCCCTGTATCATATCCCCCCCCCCCACCTGCTGACATTTTAACTACCCTTGAAGAAGTTAATATATGGCAAACTCCCCCCATTGACCCTCTCAGTGGGAACTTGATTCTTTTCCAGCCTAAGGAATTCCGCGAGGTCCTTCACCCACGTCGCTGGCTTCGGTGACTCCGAGTCCCTCCACTCCAACAAAATTTGTCACCGGGCTACCAGGGAGGCAAGGGCCAAAACATTGGCCTCTCTCGCCTCTTGGACTACCGGGTCTTCCGACACTCCGAAAATCGCCACTTTTGGACTCAGGGCAACCTTCATCGCCTCGGACATTACATCAGCGAACCCCTGCCAGAACCCCTCCCCACGCACTGACACACCTGTACTCCACCCCCTCGAAGAACCTGCAAATTCTGGCTACTGTCATATGCACCCTATGAACTACTTTGAGTTGAATAAGACTAAGCCTAACACACAAAGATGATGCATTCACTCTCCTGAAAGCCTCCTCCCACAACCTAGTCTCTATTTCCCTCTCCAGTTCCTCCTCCCATTTCCGTTCAACTTCTCCTATTGGTGCTCCCTCCCAATCTCCGATACCCTACCCTTGCCAACTCCTGTTTTCGACACCACCTTGTCCTGCAGCCCGGGGGGCGGCAGGTCAGGAAAGGACGGCACCTGCCTCTAAATATAATCCCGCACCTGTAAGTACTGGAACCCATTCCCACTGGGCAACTCATACTCCTCTTCCAATTCCTCTACTCTCGAAAAGCTGCTCTCCACAAAAAGGTCCCCCATCCGTTCTAATCCCGCCCGCAGCCACCCCCAGAACCCCACGTCAAGCCGCCCCCCCCCCCCCCCTCCCCCCCCCCCCCCCCCCGCCCCCGGGTGCAAATCTATGATTCCTACAAATTGGTACCCGGACTGAGGCACCCTCCAACCTCATATGCTGCCGCCACGCTCCCCATCCTCTCAGCACCGCCACCACCACCGGGATCGTGGAGTACCTGGCTGGCAAGAACATCAGAGGCGCCATTAACAGTGCCCCTAAGCTTGTGCCTTTACAATAGGGTCCCTCCATCTGCTCTCACACTGGCCCGTACCTCACTACCCACTTCCTAAGCATGGCTATATTCGATGCCAGTAATAGTTCATTATATTTGGTAAGGCCAGTCTGTCGTTCCCCCCCTCCCCCTACGCCTCTGTTCCAACAGCACTGTGGGGATTTCCCCGCCCACACAAAGCGCAAGATCAAAGCATTAATTTTCATGAAAAAGGTCTTTGGAATAAAGATCGGAAGGTTCTGTAAATCAAATAAGAACCTCGGGAGTACCGTCATTTTCACGGTCCGCACCAGCCCTGCCAGTGACAACGGGAGCACGTCCATCAATTAAAATCCCCCTTCATCTGCTCCACCAGCTGCACTAAATTCAATTTGTGTAGTTGTTCCCATCCACGCGCCACCTGGATACCCAAGTACCTAAAGTTTGTCCCCACCACTTTAAATGGCAGCTTTCCAACCTCATCTTCTGCCCCGGATCAGAAAAACCTCACTCTTCTTCATGTTTAACTTGTGTCCAGAAAACAGGACGAATGCCTCAAAAATGTTCATGATTCCGCCTGATACCTCCCAATGGGTCCAATATGTAAAGCAGCAGATTGTCCGCATATAGCAAGACCCTGTGTTCAACCCCCCCCCCCCCCCCCCCGTGCCCCGCCCCGTCCTGTACTATCCCTTTCCAACTCCTTGACACTCTGAGCCATGCCAAAAAGCAAAGGGGAGAGTGGGCTTCCCTGCCATGTCCCACAATGTAATCAGAAATACCCCAAACTCACCCAATTCATCCTGATAGTCGCTACCTGTGCCCTGTACAACAACAAACCCCTGCCCAACCCCGAACCGTCCCAAACCCGATCAAAGGCCTTCTCGGCGTCCATAGCGACCGCCACTTCCACATCTTGTCCCTCTGAGGGCATCATTATCACATTCAATAAGTGCCTAATGTTCACCGATAGATGCGTCCCTTTTACAAACCCCGTCTGGTCTTCCCCTATCACCTCCGGCACACAGTCCTCAATCCGCGAGGCCAAGATCTTTGCCAACAGCTTGGCATTCACATTTAGCAATGATATCGGGTGGTAGGACCTGCACTGCTCCGAGTCCTTATGCTTCTTCAAAAGTAAGGATATCAAAGCCTATGAGAACCTAGGGGGAAGCTCCCCCTTCTCCCGCGCCTCATTGTATGTCCTTACCAGCATTGACTCCAGATCCCCCAAAAACTTTTCATAAAAGTCTACTGGGAACCCATCTAGGCCCGGGGCATTCCCCGCCTTCATCACTCCCATCACCTCCACCAGTTCAATAGGTGCCCCCAGCCCCTCTACCAGGTCCTCCTCCACCTTGGGGAATTCCAAGCCGTCCAGAAATCGCCTTATTTCATCCCACCCGGCAGGTGACTCTTTTTCATACCACCTTTTATAAAATTACTCAAAAACCCCATTCACCCCCACCGGGTCCAAAACCACCCTTCCCCTCTATCCTTCACCTTTACGATCTCCCTCGCTGCCTCCTGCTTCCTAAGTTGGTGATCCAGCATCCTACTTGCCTTCTCCTATATTCATACACTGCCCCCCTGGCCCTCCGTAACTGCCTCACTGCGTTCCCCTTAGACAACAACCTGAACTCCATCTGGAGCTTCATCCACGCCTTCAACAACTCGGCCTCCGCATCTCGAAGTACCTCCTATCCACCTGCACTATCTCATCTACCAGCCTAGCCATCTCCGCCCGCTCCGTCCTATCCCTATGCACCCAGATTGATATAAACTCTCCCCCCCCCCCCCCCCCCCCCCCCCCCCCCGGCCACTCCTTATGCGCCTTCCATAACGTGGCAGCCGAAACCTCACCCATGTCATTCAGCTCTACGTACCCCCGAATGGTCAATGACCACAATCGCCGAATACTCAGAATCGCCACCCCCCCAGCAGAGTCTTATCCATCACAAAGTAATCGATCTGCAAGTACACCCTGTGCACATGGGAGAAGTACGAAAATCCCTTGGCCTCTCAAATCTCCACAGGTCCACCTCCCCATGCGCTCTATGAACCCCTTCAGCTCCTTCGCCACCACCGACACCCTCCCCGACCATGGACTCGACTGGTCCAAACTTTAACCATATTAAAGTCCCCTCACATAATCAGTGGGTGCGAGTCCCGGATCTTCCCCAGCACCCGCCTCATGAATTCAACATTGTCCTAATTTGGCGTATAAACTTTCACCAGAACCACTGGCATCTCCTCTCATTTCCCGCTCACCATCACAAACCTCTCCCCCTGTGTCTGCCACTATATTCCCCACCTCAAATGCTACCCACTTATTTATCAACACACCGCCAAACCCCCTCTCCCCCCCGCGTCTTCATATCTAATCCTGAGTGAAAGACTTGCCCTACTCACCCTTTCCTTAGCCTAAACCTTCAAATGTGTTTCCTGTAAAAACACCACATCCGCCTTTAAGCTCCTCAGGTGTGCAAACGCGCGTGACCGTTTGACCGGCCCATTCTGCCCTCTCATATTCCATGTGACCAGCCTGGTCAGGGGGCACCCCCACCCCCTCCCTTGCTGATCAACCCTAGCCCTTCTTGGGCCGGCCCGCATCACGTGACCATCCAGGCTTGCCCTCGATGTCCACTGTCACCAACCCCCTCTTTATTGCACATCAACTGCCCCACCCCGTCAGCAGTCCTCTCACTCCCCTGAATAAATCAACAATCCCACCCCCCTCTCACACTCTAACCACCTGCCCATCCCCCATTGCGCTCCCATGAACTAGCTCACCCAGCTGGCCTGGCAGCCCCCTTCCATGGCGCCAAGCATCCTCCCCCCACTGATTCCCCTCCTCCTGCTCGCACACTTCCATACTGCAAACAACAATAACAAGGAGAAAAAATATGCACTCACCCTCCATGGTCTTCCAGCATCTCACTAAAGAACCCCACAAAAAGATAAACAGCTCCTGAGAGAAAAAAAACCACCCAAAAAACAAAACAAAGCAATACAACAAAAAAGGCAGAGAGAATCAACATAGAACATAGAACAGTGCAGCACAGAACAGGCCCTTCGGTCCTCGATGTTGTGCCGAGCAATGATCACCCTATTCAAAGCCACATATCCACCCTATACCGGTAACCCAACACCCCCCCCCACCTTAACCGTACCTTTTTTTAGGTCACTACGGGCAATTTAGCATGGCCAATCCACCTAACCCGCACATCTTTGGACTGTGGGAGGAAACCGGAGCACCCGGAGGAAACCCACGCACACACGGGGAGGACGTGCAGACTCCGCACAGACAGTGACCCAGCCGGGAATCGAACCTGGGACCCTGGAGCTGTGAAGCATTTATGCTAACCACCATGCTACCGTGCTGCCCCGTAAACATCTCCTCACACCTCCCACAAAGTTCAGAATCCTCCCTCTGCTGCCAGCTCATTATCTCTTAACACCTCCATTGCCTCCTCCGGTGCTCCAAATAACACGCGCAGCCGTTGTGGGACACCCAGAGGCAGGCTGGGTACAGCATCCCGAACTTCACCCTTTCTTAAAGAGGGCAGCCTTGACACAGTTGCATCCAGCTCTCCCCTTAGCCAGTTCCACACCCAGTTCCTGGTATACCCAAGCTCGTTACCCTTCCAGGTACATCGCCTTGTCTGCCTGGCCCACCACAAGATATTCTCTAAGAACCGATGTAGCCTCAGCACCATTGCCCTCGGTGGCTAGTTCGCTGTGGCTTCCTCATTAGCGCCCGAACGACCTCCAGGGGCCGGTCGAAGGCCCCCTCCCCATTAGCTGCTCCAACATTTTGGCTACATAAGAGCCAGCGTCCGCTCCCTTGATGCTTTCTGGCATCCCCACTATTTTCAAATTCTGCCTCCAGGAGTGGTCCTCCACTTGCTTCTTGAGCTGTGTCTGGATCTCCCTCAACATCCAAATTTTGGCCACCAATGAGGTACGCTGCTCCTCATGCTCCCCCACTGCCTCATCCACCTTCTGGATCACCTGGCTCTGGGTCTCCAGCCTCAGATCCACAAGATCAATCCTCACTCTCAGTGGGTCCACCACCTTCGCCAGGTCCTCCTTTTCGTTCAGAAAGTCCACCAACTGCTCCGTTAACCATTGGGCTGGTGGAGCTGACCCCTTGCTCTCTGCCATCTTTCCCTGTGTCGCAGGAAGAGTTTCTTGCTCTTGCAGCTCCTTTCTTCTAAACCCATTTCTGGTCCACAAATCCATCCACTGACCTCACCAGTGGAATATAACGTTCCTCCACCATCTCTACACCTTTTCCCTCCAAAACATCCACCCGGCAACCGAGTAATAGGACGGAAAAAAGCACCTCGAGCGGGAGCTGCCAAATGTGCGACCACTTATTCCATGGCCTCCACCGAAAGCCCCTCATCTGAATCATTATTATACGTTGTGAATAGCTGGGCTCCTAGCACTGATCCCTGCAAATTGTCTGCTGCTTGAAAAAAGCCTTGTTTATTCCTACTCTGTGTTTTGTGTCTGCCAACCAGTTTTCTACCCATCTCCATGCACTACCCCAAATCCCATGCACTTTAATTTTACATGAGAACTTGTCAAAATTCTTCTGGAAGTCCAAATAAACCACATTCACTGGCTCCCACTCATCAGCTCTACAAGTTACACCCTGAAACAATTCCAGTAGATTTGTCAAGCCACCTTCCCCTCCCTTGTTAAATAGTGGAGTTACATTAGCTTCCCTCCAATCTGAAGGAACTGTTCCAGAGTCTTTAGAATATTGGAAGATGACCAGTAATGCATCTCTTATTTTTTGCGCCACTTCCTTAAGTACTTTGGGATGTAGATTATCAGGGCTTGGGGATTTATCGACCTTCAATCCCATCAATTTCCCCAACATCATTTCACTACTAATTCTGATTTTCCTTCCGTTCCTCCTTCACACTAAATCCTGTGTTCCCCAGCATTTCTGGTACGTTCTTTGTGTCCTCCTTTGTGAAAGCAGAACAATAGTATGTATTTAGTTGGTCAACTATTTCTTCGTGCCCATTATAAATTTCCCTGTTTCTGGCTATACCCAATCTTTTTATTTTCACATTCCCCACAAGTTTACTCTTGTTCTCTATTTCCCTCATTCTTAACAAATCCCTTTTGTCCTCTTTTCCGAATTCTAAACTACTATCAATCCTCAGGTCTGCTGTTTTCTTCTGGCCAATTTGTACGCATCTTCTTTGGACCAAATAGTATCTCTAATTTCCCTGGTAAGCTATGGGGCTGGAATCTTCAGTCCCCCACCTGCTTGTTTGTCGGCAGCGCACCGTTCGCTGGTGGCAGGATTTGCTACTCCCACTGCTTCATAGAATTTACAGTGTAGAAGGAGGCCATTCGGCCCATCGAGTCTGCACCGGCTTCTGGAAATAGCACCCTACTAAAGCCACCCTACCCTCATAACTCATTAACCCCAGCTAACCTTTTTTGAACACTAAGGGTAATTTATCATGGCCAAACCATCTAACCTGCACATCTTTGGGCAGTGAGAGGAAACCCACGCAGACACGGGGAGAGCGTGCAGACTCCGCACAGATGTGACCCAAGCCGGGAATCAAACCTGGGACCCTGGAGCTGTGAAGCAATTGTGCAAACTACTGTGCTACCGTGCTGCCCTATTGCTTGTCAATGGGATTCCCGTTGAAGCCATTCCACGCCACCGAAGACCTGCGAGCGGGGTGCGATGCAATGAATCCCAACAGCTGAAGAATTTCGGCCATGTTTTGGCCAACCTTCCTATTTTCTTTTGCGCCAGACAGGAATGAACAATTGTTTCCGTTTACCTATACGCTCTTTGATTGTTTGCCATTGCCTATCCAACATCATCTCTTTCCAAATATCACATACTCTTCAATATTCAGGTCCCAATCAAATGTAATTTCTATTTGCACTATCAGTTGATCTATTCTGTTTTGAATGCTATCTGTATTTAGATGCACACCTACTTTTGTAGCATCTAGCCCTATCTGCTGATTTACTCTTAGATTTATACTCTCTGTTCCGGTCTGTTTATCATTTCCCATATTAATATCTTTCTCACTTCCCTTGTCTCTATTCTTTGGATTACCACATATTGCCAAACCTGATCCCTTGCCCCCACGATTCAGTTTGAAACTTTCTCCATCCCGAGTTGAAGTCAATATGGTTAAGTTGATGATCATCTGAAACCAGCGTAGTGCACGATGACTTGACATTCCTGCCCAGTGAGTTCGGTTATAATCACCCCCAAACATCCCCATTCATCAGTGAGAGAAACTTGACCTAAAGCAGAAAATATTCTTCTCAAATCTTTGAAACAGAGACAGTGTAAATGTCTTACCGACTGGCTTGAAGTTTACAAAAGATGCTGGTGTGTTGAAAGATGATCAGACACCTCAGTGCACTGTGGTTACAGCTGGATTAATCTGATTTACTAAACGGCATGAGATCTGAAGTCGTACTGAAAATAAATTTCACACCATGGTCCTCATAGGAGTTTGGTTGTTGATTGGATTTAATTGTAAATTTGTTGCAGTCCATGGGAATTGCATTTCTCTCAGTACAGTTGGTAACTAGGCACTCCAATGGCCATTCAACAGGTTGATGCTGGTCATTTCCTGCAGTTTGTGAGCAAGAAATGGGAAACCACAGGCTTGCACACAATTTGCAATTACCACATACTAGGAGTATTCACTCACTCTGCAGTTCCTTAAAAGGAGCTTTTGTTATTCTGGAACCAGCATTGCCAAATACACATCAGCTACCACAGAATATAATAGCTCAAACTTTATCTATTTCCTAAAATGATCTGTTAGCTTTTACATGTTTGGCTGTTTGCAGGAGAGTTCATCTCTCATCAGGCTAGTGCAGTTTCCCAAACGTTCCCAGCCACAGAATTGTTTTGGCCTCCCAAGAGTACTGATGGAATCACCAAGAAACATTGGGCAGGATTCTTCATTGCAATTCACCCCAATGCCCGTTCTCACCCCCCCCCCCCCCCCCCCCCCCGCTTGCCTCTCGCCCCCCCCAACCCGCTCTTGCTCCCCGCCCCGCTCTCGCCCCCCTGCCCTGCTTTCGTACCCCCACCCCGCTGTCCACCCGACCCGCTTTCGCTACCACTCGCCTTGCTCTTGCCAACTCCGCAAGCTGGCTGCCCCCCCCCTCCCCTCCCCCGCATGCTATCACCTCCCACCTCTCTTTAAACATGTTTTTCCTCTTTTATCTTTTCTCATTGCCCTGATCGTTCTTTGAAATTACCCTTTCCCAGGGTATAAAATCTTACGTTCTCCATATAGTCCCCGCATTTGGGTAAAATAAAATTTATTGACTTTGCCTTATTTATTTATGGCCTTTTGCCAGTTAGAAAACCCCTTTTTACTTCTCTTTGAACTTCCTCCAACTGAACACAACAAAACTCCTTTCTCCTAATGAAAATTTCTATCCATATCTTTGAGTGGTTAGCACTGTTGCTTCACAGTGCCAGGGACCCAGGTGTGATTCCTGGCTTGGGTCACTGTCTGCGCGGAGTCTGCACCTTCTCCCGTGTCTGAATTTGTTTCCTGGCACAAATACCGAAAGACATGCTTGTTAGGTGAATTGGACATTCTGAATTATTCCTCAGTGAACCCGAACCGATGCCGGAATGTGACGACTGGGGGCTTTTCACAGTAACTTCAGTGCAGTGTTAATGTAAGCCTACTTGTGACAATGATAAAGATTATTATTATGATGAGTCAGTGTTGCCAGCGAGAACGGAGAGTTTGGCACTCAGCCAAATCACCATTGTTGCAGCGGAATCAGAAAATTCTGCCGGCATGAAGGAACAGAGAATCAAAGTCATTATGGTGAAGAGTTAAACCACATAGACCTATGCCCCCTAGTAATTGCTCCCTCTACCCTGTGGAAAAGCCTCTGATAATCCACTCTTGTCTATGCCCCTCATAATTTTGTAGACCTCTATCAGGTCACCCCTCAACCTCCATCGTTCCAGTGAGAACAACCTGAGTTTATTCAACGCTCCTCATAGCTAATGCCCTCCATACCAGGCAACATCCTGGCAAATCTCTTCTGCACCCTCTCTAAAACCTCCACACCCTTCTAGTAGTGTGACGACCAGAATTGAACACTATACTCCAAGTGTGGCCTAACTAAGGTTCTATACAGCTGCAACATGACTTGCCAATGAAGGCAAGCATGCCGTATGCCTTCTTGAATACCTTCACCTGTGTTGCCCCTTTCAGTGTCCTGTACATCTAGCTCTCTCTGACTTTCAATACTCACTAAGGTTCTACCATTCACTGTATATTCCCTACCTGCAGTAGGCCTTCCAAAATGCAATACCTCACATTTGTCCGGATTAAACTCCATCTGTCATCTCTCTGCCCAAGTCTCCAAACGATCTAAATCCTGCTGTATCCTCTGACAGTCCTCATCACTATCTGCAATTCCACCAACCTTTGTGTCGTCTGCAAACTTACTAATCAGACCAGTTACATTTTCCTCCAAATAATTTATATATACTACGAACAGCAAAGGTCCCAGCACTGATCCCTGCGGAACACCACTAGTCACAGCCCTCCAATTAGAAAAGCACCCTTCTATTGCTACTCTCTGCCTTCTATGACCTAGCCAGTTCTGTATCCACCTTGCCAGCTCACCCTTGATTCCGTGTGACTTCACCTTTTGTACCAGTCTACCATGAGGGACCTTGTCAAAGGCCTTACTGAAGTCCATATAGATAAAATCCACGGCCCTACCTTCATCAATCATCTTTATGGTAGGGGGTGCCACTCAAGTCTCGGATGGTGTCAGTCTTCTTGAATGTTGTTGGAGCTGCACTCATCCAGGCAAATGGGGGTATTCCATTACACTCCTGACTTGTGGTGAATAATGTTGGAAAATGTGAAGTTGTTCACTTTGGTAGGAAGAATAAAAAAGCAGAGTATTACCTAAACATTGCGTGATCTCAACAGTAGTACCACCCAGTCCCTGTGTATTTAGAGCCACAAGTTGATACTTATGCAACTGTTTGAAAGTGTTAGTTGATGGCTTTCTGGGTGTTTAACAAAGAAAAAACAATGCACAAATTAATTCACAAAGTATCTGCGGTTCAAGTTATCTGTTTTAATTAGCAACAAAGAATTACTACCCACAACGTTACATTTTTTTATGTCACTGCAGAAATAAAATATATAGCAGGCAGGTTGGATTGAGAGTTCAGAGTTTGGGTTAGCTATTAGAAAACTCACTCAAATGCCTCTACCCAGACCTTGACTCAGATGACTCCGGAGCAGGGGAACTTTCTAAACCTGTATTTTCAAAGTTCTAAGATCTTTCCCAGCTGGCTACCACCAGCCTCATCCTCCTGCACCCAACTGAGTTAGGTGAACACCTCCCCACCATCCACCCCCAACTCCCACTTGCCATGTCCACTCCTTCAGTCAAAGATACACTATTTTCTTGTGCTATTTCTCTCAGCCCACTTGTGCTCTCAGTATTATTGTTTCACATGCAAGCTGATGGCACCAACTCTTCTCCTGACATCTTCCCTATAACTGAATTGTCTGAAAACTTGTCTGATATCCAGTACAATTTGAGCAAAGATTTCCTCCAACTAAATATTGGGAAAACAGACCATTGTTTTTGGCTCCCACCACAAAATTTGCCTCATAGTCACTGACTCTATATCTCTCCCTGACATCTGTCTGAGACTGGACTGGACACAACATGTTGTTGCATGTGATCATATATCCGCACGATAGCCAAGGTGAATTATTTCAATTTCTGTAACACAAGAATGCTATTTTCTTGCTCCACCCCACCGCTGGGATCATCCGGTCCCACCAAATGTCAATGGACATGTGAATGACCTGCCGCATTCGCCCGCAGTGGTCCTACTAGAATCATAGAATTTACAGTGCGGAAGAAGGCCATTTGGCCCATCGAGTCTACACCAGCCCTTGGAATGAGCACCCCACTTAAGCCCACACCTCCACCCTATTCCCGTAGCCCAATAATCCCACCTAACCTTTTTTGGACACCAAGGGCAATTTAACATGGTCAGTCCACCTAACCTGCACATCTTTGGACTGTGTGGCTGGAAAACCCTGGCCACAGTGTGACTCCTGCCTCAGCTCAACTGCTGCTGAAATCCACATCGATGCCTGTGTTATCAGTAGACTTGGCAATTTTATTACATTCTTGTTGTTCTCTATCTGAGAATTCTCATTCTTGTTTTTAGATCCCTCCATGGCCTTGTCCCTCCCTACCTCTGTCATCTCCTCCAGTCCCAAACTCTCTCAGATATCTGCACTTTTCTGCTTAAGGACTGCTGTGTATCACTGAATTTAATTACCCCATTAGCAGTACCTTGTGTTCACATTCTTAGGCGTTAAGCCTGCAATTTTCACCCGAACCCACTCTGCCTGTCTTTTGCTGAATGTGGCTCATTATAATAATAATCTTTATTAGTGTCACAAGTAGGCTCACAGTAACACTACAATGAAGTTACTGTGAAAATCCCACAGTCGGTGGCGACTAGGGGATTTTCACAGTAACTTGATTGCAGTGTTAATATAAGCCTATTTGTGACAATAATATAGATTATTATTGTTATTATAAGAAGCTTCACGTACAGGTCAGGGTGTATTGGTGTCTTTCATCGTGCAAGTAATAATTAGTTGCTTCTAGTTACTTGCCACATTTTCCATCCTTATCATTAACATGGTCATATCAAGGTTGCGCTTCATTTTGTGATATTTGATGATGGGCTTGGGTTTTTCACCTTGCTGCCCAATGCTGACAGTCAGCTAACATAGGATGCAGGGTAAAGCTCCCTTTCTAATGTTCCCTCAGCTACTTGGGAACTTTTGATGCTGAAACGAGATGACAAATAATAATAATAATAACCTTTTATTGTCACAAGTATGAAGTTACTGTGAAAAGCCCCTAGTTGCCGCATTACGGCGCCTGTTCGGATAAGCTGGTACGGGAATTACCAG
Organism: Scyliorhinus canicula; assembly: GCF_902713615.1. NCBI lineage: Eukaryota > Metazoa > Chordata > Chondrichthyes > Carcharhiniformes > Scyliorhinidae > Scyliorhinus > Scyliorhinus canicula. The sequence continues at coordinate 21,887,952 of NC_052158.1, read as the reverse complement.
CTTATACAAGGCGCTGCTTGGCCTTGTTCTGCATCACAAACCAGCTATCTAACCCACTGAGCTAAACCCGCCCTTATTGGAAGTGATCCAAACTCCAGTAATTCCCCTTGCACTTTTCCACTCAACTCTCCCAGGTTAGGTTCAGTTAGCATGAGTTAGATGTAACCTGCAATACATTTTACATCTAACCAGTGCAAAGCAACTCCATGTTAAGCCCATCAGTTTCCCTTCACTTTCTGGCCTCCAGAAATAGAGTTTGCCAGTTTTATCAGCCAGATGTCAGACTGTTGAACCAGTGAGATCAGAGTTTAATTTAATTTAAATGTTTAATGTCTCTGTGAAACGATCAAATTGTGCATTAAATTCTCGCCGTTTTTAATCATTCTTAGGAGGTGCACACCATTGACAAGGCCAGCAGGACCAACATTCATTATCCACCCCGTTTCTGCAAACTAAGTTACCTGTTAGACCACTTCAGAAAGCAGGAAGTGGCGTATAAGTCAGATATAGATAAGACTGGGTAAGTACGGCAGGTTTTTTTTCTCTACCATTGGTAAACTCACTGGTTGGGTTTGTATGACAATTGGAAAGTTTTACTCTTAGCAGCTTTTGTTTCCACCTTTTAGAGAACGGAATTCATGGGGAATTTGAATTGAATTCTCTGAATTGCTAATGCAAGCCTCTGATTCACTATTCCAATAATATAACCACTAAATCACTATTTCCCCATCCAGTGTCGTCACCAGTGGCAATATGAGACCAAGATTTTAAAAAGCAGGAAGTCTGGAAAAGCACAGGTTGCGATCTGACAATTGCTGATATTCAGTACCTCTGGTTGCCAGGTGACACAACAAAAGGGACATATTCAGGGACTTGTGGTCCCACTGAAAAGCACCTGAACATTATTTTTAAATAATTTCCATTATTTGAGTAAAAATGTCTTCTGGGATGATACTTCAAGAGGTGAAGAGGAAGAAGGAGTTTTTTCAGTCCTTCAAAATAGCTTTTGCATATTAAAAGCAGCCAGCCATGTCATTTTGGGAGCTAGGGAAATGTTCTCTGCCCCAGCAGCTGCTGCTGACATAATCCATGAAGCTCACATCTTGGATTTGTTTATTGTCATGTGGACCGACGTCCAGTGAAAACTATTTTTCTCCGGGCAGCTCAAACAGACCATTTAGTACATGAAAGAAAATACGTAATAGGGCAACACAAGGTACAAAATGTAAATACATAGACACAGGCATCGGGTGCAACATTCAGGAGTGCAGTATTAATCAGGTCAGTCCATAAGAGGGCTGTTTAGGAGTCTGGTAACAGCAGCGAAGAAGCTGTTTTTGAACCTGTGTTCTCAGACTTTTATATCTCCTACCTGATGGAAGAAGTTGGAAGAGTCAGTAAGCGGGGTGGAAGGGGTCTTTGATTGTGCTGCCCACTTTCCCAAAGCAGCAGGAGGTGTAGATGGAGTCAATGGATGGGAGGCAGGTTCGTGTGATGGACTGTGCTGTGTTCACGACTCTCTGAGGTTTCTTGTGGTCTTGGGCCGAGCAGTTGCCATACCAGGCCGTGATGCGGCCAGATAGTATGCTTTCTATGGTGCGCCTGTAAAAGTTGGTAAGAGTCAGTGCCGAATTTCCTTAGTTTCCTGAGGAAGTATAGGCGCTGTTGTGCTTTTTTGGTGGTAGCGTCGACTTGGCAGGACCAGGACAGATTTTTGGTGATGTGCACACTTTCGACTATGAAGCTGTCAACCATCTCCACCTCGGCCCCATTGATACAGACAGGGGTGTGTACAGTACTTTGCTTCCTGAAGTCAATGACGAGCTCTATAGTTTAGCTGACATTGAGGGAGAGATTGTTGCCGTTACACCACTCCAATAGGTTCTCTATCTCCCTCCTGTATCTGACATATCATTGTTCGAGATCCGACCCACTATCAGACCCATCTTCAGAGGAACATGCGGTCGAGTGTTCCCTGTATTGATCAGGAACAGCTGAACCAACGTATTGTTGACATAACACAAATAGATTAGCTAGTGCGGTGCAGTGTCCATTGCCATGGAAATGCATCGTATAAACTTGTACCCACTCAGAAAAGAGCAGGTGTTCACCTGCAAGATAGGCATAACACTAGCATTACTTAAAGAGCCGGGCACCTAATTTGGTTTTTTTTCCATATTCGTTCAAGGGATATGAGAGTTGCTTGCTAAGCCAGTACTTGTTGTCCATTCCCTCATTACCATTGAAAAGGTGGTGATGAGCTACTTTCTTGAACTTCTACAGTCCATATATTTATGAACAAACAATACGGTTAGGAAAGGAATTCCAGGATTTGGTGACAGTAAAGGAACAGTGATGAAATTCCAGGTTAGGATGGTGTGTGACTTGGAGGGGAACTTGCAGGTGGTGGTGTTCCTGTGCAATTGCAACCCGTGTCCTTCTCGGGGATGGAGGCTACAGGTTTGGGAGCTGCTGTCAATGGAGCCTTGGTTAGCTGCTGAAGTGCATATTGGTACACATTATTGCCAGTGTGCTTCGGTGGTGTTATCAGCTCATTGAGCCAGTTTTGGACCGGTTGAGCCCAAGGTTGGGCAATGTGTCGGCGGTGGCGAAGGATTTATGGAGAACGTAATGGGGGAGGGGGTGGTGCAAGGGGTGGACCCGTGAAGGTTAGGGAGACTGAGCGGAAAGATTTTTGTACTTTTTCCATGTGCACAGGATGTACCCCTGGATTTATATCTTTATGGTGGACAAGACATTGCAGGTCGATTCAGGGTATTCGGCCAAAACCATCAGCACTTCCTTCTGCTGTACCCCTCTATACCCATCCTATCCATGTAATTGTCAAGATGCCTTTTGATCGCCGTTAATGCATCTGCTTCCACAATCTCTCCTGGCAACGCGTTCCAGGCACTCACCACCCTCTGTGTAGGAAAACCTGCCTCGCACATCTCTAAACTTTGACCCAAGGACCTTAAACCTATGTCCCCTGGGACTGGCCCCTCTACCCAGGAAAAAGTACCTGCCCGTCCACTCTATCCATGCTCCTCATAATCTTGCAGACCTCTATCTGGTCACCCCTCAACCTCTGTCGTTCTAATGAAAACAGTCCGAGTCAATTCAGCCTCTCTGCATAGCTAACACCCTCCAGACCAGGCAACATCCTGGAACCTCCTCTGCATCTTCTCCAAAGCCTCCACATCCTTCTGGTAGTGTGAAGACCAGAATTGTGCGCAATATTCCAAGTGTGGCCTCACCAAGGTTCTATTCAACTGAAGCATAACTTGCCAGTTTTTATACTCGATGCCCCGTCTGATGAAGGCAAGCATTCCGTACGCTTTCTTGACTAACTTATCCAGTTGGATTGCCACTTTCAAAGATCTGTGGACCTGCATGCCCAGATCTCTCTCACTTTCTATATTCCTAAAGGTTTTGTCATTTACGGTATGTTTCCCCTCTATGTTAGACCTACCAAAATGCATTACCTCACATTTGTCTGGATTAAACTTAATTTGCCATTTCTCTGCTGTCCTCAAGAAACTCTTGGCCCCTTGCGTCTCGCTACCTGTCCACCTCTATCAATAAAGTCTCCAACATTAGTCTCCAGGACTGCATTTTCAAGTGTTCCATTTTGTACATTTTAGAATTGTAGCAATAATATGCAGTCTCTTGTTATTCACTACACTTTACTACAAAGGGGGCCTTTCAGAGCAGAAGATTAGTAACATCATATGCACCAAATACAATGCTGTTCCTTCCTCCAGCTGAGCCTAGAGATAGCAATAGCTTGCGTACCATTCTCTTTTAGGCTAAAATTTCGGTTCTGTCCACATCCACCGCAGCCAAGCTAGTAGAATGTGGTTTCACACCCTTGCTGAATTATTGGCACTATCAATTTGAGTCCAAATGTCTGCAAATCGATTTTTTGTTTCCTTATCGTTTGGGAATTTCCCCATTTAATACAATGCCAATTAATGTTCTCAGATCAAGTACTGTAGATGCTGGAAATCTGAACTAAAAATGGAAAATGTTGGAAAACTCGGCATCTCTATGGAGAGAGACAGTTAATGGGTGCAATCTAACCAAATTCGTTCTGAGTGTGGTGGCGAGAGGGAGTTTCCTGAACAGCTGGCCCGGCAAGGCCATCATTGGTATCTAAAGTTAATTGATATACTTAACGAGGCCCCACGTGTTTCATGCCGCAAATGACTGTCATGCCGGCTGATTTGTGGGGACCGTGTTTACTAGTCCCGCATTAGGGATGGGAAGCAGCACTTAAACCCCTGCAGAGCAAACCCCACACAACCGGCAGCCATGACGCCAAGGAGACAAAAGCCCTGGCCAGACTGTTGGACATGGTGTTGTCTAGCTGGGGCACCTTGTTCCCCTGAGGGGCTTGGTGGTGGGGGAGGGGAGGGGGGGGGGATGCTCAGCCACAGAGCAGCCAGCGGCTGCCATCAGCGCAGAGAGCATGACCAGGAGGACTGCCACACAGTGCCAAAAAAAGCTAAACTACTTCCACTGGGCCGCACCGGTGAGTTGGCATCGGCCCCTGCCACCGATCCCACCTGATCCCCCCCTCCTGCACCCTTTCCCGATGACCTTGCGCCTGGCACCGTTCCCGCCCAGAACCATGCCGCGTCCCACCCCAACCATGCCCACGATGTCCTCTGTGTGCCCACAAGAGAAGCTGGCCCGTAACAGATGGGAAAAGGCTCCGACGGGCAGCGGTGTGGCACCCCCTACAAGGTTGCAGGTGTGGCCGAGGACAGATCGGTCAACAATGTCAAAATTGGCCAGCGCCTCTGAGGTGAGTAACCACTGGTCCCCACCCAGCATGTTGACCCTTCCCCCCCACTGACCACATGTCCATTCTCCCACAGGATCGCCATCTGATGGCGCTGACCCATCCGGCACAATGGTGGAGCAGGTTCGAAGGGCCAGATGATCTACTTCTGCTCTTAGTTCTTACGTTATATTGGGTCTCCGCATCGATTTCCATACAGGGGTCATCAGCCACATCCTCAGCCGATACCCCTTATCCAGTGTCCCTGGGCTCGCCTCCCAAGTTCGGAGATGGCTACTCATCTCATCGGAACCCCACAGCAGCTACTCTGCCAGCTTCAGTTTCTAAAAAAGTATACGAATCGCCGCCCACGGTGACCACTTGCTGGGGAGGCGGTTAGATAACGGGAGACGTTAGATAGGGGGTTGTTCCCATTACTGGTATGGAGATTGGCTTTATTTGGTGATTATTGATTTCTAGCTATGCCGCAGCAGGATCCTTAGAACGAATTTCGCCAACGGGAGCAAACCGGTTAGAATGCAAACCGATCGGCGGGCGACGCTGTTCCCGATTTTGGCCTCCCCCGATCTAAACGCCGCATCCAGCAAGAGTAAATCATGCCCAATATTCTGATTCCATCTGAGTCCTCAGAGCCCTAATACATTCTTTAAAAGCCTGGAGTAATCACGGCAGAGAAGGATGGCAAAATGGTGCAGAAGAACCATCTCACAATGAAACATTTGTGTCTCAAATTACACAGTATGATTTTAAAAATATAGGCATTTGGACTAGTAAAGAACCATGGTAACATCAGCATTGCAAAGTTAGGGACCAGCTTTATTTCAAACAGAGCCTTACATATTTGATTGTCACAGTTTCTGGCTTCAGCCTGTACAGATTAGTGGTTTCACATTGATTGATAAACCAAGAGATTGCAATTTCCTGTTATTATTTCTTCCTTCTCTGCAGTAAAAATTGAGTTCAGTGAACAGCTCGCCAGACAGTGCACCTCAGTTCAGATTTGGATCTATGCCTTTAACAGCTCTGGGTTCATTTATTGTTTATTCAGTGAAAATAGGCTTCAATTTTGAGCGAGTTCAGTACTTGAATTAAAGTGATCAGTAATTGCTACAAGAAGAGGCAATTGAACTGTCTTTTTGGATAACAGCTATTGGTACAAATGCAAAATGCTTATTTTATATATGTTGCTGGTTCATTATCTGTTATTCAGGCAACATCAGTACCCATTTGAGGTTCATTTTTATTGTTTATCACCTTCATCACTCGCTATCAGTGCTTTATACCTGCATTGCCAGTCATGTGGCAGGAAAGTTCTGTCCCCTTTTTGCATCTTTAAGTAATATTAGTCTTGTATTTTTTTTGAAAATGCTCTTCGTTGCAGTTTAGTTGAATATTATTTCAGTCTGGCTCCAAGTTGGCCATTACCTTAGCATTATTTCCCACGTTAGAATGGATAGAAAGGTAAACAATCATTGACTCATGCTTTTTGATATGTGCCATTTTCGGCCTGTTCTGATGTGGTTACAGAGAATGGCATATTCTTGAAATCAGGCTTTTTCAAAGTGTGGCTTGTGCCCCGTGGGTGGGTGCTGGGAGGGTCACGGAGTGATTGGTTGCAGCATCCCCGCGGTGTTGCAGATCGCAGGAGAAGCACCCGATGGCCGCTACATGCATTTTTACTGAGAATTGCAGCTGAAAGAAATGAGGCTGTATGCAGTCTTCTGGCCAGAAGTGGCAGCAGTGAGCAGGTCACAAGTCCTGCACATTCACTTGACATCAAGCACCCTGTACATATGTGCTTTTGACGCTAAATCACAGGACAGCTTCTTCCATTTTCTAGCTACTGGCAAGCAAGGCAAGAAGACTGTGAAGATGGATTGTTTTCTTACAAGTGAGAGATGGCCACAGACATAAAAAAGGCAGTGTACCTACTGACCAGGATCTCTCTGCTGGAGAGAGCTTTTCAGGAGAGTCCAGGGCAGGATAGAGCAGTGCTACTGTTAGCTCTGTACAGAGCTCCAGGGTCTCTGGTTAACAGTCTACTTAACTCGAGAACAAACGAGTATAAAGATGATTTCTTGATGTAAGGTTTTGTCAATTGTGCCAGTGCAAATAAGAATGCAAAGCCCATGTGTTTTATATGCAGGGAAGTACTGATAAATGAGAGAAGTTTCAGATTCAGAAAGAGAAGTGGTGGGTGAAAAATTCCTTTTGTGGTTGAGACCCCAGATTCAGTTTATAACTTGCAGCTGACTTCAAACGAAAAGACTGCTGTATCAGACCCGTGATAGCACCGTAAAAACACGGCAAATGTCCATGAGGATGTCAGCATTCTGGAGTAGCATCTCCCAGGAGTATCCAATGCTGAGTAAAACAAGCATTTGTTGCTATTGCCCTTCAGGACACCCTACATGTACAAGGTTGGATTTTCCGTACTCACAGAACTGGCCGAAGTCTGCACCTGATATTTGCATTGTCCTCTGCTCCTGTGAATCTGATTGGAGTGAGATGGTGAGGACCAAGCAGTATCCCCTTTCGCATTAAAGGTAAGCAAACATGGCATGGGTCGTGAAGGTCGGCTGGAGTGGATCAGGAAGGTGAACCAACATATGTCCCGAAAGTCAGCCCTTTGCAAAAGTGAATCCAGGGAAAAAAAGTTTGAAAAACACTGCTCTAGACAGCCAGGCAATGAAGGATAGAGCTTTGCCGTCTCAAGTTTTTATTTACAGATACGCACATTAGAACCTAGTTTCAGTCTACTATATATAGCACAAATAAATTCTCACTATAGTAAAGTGCTGCCGTTCGTGACTTACTGACTCTATTTTCACTTAATCACACTTTGTATTTTGTACACTACATTGCCCATTGGGTGAGCAATATTCGCTTCTCCGCGATTTTTTCTCAGTCCCTTTTTCCCTGAGGAGACAGCAGCCATGTCAAAGCAGAGACTGACATGCTGACAGCTGAAGTGTGGCCTGAATGCAGGGATTGACCTAAAAATGTCCAAATGGCTAGAGGTGCAGTAGTAATGGCTCCATTCAACGTTAAAATTTCACCAGTGTATTGGGCAGAGGCTTACTCCTTCTTCGTATTCAGGCACTGCACCACAGTTTGCTGCAGAGCAACTGTCATATCAGGCTTGTCCAACATGTGGCCGCTGAACTGGATGCAATTTGCAAAGCCCCTCTATGCAGTCCCCGGAGCCAATTATCAAAATTCCTGAGATGAGTTTCAATGGCCGATCTTGCATGGAGCTGCTCCTCAAATCACAGGCCATTTCTCTTCCATGTTTGCTGCCAATAGCCTAGCAACAACAAATGAGGAACAAAACGTGTCTGATTGGAGAAGCAGTGTTTTTTGCCATTGTTGAGTGTGCTGAGGGCTGCAGTGCCAAGGGAAGCAAAGGTATGGAAGGGCTGGAGCCTGTGAAGCTAAGCAGCAGCCTAAACAGGGAGCTAGGTACATTGGCCAAGGGGAGAGAGCAGTTTTGGCGAGCCCAGGAGGGTGAGGCCTAATCCCTTCCATGGATTCCTTGTTCTCCTCCATAATCCCAGATTGCTGAAACAACCCCACTCTCCAACCCTCCCACCAACAGCACCTCCTCCAACAATTAGAAGGACAGTGCCACTGGTCAGCTTGGGAAAGCCTTTATTGCGAAAATCGACAGCTGCATATATCTGAAGCCTTGCTCATTCTGGAGCCCATATTTCACCCCAAGTTCCTCCAAACACGTGAATCTCCCCTCCAGAAACAGATCCTTCATCTCTTTTACCCCCTTCTCCCATCCCCAGAACCTCACCTACCTGGCTCAAACCATGATTCCATCTTATCAACCTGCCCTTAACTTGAACTGCTGTCACAATTGCCCCAGATCTTCAGCGTGGCTGCCACTACAGGATTACCCAAATACCTCCCGGGGCGAATGGTAGCTGCACCATTGCCAGCGCCCGCAACCCCAACACTTTTCAAGAACCAACCTCCACCCGCACACAAAGAGCCTCCATCTCCTTACTCCAACCCCGCACCTTCTCTGCATTTGCCGTCCAGTAATGGTGCAATAAGATTAGTCCCCCCCTCCCCCCACCTCCCCCCCTTCCCCCTCCCCCCTTCCCCCTTCCCCTCCCCCCCCCCCTCGCCCCTCCCCCCCCCCCCTCCCCCCCCCCCGATTGCCTCACCCTTTGGAGCACTGCCTTCCTTATCCTAGCTACCTTCCTTGCCCACACAAACAACGAGACAAGTCTATTTTCCCCTCAAAAGAATGACTGGCAAAAAGACCGGCAAACACTGGAACAAAAACAGGAAACGTGGCAAAATATAAATTTTACTGCCTGCACCCAGCCAGCCAATGACAAAGGGAGACTGTCCCATCTCCCAAAATCATCCTTCACCCTCTCCATCAGGCTCGTGAAATTTTGCTCACAAAGTCGTGTCCAGTCCTGCCGTTGTGATCCAAATTTCCTTAGCAACCCTAATATGTCCCTCATTGACGAGCCCGGGTCCGAAATGTACAGCAGCACATCATCCACATACAGAGCCACCCTATGCTCTACCCCTCCACCTCACTATCTCCCTTCATAAGTCTGAACCCCTCAGTACAAGAGCCAAAGGCTCAATCGCCAACGTGAACAGGAGGAGCGACTTCGACATCCCTGCCTCGTTCCCCAAAATATTGGGAGTACTCCAAATTCATGTCATTCGTTAGTACATACGCTGTCGCATCCTTGTACAACAATTTCACCCATGCCACAAACTTATGCCCAATCCCAAACTTCTCCAGCACTGCAAACAATAACTCAGCTCCACTCTGTCAAACACCTTCTCCTCATCCAAAGCCACCACCACTTCTAAGTCCCTTCCCTCCGCTGGAGAAAGCACCACATTCACCAGTCACCACACGTTCGAAGACAGCTGCCTGGCCTTGACGAACTCCGTCTGATCCTCCCCCACTACCTTCAGAAGACACTCCTCCAGCCTCACCGCCAACACCTTCACCAGTATCTTGCCACCACGTTCAGCAGAGAAATGGGCCACGGGATCCTTCTCCTTTTTAAGTAACAATAAAGTAGATGCCTGCCTCATTGTCTCCGGCAACCCTCCCTTAACCATCACATTCTCAAACATTTCCACCATCAGCAGCGCCAACATATCCTTGAACTTCTTATAAAACTCCTGCCTTGCCCTACTGCATCTTCCCTATTGCTGCCTTCACTTCCTCCACCCCCATTGGTTCCGCCAACCTCCTCTCCCACCTCTGGACACACCAGTCGCTCCAGAAACTCCCTCATTTTCAACTCATCCTCTGGCGGCTCCAACGTGTAGAAACCCATATAAAAGTCCTCAAACACCTTATTCACCTGCTCCGGCACCACCACTAACCCACCCATTTCATCTCTTATCTGCACAATCTCCCTCACTGCTGCCTGGTAATGGAGTGGCTCGCCAGCAATTGACTGGCCTCTCACCATACTCATACACAACGCCCCATCCTCGCCTCAACTGCTGAACCGCCCTCCCCATGGACATGAGATCAAATTTTGCCTGCAACTCCTTCCTCCTCACCAAAGACCCCGGCTCCGGGTCCTCTGCATATCTTCCATCAACGTCCAAAATCTCCTCTATCAGCCACTTCCGCTCCTCCCTCTCCACCTTCATCTTGAATGAGATGACCTCACCCTCACTGCCGTCTTCAACGCCTCCCAAACCACCAATGGTGAGACCTCCCCATTTTGGTTAAACTCTGCATACTTCTCAATCACCATTCCCGTTTTAATGCAAAAATTTAGGTCGGCTGACAAGCCCACATCTCGCCTCCATAGCAGCCTCTAGACCAGATCCTCCCCCAAGACCACATTCACCCAGTGCGGAGCATGGTCCGAAATCACAGTCGCCGAATACTCTGCCTTCTTCACCCCAGCTAGCAGTGCCTTCCCCACCACAAAAAAAATGATTCTCGAGTACACCATATGCACGAAGAACAAATACTCCCTATCCCACGGGTGCAAAAACCTCCATGGATCCACCCCTCCCATCACCGTCATAAGCCCGGCCAACACCTTCGCCACCCTCGAAGGGACCAGTGAGCACGTACGGGATCTGTCTGATGTCGGGTCCAACACCATATTCCAGGATCCCCCCAATATCAACTGGTGAGTATCCAGATCTGCTATGGCTGCTAACATCTTCTTCACAAACCCACCGTAATCCCAGTTTGGGGCATATACATGCTGAGCAACACCACAAGCCTCCCTTCCAACGAACCCATCACTTATCACGTACCTGCCGCCCTGGTCCACCACCATCTGGAACATCACCCGTTTACCCACCAGTATCGCCATCCCCCAGGATCTACTCTTGAAGCCGAACACCTGATTCACCCAGCCCTTCCTTAGCCTCTCCTGGCATTTCACCCTCAGATGGGTCAACTGAAACAACGCCTCGTACACTTTTAGCCCCTTTAAATACGAGAAAACTGTGCTCTTCACCGGTCCCCAACCCTCTCATGTTCTGCATCACCAGTCTGACCAGGAGTCTCTCGCCTCCCCTCACCCCTCCTACCTACCATAACCATCCTCCCGGGACCCACCTAGCAGGCAGGACTCAGCCCCAGTCACCATCACCTCCCCTCCCCTTCTCAGCAAAGCCCCTACCTCTTCCTCTTGAAAACACATCACCCAGTAGTGTCCTCATCCCCCCCCCCCCCCCCCCCCCCCCCCCCCCCCCCCACCATTCACACAACCCAGGCCCATTGAAAACTGCCCATCTGGGGGGCACGGTAGCACATTGGTTAGCACAGTTGCTTCACAGCTCCAGTCCCAGGTTCGATTCCCGACTTGGGAGTCCTATCTGGGCGGAGTTTGCACTTTCTCCCCACGTCTGTGTGGGTTTCCTCTGGATGCTCCGGTTTCCTCTCACAGTCCAAAGATGTGCCAGTTAGTGGATTGGCCATGATAAATTGTCCTAAGTGTCCAAAAAAGAGGTTGGGTTGGGTAGGGTACGGGAAAAGGGTGGAGGTGTGGGCTTATGTAGGGTGCACTTTCCAAGGGCCGGTGTACACTTGATGGACCAAATGGCCTCCTTCTGTACTGTAAATTCTATGATACAGTACTAAAGCCCGGGGCCCCTTTCCCCCACCTCGCTCCTGTTCACTAGCCAACATTATGTTTGTTAGTGCGTCGACCCCTGCCAGAGCACTCTCCGCTACATTAAGAAAAACATACCAACTCCAATGCCCCCACACCCACCTCTTCCAAACTCCACGCACCCTATGTCCTAACAAACCCCAACAACTATAAATCCCAATCCACCCCGGCCCAAACCCCTATTACACAAAAATATTAACCGTAACACCCATACAAAGAAGGAACATAAATAAGAACAAGGTAAAACTCAGTTAGAAACCATCAAAGTCTAAATTCAGTCAAGTCCCAGGCCTCCTGCCTTCACAAATGCCTCCACCTCCTTCTTGAAGTAATAGCCCCTGCCATTGTACGTGACCCGCAGCTTTGCCGGGCAGACCACAACCAATCCGCACATTGCACTTGTACAGCGCCGCCTTTCCTCGACCAAAAGCTGCCTGTCTCCTTGCCAGTTCCATCTTCAAGTTCTTATATATGCTTCACCCACCTCAACACCTTCTTGTTCACTTGGAAATTCTGAAACCTGACAATCACAGCTCTCGGTGATTCATTTGTTCTCGGTTTTGGCCAGAGCGACCGGTGGACTCTCTCCAATTCATACTGGGAGGGATCCTCACCCTCCCTCATCAATATTCTAACATATCGACAAAGTATTCTGTAGGCTTCCGGCCCTCCACCCCCTCAGGTACACCCACGATCCTTTTCATAACCTGCTCTCAAGGCCTTATACCTTGGCTCTCAGCCCTGTGTTAATCTCTGCCACCCTCCACACCTCCTCATCCATCAAGGTGAACTGGTCGCTGTGCTGCGACAATGCCTCCTCCACCCCCTTAATTTTCTCCCCCTGCTCCTGCATCCGTGGATGTTCGCACCAACTCATCTCTCATCGGGGAAACGGTCTCACCTGCCCAAACCTTAAGCGAGGTCATCATCTCTATTTGATGCCTTTCAAATGCTTCAAAAATAACCACTCAAACTGTCCAACCATTACTTCATCCACCTTCTTCACCGTGATGGACGCGGCCCCACCTGACTGGCTCTCCCGCCATCTTTCCTCCCACTGCACCCCTCACCCAGCTTGGCGGTGGACCTTCGCTCACTACCTTTTTCTCTGGATTCTTCTTTCCGGTTTTTGACATTCTATAAGTTCCCCAGACCTTCCCACAACTTTGTTTTTAATAAATTTACAGTACCCAATTCATTTTTTCCAATTAAGGGGCAATTTACTGTGGCCAATCACCTGGCCTGCACATCTTCGGATTGTGAGGGCGAAACCCACGCAGACACGGGGAAAATGTGCAAACTCCACATGGACAGTGACCCAGAGCCGGGATCGAACCTGGGAGGTTGGCGTTGTGAGTCAGCTGTGCTAACCACTCCATCACAATACTGCCCCACCTTCCCACAACTTCTGACAAAAGTATTTTCCCCCAATACTCAGTGTAAAGGGCTAAAAAAGATTGCTCTAGCACGAGCCACCAAACATGCAACCTGCACCTACATGCTGTAACCAGAGTCTCGTGATTCATGCACTTAATTAACCTAGAGTATTGCAATCCTGTTTGTGTGTATATGTTTTTACTTTAATTTCATAAATAATCTTTAATAATTGTTACACGACGACTGGGCTGGTTATTTCACTGGGGTTTCACGTGGCTTTGCACACCATTCCAAAAACAAAACTATCCACCTCCACAAAACGGTTTTCCAAGTTGGGATACCCTCTATCTTCAGCGTGGTTTGTGACAGTCACTCATTATAGAATTCCCCTTCCATTTCTATTGCAACAGGTTTCCACTAGGAAATATATCTGGGCTCAAAACCTCCTTCAAAAAAAGTTATTTAAACTGTAACTGCAAGTTATTTAGCACTCTTTCTTTCGGACCACTCTTGTCCTTGTCCATGAGTATTCTAAAACTTACAGAATTGTGATCACTATTCCCAAAGTAATCACCGACTGAAAGCAATTATGTGTACTTTAGTTTCCTCTGGCCTTATATACAAAAATGTAGCTACCACTGAAATCATGAAAAGTGAAATTCTCATCATGAATATTTCTTCTGTCATGCATGAGGTCACTGGGTTTCAATTCTTATGAAAAAATTCTGAGTGGTGAAATATAGGGCGGAATTTATGTCTGATCATGCCGGCGGGCTATTCCGGTTCCACTGACGGCGCACAGGTTTCCCGGCGGCGAGGGGTGCAGTCAATGGGAAATTGCGTTGACAACGGCAGGACCAGAAAATCCCTTTGGTGTGCCGCCTGTGCCATCGAAAAACACCCAGCAGGTTGCATGGTAAATCCTGCCCATAATTTCAAAACAGTATGGGCCACACCCCAGCTATTAAATTCCATCCATGGACTTTCGCGATCCTCAAAGTTTGTGCGCAGAACAAAGCTTCATTCATTGCCAAACAGGATTATTACATTTAGAGATGATCTCAGTATTCTGTGGTTATCCAATACTGTGCATGATCACTCACGTACCCTTGAACCAAAGAAAATCAGTACCTCGATGAATCATTTGTTAAAATAATCAGTTTCCACTGTAAAGTGGCTGTGGCTGTCTCTGGCCTTCTGCTTTCAACTCCGAGAGGGAATAGCTTCCATTTTACTTTTGAATTAATGAGCTTTGCACATTTTACACAGACAGTATAAAAATCAGCATATTACTCACACAGTGAAAAACAAAGAATAGTGGAATCAATTTACAGGCATATTTCAGTCCTTATATTCAAGTTATATATTCTCACTTTTAAAACATTTTATGTGAATTTTCCAATACTCCAGATCACAAACCAATTAATAAATTTGCTACGTTTTGCTGTAGCATGGGCTTCCAAAATGCAAAATGAGGTTCTCTCTCAAATGTGTTAAGCTTGGTTGAGCTCCAAGACTGACTAAGGAACTCAGGCCTGTGCGGTGCTATTTACACAACTTGAATAGGACTACTAGCTTTGTTTAATTGACGTTTAAATAACTTGTTGTCAGTTAATAAAGAACAAAGAAACTTACAGCACAGGAACAGGCCCTTCGGCTCTCCCAGCCTGCGCCGATCCAGATCCTTTATCTAAACCTGTCTCCTATTTTCCAAGGTCTACTTCCCTCTGTTCCCGCCCGTTCCTATACCCGTTTAGATGCTTCTTAAATGATCCTATCGTGCCTGCCTCTACCACCTCCGCTGGTAAAGCGTTCCAGGCACCCACCACCCTCTGCGTAAAAACCTTTCCACGCACATCTCCCTTAAACTTTCCCCCTCTCACTTTGAAATTGTGACCCCTTGTAACTGGCACCCCCACTCTTGGAAAAAGCTTGTTGCTATCCACCCTGTCTATACCTCTCATAATTTTGTAGACCTCAATCAGGTCCCCCCTCAACCTCCGTCTTTCCAATGAAAACAATCCCAATCTACTCAACATTTCTTCATAGCTAGCCCCCTCCATACCAGGCAACATCCTGGTGAACCTCCTCTGCACCCTCTACAAAGCATCCACATCCTTCTGATGATGTGGCGACCAGAACTGCACGCAGTATTCCAAATGTGGCCTAACCAAAGTCCTATACAACTGTAACATGACCTGCCGACTCTTGCACTCAATACCCCGTCCGATGAAGGCAAGCATGCTGTATGCCTTCTTGACCACTCTATCAACCTGCGTTGCCACCTTCAGGGTACAATGGACCTAACTCCCAGATCTCTCTCTACATCAATTTTCCCCAGGACCCTTCCATTGACCATATAGTCCGCTCTTGAATTTGATCTTCCAAAATGCATCACCTCGCATTTGCCTGGATTGAACTCCATCTGCCACTTCTCTGCCCAACTCTCCAATCTATCTATATTTTGTTGTATTCTCTGACAGTCCTCCTCGCTATCTGCAACTCCACCAATCTTTGTATCATCTGCAAACTTGCTTATCAGACCACCTATACCTTCCTCCAGGTCATTTATGTAGATCACAAACAACAGTGGTCTGAGCACGGATCTCTGTGGAACACCGCTAGTCACCCTTCTCCATTTTGAGACACTCCCTTCCACCACTACTCTCTGTCTCCTGTTACCGAGCCAGTTCTTTATCCATCTAGCTAGTACACCCTGAACCCCATACGACTTCACTTTTTCCATCAACCTGCCATGGGAAACCTTATCAAACGCCTTACTAAAGTCCATGTATATGACATCTACAGCCCTTCCCTCATCAATTAACTTTGTCACTTCCTCAAAGAATTCTATTAGGTTTGTAAGGCATGATCTTCGCTGCACAAAACCATGCTGCCTATCACTGATAAGTCAATTTTCTTCCATATGTGAATAAATCCTATCCCTCAGTATCTTCTCCAACAGTTTGCCTACCACTGACGTCAAGCTCACAGGTCTATAATTCCCTGGATTTTCCCTGCTACCCTTCTTAAACAAAGGGACAACCGTAGCAATTCTCCAGTCCTCCGGGACCTCACCCATGCTCAAGGATGCTGTAAAGATATCTGTTAAGGCCCCAGCTATTTCGACCCTCGCTTCCCTCAGTAACCTGGGATAGATTCCATCCTGTCCTGGGGACTTGTTCACCTTAATGTCTTTTAGAATATCCAAAATTTCCCCCTTCCGTATGACAACTTGACCTAGAGTATTTAAACATCCATCCCTAGCCTCAACATCCGTCATGTCCCTCTCCTTGTTGAATACCGATGCAAAGTACTCATTAAGAATCTCACCCATTTCCTCTGACTCTACACATAAATTCCCTCTTTTGTCTTTGAATGGGCCAATCCTTTCTCTAGTTACCCTCTTGCTCCTTATATACGAATAAAAGGCTTTGGGATTTTCCTTAACCCTGTTAGCCAAAGATATTTCATGACCCCTTTTAGCCCTCTTTATTGCGCGTTTGGGAGATTCGTCCTACTTTCCCGATATTCCTCCAAAGCTTCATCAGTTTTGAGTTGTCTCGATTCCTTTTTCATCTTAGCTAGTCTCACAATTTCACCCGTCATCCATGTTTCCCTAATCTTGCCATTTCTATCTCTCATTTTCACAGGGACATGTCTGTCCTGCACTCTAATCAACCTTTCCTTAAAAGACTCCCACATTTCAAATGTGGATTTACCCTTAAACAGCTGCTCCCAATCCACATTCCCTAGCTCCTGCCAAATTTTGTTATACTCTGCCTTTCCCCAATTTAGCACTCTTCCTTTCGGACCACTCTTGTCCTTGTCCATGAGTATTCTAAAACTTACAGAATTGTGATCGCTATTCCCAAAGTAATCACCGACTGAAACATCAACCACCTGGCTGGAATCATTCCCCAATACCAGGTCCAGTATGGCCCCCTCCTGAGTTGGGCTATTTACATACTGCTCTAAAAAAACTCTGCTGGATGCTCCTTACAAACTCTGCTCCATCTACACCTCCAACACTACACGAATCCCATTCAATGTTGAGGAAGTTAAAATCGCCCATCACAACCACCCTATAGCTGCGACATTTTTCTAAAATCTGTGCATATTTGTACCTCTACATGCTTGCTTCTGGGAGGCCTGTAGTAAAGTCCCAACAATGTTACTGCACCCTTCCTATTTCTTAGCTCCATCCATATTGCCTCAGTGCTCGAATCCTCCATCATGCCCTCCTTAATCACAGCTGTGATATCATCTCTGACGAGTAATGCAACTCCTCCACCCCTTCTACCTCCCTCTCTATACCTCCTGAAGCATCTATACCCTGGGATATTCAATTGCCAGTCCTGCCCTTCCCTCAACCAAGTCTCAGTAATACCAGTAACATCATATTCCCATGATGTGGAGATGCCGGCGTTGGACTGGGGTGAGCACAGTAAGAAGTCTTACAACACCAGGTTAAAGTCCAACAGGTTTGTTTCAAACACGAGCTTTCGGAGCACGGCTCCTTCTTCAGGTGAATGGAAAGGCTTGTTCCAGAAATGTTTATATAGACACAGTCAGAGATGCCCCGGAATGCGAGCACCTGCAGGCAATCAAATCATCAAAGATGCAGAGAGAGAGGTAACTCCAGGTTAAAGAGGTGTGAATTGTCCCAAGCCAGTTCAGTCGGTAGGCCTCTGCAAGTCCAGGCTTGTTGGTGGGGGCCGAATGTAATGCGACATGAATCCCAGATCCCGGTTGAGTCCGCATTCATGCGTGCGGAACTTAGCTATAAGTTTTTGCTCAGCAATTTTGCATTGTCGCGTCTCCTGAAGGCCTCCTTGTAGAATGCTGACCCGGAGATCAGAGGCTGAATGTCCTTGACTGCTGAAGTCCCAGGTATTGATCCAAGCCCTAAGTTCATCTACCTTACCTGCTACACTTCTAATGCACCTCAGACCACCTGTCCCTTTGCGTTCATCAACTCTTCCCTGTCTACTCTTCCCCCTAGTCACATTGAGTTCATTATCTCGTACCTTACTGGTGTTAGTTGCTGCTTCTTTACTGACCTCTAACCTCCTAATCCGGTTTCCATTCCCCTGCCACATTAGTTTAAACCTCCCTAACAGTGTTAGCAAAAGCACCGCCTAGGACATTGGTTCCAGTCCTGCCCAGGTGTAGACCATCCGGTTTGTAATGGTCCTGCCACCCCCAGAACCGGTTCCAATCTCCTAAAAATCTGAATCCCTCCCTCCTGCACCATCTCTCAAGCCACATATTCATTCTGACTATTCTTGAGCTTCTACTCTGACTGTCCCGTGACACTGGTAGCAATCCTGAGATTACTACCTTTGAGGTCCTACTTTTTAAACTTATCTCCTTACTCCCTAAATTCTGATTGTAGGACCACATCACTTTTTTTACCTATATTGTTGGTGCCTATATGCACCACGACAACTGGCTGTTCACCCTCCCCCTTCAGTATGTCCTGCAGCCGATCGGAGACATCCCTGACCCGAGCACCCGGGAGGCAACATACCATTCGGGAGTCTGGTTTTCGACCACAGAAACGCCTGTCTACTCCCCTTGCAATTGAATCCCCTATGACTATAGCCCTGCCAGTCTTTTTCCCGCCCTTCTGTGCAGCAGAGCCAGCCACGGCGCCATGAGCCTGGCTACTACTGCCTTCCCCTGATGAGTCATCTCCCCCCAACAGTATCCAAAATGGTATACCTGTTTTGGAGGGAGATGACCGCAGGGGACACCTGCACTGCCTTCCTGCTCTTTCTCTGCCTTTTGGTCACCCATTCCTTATCTCCCTCAGCAATCCTAACCTGCGGTGTGACCAAATCACTGAACGTGCTATCCACGACCTCCTCAGCATCGCGGATGCTCCAAAGTGAGTCCACCCGCAGCTCCAGAGTCATCATGCGGTCGAACAGGCGCTTGCAGCTGGACACACTTCGCGCACAAGAAGAAGTCAGGGGCATCGGCCGCGTCCCTGAACTCCCACATTGAGCACGAGGAGCATAGAACGGGTCTGGGATCTCCTGCCATTTTTAGCATTTATCTTAACTGACTACAAACTATAATATCAAATAATTAATAAGTGACAGGAAAAAAAGACTTTACTTACCAACCACAATACTCACCAACACAGGAAGAGTTAAATTTCTCCCAGCTGCTGCTAACTGGAGCACTTTCCTTGCCAGGCAATCAGGTCACTGCTTTGCTGTGATGTCACCCTTCCAGGTAAGTTTTTAAAGTTTTAAAGAGGTAAACTTACCTTCCCAACAACCCCTTACCACTGCTCCCGCCGAGAATCTGAAGTCCGCTGCTCCTTATCAACAGTCTTTTTTTTTGGTTAGAGGAGGAGGGTGGGTGGGAGACACTACACGTGTAGTGTCTCGGGTTTAGCCGATGCCCAAATATATCAGTTCACTCACCTTCCCAGAGCGCAATTCGGCCGCTCCCACTCAGCTCCTCCCAAGCACTGAAACTGCAAGGTGTTTTTTCAATTAATGTTTGTTTGTACAAGTGGTGTTAAGACGATGGGACTTCCCAGTCTGTGTTTAATTGACAGATTTATGAGAATGTTAGAGGCCAATATTTTTGAATGTCCGATTTTCTTTTTACTTCATGAACATTTTGCTGATTGGATTTGGCAGTGTAACATGATTGAAGGTTGTGTACCTAGTGCACACTGGGTGATTAAATGGAGTGAACATGGGACATATGAGCAGGCATGGGGGTGTGGGGGTGCGTAAAGGGGAGTGGAGGGCCTAACACGTTGAAAATGTGTCTATTGCCACAGTTAGCAGAGGTGGCACTTGTAACTTGCCCACCTCGCCATCTGCCTGCCCCCATTGACGCCTGGGGATTTGGCAATCCTGACTGCAACCCATCCGCACCTCCTCGGGATGAAGATATAGTGACTGGGTACTGCCAGGACAGAGGTGGGATCATGGAGTCAGAAAAATTCCCGCCTCCTGGTTCTCACCTCAAAAACAAAAATCGAGCCCATTAAATTGGTGTCCTCTGGTTACAGATATTCTTCCCACTCTGAATGATTTCTCTGAATTCCCACTACTCTATGAAAAGCTCTCATAATTTTTAGCAGACGTATTAAATACCCTTTTTTTTTTTTTCTTCTTTAGGGAAATGATTCCAGCATCTCTAGTGTCTTCCTGAAGTCCACACCCCTGGTGCCACTGCAGTGAAGTTCCTCTACAACCACTGTAAGGGCTCAACAGCAATGCAGAGTCTGCCTGCTACCAAGAATCCTTTGTCGTAGGATTGGATCTTTGGGAGAAGCCAAACCATAGCTTTTATGGCAGTAGCTGCTGTAATTTGGTACGTCTTAATTTGCTAACACGAAAAGCTTTAGGATATTTATACCTTTCACACTCTGATTGAATAAGTGTGAGTGTGCGCCGAGGTTTAATGACTAATTTAATAAAGTTTACTTCTAACTTGAGCAAAGAATCCATGCTGACTCATCAGTTGCAATGGTTGTGAAGGATTTAGGTTATGGAAAATACTTTTCCAGATCTCAGACAGTTAAACAGGTTTCAGTTACTTTTTAATGGGGAAAGTTCAGATGTGTCACTCATAACTAAATATTTACCTCTGTCGTCGTGGGTCCTAGCCATTTAAGGCTTCCTAAATGAGTGTCTAGGAGTTTAAACTTTGAGAGTAATTCTTACACAGTATAATTTGAATCAAAGTAATTTTATTGTAAAAATACTCCCAATACATACATTCATAATTGCAGTTAAAAATACAAATTGATTAACAGTCCTATGTTATCTACACCGAGGGACGAGGCAGGGGTGTCCCTTGTTCCCCCTACTTTTTGCGCTGGCAATTGCGCTGAGGGAGTCGAGGAACTGGAGGGGGCTGGTGCGGGGTGGGGAGGAGCACCGAGTGTCGCTCTATGCGGATGACCTATTGTTGTATGTGGCGGACCCGGTGGGGGGAATGCCGGAGGTGATGAGGATTCTCTGGGAATTTGGGGACTTTTCGGGGTAAAAGCTCAACTTTGGGAAGAGCGAGCTGTTTATGGTACACCCGGGGAACCAGGAGGGGGGGATTGGTAGGCTCCCATTGAAAAGGGCGGAGAGGAGCTTTAGGTACTTGGGGGTGCAGGTGGCCAGGAGCTGGGGGGCCCTGCACAACCTTAACCTTATAAGGCTGGTGGAGCAAATGGGGGAGGAGTTTAAGAGGTGGGACATGTTGCCGCGGTCTCTGGCGGATAGGGTGCGGTCAGTCAAGATGACGGTGCTTCCGAGATTTCTGTTCCTGTTTCAGTGCCTCCCTATCCTTATCCCGAAGGCCTTTTTCAGACGCGTTAACAGGAGCATTACGGGGTTTGTCTGGGCACATGGGACCCCAAGGGTGAGGAGGGTGTTCTTGGAGCGGGGCAGGGATAGGGGGAGGCTGGCACTGCCCAACCTCTGTGGGTACTATTGGGCTGCCAATGCAGCGATGGTGCGTAAGTGGGTAATGGAGGGGGAGGGGGCAGCATGGAAGAGGATGGAGATGGCGTCCTGTGTGGGCACGAGCCTGGAGGCGCTGGTGACGGCGCCGCTGCCGTTCCCTCCAACGAGGTATACCACGAGCCCGGGGCAATGGAGGCGGCACGGGGGGGGGGGGAAGTGGGGGCCTCTATGGGATCCCCGAAACGCGGGAACCACCGGTTTGTTCCGGGGAGAATTGATGGCGGGTTCCTGAGTTGGCACAGGGCAGGTATCAGGAGGTTGGGGGACCTGTTTATAGACGGGAAGTTTGCGAGCCTGGGTGAGCTGGAGAGGAAGTTCGGGCTCCCCCCGGGGAACTCCTTTCGGTACATGCAGGTGAGGGCGTTTGTCAGGCGGCAGGTGGCGGGGTTCCCTCTGCTGCCGCTGCTCAGGGTCCAGGACAGGGTGCTCTCGGGGGTGCGGGTTGGAGAGGGGAGGATGTCGGCGGCATACCAAGTGATGCAGGAGATGGACGAGGCCTTGGTTGAGGAGTTGAAGGGTAAATGGGAGGAGGAACTGGGTGAGGAGACTGAGGAGAGGACGTGGGCCAACGCCCTGGGGAGGGTGAACTCCTCTTCTTGTGCGAGGCTTGGCCTCATACAGTTTAAGGTGCTGCACAGGGCTCACATGACCGGGACAAGGATGAGCCGGTTCTTTGGGAGTGAGGACAGGTATGTTAGGTGCTCTGGGAGCCCAGCAAATCATGCCCATATGTTCTGAGCATGTCCAGCATTGGGGGAATTTTGCAAGGATGTGGCAGGGACGTTGTCGAGGGTGGCAGGATCCAGGGTCAATCCGGGGTGGGGGCTCGCAGTATTTGGGTTTGCGGAGGAGCCGGGAGTGCAGGAGGCGAAAGAGGCCGGTGTTCTGGCCTTTGCGTCCCTGGTAGCCCGGCGGAGGATTCTTCTTCAGCGGAAGGACGTGAGGCCCCCAAGCGTCGAGGCCTGGGTCAACGACATGGCAGGGTTTCTCAAGCTAGAAAAGGTGAAATTTGCCCGAAGGGGATCAGTGCAGGAGTTTTTCAGGAGGTGGCAGCCATTCCTGGACTTCCTGGCAGAACGATAGAAACAGGTCAGCAGCAGCAGCAAACCAGGGGGGGGGTGGTGTTTTGTTGTTTTGTACTGAAGGGACAGGCATAGTTGTTCTGTGCCAATGTCGGGCATTAATTCATTTCCTCTTCTGTGTATATGCGGGTGGGGGGTTTTGTCCTGTCTATTGAAGGGACGGGGAGATGTTTTGGGGGAATGATGGGTGTTAGTTTATCTCTTATGCTGTGTGTGTGCGGGGGGGGGGGGGGGGGGGGGGGGGGACGGTTCTTTCTGTTCTTTGTAAAAAGAAAAATTCTGTCTTTTTGTTGTTGATATTATGCAAAAATTTGAATAAGAATTATTTTAAACAAAAAACAGTCCTATGTTATCTGCTAACACACTAACTTCTGTCAATAGAATGAGATATCTGATACATGGAAAATCCTACAGTACCTCCTGTCAATTTCTTAATACATTTAGGATATTTATAGCTTTCACACTCCGGTGTTGGCGCCAGTCGGCATGGCGCCAACCACTCCGGCGCGGGCCTAGCCCCCAAAGGTGCGGAGAATTCCGCACCCTTTGGGGAGGCCCGACGCCAGAGTGGTTGGCATCACTCCGCTACGTCGGGACGCCCCGCCGGGTAGGGGAGAATCCCGGCCCAGGAGAGGGGGATTGGGGAGTTTCCGCTAAAAAGGGCAGAGAGGAGTTTTAGGTACCTGGGGGTCCAGGTGGCTAGAAGCTGGGGGCCCTGCATAAGCTTAACTTGACGAGGCTGGTGGAACAAATGGAGGAGGAGATCAAAAGGTGGGATATGCTGCCGCTCTCCCTGGCGGTTAGGGTGCAGTCCGTTAAAATGATGGTGCTCCCGAGGTTCGTTTTTGTTTCAGTGCCTCCCCATCCTGATCCCCAAGACCTTTTTCAAACGGGTTAACAGGAGTATTATGGGGTTCGTGTGGGCTAAGAAGATGGGAGATTCACACTTCACACTGCTGCCTCACGGCGCTGAGATCCCAGGTTCAGTCCCGGCCCCCGTCACTGTCCGTGTGGAGTTTGTACATTCTCCCCATATTTACATGGGTCTCACCCCCACAACCCAAAATATGTGCAGGCGAGGTGGATTGGCCACACTAAATTGCTCCTTAATTGGGAAAAAAATAATTGGGTACTCTAGAAAATGATAGTCCACTTAAAAGGTACTTTTGTTGACTGTTAAACCAGGACATTTTCTGGACTGGCTCATTGCAGTCAGAGTTGTTGCCCTCTGTACGGACCAGGTTCAATCTCGTTCTATCAGGGATGAACTAATCTCAGCCTGATGGCAGGAGTTCTGTAATTATCTTGAGTTTTTTCCAAATTCGGGAGGGGATAGCCAGTAAACACTCTTACTGGTGATCAATATCGGCTGAAAGGTGCATCTGTGTGAACATCAAGTGAGAGAGAACAGGCTAATGCACAGTGAAATCTTAAAATTCACTCACTCACTGTAAAAATAGTAATTTGAGTGAGATACTGAAGGGTGGTCTGAGCCTCAGGAGCTCCACTCCATAGAACCATACAATCCTTTTTTTCTTTTTTGAATTTAGAGTACCCAATTATTTCTTTTCCAATTAAGGGCTAATTTAGCATAGCCATTTCACCTGCCTGCACATCTTTGGGTTGTTGGGGAGACCCACAAACACGGAGCGAATGTGCAAACTCCACACGGACAGCGATCCAGGGCTGGGATCGAATCTGGGTCCCAGAGCTGTGAGGCAGCAGTGCTAACCACTCTGCCACCAAAGAATCACAGAATCATGACAGTGCAGTAGGAGACCATTTGGCCCATCGCATCTGCACCGACCCTCTGAAAGAGCATCCTACCTAGGCCCACTCTCCTGCCCTATCCCCGTAATCCCATCTAACCTGTATATCCCTGGACACTGGCAATTCCTTTAGCAAGGTCAATCCACCTAATCTGCACAGCTTTTGACTGTGGGAGGAAACTGGAGCACCCGGAGGAAACCCACGCAAACTAGAGGAGAAAGTGCAAACCACACCGAATCACCCAAGGCCAGAATTGAACCCGGGTCCCTGGCGCTGTGAGGCAGCAGTACTAACCACTGTGCCACCACAGCTGGAGCTAATTCAGGAGAGAAAGGGTCAATAAATATTAAAAACAAAACAGTCAATTTACGAAAGCACATCCATTTTGGGCATTAATCCTCTGAAGTCGAAGCAATAGTAATTTTAAAAGTTGTGACTCGGTTTCAACCTACAAATTAGTGGGAAAGTTGTGACTCAGGTTCAGCCTACGAATTAGCGTGGGGTGGTGAGGGGGCGGGGTGTGAAGAAAGAGAAAATTAAAACTAGTTAATGACACAATGATGCAGTCTATCATATTTTCTGTGGTTACTTCAAAGTATGGTTAATGGTACACCATTGTTCGTGGATCCATTTTTTGCATCAGAATAACAAAGCCTCTTTTGTTGAAGGTGCAGCTGCTTGTAAATGTCACTGTTATCAAAGTGGGGCAATGGATGACAATGGAAACACATTCAAAAATAGAAGTGCACAGGATAACTACTCGTTCGAGAAACATGTAATTCATCAGCTACGTACTAAACGGAGCACTCAGGACTTTCCCCAGCTCACAATCTGCCTCCGCCCCTCTCTCATTCTGATCAACAGGATGTGCAAATGATGAAGTGTGATTCCATTTTCCTTGACTCTGACAATTTAGAAATAAATGCAGGAAATGGTGGAAATATGTAGCAGTTTTCTGCTTGCACACAGCACTTAATTCCAACTATTTATGTATTTTGCTCCAGGCTGTTTAACCCATCATTTACTTCTTCGCTTGATCATCCAGCATATTCATGAAGCACCTTGGTATATTAAATTAACGATTATGTTATGGATGCTATGCTCAAGCTTTCTCCCAATTTTTTCTCTCTTTGTTTTGCCCAGCATTCTCTCTTTTCTCTATCCTGATGACCTTCCTGTGTATTTCTAACATTTTCTGTATGTATTTCCCTTGCGACATTCACTTCCAGAAATGAAAGCTTTAATGCCTCCTTTCTCACACAAGCAAGCCAATTCAAGCCAGCTGTAAAAGCCTGAGCACGGTGAGCAAGCGACCACTGGAATTGTTGGGCCATAGAGGCCTACGGTTATCTTTCTTGTGCAGTGGATGACCATCAGGCATTGGCACTTGCTTCCTGTCCTTTCTGCATCACCATCATGGGTGTTGACACATCAGGGTTGAATTTTATCTCATCGTATATCGTGGTGAGTTGAACTCCTCGACTTTGCTGTCTTTCGTTGGCATCCAATTGACATAAATGTCCCTGAGACTTGAAAGAAACAATATCAGTGGAATATGTTGGTTGGTAGCAGAACTGAACTTTTAATTATGTGATTCCAAACCAGAATACATCCCATTAAATTCATCAGCATTGTTCTCTCAGAAGATCAGTACAGGAGAGCTGGGTAATGTTAGGGTCAGAGAGGGATTTCATTTTACTCTATTGGAATGAAGGAGAATTCTGTACCGTGAATAATAGAGGAAACTCTGAAGTGCAAGATGTATGAGGGGGAGTTTTGTTTTGCAGCATATGCAAATATAACTCCGTACAAAGTATTAATGGAGAGAATTCTGAATTGTCAGAGTGAATGTAGATTGAGCTCTTTTTTTCCTCCGTTCTCATCAACATGACATTTAATTTTAAATTGGAAAAATACTAATGGAATAAAAGATAAAATACTGAAGTAACCACAAGGCCTCACAGATGTGTCTTAATCTTGAAGTGGTTTTGTAATTTCTGAGTACTGGCTGCTCTTACCGTTCCTGTCCATTCGCTTATCAGATCGGTCACATACTTAGTCAGACCCAAACTGCTGCTAGCATGCTGCCGATTCTGGAGACGAGGGGTAAACCGCAATGTGCTGCTCACCCGTGCCCAGACCCAAGCTGACAGGGACCAATTTTGAGGTGTGCTTTGAATTCTATGTACTCTCGTCAAATGTATTGTTCTTCTTTTGTCATCTAAAGTACCCATGTGACTTCTCACTCGAGTAAAACATCGATTTTCTGCGTTAGATTTGCATCATGACTGGAGTAACGGAGCTAAAAATAGAAGCAGAGAGCAAGAAAGAGAGACAGAGGGTGAGCAGTGAAGCCACAAGCAAGAGATAACAGAAGTGAAAAAATGAAGGTAAGAAATCATGAGGATAGTAACAGAGCACAGTGAAAGAGAAATACAGAAAGAACAAACAGAACATGTTGGTGCAGTGATAATAAGATATTGCCTGGTGAGACAAGGAAAAAACTGGTGGATTCAGAAGAGTTTAACAATAGCATCTGGCTATTGTCAGTGCTAATACAATGCAGTGTTAAGAAGACAAGAGCAGAAGTTTGTAAATAATGGAAATCAATGGAAGGTGTCAACATCAGTATTAGTAATGTAACAACCCCGTGATAAAGAATATAAAAGTAGGACGATGCTGGAGATCTGAAATAAAAACAAAGTGCAGGAAAAACTCAGCAGGTTCGGTGGCATCTGTGGAGAGAGAAAAACACAGGCTGAAGTTTTCCAGCCATTCCCGCCCACGGGATTTTCTGGTCCTGCTGACTGCAACCCCGTGTCACGGGTTTCCTGATGACAGAGGGTGCGAACAATGGGGAAACCCATTGACAGCAGTGAAACTGGAAGATCCTGCCACCATAAAACATTCTGCGGAAAGGGGGGTAAAAATATACCACCC
This sequence comes from Scyliorhinus canicula, assembly GCF_902713615.1. Lineage (NCBI taxonomy): Eukaryota > Metazoa > Chordata > Chondrichthyes > Carcharhiniformes > Scyliorhinidae > Scyliorhinus > Scyliorhinus canicula. The sequence goes on along the minus strand of NC_052158.1, from coordinate 21,860,339 downwards.
AGACTCAATGTTTTCAGTCCAATAAAACTTTTCTTTGGAAGAACCGAGTTTGATCAGCATGTATGAACAAATTTGTACAGCTATACTGGAATTATGTTAGCACAAAGAAACAGCAGTAATGCAATATTAATAAATTAGTAAGAGCAGTATTGCAGAAGGCAGTGATGACACAAACAAAGAAATTGGTAGAATGTTCTTTATAGAATGAAAATAGCAACAATACAGTCCCAATTGTGAAAGCAGTTAGAAAAAATACACAATAAATAAACAATGAGGCACATAGAACATAGAACAGTACAGCACAGAACAGGCCCTTCAGCATGCTGGGCATTGCAGTTTAGAATTACACTTTAGCAAGGTGCAAAGCCAAAGTACGATTCTTCCTCATTACCATTAGGCCCTTTACATCCACCTTCAGTTAATATTTTCTGGCTTCAAGTTTCAGTGTAGAATGCTACACAGAACCCCATGTTATTTTTTGCAAATTTATTTACGGGGTGTGGGTGTCACTGGTTAGGCCAGCATTTATTGCCCATCCTAAGTTGCCCTTCAAAAGGTGGTGGTGAGCTGCCTTCTTGAACCACCACACTCCAAGGTGTAGGTCATCCCAGTGCTGTTAGGAAGGGAGTTCCAAGAGTTTGACCCAGCGACAGTGAAGGAATAGCAATATATTTCCAAGTGGGGGTGGAGAATGACTTGTAGGGAAACCTCCACATGGTGGCATTCCCAGGTATCTGCTGCTGTTGTCCCTCTAGACGGTAGTGGTTTTTGAAGGTGCTGCTTAAGGAAGCTTGGTGAGTTCCTGCAGTGCATCTTATAGATAGTACACACAACTGCCACTTTTTCGTCGGTGGTGGAGGGATTGAGGGCATGATTTTACTAAATGGGAACAAAGTTCCATATCCAGCGCGTTTAGCCGCATGTTTCCCAGCAGTCGCAGAGCTGAGAAACACAAGCAAATAAAACGCGACTTGTGTTTGATAAGGGGCCAAGGCCGCACATCTCCCCGTTTTGTACCCCGAGGAGCTTCACTCACCGAAACATCTCAGTGTAACGAGAGATCGGAACACCACCCTGAAGCGATCCCCGACCCCCCCCTCCCAAAAGCCGGAACACACAATGGGAGGATCCCAGCCCCCCTTTCCCACTCACGCACCCTGTCCCGATTGCACCCGTGCAAAAAATGGCACCTTGGCCGATCCAACCTGGCAGTGCCTCTGCCAGCACCACTTGGGCACCTTGGCCTTTGCAGGCTGGACCCAGGTAACACTGCCAGGCAGTGCCATGGTGCAAATGTGGCAACAGCAGTGCCAGTGTTCCACCATTTCCAAAGGCCATGCACCTAGTGACCTCCAGCACCACAGCGCCTATTCTTTCTCAGGAAACTAAGGAAATTCGGCATGTCCACATTGACTTTTACAGATGCACCATAGAAAGCATCCTATCTGGCTGCATCACAGCCTGGTATGACAACTGCTCGGCCCAAGAACCTAAGAAACAACAGAGTTGTGAACACAGCCCAGTCCATCACACAAACCCACCTCCCATCCATTGACTCGGTCTATAGCTGCCGCTGCTTTGGGAAAGCGGGCAGCACAATCACCCGGCTTATTCACTCTTCCATTGAGCAGGAGGTACAAAGCCTGAGAACACACACTAACAGATTCAAAACATTCTTCCCCGCTACCAGACTCCTAAATGACCCTCTTATGGACCGATCTGATCTCTTCACACATCTTCTCTACTGAGTAGTACTACATTCCTGTATGCTTCACCCAATGCCTGTGTCTATGTATTTACATTGTGTAATTATGTTTGCCCTCTGTATTTTTTTAATTTATAGAACTGCACGCAGAACAATACTTTTAACTCGGTACACGTGACAATGAACAAATCCAGATCCAAATCCGATCCCTTAGGAGACCCTCAGTGTGCAGTTCCGTCTGGTCCCAGCACTGAATGTCGCTCGCCCAAGCTCTCCAAGGCGAAGGAGATTGATCCCACGCCTCGTGTAAGTCGGGAATCTGCACATTAAAGTGAGACCAGCTGTTCCGCTTTAATATGTAGATTTGCTAAAATGTGATCCACTCAACAATGGGCAGGATTTACATCACAACGTCTCGCGAGATTACGTTAGGTCTCACAAGGCACTGCAAGCCAGGTAGATCCCGGGAGCGTGGTCTCCTGGCTTCTATCGGCCTTGGTGAGCTGCTTTTCGGGTGCAGCGTGGCCATTAAATCGCACCCTGAATGTTTGTGGAAGGGGTATCAATCAAGTGGCTGCTTCGTCCTGGATGGTGTTGAGCCTCTTGAATGTTGTTGCAGCTGCAGTCATCCAGGCAAGTGGAGAGTATTCCATTACACTCCTCACTTGTGCCTTGTAAATGGTGGACAGACTTTTGGGAGCAAGTGGTGGTGGGGGGCTGGATGTGACAGTACTGCAGAGCTTAGATTTGATGCATTCTGTCTATTATTTGTTGCTTATGCTGTTTGATACACAAGTAGTCCTATGTTTATAGCTTTACCAGATTGTCACCTCATTTTTAGGTGTGGCTGGTGTTGCTCCTGGTATGCTCTCCTGCACTCTTCATTGAAAAAGGGTTGACTCCCTGGCTTGGTGGTAGTGGTATTCCAGTGGTTGCAGGCCATGAGGTTGCAGATTGTGGTTGAATACAATTCTGCTGCTGATGGCCCACAGGGCCTCATGGATGCCCAGTTTTGAGTTGCAAGATCTGTTTGAAGTCTATTATATTTAGTATGGTGGTAGTGCCACACAACACAATGGAGTGTATCCTCAATGTGAAGAAGGGTCTTTGGCTCCACAAGGACTGTGCAGTGGTCACTTCTACTGATACTGTCATGGACAGATGCATCTGCAGCAGGCAGGTTGGTGAAGATGAGGTCAAGTTTGTTTTCTCCTCTTGTTGGTCCTTCACCACTAGCTGCATTCACAGTCTAGCAGCTATGACCTTTAGGACCCGGCCAGCTTGATCTGTGGTGCTACTACCGAGCCACTCTTGGTGATGGACATTGAAGTCCCCATCCAGAGTATGTTTTGTGCCCTTTTCACCCTCAATGCTTCCTTCAAGTGGTGTTCAACATGGAGGGGTGTTTCATCAGCTGATAGTGGACGGTGTGTGGTACGTGGACTGTCAGATTAATCTTCCCTTCCCAATTCTGTTATTCAAGTTACATGCTATAGAACTTAGCATTGCCCTTGAAAGTGGAATTAAGAGCGTCATGGTGGAGCACTGGTTCGCACTTCTGCCTCACAGCACTGAGATCCCGGCCCAGGTCACTGGATATGTGGAGTTTGCACATTCTCCCCGTGTCTGCGTGGGATTCACCCTCACAACCCAAAAGGTAGATGGATTGGCCAGGCTACATTGGCCCGTAATTAGGAAAAAAATAAATTGGATACTTTAAAAAAATGTTTTAATAAGAAAGAGGAATTAACCAGAGAGATCCAATCAGTGTCATCAGCCACCACCCTCTGTATGGAAAATAGCTTGTCTGGCTGCTCAAACATTTCTGTGGGCGTTAAGTATTATATTACCAGTTCCACCCTTAATGTCTCATTAAAGGGAGCACATCTGTAATTGATCCTGCATCTCCAAGTATACATCAGAATTTGAGGAAGAATGCGGCTTTGTATGTACAGTGTTTTACAATGCACTGCCAAAATTTGCTTTGGGACATAAAGAACAGATGTAGGTCCTGACAATTATCAGCTGACTACAAGCACATGGGTGGGACACTGCAAACATTCAAAGCACAGTCATGTTTAAAGCTGTGTGCATTAGAGAGCGCATCAATCCACTCATGATAGATCCCCAATTATTCTTCTAAAGAGTTGCACCTGAAATCCATTGTTAAAGTTTGCACAGTGTGTCATACGGCTGGCAAAATGGGGCTCAGGTCTCCAACCCACAACCAGCTGACTTTTAATCCAGATCTTCCCCGAGGAGTCACGGGCAACTCCTTCCTCAGAGGACAGGTAGGACGAATTATGGGATGGAACATTAATTCTGCGTAGCTTTTCGGATAACCTGGAGGAGCTTGAAAGTAACTTGACAAAGCTGAGAGGAGCTTATCCATCTGTGCTTGGGTATTGATTGCCTTAGTGAGGAGACAGAGGAGAAACTGGCTGAAAAAGAGATAGAGTTTGGAAAAAAAGATTTGAGCCAGTTAGATACAAATTTGTACCATCTTGTTATTCTTCACTGAGAAATCTAGGTATAAGACCAGAACCCACAGTGACTGGAAGGAGATCAAAGGGTAGAAATATCAGATTTGTTGTTTTATTTTCACAGAGGTTGTAGGAGGGAGGAAGGCAAGGAGGAAGCCCCATAGTTTTCAGGTTCTGAAAAAGAATAAGCTCAGAGTAGAAGACTGAACTATAATGGCATGAGGAGGGGAGGAGGAAGAAGACCAGTTTGTTGGAGCTTAGGAGGAATGAGATATGAAAGTTCAGAGGGCAACCCACCACAGTAACATCAATAAAGTGGAAAGAGATGGGAAAAACTGTTGTCAGATATATACTCTTTTCTAGTGTGAGGTGAGAGATGAGTTTTTGAAGATGGCCCATCTACACCCATCTCAACCACATCCCAACCCCTCTTGACATGGGAAATAAGTTCATGCTTGTGAAAAAGAAAGCAAATTAAGTAACAGCGGCTTTGGAAACTATCAGGGAGGGTATTTGGAGTAGTTACATGATGCATCATACATAGAATTTACAGTGCAGAAGGAGGCCATTCGGCCCATCGAGTCTGCACTGGCTCCTGGAAAGAGCACCCTACCCAAGGTTAACACCTCCACCCTATCCCCATAACCCAGTAACCCCACCCAACACTAAGGGCAATTTTGGACACTAAGGGCAATTTATCATGGCCAATCCACCTAACCTGCACATCTTTGGACTGTGGGAGGAAACCGGAACACCCGGAGGAAACCCACGCACACACGGGGAGGATGTGTAGACTCCGCACAGACAGTGACCCAAGCCGGAATCGAACCTGGGACCCTGGAGCTGTGAAGCGATTGTGCTATCCACAATGCTACCGTGTTGCCCCTATGATCACATTGGCACTTCCTTTACAAAATGTTTGAATTGTTTGAAGTAAAGTGAACTGCAGCTTTAAGTAATACTGATTTTCCTCATTTGAATCGCCAGATGAAGTTATTTGTTGGCATAGGAGGAGGCTATAGAGAATAATAATGATAGACCCAACATGGTTTTGCTGCTTTTACTAACCTGCTCCCTGGCATTGCCCGGTCTCTTGATTACAGCGTACTGAACTGGTTCACTTGTCCCCTCAGTGTTAGGAGCTTTAAATAGAAACAATTGCTGTTGGAACCATGTTTTGAAGCTCATTTTTAAATTAAAAAGTGCTAAAAGTATCCTGTGACTAAAAGCTCATCCAGGTGGAAGGAGAAGGAGGAGAAATCTGAAGGGATTATTCAAATTATGGAAAATTGGAGACACCAGACAGAGCCTTTGTAATTTGTGTGAAATTCTATGGCCAAAAATACACCAGTCAACCAGTTCATATCAGTGTTTATCTTCTGGACGCGAGTGCTTCTAATGCTACGCGCCTGTCCTGTTGCTGTATCTAACTATCCTTTTTCCTTGAAACACCGAAAGTTGACAGGGTTTTAAATTTCCTTAGCGTCAACTTCAGATAATGTTCTTTCGCTGAATCTCCACAAAGTTATGGCTTTCACCAGCACCAATATCTCAATCTCGCAGAGCTGTGTGACTAAAGTGGATACCACTGCCTTGATGACATTCACCCAATGGTCTCGGCTTCATTCACTCAGTCACTAATTCTGGAAGTACATGTCACAGCCTCAGTACCCTCCTTGGACAAATTATTTTCTTGTTACCTTACTTTCAATCTCATATCTCCTCATTCTAGATACGAGTCATTGGACACAGTGCTGCAAATATCTGCTTCTATGTGCCCGCCCATTCCAGGGATTTGAACACTAAATCCCTGCTGTAATGTAAACATCTCAACCGTAAGCCTTTTGTTTCATATTTCTTCATTCCACACAGCACCATTGTTAATCTGTTATATTCACTCTAGTGCCTCACCACCTTCAGCTACTTTGGAATAAAAATTCTGCGCAGCCCTCTTTACTGTTTTTACTGACGCTTTATAGATTTGCCATTACATCTGCACTTCTAAATTCTGTGTCTCTTGCCCCAAAGCCTTTCCATGAATCCAAATTTACTTTGAGGTGCTGATTTTACTGCCTTGTGAACATAAATTTCGTCAACCCACAATCTTTTGCTCTTCCATATCAGCAAATCATTCCCCTTTCAAAGTATAACCCATATACAGGAGTGTAGGGAAATTAGGAGAGCATATTTAGAGATTTCAAGAAGAGGAAAGCACTGACTGCACTAACATGGCTCAAATAGCAAGAAAAGAGAAATCAGATCTACAAGTAAGAGAGGTTCACCTATCAAACAAGTTGTTATTTTATTGTTCAGCCATGTGACAAAAGTGGTTGCAGTTATTGCCCAGAATTAAGGCTCTTAGCTGTCCAGCAAACTGTGTAATTCTGCTGTGAAGCAGAGCTGACTAAACATGTTAGCAACATATATTGACATGTAGCAATACTGCATCAATCATTAAATGATGATTAATATCTTGGTTGAATTCTAATTGTTTTGTAGGAGCAGGTTGATAGGTATGATACTGGATGCAAGCCTTTCCTCCTCTCTGGTCTTCTCATCTGCTTCAAGATCTCACTTTGGGTGCTGATGTGCCATTAATTCACTGTCAGTCACTACACTCTGCATATCTACTGTATACAGAATCTGCTGAGGTGGTTACCTAATGGACCACTGATTTTTTTTTTTAATCCATGAAGTGGGATAAGGGTCTCATTCCACAAGATCAAAGAAGTGTTGGTTGATATTTTGTTAGACAATTTGAGTTCGTACCTCACAGAGAATGAGCCAGATTTCCAAATGGCCACAGAAATGGGACTGGAGAAAATGGAGCTGCCTCTGCACCACTCTCAAGGAAATGAGGCAAGATGCACAGAAATAACATCCCTGCATCCCATGCAGGTAGCTAACTGAATCAATTAAGGGATCTATTAAGGGCCCCCTCACACCAACTAGAATTTTCCAGTCAAGCATCCTGTGGTGGCCAGAAATAGCCAGTGAAATGAGGTGACCACCTAGTGACAGAATAGAAGAGGAGTGGCAGGGAGTAGGAGCGCTCTGGGTGAACCCTAAATCATCTTGAGATCTGCTCCCCCTCCTTTATCTGCTCCTCCACTCAATAAGATCATGGCTAATCTGACTGTAACCAGAACACATTGCCACTTACTCCAAATAACCTTTCACGCCTGGCTCATCAAGAATCTATCTAGCTCTGCCTTAAAAATATTTAAAGACTCCGCTTCCACTGAATTTTAAGCACAGCAAGAAGTCTTACAACACCAGCTTAAAGTCCAACAGATTGAGGAAGGAGCAGTGCTCCGAAAGCTATTGTTTCAAACAAACCTGTTGGACTTTAAGCTGGTGTTGTAATACTTCTTACTGTGCTCACCCCAGTCCAACGCTGGCATCTCCACACCACTGAATTTTGAGTAAGAGAGCTTCAAAGACTCAACCCTCAGAAAAAAGGTTAATCTCATCTCTGACTTAAATGAGCGACACCTAATTTTTAAACAGTTCTAGATCTGCCCACAAGAGGAAACATCCTAACCCCTAACCATGTCAATCAAGTTACTTCTCTTATTCTTCTCAGCTCCATTGGATATGGCCTAGCCTATCCAACCTTTCCTCATAACAGTACTCGCAATTTGTGATATTAGTCTAATAAACCTTTGAACTGCTTTCAATGCATTTAAACCCTTCTTTAAATAAGGAGACCAATACTCGACACGAGTACTCAAGACAAGGGCCTGACTTCTGTGGCCATTGGAATTCTCTGTTCCTGCCAGCAATGCACCACTGCCAGTGGGTTTCCGGCAGTGTAGGGTGGCTTCAATGGGAAATCCCATTGATGAACGGTGGGAGTAAGGCAACCCGCCGCGAGCAAATGATCCGCCTTCGAGAAACACGGGGGAGGGACCAGATAATCCAGCCCATGGTCTCATCAGTAACCTTAACTTTTATATGCATTTCCACTTACAATAAACAATAATATACTATTATTTGAACTTACTTGCTGTACCTGCATACTAGACATTTGTGAATCATGCACATGGACACCCAGATCCCTCTGAAACTCAGAGCTCTGCAATCTCTCATAATTTAAATAATATGCTTTTATTTATTATTCCTGTCAAAAGGAATAATTTGGCATGTTCCCACATTATACTTCATTTGTCAGATCTTTGTCCACTCATTTAATCTATATGGTTATTTTGTAGCCTCCTATGTCTTTACAGTTTACTTTTCCACCCATCTTAGTTTCACCAGCAAATTTAGGAACCATACCTTCAATCCCTTCATCCAAGTCATTTCTATAAATTGTAAAAGGTTGAGGTGGCAGAATAGGTAGAGAGCAGTTAATAGAGTATATAGTATTGTGGGTTTTATTAATAGGGGCACAGTGTACAAGAGCAAGGAAATTTTACTGAACTTCTACTGGGCAGCACGGTAGCATGGTGGTTAGCATAAATGCTTCACAGCTCCAGGGTCCCAGGTTCAGTTCCCGGCTGGGTCACTGTCTGTGCGGAGTCTGCACGTCCTCCCCGTGTGTGCGTGGGTTTCCTCCGGGTGTTCTGGTTTCCTCCCACAGTCCAAAGATGTGCGGGTTAGGTGGATTGGCCATGCTAAATTGCCCGTAGTGTCCTAAAAGTAAGGTTCAGGGGAGGGGTTGGGTTACGGGTATAGGGTGGATACGTGGTTTGAATAGGGTGATCATTGCTCGGCACAACATTGAGGGCCGAAGGGCCTGTTCTGTGCTGTACTGTTCTATGTTCTATGTTCTACAGGACACTAGTTAGACCTCAGCTGGAGTATTGTGTACAGTTTTGGTGCCAAACTATAGGAAAGATGTGAAAGCATTAGAGAAATTATTATTAAAGTGCAGGTTATAAGAATTGCTTCCAGGGTTGAGAATATTTTTCCTTCAAGACAAGGCGGCCAGAGGAGATTTGATAGAGATGTTCAAAATCACAATGGGGCTGGACAGGGTAGACAGGGAGAAACTGTTCCTGCTCATAAAATGATCAAGAACGAGAAGGCATAGCTTTAACGTGATTTGTAAAGAGGAGAATGTGGTGAGAGAGAAAACCTTTTTCTCAAAGCGAGTGGTTTGGGACCTAGAATGTTCTGCCTGGAAGTATGGTGGAGGCAGGTTCATTCAAGAGGGCATTAGAAACAATGTGCAAGGGTACAAGGAAAAGACAGCAGAAGGGCACCATTTGGAGAGCTAGTGCAGATACAGCGGGCTGAATGGTCTCCTTCTGTACCATCCTTTTGTACCATTTTGGGCAGCACGGTAGCATGGTGGTTAGCATAAATGCTTCACAGCTCCAGGGTCCCAGGTTCGATTCCCGGCTGGGTCACTGTCTGTGCAGAGTCTGCACGTCCTCCCCGTGTGTGCGTGGGCTTCCTCTGGGTGCTCCGGTTTCCTCCCACAGTCCAAAGATGTGCGGGTTAGGTGGATTGGCCATGCTAAATTGCCCGTAGTGTCCTAAAAAGTAAGGTTAAGGGGGGGTTGTTGGGTTACGGGTATAGGGTGGATACGTGGGTTTGAGTAGGGTGATCATTGCTCGGCACAACATCGAGGGCCGAAGGGCCTGTTCTGTGCTGTACTGTTCTATGGATAACATTCTGTGATTCACTCCAGCAGTGCCTTAGCAACAGTTAACAAGGGCCAGATGGTAATTAAAACAAAGATCCAGTTATGAATTAATGCTGTGATCCAGTGAGAGAAAATTGTGGGCTGTATTTACTGCAGGCTCGCCACAATAAGTGGCAATCAGCCACTTAAGTAGACAGCAGAAGACCCTTTCTGGGATCATGGAATCTGGGGATGGATGTCCTGCTCCCAGAGATGACTGGCCAATCAGATACCAGCAGCTGTGCACTAGAGGCAGCTGTCAGCAATGCAACCAGATTGTTGAGGGACCCAAGTCACAGGTGACTGAGGGCTGGGATGGGCCTCACAGGGAAGGTGCATCAGCAGCAAGGGCAGTTTGGGTGGCTTTCAGTGAAACACACACACCCCACTCCCTCTTTCCATCACCACAAGACCCCACACTTCCCAAAGCTGTATCCATCAATCAGGCAATGACAGTTGCACAATAAAAGGTACCCTATAACCCCATAGAACCCATAAACACGGTTTGCTTTCCGTGCTCCTGGTATGGCAAGTACCTCACTCGCCATTGACTCAATATTGGTGGTGGTGGATTGAAACTCTAAAGTGAGCATTAATTGTCCACTTAAGGGCCTCAGTTGACACTATGACAGAAAAGGCCTTCCACAAGCTTCCCCCTCAGATTTAATTGGGTCAGAGGCGGGAAGGCAGCAGGGTCCGCACCCAGCACTTTGCTGCCCAATTAAGTCCTCCCCCCAACCCCCTCCAAAATTGCCTAGAGTCCGGGTGAGAGGTCATTAAATTACACTTTGTACACCCTACGTAGCAGTTATTTAGCCACTGACATTAAATTGTTTAAACCTAAAAAGATGAACAATCAAGAGTACCTGCCTTCATTGGTCTTCAACTTATTCTTTCTCCACATAACTATGGCAATTACGATAATTATAAATATAGTAATCACAGCAACTGTTAGGCCGATGTGGAGCTGTTTGTTCGCTGTGGTCGTGGTATCTGAAAAGAGGACAACATTTTCACTGTGACTTTGTTGCTTTGTTGATCAATGCCTTAAAATACAACTTATGGAGAGAATGCAAATTTATGATGCTAAGAATAATAATAACCTTTATTTGTGTCAAGTAGGCTTATATTAACACTGCAATGAAGTTACTGTGAAAATCCCCCAGTCGCCATACTCGGGCACTTGTTCGGGTGCACTGAGGGAGAATTCAGAATGACCAATTCACCTAACAAGTAAATGTTTCGTGACTTGAGGAAGGAAATCGGAGCACCTGGAGGAAACCCACGCAGACACGGGGAGAACATGCCGATTCCGCACAGTGACCCAAGCCAGAAATCAAACCCAGGCCCAAAGAGAACAAATGAAAGATCCTTCAATACCGCACCCATGGAATGTCCTGACAGCTAATAAAAGTAGCTGAGAAGCAGCATGGTCCAGGCTGGGGTCTGAAAATTTCAACGCACATTGTGGCGCAATATTTGCATTCAAACTGTTCACAGAATGGTTGCACCACAGAAGGAGGCCAATTGGCCCTATATGTTCATTCTGATTCTCTGCAAGAGCAACTCAGCCAGTCCCACATTCCTCATAGTCCTGAAACTTTATCACTTCAGTTAATCATCTAATACCCATCAAAACCACAGTTGAATCTCTTCCTTTACACTCTCACACTTTAACACAGTGCATTCCAGATCCTACCATCCATTACCGCATAAAAAAGTTTTTCCTCATGTTGTCTGATAATGAAGGATTAATTTTCCTGCATTCCAAAATGAATCCTAAATGCAAGCATCTTCAAGATTGTTATGGATGCCTGATCAGATCCCAACAATGACTAAGCTACTGGATCAGAATTGCAAAATTAAAAAAATTAAGACATTTTAAAAATTAAGGTTTAGCACAGTGGGCTAAGATAGCTGGCTTGTAATGCAGAACAAGACCAGCAACGCGGGTTCAATTCCCATACCAGCTTCCCCGAACAGGCGCCGGAATGTGGCGACTAGGGGCTTTTCACAGTAATTTCATTGAAGCCGACTTGTGACAATAAGCGATTATTATTATTATCCGTGGCTTACCATTGACCATAAAACTGAACAGGGTTAGCTGTATAAATACTGTGTCCACAACAGCAGGTCAGAAGCTGAGAATTCTGTGGTGAGTAAATCGCCTCCTGACTCCCAAACGCTGTCTACTAGACACGTCAGGCATTTAATGGAATATTAATCCACTTCCTTGGATAAGTGCAGTTTCAACAACACTCAATGCTCAAGACCATCCAGAACGATTGGCACCCCATCCACCAACATAATGTTCACTCCCCTCCACCACCAGTGCATGGTGGTAGCAACGGTTCTTTTGACAGCACCTTTCAAACCCACGATCTCTTTTTAAAATAAATTTAGACTATCCAGTTCTCTTTATTTTTCCAATTAAGGGGCAATTTAATTTGACCAACCCACCTACCCAGCACATCTTTGGATTGTGGGGGTGAGACACACAGACACTGGGAGAATGTGCAAACTCCACACAGACAGTGACCCAGGACCGAGATCGAACCCAGGTCCTCAGTGCTGTGAAGCAGCTGTGCTAACCACTGAGCCACCGTGTCGCCCTAAAACCCACAATATCTACCACATAGAAGGACAGGGGCAGCATATGCATGGGAACACCAACCACCAACACATGCAACTGTGCCGTGCAACCCCCCCCCCCCCCCAATCCCCTGCAACTCCCCTCACCCAAGCCACACACCAACCTGACTCAAATATGGAAAAGATTTTGTTCCTTCACTGTCACTGAGCCAAAATCTGGAAATCCTTACCCAAGTCCAAAGACATGCAGGCTAGATGGATTGGACATCCTAAAGTGCCCTTAGTGTCCAAAAAAGTTAGGAGGGGTTATTGGTTTACGGGCATAGGTTGGAAGTGAGGGCTTAAGTAGGTTGGTGCAGACTCGATGGGCTGAATGGCCTCCTTCTGCACTGTATGTTCTATGTAAGCATTGTGGGTGTACATACACTTTAAGGACTGCAACAGCCCAGATATAATACCCATGCCAGCAGCCATGAAACTGTTTCCAGCAAGAGTAAGAGCCATGAGAATAGAAGGGGAGAAATCGGAGAAAAAAAAACTGCAGTACTCCTGGAAAGAGCAGGGTTAAAGATATAGCACCAACCTTTGATGTTACAGGGTCCTGCGAGGTTGATGCTCACGGTCTCCTCACTAATCGGGTTCCTCACTGTGCAGTTGTACACGGTCTTGATAGCATGTAGATCCAGAGTCATTTCCAGTGTTCTCCCATTGTCAGTCACCAGGTGTTGTCTTCCAGTTGTGACCACCTCTGATTCTCTCCACCAGCTGTAACTCAGGTCACTGTTGTTTTCCAACAAACAGCTCAGGCTAACATTACAGATCCCATTGGAGGAAACATTGTTTATCTGTATACTTGGACTTGATACACGTTCTGTTCATAGAAAAACATTGAAAAAGTTCATGGTACAACAAGATATAAAAGGTAGGAATATCAGTGAATGTGTTTCCCAATCATGGTATAATGAAACTCGTTTGATCACTTTGGTGGGTCAGTGAAGGATATCCTTAGTTGGCCTAAGTTTCTTAGAGATTGATGCTACTGACTCTCCGGAAGGGAGCTTTATGATCAATAGCTAGGAGCTACTGCTTGGCCAAACATAACCCACAGAATCAGCAGCAACCCACCTGCTTCAACGAGACCTTCTCTATCATAGTATATTCTATGATATATTCTACATTTTTTAGTCACAGATCGTGGAACCCCAACCCAACAGCACTGCGGAATTATCTTCACTATAAGGGACTGCAGTCAGGAACAACACCCACCAGCATATTAAAGACAATTATGGATGGACAATAAATATTGTCCTTAATGATAATGGCCACACTCCAAGAATGAATTAAAAATATCAGTGTATGTTGTTTTATGCCCTGTCATACTTCCTTAGAGTCCACCTGACCAATGTAGATTCACACTGCTTCTTGACCATAACAATAACTACTTGCACATATATTGCACCTTTAATGAAATGCCCCATTCACCATCAAAGAAAAACTGATATAGATCTACATAAGGAGATATTGGCTGGAATTTGCCAGCCGTTGGGATTCTCTTTTCCTGCTGGCAGCACATATCCGCCCACGGTTTCTTGGTGGAGTGGGGTGGATTCAATGGGAAATCCCATTGACAAGCAGCGGGAAATAGCATCCCATCGCCAGCAAACGGCACGACACCGAGAAACAGGCGGCTGGGGGACCAGAGATCGTCCATAGGGCAACATGGTAGCAGTGATTACCACTGCTGTCTCTCAGCACCAGAGCCCCGGGTTCAATTCCGGCCTTGACGGTATGAATTTGGTGCCCCATGTCTGCGTGGGTTTCGTCCAGATGTTCTGGTTTCCTCCCACATTCCAAAGATGTGCAGGTTAGGTGGATTGGCTATGCTAACTTTCTCCATAGTGTCCCAAGATATGCAGTTTAGCTGGGGTTACAGGGATAGGGTGGGGAATTGGGCCTAGGTCGGGTGCTCTTTCAGAGGGTCGGTACAGAATGGATGGGCCGAATAGCCCCCTTTGCATTGTAGGGATTCTATGGACCAAAGCTTAGTCAAGGTGAGTTATATTGGTTATATTACTGGATGAGTAACCCAAAAGCCTGGGCCAATGCTCTGGTGCTATGAGGATGCTTGGCATGTGCGTGTGGTGAGTGGAGCCATGGGCAGGATGAGGATATGAGCTGAAGTAGATATGAGCCTGCTGGAGATGTGAAGGTGTGTATGTGGGCAGTGGTGCCCCTTGAGGTGGATGTGCAAAAGGATCAATGGGAATGTGTGATGGGCCGCTGAGTCCGTGAGGTAAAAGTAACAACTATGGACTGACCCTGGCAGCACGGATGAGATCATTTGTCCTTTTCCTGCACTGGGCGTTGGACCTCGTGTTTTGAGTTAACACCCACTGCCTCCCAATACGGAGTGGTGAAGTTGGTGGGATCAGTAGCCAGAGTGGGTGTAGAGGACATCATGGTGTGATGTTGTACGAAGTAAATAATGGCATGATGGAAAACCTGGTCAATTACCGAGTACAACGAAATAAAAACTGACTTTGCATAACCTAAAGTACGAATAAGATCAGAAAAGGTCAAGTTGTTCCAAAAGCTGCCCGACTCTGTAAACTCTGATAAAACTAACTCGTCATAACCCAAAGCAGTCTAAATACGACAAGATAGGCCAGAACTAGTCTCTTACGATACTTAAACAAGTCTGCTCCATTTCTTAAACATGCGATCAAAAGACAAGATAATGATATGAGACCCCGAGTCCTGAAAAGTCAGCAAGGTGACGGCAGTTTTATGATATTGCTTATGTTTTTACTTCTGATCAAATTCCTGACCAAGCTGTATTCACGTAATCTTGATTCATATAATGTATAAATATTGTCCTTTTTCTCTGTAACAGCGCAGACTTGGGAAGGACCCAGCAGTTTGTATTTAACTGCT
Organism: Scyliorhinus canicula; assembly: GCF_902713615.1. Taxonomy (NCBI): domain Eukaryota; kingdom Metazoa; phylum Chordata; class Chondrichthyes; order Carcharhiniformes; family Scyliorhinidae; genus Scyliorhinus; species Scyliorhinus canicula. The sequence continues at coordinate 21,844,990 of NC_052158.1, read as the reverse complement.
CTCCGACTCCAAGTTTCAGCCATTTCTGCATGCAGTTGTAATTCGCAAATAAAGCTTTGTTTTGTTTTCTTAACGAGCATTGTTGAATCTTTCTATCACAGTCCAGAAGCGGGAAAAATATTGACTTCGACAATGGTAGACCTCAACTTCCAGAATGGTGTCGCTGAACTGGAGAGCACCAGTGTGCATTCATTTTGGGGCTAACTCCTCGCTGTGTATCAGTCCTGGTTTATGCAATTACACTTTAAATATGGCAGCTGGGACATAGCAGCAGCGAGGTTACGGTGTGGTGTGCAAATCCAGCATGTTTCCCGCGGATAAATACTTAATCATCTCTAAGGCAGTTGATAGGGCGAGGAGACCTGCCATTGAGACTGGTGGAAAACATGGCTTTTTTTATAACCATCTTGGCACTTAGTGCAGTACGCACTGAATATTTTTTAAAAATAAAAGCGATCTTAAATGTTACATTCGTAAAGTCCATATGGAAGGGAGGCGGAAGTCTCAAGTTGTGCTTGTGAGGAGTGCCATTGAAGAAATGATCGTGCCATTTCTGCAACTGTTTTTTTAAGATGGGAAATTTAATTCAAGAAGTAGGTGCCCTCTTTGATTGAGACATATTTGAAAAAGGCAAGATTGGTCAAATAATATTGTCTCATCATAGAAACCGGTCAGTTCTGCCTCTACCAGGGAAAAAGTGTGCCTTCACTAACTACAAAAGGTAGATTAGAACATAGAACAGTACAGCACAGAACAGGCCCTTCGGCCCTCGATGTTGTGCCGAGCAATGATCACCCTACTTAAACCCACGTAACCCGTATACCCGTAACCCAACAATCCCCCCATTAACCTTACACTACGGGCAATTTAGCATGGCCAATCCACCTAACCCGCACATCTTTGGACTGTGGGAGGAAACCGGAGCACCCGGAGGAAACCCACGCACACACGGGGAGGACGTGCAGACTCCATACAGACAGTGACCCAGCCGGGAATCGAACCTGGGGCCCTGGAGCTGTGAAGCATTGATGCTAACCACCATGCTACCGTGAGGCCCCCTAATTAATTGAACATTTCCAACAGCACATTTAAAATAAAAAAATCGGCATCCATCTGCAGAGGGGCAGCTGGATACCGATAGATATTTCTGATCTCTCACAGCTCCAATGCCCTCACAGAACTGTAAATTGGTGGCTGACTTTTTTATGCCAATGAGCCCATTCCCATGATTTGGGATGGAGTTACCATTGGCCAGTTAGAGGTCTATCTTCATATTTTTGACAACCCCAAAACAGTTCTTCAGGAAACCTATCCTTTCTAATATATATATATATATATATATACATGGGCCTCACGGTAGCATGGTGGTTAGCATCAATGCTTCACAGCTCCAGGGTCCCAGGTTTGATTCCCGGCTGGGTCACTGTCTGTGTGGAGTCTGCACGTCCTCCCCGTGTGTGCATGGGTTTCCTCCGGGTGCTCCGGTTTCCTCCCACAGTCCAAAGATGTGCGGGTTAGGTGGATTGGCCATGCTAAATTGCCCGTAGTGTAAGGTTAATGGGGGGATTGTTGGGTTACGGGTTACGTGGGTTTAAGTAGGGTGATCATTGCTCGGCACAACATCAAGGGCCGAAGGGCCTGTTCGGTGCTGTACTGTTCTATGTTCTATGTATAGTATGGCTCGGCTTGGTCTCATTTCCCTCAGGTTTGATGTTGCCGTTTATATGCACTGAAGATATTAATGAAACTCTGTGACATTCTTCCACACAATTCTTATGGTAAGAATTTCTTTGAAATTCCATCCGAGCTAATTGTACTATTAGATATACATACACACACATCAAAAGTCAGAATTCCGGGGAATATTTCCCTGGGTCTCACACAAACACACAAAAAAATAGGTGGGTTGGATGGCACTTCGGTAAAGGAACCAGTCCAATTTTCCTGCATTAATTTAAATGTTATTAAAATACAGGTTCCTTTACAGGCATGTATGCAAACCTGTCTGATTTTTCAATATTCACTCCACCCATGTGATCCAGGGCATTTGGGCACAGATCCAGGAATATCTCCTCAATCACATTTAACTAGGAGTGTTAGGTCAGAGATGTACTTCTTTAATTAAAGTGAAATTACCATAAACCCGTAATTCCATCTTTTCTTCGTAAACACCCTGTACTGATCTTGCACTAACTTCATACAGGCCTTGGTCACTTCTTTGCAGGGTCTGTATTTCCAGGCTGTAGTCTGTGAGATTTAACTGAATTCTCTGTCCAAACTCATTGTTAAAAATTACTGGGTTGTGTTTGGCTTTCGAACACACTTGAATCTTTCCCCCAGTGGATGAGTTTCTGAAGTCCCAAGAAACCATCAAAGGGTCTGCCCATGGTAAATGTAATGATAACTTTAGCGACTGTCCTCGAGTCCCATTCACCAGGCGTTGCAAAGAACTGGGATTCCCATCCACCTGTCCCAGACCTGGAAAAGAAACAGAAGGACAAGCCATGAGAGTGTCTTTAGTTCTGGTTTGTTTGTATCTGCCATCCTATTATATGGCTTCCGTTGTTGCAGTTCCTGAACTGAAATATATCTGAGTTTGCACAAGTACTGATATAACATCAATTGGAACCCAAGGCTGTTAAAGTTAGAGAAATCTGCAGTGGGAGAGTTTCACTCAATCCTTGTGCCTAAATCAGCGACTCAGAGCAAAAAAATAAACACAGAAAATGAAAACTTTGCAATTATAAAGCGCCATTCAATCACCAAAAGTACTTTACAGCCATTGAAGTACTTCGTAAGATAGTCACCATTATAATTTAGGAAATGCAACAGCCAGTTTTCATTCAGTAAGCTCCTACAAACAATAGTGAGATGATGACCAAATGTCTTGTGTCAATTATGTTGATTCAAGAATAAATATTGATCAGAACACCAGGGAAAGCTACCGTACTCTTGCAAAATAGTGCCAAGGACACCCTACATCTAGCCAGGAGGACACAGGGTCTTACTTTCATTGTTGTCCCATTGAAAGACTCCACCTCAGACAATGCAGTACACCACCAGTACTGTGCTGGAATGTCAGCACGGATTTTGTGCTCTACACTTGACAATCCCTATCCTATTTTATATCACATTCATTTGTTCAATTCCTCACACTCAAGAGGGAGTATCAAAACCAGCATATTCTTAGGAGACAAGAGTGCTGTTACTAGCCAAATCATGTGGCCATAATGGATGAACAAATGGCATAAATACACATTTTTAATAGAATGATAGGAAGGCATTTGAAGCCCAAAATGAAATTTGGGCTGTGTGGGAGCTTAAAGAATTAAGAAATCTGTGTCAACCCACCAGCTCACCAGTTTTGAGGGAGGTGGAACAAGAGTGGAGCAGCGAACATGCAAATTAAATAATAATAATCTCTATTAGTGTCACAAGTAGGCTTACATTAACACTGCAATGAAGTTACTGTGAAAATCCCCTAGTCCCCACACTATGGCGCCTGTTCGGGTACTCTGAAGGAGAGTTCAGAATGTCCAATTCACCTAAGCACGTCTTTCGGGACTTGTGCGAGGAAACCCATGCAGACACGGGGAGAACGTGCAGACTTTGCACAGACAGTGACCCAAACCGGGAATCAAACCCGGGCTCCTGGTGCTGTGAAGCAAAGTGATAACCACCGTGCTAACATGCCGCAAGTTGGTAGCATTGCATTGATCCACCATTTTAAATTTAACTCTTGACTATTCAGATTATCCGGGTCTTGGCAGCAAAAAAGAACGTGAAGGCAGCTGGAGGAAAGTACTTTTTCACTCACCTGCTAGATCCAGAATACATACCTGACCGAACCATCGAGTTTGGACACTTGCCGACCTAACCCACAAGGGCTCTGGCCTCTCCCCGAGGCCTCTAATCCTGTGCGATGAGATTACCTCCCATCTCAAATCTGATTCCATCACTGATTGTGCATTTCTCCTCACTCTGCAAACCTGGCTACAGATCCCGAAGAGATCCCCGTACCTGTCCCCTGCCGATGATCTCAGACATAAGACTCCCACCCTCCAATTCCTCAGGCCTTCAACTGTGCCTCCGGCCTCACTCCCCATGGCCTCATCTCAAATCCCGACCTTCTCAGGTTTTCAAATTTCCCTCTCCATCCCACTGCCCTCAGATCCACCGCCCTTGCAACTCTTCACTCCCTGGCTGAAAGCTTGCTCACCCAATAGCCAGCTATCCTCAAAATTAGAAATAAGCAAAATACTGCAGACACTGGAATTTGAAACAAGAACAGAAGCTGGAAAAACTCAGTAGGTTTGCCATCATCTCTCGGCTAGCTTTGAGTGGGAACCAAAAAAAAACCAAATGTAGCGTATATTCACCTGGTTTTCCCACTGTAATTCCAGCTCCACTGCTCTACACTCCCCTCCCCCGAACCTCAGTAAAACATAGCCCATTGTATCACTCTTCTTAACGTCATACTTTACTCAGAATCTTGCAGCACAGAAGGAACCTATTCTTCGCACCCCGCTCATCTCAAAACTGTACACTTGTCTGTGAGATTTATAACTTTGGGCCAAATGAGGAATTTCTCTGTTGCTTTCAGCATTGGGATAGCCCCCGACATGCAGCTGGGGTAAATTTACAAATTTCTGCTCCCGTGTAAAATTATTTTTGTGCAGAGTTAATGAAGATAAATATTTGGAGCGACGAACATGCTGTTGATTCCCTATGCTGCACCTTTGCACAGAGTCAAATTTACCCCAAAATCATTGCTCATCCACCAGTTTTATGCTGTGGTGGAAAGTTTGAAATGCACCCTGTTGTCTGTTTCTTTTGCTTGCTGCCCAGTAAAGGAATATAGCTAATTACAGGAGTTCGGTCTCGTGTGAGTTTCCTGTCTTTTGTGAGCATTTCCCGTACAACACTGATGTTGCAGAAAAAAAGTTGGTGGCTACAGAATGTATAGATTCTATCCAGTGACTGGGGGGCAGTGAAGTCAGGGGCGGATTCTCCCCCAGCCAATGCCAAAAATCGGGAAAGGCTATTCCTACCTTTTATATCTTGTTGTACCGTGAAATTTTTCAATGTTTTTCATTGAACAGACGTGTTCTACTTCGCATGTACCATAAACGCTGTTCGCATATTATTAGCGGGCCTGACCTGGTATTTCTCCACGGCTTCCGCGAGGTTCCGCCTCCGCTGGGAGGAATTACCAACGCCGAGGTTTACTTATGGTTTCAAAAAGACGGGAAACAAGCACCGTGGCTGCTGAGGAAGAGAAGGGGGGGGGGAGGAGTACGAAAAGGGTCCAACATCGCCATAGTTTGCTGTCAGTCATACTGCTGGCCTGGGGCTTATGCCAGGGCTGGAGGAAATAGCGGGTGCAGCCAGGAGGTGGGCTGTGGGGTCGGTGGGCGGGCACGGAACACCACTGCCCCAGCCTTCAAGGCAGCCATGCCGCTGCGCACGCCGCTGACCGCAGACTGTTAACTTAGTGCCATAGGCCATATGGGTGTTCCCGCAGGCCACACCGTAGGTATTTTCTGACCCACACCGACCCATCAATGGAATGGGCAAGCTCCAGCATAACCAGTGCCATCTTGTTGGCTGGGATGAGTGTGTGTGGGGAGTGGAGTGCTAATATGCAGCTGCAGCTTGTCAGCCCCTCGAGTGCAAATCCTGGCTCCAGCGTATCAGACACTGTTTCTCATTGGAATCGCTGGTGTTCCATGTGACGCTGGTGCTAGCCCATTAACAATTGAAGAATTGCTCAGGGAAAGGCACCAAATTTGCTGTTGTAGAAGTCCACCAATTCTGTTCCGGCATCAGCACTTATGTCTCTGAAACAGAGAACCCTGCCCAAGGACTCTCATCTCAGATATGAAATCAATGTCCTTTATGTAGCCATAAATTGATCGCCAAAGGACCTAATGTATTTTCAGCAGAATTACTGACTTATCCTGGATAGCATAGAGTTCAGAGGACAGTGGCCCTTCAATAGGAAAGCTGGAGGATTGGTTTTCTGGAGCCCAAGGTTCTGGTGATTTTAGCTATGTCTCAGTCCTGCATTACTCATTTTTCCATCCAGATTTGCATAAAAACAAATGTCTTTTAGATGTAGTTATATCACCAGGTCCTAATTTGGTTTGTAGCATTGAACGTTTACAGGAAGGGCTTGGAGGAAATGACTTCATTCCCATAAATCATCAAAAATATTTAACCCGAGAGGAGAATCAGAGGAATTTGAGAATCAGAGGCAATACGCTAACTAACACATTAGAGAGAGGGTGAGCAACAGAAAGTCGCCAGGATGAATAAGGGCAGGACACTGAATCATTCAAAACACAGCTCTAAGTTGGTTGGGTTTGTATTGTGGCAGCACCAGCCTGAATGGAGTGAAGGGCCCTCAGCATTGCTCCTATTCCCTGTCAACATCTTTCCTCCTTCTTCAGATAGAACATAAAGTGCAGAAGGAGGCCATTCGGCCCATCGAGTCTGCACCGACCCACCTAAGCCCTCACCTCCACCCTATCCCCGCAACCCAATAACCTCACCTAACCTTATTGGTCACGAAGGGCAATTTATCATAAATAAATTCACCTAACCTGCACGTCTTTGGACTGTGGGAGGAAACTGGAGCACCCGGCGGAAACCCACGCAGACCCGGGGAGAACGTGCAGACTCCGCACAGACCGTGACGCAGCAGGGAATCAAACCTGGGACTGTGGCGCTGTGAAGACACAGTGCTAGCCACTTGTGCTACTGTGCTGCCCCTGTGCTACCGTGCTGTCAGTGTCAATGTTAGGTTTTGTCCTGATTGCAGAACAACCTGAGAAAGGATAGTATTAAATTATTGGCACTTCAATCCTCTGATGATTCACTGAGCTGATGAGCGTAGTCTTGGGTAATTCAGGAAAGTCACTGGCGCACTGCTGCCTTATGGCGCCAAGGTCTCAGGTTCGATCTCGGCTCTGGGTCGCTGTCCGTGTGGAGTTTGCATATTCTCCCCGTCTTTGCGTGGGTTTCACCCCACAACCCAAAGATGTGCGGGCTAGGTGGATTGGCCACGCTAAATTACCCCTTAATTGGAAAAAATGAATTGTGTACTCCAAATTTATTTTACAAAAAGGAAAGTCACTGGCTTCAAGCCTCAACGTGAGTTAGCTGTGGTTGGCAGTAGAAGCCCCAGAATTGGACTGCTGGTACAGAGGAGAGTTAAAGCAGCCACAGTTCCTGTCCTCATAACTATCTCGTGGCCACTGCTGGAAGGTTCACATGTGTGGTCAGGTGAAAGCAGAGTTGTTTTTACTGCAATGCCCTCCAAAGTCGAAAGGTTTCTGACCACTACCAGTCAGTGATCACACAGGAAGAATAAGCAGTTGTCGCTTCACTGAATCCCTTGGACACATGGAGGCAATTTAGCATAGCCAATCCAGCTAACCAACACATCTTTGGTTTGTGGGAGGAAACCGGAGCACCCGTAGGAAACCCACGCAGACACAGGGTGAATGTACAATCTCCATACAGAGTCACCCAAGGCCAGAATTGAACCGGATCCCTGACGCTGTGAAGCAGCCGTGCTAACCACGGGGCCACCATATCGCCCATTCTCCAGTATATCTTATTATAATATGGAGAGTGTAGCTGATCATTGCTCTGGAAGTATGGCCTCAGAAAGGTTTTTATAAGCTGTTTTATGACCTGCATTTGGCAGGAAGTGTCATGTTTGTCTACCTTATCATCAGCCTTTAGCGAGAGTTTTCAGTGGAGATGCAAGTAGAAGAGGGGGGCAGGAGTGAAGAGCTTGGTAATCAAATACAGTCACAATGACCCAACCAGAGCCATTAAACCCACAGGCAGGGAAATAAGAGAGAGGTTATTGTTTAATCTCGGCTCTCCGACAGCTGCTTATCACCATCTGCTCTCCATCAGGTCAATTCATGAGCAGCTGCTTTGCTGTGGAGTCTGGTACCTGTGAATAAACTTGTTGTTCAGAAACAACCCAAGTACAATGGATAAACTATGAATGCTCAAAATGAAAAGAAAGAGCATTAGCACAATATCCCATAATGCCCTCAGACTGTTGCAACATATGATACATTAAATTAGCTAATTTATTAATTGCCGTTGCAAACAAACACTGCAGCTAATGTGAGGACAAGATCCAATAAATAGCAGACAAAGTGCATTCATTAACAACTAGGTAGCTTTTGATTGTGTTTATAGAATCTTTACACTGCAGAGAGGCCATTCAACCCATCAAATATGCACTGGCTTGGTGAAAGAACATTCAATTGCATCCTACAATCTTTGATCGAAGATGGTGCCAGAGCGTGGTGACTCTGCGAGCTCTCCCAAATAGATCCTCTTTTTACATCTCTTATAATTGTACTAATCTTTTCCTATTATGTATTTCACTTTATTTTCATGTACTAAATGACCTGTTGGAGCTGCGCGCAGAAAAATACTTTTCACTGTACCTTGGTACACTTGACAATAAACAAATCCAATCCAATGGTGTTAATTCAAAGTACCATGTTGCCATCTGGAAACCTGACTTTCCACTTCCTTGACTGTTAGGCTTTGCATGTTTCTGGGAATGTGCTCTGTTCAAATATTTGCATCAGAGATATCCGTCAGTAATGCTCCACAATTATACACACACACAGCTATACAGCAGCTGTTGAGTTTGCTTATCTTTCATTTGCCAGAAGGATAAGAGAAAACGGTGAATGACGTGGCAGGTTGGAGCTGAATTTATGGATGTTGGCCTATGTATTGAGATATTTTCGCCAAAACAACTGTAGTGTTTCACGTGAAATGTTCCCTTTCAGCCTTTTGAGGAGCTACAGGATTGTAATTATCATGACATACTGGCCAATGCCAGTGATGGTCTGACCATGGTCAACCAGTAAATGAGGAATAATCCACTCTCAAAGCCATTTAGTGAGGGTCTGTTCTCTCTTAATACCACACAGATAGACCTCATCACTGAGGGCCTGTTACCAGAGGACTGACTGGGTAGCAGGGGGTCTGGATGGCTCTCAGTCTGGGTCAATATGAGTAAAATTTCATTAAGTAGAATAGGAATTCTACACGTGCAAGGCTCATAGTGTAAACTGCAACCGGCTGCTGCCTGTACATGGAGTAATATTGTTCCCATTACAAACCAACATTTTGGGTTTAGTGTTGTGAACACATTCATTCCAGTTCAGGCCAATACAAACAAGTAAGTGTTATGATGAGATGGGTGCAGCAAACAAGGACATTTTGTCATGAAATTGATGCAGCAAGTTGTTCAATGACAGACATTCCCTAGAGATAGTAAATGTAACATAAGGGGCGCGATTCCCACGAGCCCCGCGACGGGCCGGAGAATCGCCACAACCGCGCCATGCCGCCCCGACGCCGGCATGCGATTCTCCGAGGTGTGGAGAATCGGCGGCGATGCATTTGGTGCGGCGCCGGGCCACTGTCCATGGCGGGGCCGCCGATTCTCCGGCCCGGAAGGGCCGTGCGGAAATGGCAGAGTCCCACCGGCGCCGTTCACCCCTGGTCGCTGCCAGCAGGAACCCTGCATGAAGGGCACGGCGGCCTGTGGAGAGTGGAGGGGGGGTCCATACCTGGGGGGTGGGGGGGGCTCCGATGGGATCTGGCCCACGATCGGGGCCCACCAATCGGCGGCGCCCCCCCCCCCCCCCCCCCGGGCCTACTTTGTTGCGCGGCCGGCCCCTGAACACCCACGCCATGTTGCATTGGGACCTGGGCGCTGAATAAGTCCCCAGCACATGCGCGGGTTGGCGCGGCCCAAGTGCATATGTGCGGGTTGGGGCGGCGCCCATTTGGTGCCGGGAAGGGAGGCTGGAGCGGCATGCACTGCTCCAGCAACATGCTGGCCCCCTGTTCTTCCAGGGGGCCAGAATCTGTTGTCCTCGCGCCCGTTTCGTGCCCCACGTCCGTTTCGGAGAGTCGCGCCCAAGGCCTCCTTAAGAGGCCGGCTTCTTACCTCATATGGACACTGAATCAGATACCCATGAAACAAAATTTAGTCTACTGCTCTCAGTTCCTCCCCCTACTCTGTTGGAAATTGAGGGAGTCAACATTGGAGGAGGACATCTTTGGCCTCAGCTCAATAAGCTGCTGTGTTCACTGTCTGGTGCACTTGAGTGAGCACCAGTGCGAATTACTGAGGGAACAGACCTCATTATACTTGGGAAGGCAAAAAGAAAACAAGTAACTTAATTACATTTCGCACCTTTCATGACCTCATCTATATCCCTGTTTTACAGCCAATGGAATATCTTTTGAATCGTAGTCACTATTACAATGAGGAAAGGTAGCGGCTAATTTGTACACTAATTCCCACCAAGCAGCAAGGTAATCTGTTTTACCATTGATGGGTGAGGAATTGGTCAGGGAGAAATTTCTTTCAAATAGTGTCGCTTGATCTTTTACCCCAACCCCAGTGGGCAGACAGAGCCTCAGCTGAATGTCTCTCACAACCTAGATTCTATGGATCGGGATTTGAACCCAGAACCTTCTGACAGAGGCAAGAGTGTATTCAGCTGAAGCACAACTGACACCTAAACAAGCTGGAAGAATTAAGGAGTTTCGACAGACAGGAGGGTGGGCTGGACGTGGCACTGTGCACTGGTGAACCACATAAGCAGAAAAGGAACATAAGTTTGTGCACGACAGAGATCATGCTCAACAACTGCTGCGGAATTGTGGTCATCTGTCTAAACCAATTAGTAGCATCAGCAATGAGTTACATTTGTACATTTCCAGGCAGCACGGTGGCGCAGTGGTTAGCAGTGCTGTCTCACGGCGCAGAAGTCCCAGGTTCGATCCCGGCTCTGGGACACTGTCCGCGTTTGCGTGGGTTTCGCCCCCACAACCCAAAGACGTGCAGGGTAGGTAGATTGGTCACACTAAATTGCCCCTTAATTGGAAAAAAAAATGAATTGGGTACTCTAAATTTATGTTTCACCCCCACAACCCAAAGACGTGCAGGGTAGGTAGATTGGCCACGCTAAATTGCCCCTTAATTGGAAAAAAAAATGAATTGGGTACTCTAAATTTATTTTTTTTAAATAAAAGCTTCTGAAATAAAGAGCAATGCACATATTTTCACTTACATAGAACAGTACAGCACAGAACAGGCCCTTCGGCCCTCGATGTTGTGCCGAGCAATGATCACCCTACTCAAACCCACGTATCCACCCTATACCCGTAACCCAACAACACCCCCTTTAACCTTACTTATTAGGACACTACGGGCAATTTAGCATGGCCAAACCACCTAACCCGCACATCTTTGGACTGTGGGAGGAAACGGGAGGAAACCCACGCACACACGGGGAGGACGTGCAGACTCTGCACAGACAGTGACCCAGACGGGAACCGAACCTGGGACCGTGGAGCTGTGAAGCATTTATGCTAACCACCATGCTACTGTGCTGCCCCTTGTGTAAAATTTTCTTTCCCATCAAGCATCGATCTTTTGGTACAAATATGATCCTTGAATGGCTTTTTAAAAAAAAAAATTTAGAGTACACAATTATTTTTTTTCCCCAATTAAGGGGCAATTTAACGTGGCCAATCCACCTACCCTGCATATCTTTGCGTTATGGGGGCGAAACCCACGTAAACACAGGGAGAATGTGCAAACTCCACACGGACAGTGACCCAGAGCCAGGATCAAACCTGGGACCTCGCCGCCGTGAGGCAGCAGTGTTATTCACTGCGCCACCATGCTGCCCTTTGAATGGCTTATTGAGGCACACATCCAAATTTGAACTTTGAATATTCAATACCCCAGATATAACTGGAATGTGGGTATTATTTTTTCGCAGGCATCTCTTGATCTCAACGCTTAAATGGGATCTGAACATGTCCCAAACTGATGCACAACGTTCATTACACAGGACTCCAGGGCGGCTATTCCACACATCATCGATCCATAACTGACTCCATCCTCATCCATCCAAGTATTGTCACAGTGGACATACAAAAAAAAAACTCTTGCAGTCAATTTGATGTTGATTTGAATATTACCCTCGGCTTTAATTTCATTCTGTTTGTTATGAATGCTAGTACCAAGATGAATTTTTGTCTTTTCGTGTCTTGTTGTTTTCAGTAGAACTATTTTGACTTCATTCCATAGTTTGGTTGCTAGACATATTAAAAATTCACAGGCGCTTCATCCATATTGCTGATGTGAATTACTAGGTAATCGTGTTTGCATACTACTGTCTGGGGAATTGATAGAAACATCTAATGGTAAACACTGTTGCCTCTCAGTGCCAGAGACCCAAGTTCAATTCTGGCCTTGGGTGACTGCCTTTGTGAAGTTTGCACTTTCTGCCCATGTCTGCTTGGGTTTCCTCCATTCCCCCCCCCCCCCCCCCCCCCCCCCAAACAGTCAAAGATGTACAGGTTAGGTGAATTGGCCATGCTAAATTGCCCCTTCATGTCCAAAATGGTAGGTGGGGTTACGGGGATGGAGTGGGGACATGGGCTCTTCCCAAGGGTCGGTGCAGACGCGATGGGCCAAATGGCCTCTTTCGGCACTTTACGGATTCTATGATTTATTTGGCGTTGAGGTGTTCCTGGTTATAATGCAACTATTCTAATGATTTGAATGAAATGGCAGACACATGGCAAATTAAATTTAATATGGAAGATGAAATAGAGAAGTATGAAGTGATACATTTTGTCAGGAAGTATGTAGAGAGACAACTGGAATGAAACTGCAATTTTAAATGAGATGCCAGAACAGAGTATGTACAGAAATGTTTGAAGACGTCAACACATTTGAAAGAGATTTTAAAATAGCCTTTTATTATTCTAGGAATAGAATATAAAAACAAGAAGTAACGAAGAGACACACAACCACCAGGCGCCTCAAAGCACTTTGTAGCTGATTAAGTACTTACCGAAATGTAGTCACGCTATTCAAAAAGGAAGGTGGAGAGATATCAAGGAACTATAGGCCATTGAGCCTCACGTTGGTGGTAGGGAAGTTGCTAGAATCCATTATCAAGGATTTCATAGCACAGCATTTGGAAAACAATGGTATAATCGGATAAAGTCAGCTTGGATTTACAAAAGGAAAATCATGCTTGACAAATCTACTGGAATTCTTTGAAGATGTAACTAGTAGAGTTGACCAGGGGGAACCCGTGAATGGCGTTTACTTAGACTTTCAGAAGCTTTCATCAAGGTCTCACATTGCCAATTAATATGTAAAATTAAAGCGCATGGGATTACGGGTTGAATCTAGAGATGGATAGAAAGCTGGTGAGCAGGCTGGAAGCAAAAGGTTGGAATAAATGGGCATTTTTCCAATTGGCAGGCAATGACTAGTGGAGTACTGCAGGGATCTGTGCTAGGACCCCAAATGTTCACATTATATATTTATGATTTGGATGAGGAGAATGTGCAAACTCCACATGGACAGTGACCCGGGGCCGGGATCGAACTCGGGTCCTCGGCGGTGTGGCAGCAGTGCTAACCACTGTGCCATCATGCCGTCTCATCCAAAAAGAGAAGGTTAAATGGAGATTTGACTGCATTGTTCAACCATAAATGGTTTTGACAAAGTAAAGAAGGAGGCGACACTTTGCCCAGTGCAGAAGGGAAGGTACAAAAGAGCAAAGACAAAAGCAGGAGAAGCATTCTGGAGAAACTCATGTAGCCTGCCACGTGGAAAGCTGCTGGCCTTGAAGGACCAGTGGAACTATTTAGCTGCCCCCGACTACCTGGTTTGTACACACACACACAGTGTGAATGTATATTGGGAAAAAGAAGTGCCATGGGGAATAAAATTCCTTTGACGATATATTCTATCTCTGCGACGTCAACTGTTGTGTATAACACATCAACGGAGAACTGAAACTGGGAAAGGAAGCCACAGTGTTTGCAAACAGGAAATTCTGCAGGGAGTAGGCAGACAGCACAGGGAACTGGTGAGAGACGGTGAGGTTAGTGGCAAGAAATCAACATGGTGGGGAGGGCATGTTAAAGTTTTTTATATTTACTGTCAGCCTTATGTGGTTTTCTAATCTCATGCAAAGGCTTTATCATCAGTTGCTATTTCTGGCAGGGCAAGAGTCACTTTATGCACAACTAGATAAACCGTTCTGCATTTTATTTTTACAGGGTTCCTCAGAAGAAGGGGTCAGTCACTGGGCAATTCCAACCCCCACCAAATGCTACCACATTTTACGAATATTGGAAAATCCCTACGTCTGGTTTTCTTGCTAATAAATCAAAACAAACTTAAATGCTATGAATGACTTTGCAATTGTTTAATTCCATTGTATGTCGCTTCGCACTTTGTCTTTTGAAAGGACTTACAGAAAATTGTAATATTCGAGATTCGATGTACATTCGATCTTATGACACTTATTTTACCCAACCACACTTTCATTCCTGCTTGCAGTATGCCCTGGGTAAATGTGACTGAAAGATGGCTTGATGGGAAACTCTGACATGGGCCTTCACTGATCCCAAATGTTTGAAAGCAATCAAAATGGTAAAAAATAAACTTCAGCAGAAATTCAATCAGTGCATGAAAACAGGCTGCTGTGTGAGAACTAACAGATGAAAACACATTAGTAACATTCCAGAGACCAAGAAATGGCAGAGAAAACAATAGTGCTTTCAATCGCAATCAGCTGAGTACCATGGTGACCATTCACTAGCACTGAAATGATAAGTAACTGATTAACAGTCCCAGAGTAGGAAAATACAGATGACATTAAGGATCATGAAACACTGATCTGGCCTGGGTGTACAGATTGGTACATGACCTGCGAGATGCTCCATCGGCAGGGTCCGCCGCTTCGCGGGTTTCCCGACGGCATTCCACAATAGGAAACCCCTTTGGGCGGCTGCCAGAATGAAGGATCCCGCTGCCGGCGGGGGTGCACTGCGCCGGAAAATGGAGCTGACGGGACAGACAATCCCACCCGCCATCTTTTGTAATTGGGCTCAATATAAGATCATGCTCCGCATTGTGTGGCCATGGTACTGGAGAAGGGGATGGTAAAGAGACCAGGGTGGAAGTTAGATGTGGGACTGTTGGGTGACAAAATTGAAAAAGTAATCGAGGAATATGTAGGTTTTAACTGCACGGTTGAATGTCGAAAGAGGTTGCCTAGGAGGCTTGAAAGGCAGTGGTGAGGTGATCTCATTCAAGGCTAGGCGAGACAAAGAGGAGAGGTAGGAACGTCAGAGGGTAATAAATGAGATGCTGGAGGATTCAGGAGGTATATGCAGAAGATAGGGACCCAGTGCAGTTGGAAAAGCGGAAGGAACTCCAGGTGAGCTTTGACCGAGTATCTATCAAGAAGGCGGTACGCCAATTGAGGTGAGCAAGGCAGGCAGTTTACGAGCATGGAGAGAAGGCGGGCCATATGTTGGCAGGTCAACTCCGTAGGGAGGCTGCGGGAAGGGAAATTGCCCAGGTGCAGGAAAGTTGGTGGTAGCTCCAGATCAGATTAACAAGATCTTTAAGGAATTATACGAGAGGTTGTACAGGTCAGAGCCACCTGGGGGAGGACGGGAGATGCGGAAATTTCTAGATGGGCTTGAGTACCCGAGGTTAGGGGAGGGGGACAGGGCTACTTTAGCGGGGGTGATAGCGGAGCAAGAGATAAAAGATGCGATTGGGAGGATGCAGTCGGGGAAGGTGGGACAGCCGGATGGGTTTCCTGTGGAATATTATAAAAAATTCAAACATAAGTTGGTACCGCTGATGGTGGGGATGTTTGAGGAGGCGATGTGGGGGGGAGGGGGGGGGGGGGTGTTACCGTGAACTTTGGGTCAGGCATCTATTTCCCTGTTACTTAAGTTACTTATGTTTTGGTCCTGTCCAAGGCTGGAGGATTACTGGAAGGAGGTGTTTAAGGTAATCTCTAAAGTGGTGCACATGAAACTTGGCCCAGGCATACGGGAGGAGGCCATATTCGGGGTGTCAGATCAGCCGGGGCTGGAAACGGGCACGGTGTCAGATGTTGTAGCCTTCGCCTTGTTCATCACCCGAAGGCGGATCCTGTTAGGGTGGAGATCAACCTCGCAACCTTGTGCCCTGGCGTAGCGGGGGGACCTGCTGAAATTCTTCACTCTTGAAAAGCTCAAATTTGAACTGAGGGGAAGGATGGAGGGGTTCTACAATTGATGGGCGTTATTCATGATGCACTTTCGAGAACTGGATCACATCGAACATTGGGGGGGGGTATGTGTTACTGGTGACTATGGGTGATTCCTTATTACTTTTTGTCATTTGGTTATGTTAACATGCGGGCTAATGTTTGGGGGTTTGATGGGAGGATGGGATCGTTGTTATTGATATGGGGATTGACGTTACATTTGTTACTGATTATTGTTGGGTGTAAATTTGGGAGAAAATGTGAAAAAGGAGAATAAAAAATATTTTTTAAAAAGACAGCTGTGTATCTTTGGAATTCCCTTCCCCATGGTGTTGTGAATGCTCAGTCGATGAGTGTATATAAGACAAAGTTCAGTGGAATTTTACCACTAAATGAATAGAGGGATGTGGGGAGAGGGCAGGAAATCTCGTTAATACACTCGTTCATCCATAATCTTATTGAATGGGTGGTGCAGGAAAAGGACTGTGTGGACTTCTGTGCCTATTTTTATGCTTCCACAACAGTGGCCAGATTTTTCTGGCCCCACCCACTGCTGGGATCTTCAAGTTCCACTGGAAGTCAGTGGATATTTAGCTGGCCTGCTGCAGATCCTGCCAGAGGCCAGATCCGTACCAGCCTCCCTGGACAGGCGCCGGAATGTGGCGATTAGGGGCTTTTCACAGTAACTTCATTGAAGCCTACTCGTGACAATAAGCGATTTTCATTTCATTTTTCATTTCAGGCTGGAAAACCCCAGCCAATATCATAGTAAAGAATACAAGGCATTATTGACTTCCATTAGTTCACTTAGCCTGTAGCTATAATTCTGCTCGATAGTCTCTGGGAAAGAGGCTAATCATCCAATAACATGCAGAAAAATCTACGCAATAACGTGCAGAAAAATCTACGCATGATCTTCCTCACCTGTAAACTCGACTGAACGGGTGGATTCATGTAGGGAACATGTAGTGTTGTAGTAGCAGACACAGTGAACCTTCATTTTACATCCTCCAAAACAAATATGTTCTTGCTTTGATATCAGAACCATCACCACCACTCAGATGTTCTGCTTATCACAGCAGTTAGTGACGTGATGTACGGATTCCAATGCCAGTGTGGTGCGAGGTATATGGGCCATATGTCCCAAAAGTGGCAGACTTGCAAAGTGTCCAGCATTCTGACATTACACAACATTTGCTAAACAATCCTCAAGGGTCCCACGCTGACAGCCAATTTAAGATTATTAGTTGGGCTCGCAGTGTTTTGCATTTATGTGTGCTAGAAGCTATGTTTATTAATACATGAGGAAGTGAGCAAACAAATATGATGGACAGTAGGACCCTGAGGGTAATGAGTTCACAGACAGAGAACAAAGGGATGAGCACAGCTTGGCTAGGAAGGGGGAGGGGAGCTTTGCCTCGTGGAGAGAATAGTGAAAAGGATGCTGGGTAACAAGAGGCCAGGATTGGGAAAATGCGAAGTGAGCCAATTAGGATACATGACCAGGTCAGGAAGTGTGTAAAATGACGAATGGGAAGTTTGTATGCGAATCCTGATGTAATTTGAAGTATATCTCCAGTGTTCCTTTGTCCTGAGGTTCTCTTTATCCTGGGCTCTCAGAAGACAGTGTGTGTGTCCTGAGGTCCTATGGATTGAGTCAGCCTTGCAAGTTAGTTATTATTAAATGATATGATACCTGCAAATCCATCTCAGATTTTATTGAGTCCAGACTGGCCACAAAGAATCAGGAATTAACATACAGAGCCCTCTTCTTTGCATATGGAAAGAACACGGACACATTTTGCACTTATTCCAACTGAGTAAAGGAGGTGACAGACAAAATTTTGGTTAATTCCCCAGGACAATGTCCTGACCAGAGTTAACTGTTTGGCATGTATTTAAACAAAGCTTGGGAATCACAGAATAATAGCGCAGAAGTGGCCCTTTGGCCCATCGCGTCGGCACCAATGCATGAAAGACACCTGACCTGCCTACTTAATCCCATTGGCCAGCACTTGCATATTTCTGAAGCCCTCCTCACGCTGGAGCCGACAATTCATCCCCAATTCCTCCAAGCATGTGAACCCCCACTCCAAAAACAAATCCTTCATCTCTTCACCCCCTCTCCTCCGATCCGTCCTCCCTGGCTCAAACCCATGGTTCCCTCTTATCAGCATTAACCTCGAGCCTGCCCTCAACTTAAAGTGCTGTCGAATTTAGCTGCAAATTTTCAGCGTGGCTACCACCACAGGGCTACCCAAGTACATCCCTGGGGCAACCGGTAGCGGCTCCGTTGCCAACGCCCGAAACCCGACTCCCGACACGGACCTGCCTCCATCCACACCCATAAAGCCTCCGTCTCCCTACTCCAGCCTTACACCTCCGCATTCGCCGCCCAGTAATAGTGCCACAAGTTCTGAAGGGCCAACACACCCAAACTCCACCCCTTTGGAGCGTCAATTTGCTTCTCCTAGCCACATTCCCTGGCCACACAAACAATGTGACCAGCCTATCAACCCCCTTAAAAAATGACTTTGGTAAAAAGACCCAGAGACATTGAAACAGAAACAAGAAAAGTGGCAGAATGTTTATCTTCACTGCCTGCACCCAGCCTGCCAATGACAAGGGGAGACTATCCCACCGCAACAAGTCCTCTTTCATCCTCCCAACCAAGCTCGTGAAATTGAGCTTATGAAGTCTACCTGCAACCCTAAATATTTAAAATCAGTTGTTGCTACCTGGAATGCAACCTTCTCACTCCTGCCCCAGCACCTGAAGGAGACACAACAAAATATTTGCTTTTCCCTAGATTCAACTTGAACCTCGAATCTCCTTAGCAAACCCATTATACCCCTTATCAACAAGCTTGGGTCCAAGATATACAACAGCAGATCGTCCACAAGGCACCCTGTGCTCTACCCCAACCCCCCCACCTCACTATCCCCCTTCCATAAGTCCAAAGGGGTCACATGGGGCATCCCTGCCTCGTTCCCCAAAATAATGGAAACACCCCGAATTCATATCGTTCGTCCATACACATTGCATAATAATTTCACCTAAGCCACAGTTTAGGGGCGCAATCCCAAATTTCTCCAGCATCGTTAACAGATAGCTCCACTTCACCCTGTGAAACACCTTCTCCGCATCTAGTGCCACCACCACATCCAGCTCCCTTCCCTTTGCCGGAGAAAGCACCACATTCAGCAGCCGCCGCAAATTCGGTGACAGCGGTCTGCCCTTAACGAGCCCCATTTGATCCTCCCCAACCACCTCTATGAGGAATTCCTCCAGCCTCAGCACCAGCATTGTCCATATCTTCACAACCACGTTCAGTAGAAAAATGGGCCTGTACGTGCCACACTCTACTGGATTCTTCTCTTTTTAAAGTAATAATGAGATGGATGGCTGCCCCATCAGCTCCGGCAATACTCCCCTAACCATCGCATCCTCAAACATTTCTACCATCAGAGTGTCAACCTATCCTTGAATTGTTTATAAAGTTCCATCGGGAACCCATCTGGCCCTGGTTCCTTATCTGACTGCATCTTCCCTACCACTGCCTGCTCTTCTTCCACCCCCATTGGTTCCTTAATCCTGCCCTCCTCCTCCTCTACCTCCGGGCACTCCAAAAATTCCTTCATTTCCGACTCATCCTCCGGCGACTCCGACTTATACAAGTCCCTATAAAAGTCTTCAAATGCCTTATTCACCTGCTCCGACGCCACTACCAACCTACCCATCCACATAATTTTCCTTGTTGCAGTCTGCCAACAAAGCTGGCCCAACAGCAATCGACTGGCCTTTTCGCCATCCTCATCGACAACCCCCTTGGACCGCCCTCCCCGCGGATAGATGATCAAGCTGCACCAGCAATCCTTCCTCCTCACCAAAAGTCCTGGCTCCAGTCCTCCGCGTATCTCCCATTTACCTATAAAGTCTCCTCTTATCAGCCGCTGCTGCTCCTCCCACGCCTCCCTATCCATGAATGAAATGACCTTGCCCCTTATTACCGCCTTCAACACCTCCCAGATCAATGATGGTGAGACCTCCACATTCTGGTTAAACCACACGTACTCCTCCATCAGCTTCCCCATTTCAATTCAAAAATTCAGGTCAGCCATCAAACCCACACCTAGCCTCCTCGCTGGCCTCTGGGCTGGCTCCTTCTACCATATCACATCCACCCACTGCCGGGCATGGTCCAATATCCCGATCGCCGAATACTCTGCCTTCCTCAGCCCAGCTTGCAGCACCTTCCCCACCACATAAAAGTCGATCCTCGAGTACACCTTATGCACCAGCAAAGAGAACGAATACTCCTTATCCTGTGGATGTTAAACCCTCCACAGGTCCACACCTTCCATCTCCAATACTCCCTTTTCAA
Source organism: Scyliorhinus canicula (assembly GCF_902713615.1). Lineage (NCBI taxonomy): Eukaryota > Metazoa > Chordata > Chondrichthyes > Carcharhiniformes > Scyliorhinidae > Scyliorhinus > Scyliorhinus canicula. The sequence continues at coordinate 21,824,449 of NC_052158.1, read as the reverse complement.
CAAGGCTAAATTGTTCATTTGACATTTGCTAATTTTGTGAATGTCCCAATGAATGCAAGACAAAAAGCTGTGACATTTCTTTTTAGCTCCCACTGGGACCAGCCAACTGCTGAATTTATTCCAGCTTGGTCTGTGAACCACTGCAGACACTCATCCAGAGGAGGTGCAGCACAAAGCGCTTCAAACCGCTAAGTGTGTGTGACAGAATTCATTCATTTCAACAGAACTGAATATCTCTTGTGCCTTGTCATCATGATGTAGCATCCTCAATGTCTGAAGTCTGTGAATCATGGCCTACACCATGACGTTACTATGGGGAAAGAAAAGGAGACAGCCTTGAAGAGCCACCTCTACATTACAGGGATTGAATCACTGGCATCACTCTGCACCCCAGTTAAACCATCTAGCCAACTGAGCAAACCTAACCTATAGTATGAGGGGCAAGAGCAATTTGCTCTATTCGTATCTCCACTTTAAAACTATGTTACACCGGGTGTCCTTCACGGTCACTGGGCCAAAACCCTAAACTACCCGATCAGCAATCTGGGTGTGACAATACGACATGGACTGCAGAAATTCAAGGAAGCAGCTCGTCAGCACCTTTCAAGAGAAGTTAGGGATGGGCAATAAATTGCAGCCTAGCCAGTGAAATATTGATTTTAAAACTAATTTGAGAGCTGTCCATGATCGTCTCTAAGTGTAAGGAATATGTACTGGGACTACATAAAAAATTTAAAACAGAATAATCCTACTGGCTTAACAGTGAGTGATGTGGAGAGTCAGGACCTATCATAATTTTGAAAATAACATCACATTTTGACAAGATCTAATTCAGGCAGATTAGATCTTGCCTCTATCTTTGCATCCATACTCAGGAGAAGAATGGGCCTGTACAACCCACACTCTACTCAATTCTTCTCCTTTTAAAGTAATAGTGAGATAGATGCCTGACCCATCGCATTCAGCAATACTTGCCTAACCATCACATCCTCAAACATTTCAACCATCAGCGGTGTCAACCTATCCTTGAATTTTTTTATAAAGTTCCACCGGGAACCCATCTGTTCTGTGAAATACAATCTAATCTGTGAAAATTCACAAGATGAAGCCACACTCAGGACACAGTTTGCATGGCCGAGGATAAATCGTCAGCCAGCTCCGTCAGTGAAGGCATTGAGGGTCATACTTAACTACACAGGGCACTGCACTCCTTTGGTATGAATGATTGCATAACTACATTCCTTATTTAAACCCCATTTCCACTTTCACAGTGCAACATTCAAGCTCTACTATAACTACACCATTACAATAGCAATGGGAGAGTCAAAAATCTCGCAGCATGGCATGGCATAACAGAAAATTATTGGAACTAATTTAAACATTGCCATTCTCACCGGGGAGGGTGGGGTTGGCGGGGAAGAGCAGTGGTTGCCCTAAACCTGTGATATTCAACAGCATAGAGTAGGAGAAATGCCCCACGGGATACAGTCCTGATGCAGTGTGTCCCAACTCCGCAAACACGCAGATCAAAGTTCCACATAAATCTTTGTTCAAAGCCAAACCGTATTCAGACCTGCTTGTCTAAACCCGCCTCACTCTCAAGACACTCTCCAAACATCCTGTTTCCAATCCTGGATAATTATATGAATACAAACAAAGCAATAATACGTTTGTAGTTTCTGGGCTATAATCAGTCAAGCAGCTGGTGTGTGCACGTACTGTGCTGTGAAAAAGTCACAGATCACAGGGAGAAACACTGGCAGAAAGAATAAGGCCCTGCTTTGATGGAAAGGCGATGATGAGTTAAAAAATTTTGGACACTAATTTTAATTGCGCACGATGATGTATTAGCAACGCCATTTCAGTTGTGTCAGTACGGTGGCAGAATGGACATAGATAGATAGAGAAATACAGCACAGAACAGGCCCTTCGGCCCACGATGTTGCGCCGAACTTTTGTCCTAGGTTAATCATAGAATTTTGGACAATTTTTCATGGCCAATCCACCCAACCTGCACATCTTTGGACTGTGGGAGGAAACCGGAGTACCCGGAGGAAACCCACGCAGTCACGGGGAGGATGTGCAGACTCCACACAGACAGTGACCCAAGTCGAAATCGAACTTGGGACCCTGGAGCTGTGAAGCAATTGTGCTATCCACAATGCTACCGTGCTGCCCTTAAGAAGTTAACCTACACTCCATTATTCTACCCTAATCCAAGTACCTATCCAATAGCCGCTTGAAGGTCCCTAACTTTTCCGACTCAACTACTACCACAGGCAGTGCATTCCATGCCCCCACTACTCTCTGGGTAAAGAACCTACCTCTGACATCCCCTCTATATCTTCCACCATTTATCTTAAATTCATGTCCCCTTGTAATGGTGTGTTCCACCCGGGGAAAAAGTCTCTGACTGTCTACTCTATCTATTCCCCTGATCATCTTATAAACCTCTATCAAGTCGCCCCTCATCCTTCTCCGTTCTAATGAGAAAAGGCCTAGCACCCTCAACCTTTCCTCGTATGACCTACTCTCCATTCCAGGCAACATCCTGGTAAATCTCCTTTGCACCTTTTCCAAAGCTTCCACATCCTTCCTAAAATGAGGTGACCAGAACTGCACACAGTACTCCAAATGTGGCCTGACCAAGGTTTTGTACAGCTGCATCATCACCTCACGGCTCTTAAATTCAATCCCTCTGCTAATGAACGCTAGCACACCATAGGCCTTCTTCACAGCTCTATCCACTTGAGTGGCAACTTTCAAAGAACTGTGAACATAGACCCCAAGATCTCTCTGCTCCTCCACATTGCCAAGAACCCTACCGTTAACCCTGTATTCCGCATTCATATTTGTCCTTCCAAAATGGACAACCTCACACTTGTCAGGGTTAAACTCCATCTGCCACTTCTCAGCCCAGCTCTGCATTCTATCTATGTCTCTTTGAAGCCGACAACAGCCCTCCTCACTATCCACAACTCCACCAATCTTCGTATCATCTGCAAATTTACTGACCCACCCTTCAACTCCCTCATCCAAGTCGTTAATGAAAATCACAAACAGCAGAGGACCCAGAACTGATCCCTGCGGTACGCCACTGATAACTGGGCTCCAGGCTGAATATTTGCCATCCACCACCACTCTCTGTTTTCTATCGGTTAGCCAGTTTGTTATCCAACTGGCCAAATTTCCCACTATCCCATGCCTCCTTACTTTCTGCATAAGCCTACCATGGGGAACCTTATCAAATGCCTTACTAAAATCCATGTACACTACATCCACTGCTTTACCTTCATCCACATGCTTGGTCACCTCCTCAAAGAATTCAATAAGACTTGTAAGGCAAGACCTACCCCTCACAAATCCGTGCTGACTATCCCTAATCAAGCAATGCCTTTCCAGATGCTCAGAAATCCTATCCCTCAGTACCCTTTCCATTACTTTGCCTACCACCGAAGTAAGACTAACTGGTCTGTAATTCCCAGGGTTATCCCTATTCCCTTTTTTGAACAGGGGCACGACATTCGCCACTCTCCAATCCTCTGGTACCACCCCTGTTGACAGCGAGGACGAAAAGATCATTGTCAACGGCTCTGCAATTTCATTTCTTGCTTCCCATAGAATCCTTGGATATATCCCGTCAGGCCCGGGGGACTTGTCTATCCTCAAGTTTTCAAAACGCGCAACACATCTTCCTTCCTGACAAGTATCTCCTCAAGCTTATCAGTCTGCTTCACGCTGTCCTCTCCAACAATATGGCCCCTCTCGTTTGTAAATACTGAAGAAAAATACTTGTTCAAGACCTCTCCTATCTCTTCAGACTCAATACACAATCTCCCGCTACTGTCCTTAATCGGACCTACCCTCGCTCTAGTCATTCTCATATTTCTCACATATGTGTAAAAGGCCTTGGGGTTTTCCTTGATCCTACCCGCCAAAGATTTTTCATGCCCTCTCTTAGCTCTCCTAATCCCTTTCTTCAGTTCCCTCCTGGCTATCTTGTATCCCTCCAGCGCCCTGTCTGAACCTTGTTTCTTCAGCCTTACATAAGTCTCCTTCTTCCTCTTAACAAGACATTCAACCTCTCTTGTCAACCATGGTTCCCTCACTCGACCATCTCTTCCCTGCCTGACAGGGACATACATATCAAAGACACGCAGTACCTGTTCCTTGAACAAGTTCCACATTTCACTTGTGTCCTTCCCTGACAGCCTATGTTCCCAACTTCTGCACTTCAATTCTTGTCTGACAGCATTGTATTTACCCTTCCCCCAATTATAAACCTTGCCCTGTTGCTCGCACCTATCCCTCTCCATTACTAAAGTGAAAGTCACAGAATTGTGGTCACTACCTCCAAAATGCTCCCCCACTAACAAATCTATCACCTGCCCTGGTTCATTACCAAGTACTAAATCCAATATGGCCTCCCCTCTGGTCGGACAATCTACATACTGTGTTAGAAAAGCTTCCTGGACACACTGCACAAACACTAACCCATCCAAACTATTTGATCTAAAGAGTTTCCACTCAATGTTTGGGAAGTTGAAGTCGCCCATGACTACTACCCTGTGACTTCTGCACCTTTCCAAAATCTGTTTCCCAATCTGTTCCTCCACATCTCTGCTGCTATTGGGGGGCCTATAGAAAACTCCCAACAAGGTGACTGCTCCTTTCCTATTTCTAACTTCAACCCATATTACCTCAGTAGGCAGATCCCCCTCGAACTGCCTTTCTGCAGCTGTTATACTATCTCTAATTAACAATGCCACCCCCCCCCCCCCACCTCTTTTACCATCCTCCCTAATCTTGTTGAAACATCTATAACCAGGGACCTCCAACAACCATTTCTGCCCCTCTTCTATCCAAGTTTCCGTGATGGCCACCACATCGTAGTCCCAAGTACAGATCCATGCCTTAAGTTCACCCACCTTATTCCTGATGCTTCTTGCATTAAAGTATACACACTTCAACCCATCTCCTTGCCTGCAAGTACTCTCCTTTGTCATTGTTACCTTCCCCACTGCATCACTACGTGCTTTGGCGTCCTGACTATCGTCTACCTTAGTTGCTGGACTACAGATCCGGTTCCCATTCCCCTGCCAAATTAGTTTAAACCCTCCCGAAGAGTACTAGAAAACCTCCCTCCCAGGATATTGGTGCCCCTCATATTACTGACTTGTAATCCAGCGGCTTATCATAGAAACACAGTGAGGGATACAGCGAAAAATCCATTTATGCCAGATTGTCCCCCCACATTGGATTATCTATTCACGTTGGTGGGCGAGGGCATGTGAATCCCAACAGGTCCCCAACACGTGCCCCTGGCGAACTGAACCTGCCGGAGGCCCACAGTTGAGTACAGCACAGGGGGTGGAAAGAGAGCCATGCCTAGGCAATAAACTGGACTTCCCCCTATTACTTCCCCTTTATCAATGTTTATCTATGGCTTGGGCAGAATTTTCTTCCTTGTTAAACACAGATGCAAAATAGTCCTTTAGCAACTCAGCCACACTCTCTTGTGTATAATTCCCATTTCTGGTCCCACTATTCTTAGCAGTTTATATGCTTATAGAAAACTGCTAATACTTTGTGTTCGCCGTCAATCTCTTTTCATACGCTGCATTCCTTATTTGTTTTATCCACTTCTCTGAATCTTCTATATGTAGCCTAATGATCAGAGATACAAGTTAATTTCTCACTGCAGCAGCTGGAGAAGTTAATTATTTAAATACATCCTGCAATCAGCAGTATGAATAATGCAAAGTACATTGTTCATTAATGGACTTTGGAGAAGGAAATTTTCTAACCTTACCCCCACCTTGCTTGTATGCGACTACTACCCTCCTAAACGGCCTCACAAACTATTCAATTGCATTTTCCTGCAGTGGTTCAAGAAGGTGACTTAGCAGCAATGTTTTCAAGGGCATAGGGAGCAGCAATAAATGCTGGCACTACCAGCAATACCCACATCACACAAATATCTGATGTTTTTCACTATCCATTTCTAACCGGTTCTACACAGACACAAGGTCAAAATACCCTAAGTTTCCAAGGTAAGAAATTACAGAAAATGTTGTTGGGAATGATTCCCTCTCGAAAATTTACAGGTTAGGGGCTGCAAGGCAATTGCCCAGAATTGTTAACCACCTCTGGGAACCATCCAGAAATGCGAGTTAAAATCGTTAACTTCAGGAGCAGGATTCTTAACATGTTCACCGACGGTCAAATTCTCTGGTCCCACGGTCCGCCAAATTCTCCGTCCTTGCTAGCAGCAGTAGTGGTGGGGACTTGCAACGGAGAATCCCAGCCTAGATGTTCTGCCAGGGCTATCCTTACGCCCTCAAAGCCAGTATTTCAACAGCGTACACTTTTAGGAAGACTGAGGATTTTGGCCAAGGGTGGTATCATGATCGGTACAGGCTTGGAGGGCCAAAGGGCCAGTTACTGTGCTCTTTTGTTTTTATTTACACAAGGGAAAAGGCTACAGTTGTATCTTACAGTGCACAAGTCCAAGGGGACCGACAGAATATCGGCCCGGGTTGAAGCAGTGGGTTTACAACTCCTGCTGCTGGTTTCCCATTAGGTGGCTCAATGGTGGGCACTGCAGCCTCACAGCAACTGGGACTTGGGTTCAGTCCAAAGATGTGCAGGATATGGGAGGTTACTGGGATAGGGTTGGAGAGTGGGCCTAGGAGGCTGCTCGTTCAGAGGGTTGGTGCAGCCCTCTTTCTGCATCGTGGGGGCAGCACGGTAGCATGGTGGTTAGCATAAATGCTTCACAGATCCAGGGTCCCAGGTTCGGTTCCCGGCTGGGTCACTGTGTGGAGTCTGCACGTCCTCCCGTGTGTGCGTGGGTTTCCTCCGGGTGCTCCGGTTTCCTCCCACAGTCCAAAGATGTGCGGGTTAGGTGGATTGGCCATGCTAAATTGCCCGTAGTGTCCTAAAAAGTAAGGTTGGGGGGGGGGGGGTGTTGGGTTACGGGTATAGGGTGGATATGTGGGTTTGAGTAGGGTGATCATTGCTCGGCACAACATCGAGGGCCGAAGATGTTCTGTGTATCTCCTGCCCGCTCAGTAGGGCAGTTAACACTCAAGGCAGCATGGTGGCACAGTGATTAGCACTGCTGCCTCACAGGGGACCCGGGTTCGATCCCGGCCCTGGTTTAGCTCACAAGGCTAAATCGCTGGCTTTTAAAGCAGACCAAGCAGGCCAGCAGCACGGTTCCATTCCCGTACCAGCCTCCCCGGCCAGGCACCGGAATGTGGCGACTAGGGGCTTTTCACAGTAACTTCATTGAAGCCGACTCGTGACAATAAGCGATTTTCATTTAATTTTCATTTCATGTGTCTCCCCGTGTCTGTCTCACCCCCACAAGCCAAAAAGATGAGCAGTGTAGGTCAATCGGCCATGCTAAATTGCCCATCAATTGGAAAAAGAGAATTGGGTACTGTAAAGTTATATTAAAAAATAGAAAAATGAATACTCCACAAAGCTCACAGGGAGATAGATGCATTGGAGATCCCCAAGTCCTTCATGGTCACTATAACTGCCCAGCCCCCACAAGCACCTCGGGTAACACCCACCAGAAAGGGCGAAAAATAGACCATTGGGCGGCACAGAATAGTATCTGATGGTAACCATGATGAAAATAATCCCTAACTGCTAACAAGCGGAAATAAAAATAGTTTTTTTTTTGCAAATTTTAACATCCCTGACGGTCTGGAAGTGATCCGTTCACAAAACGAAGAGCCCTCTCTCTCTCTCTGCTGTCTGCTTGTGTCCTTACATTATCCGTTAACGCAATCATTAACTCACCGCCTCGCTCCGTTAGAAGCCCAAGAAACACCCGAAAGATAAAGGTCTTGGCTGAAATTTCATGTTTCAACATGTTCTTTGTTGGCCTGATCACAGTTCCGATCCAAACCCCGTTGTCGCATTTAGAAACGGAGCAGAAGGGGAGGAGCATATGTCACACGCCACACCCGAACATCCAGGAGGGGGGAGGGGAGGGGAATAGGATGGGGACTAGGGTGGGGGAGGGGGGTGGGTGTGGGGGTGGGGACTAGGGTGGGGGAGGGGGGTGGGTGTGGGGGAGGGGACTAGGGTGGGGGGGGACTAGGGTAGGTGTGGGGGGGACTAGGGTGGGTGTGGGGGGAGGACTAGGGTGGGTGTGGGGGGGACTAGGGTGGGTGTGGGGGGACTGGGGTGGGGGGGAGGGGACTGGGGTGGGGGGGAGGGGACTGGGGTGGGGGGGAGGGGACTAGGGTGGGGAGGCGGAGGGGACTAGGGTGGGGGGGCGGAGGGGACTAGGGTGGGGGGGCGCAGGGGACTAGGGTGGGGGGGCGGAGGGGACTAGGGTGGGGGGGAGGGGACTGGGGTGGGGGGGAGGGGACTGGGGTGGGGGGGGAGGGGACTGGGGTGGGGGGGAGGGGATTAGGGTGGGGGGAGGGAAATAGGGTGGGTGTGATGATCGGAATACCTTGCCCCTTTAAGAGGCTTGTGATGATCGGAATACCTTGCCCCTTTAAGAGGCTTGTGATGATCGGAATACATTGCGCCACCACCGGAGCGGCGAAAGTCAGCACGGACTATCAGACCACCACAAAGACTGAATTTATAATTTAAAAACACTTCACCCCCAACGGACTATGTTTTTTTTTAAACAGGGGGTGAATGTGATGATCGGAATACCTTGCCCCTTTAAGAGGCTTGTGATGATCGGAATACATTGCCCCTTTAAGAGGCTTGGAACCCTGGGGGACTCCGCCTCTGGCTACGCCCCCTGGGAAACAGTACTTAAGATGAGACTCCATTTTGCGAGCACACTTCTCATGGAGGCTGCCATTGTTCACTGCTTATTAAAGCCTTTGATTACTGACCTAACTTTCCTGTCGTAATTGAGAGTGCCTCAATTTAATAAGCCGTGCACATCAAGATGGACAGCGGTCTGAAACCAGAGAGACTCAACCTGGAAGGCAGGACGCCTGAAGCCTCGGAAATCTTTAAACATTGGCTCCGGTGTTTTGAGGATTATTTGGACTCCTCACCGTCTGATGTCGACAGCGCTCGCAAGCTGCGCTTCCTACATGGCCGGGTGAGCCACCGAATCTCTGCCATGATTGAAACCGCTACGACCTATGAGGCGGCGATCGAAATATTGAAGAAACGCTTCATAAAGACTACCAATGAGGTACATGCCAGGCATTTGCTCTCGACCTGCAGCCAGCGCTCCGGAGAAATGCTGGACGAGTTCGTGGAAAGACTCACTGCGCTCGCGAGGAACTGCGACCACAAAGCAGTGACGGCTGAAGAACACAGGGACTTACACATTCGCGACGCCCTTGTGTCTGGCATCAGGTCATCGTACATCCGGCAGCGGCTCCTAGAAGACGGGGCGAAGGATCTCCAAGGCACGGTAACGCTCGGCTTTTCTCTCGAAACGGCCCACCGTAACCTCCGTACGTACTCCGCGGACCTTACGAATCCCTCTCGATCCCCTCCAGACTCGGCCACGCTACAGGCCTGTGCCACGCGTCGATCCACTCACTCCGGGGGCTCCCCATGCTATTTCTGTGGGCAAGTCCAGCACCCACGTCAGCGTTGTCCGGCCCGATCCGCGACCTGCAACGACTGCGGGAAGAAAGGGCACTTCGCGAAAGTCTGCCTGGCTGGGCCCAAAGGCCACAAACAAAAGTCTCACCGGGCCCAGAAATCAAGCTCCCGGCCCCACAGACCCCGCAACGCGGCTGCACTGCGGCCAGACACGGCCACTTCTGACGCGTCATCGACCTCGTGCGAGTCATGGGAGCGGCCGTCTTGGCGGCGGCCATCTTCGAAACCCGACACGTGCGACCGGCGGCGGCGGCCATCTTGTGACTCCGGGCGGCCATTTTGTGAGTCCGACTCTGACGGCCCGCACCTAGGAGCGATCACGCTTGATCAATCACGGCCGAAACACCTGCGAAACTCGATGATGCGGGTGCGAATCAACGGCCAAGACACTCCCTGCCTGTTCGACTCCGGGAGCACGGAGAGCTTTATCCACCCAGACACGGTAAGGCGCTGCTCCCTGCGCACCCATCCCGCCTCCCAAACTATCGCCCTCGCCTCAGGGTCCCATTTGGTTCAAATCACGGGGTATTGTGTCGCTGACCTCACAATTCAAGGCGCGAAATACTCCCGTTTTAAACTGTACATTTTTCCTCAACTCTGCGCCCCCCTGCTTCTTGGCCTCGACTTTCAGTGCAGCCACCGGAGCCTGACACTGAAGTTCGGCGGACCCCTGCCCCCACTCACAGTCTGCAGCCTGGCGACACTCAAAGTTGCGCCACCCCGCCTCTTCGCGAACCTCACTCCCGACTGTAAGCCCATCGCCACCAAGAGTCGCCGGTTCAGTACCCAAGACTTGACTTTCATCAAATCGGAGGTTCAGCGGCTACTAAAAGAGGGGGTCATAGAGGTCAGCAACAGCCCTTGGAGGGCCCAGGTATTAGTAGTCCTCTCCGGGGAAAAGCAACGCATGGTTGTGGATTATAGCCAGACAATAAACCGCTTCACACAACTCGATGCGTACCCACTTCCCCGCATAGCTGAAATGGTGACCCAAATTGCCCAGTATCGGGTATTCTCCACGGTTGACCTCAAATCGGCCTACCACCAACTCCCTATTCGCTCAGAGGACCGCCCCTACACGGCTTTTGAAGCAGCCGGTCGGCTGTTTCACTTCCTCAGGGTACCCTTTGGTGTTACAAACGGAGTCTCCGTTTTCCAGAGGGCGATGGATCAAATGGTGGACCAGTGCGGCTTACGGGCGACCTTCCCATACTTGGACAACGTCACCATCTGCGGCCATGACCAGCAGGACCACGACGCAAACCTGAGGAAGTTCCTCCAGACTGCCCGGGCCCTCAACCTCACCTACAACAAAGAGAAATGCGTGTTCCACACAACCCGGCTCGCCATCCTCGGCTACGTCGTGGAGAACGGGGTCCTAGGCCCGGACCCCGACTGCATGCGTCCCTTTAAGGAACTCCCCCTCCCCCATAGCCTCAAGGCACTCAAACGGTGCTTGGGGCTTTTCTCCTATTACGCCCAGTGGGTCCCCAGATATGGGGACAAAGCCCGGCCACTCATTAAGACCACGGTTTTTCCTCTGACGGATGAGGCCCAGTCGGCTTTCAACCGTATCAAGGCCGGCATCATCAAGGCCGCCATGCACGCGGTGGACGAAGCCATCCCCTTTCAAATAGAAAGCGATGCATCAGACGTCGCCCTGGCTGCTACCCTCAACCAGGCGGGCAGACCAGTAGCGTTCTTCTCCCGAACCCTCAACGCCTCGGAAATTCGGCACTCTGCAGTCGAGAAGGAGGCACAAGCCATAGTGGAGGCTGTGCGGCACTGGAGGCACTACCTAGCTGGTAGGAGGTTCACCCTCGTCACCGACCAACGGTCGGTCGCCTTTATGTTCGATAACGCACAACGGGGCAAGATTCTGAGGTGGAGAATAGAGCTCTCCACCTATACGTACGATATTAAATATCGCCCGGGGAAGCTCAACGAGTCCCCAGATGCCCTTCTCGCGGCACGTGCGCCTGAGAGCCATCCACGATGACCTCTGCCACCCGGGGGTCACCCGGCTTGCCCACTTCATCAAGTCCCGCAACCTGCCCTACTCCACAGGGGAGGTCAAGACCATGACTAAGGCATGCCAGATCTGTGCAGAATGCAAACCGGTTTCTATCGACCAGACAATGTCCGCCTGATAAAAGCCTCTGGGCCCTTTGAGCGACTAAGCGTGGACTTCAAAGGGCCTCTCCCGTCCAACAACTGCAACATCTATTTCCTCACCGTCATCGATGAATTCTCCCGCTTCCCTTTTGCTGTCCCCTGCCCCGATACTACCTCAGCCTCCGTGATCAAGGCACTGCGCAGCATCTTCGCTCTGTTTGGTTTCCCCGCTTATATCCACAGCGACCGGGGTACATCGTTCATGAGCGATGAGCTGCGTCGGTACCTGCTCAGCAAGGGCATCGCCTCGAGCAGGACGACGAGCTATAACCCGCGGGGAAACGGGCAAGTGGAGAGGGAGAACGCGACAGTTTGGAAGGCTGTCCTCCTAGCCCTACGGTCAAGGAGTCTCCCTATCGCCCGCTGGCAGGAGGTCCTACCCGATGCCCTGCACTCCATTAGGTCGCTCCTCTGTACGGCCACGAATGAGACCCCTCACAATCGTTTGTTTGTCTTCCCCAGGAAGTCCACCTCTGGGGTCTCGCTTCCACGTTGGCTGACGACTCCGGGTCCAGTACTACTCCGGAGGCATGTGAGGAGCCATAAAACGGATGCAATAGTCGAGAGGGTCCACCTGCTGCACGCAAACCCTCGTTATGCCTACGTCGAGCACCCCGATGGCAGGCAGGATACTGTCTCCCTGCGAGACCTGGCACCCGCTTAATCTCGCACCGACTCCACCGATCCTCCCACCGACCCCCCCCCCCCCTTCTACCGACGCTCCCGGCCCTACACTGAACGCCGACTTCGACAGCGCCCCCTCCATAGCGCCCCCTGCCCCCCAGCTGACACCGACCACCTTAATCACTCCTGATACCCCCCTCTCCAAGGCGGACAAAGCTTCAGTCAACCGTGCTCCCGGATAGACCACCATCGGAACCGACCACATCCACGGCGCCACCACCGGAGCGGCGAAAGTCAGCACGGACTATCAGACCACCACAAAGACTGAACTTATAATTTAAAAACACTTCACCCCCGACGGACTTTTTTTTTAAACAGGGGGTGAATGTGATGATCGGAATACCTTGCCCCTTTAAGAGGCTTGTGATGATCGGAATACATTGCCCCTTTAAGAGGCTTGGAACCCTGGGGGACTCCGCCTCTGGCTACGCCCCCTGGGAAACAGTACTTAAGATGAGACTCCATTTTGCGAGCACACTTCTCATGGAGGCTGCCATTGTTCACTGCTTATTAAAGCCTTTGATTACTGACCTAACTTTCCTGTCATAATTGAGAGTGCCTCAGTGGGGGAGGGGAATAGGGGGGTAGGGGGGACTAGGGGGGAGGGGAGGGGGGGGGACTAGGGTGTGGGGAGGAGAGGGGACTAAGGGGAGGGGAATAGGGCGGGGAGGGGAGGGGAATAGGGTGGGGTAAGGGGATGGGAATAGGGTGGGGTAAGGGGAGGGAAATAGGATGGAGGGGAATAGGGAGGGGAGGGGAATAGGGTGGGGGAGGGGGGGGAGGGGAATAGGGTGGGGGAGGGGGGGGAGGGGAATAGGGTGGGGGAGGGGGGGGAGGGGAATAGGGTGGGGGAGGGGGGGGGGGGGGAATAGGGTGGGGGAGGGGGGGGGAATAGGGTGGGGGAGGGGGGGGGAATAGGGTGGGGGAGGGGGGGGGGAATAGGGTGGGGGAGGGGGGGGGAAATAGGGTGGGGGAGGGGGGGGGGAAATAGGGTGGGGGAGGGGGGGGGAATAGGGTGGGGGAGGGGGGGGGAATAGGGTGGGGGAGGGGGGGGGAATAGGGTGGGGGAGGGGTGGGGGAGGGGAGGGGAATAGGGTGGGGGAGGGGGGGGGGAATAGGGTGGGGGAGGGGAGGGGAATAGGGTGGGGGGAAGGGAGGGAATGGGGGAGGGGAATAGGGTGGGGGAGGTGGAATAGGGGGGAGGGGAATAGGGTGGGGAGGGGAGGGGAATGGGGAGGGGGGTGGAAGAGGGGGGGGTGGAATAGGGGGGAGGGGGGGAAGGGAGGAGGGGGAAGGATGGAGGGGGAAGTGGGAAGGGAGGGGGGAAGGGAGGAGGGGGAAGTGGGAAGGGAGGGATAAGGGAGGGGGGATGGGAGGGGGGGATGGGAGGGGGGAAGGGAGTGGGGGAAGGGTGGGGGAGGGGGAAGGGTCGGAAGGGAGTGTGAGGGGGACGGAAAGGGGGGGAGGGGGAAGGTGGGTGGGAGGGAGGGAGGAAGGGGTGGGGGAGAAGGCAGGGGGAAGGGGAGGGGGTGGAGGGCGGAGAAGGGGTGAGGGGGGAAGGAGAGGAGGGTGGGGGGATTACATTAGGGCAGCACGGTAACATAGTGATTAGCACTGTTGCTTTACAGCTCCAGGGTCCCAGTTTTGATTTCTGGCTTGGGTCACTGCCTGCGTGGAGTCTGCACCTCCAATGTGGCAGGAGAGGCAGTGGATCAGCGATGTAATTCCTTTGGGCGCGATTCTCCGCTTCGCACGCGGCCTGGGAGAATCGCGGGAGGGCCCCCCGACATTTTTCCACACCCCTGCCGCCCCCGTGTTTATCCCCCCTCCACCCACCCGCCCGTACAAAATCGCCGCTCGCCGTTTTTCACGGCGATTCTCCGAGCCCGATGGGCCAAGCGGCCGGCCCTTCACGCCCGTTTCACCACGGCAGCAACCACACCTGGTCGCTGCATTCGTGAAATGGCCGCCAAGTGCCCATGTGGGGCATCTAGGGGCCCGATTGGGACGGGAGCACCACGACTTTGCTCGGGAGGGGACAGGCCCGCGATCGGTGTCCACCGATTGGCAGCCCAGCGTCCAAAACGGACGCACTCTTTTCCCTCTGCCGCCCGGTAAGATCAAGCCGCCACCTCTTTTCGGGCAGCTGAGGGGAAAGACGGCACCGCGCATGCGCGGGTTCGTGCCATCTGCGCGATGATGTCTTCCGCGCATGCGCGGGTTGGAACCGGCAACCCGCGCATGTGCGGACGACTTCTCAAGTGTGCCGGACGCCGTCATTTTCGGAGCAACGAGGTCGCTGCCGAGAAGCACGGAGGCCCGCTCCTAGCCCCACGGGTGGGGGTGAATTGATGCTGGGAGCGGGCTCCGAGGCCCTCCCGATTTTTCCCTGGAGCGGAGAATCGCGCCCTTTGTATTTGTTTTTGCCATTAACTATACTACCTATTTTGTATGATTTGCTAACTTTGAAATTGTACTGATGAATCACAAGTCCAAATTCTGTATGTAAATGGTGAAGGTAGTGGTCCGAGTACCGATACCTCTGGAACACATTTTCTCATCTCATGCCATCTAAATAAAGACTTTAACCCCCAATTCTATTTTTGTTCTGCAGCCAGCATTTTATCCATTCTACTACTTGTCCTCTGTTGCACTTGATCTGACCTTGTTCATGATAAGTTAATCTTGTTTTGTTCTGTTCATTGATGTATATTTATTTGAAAGTGAGAGGACAAGAGCAGCAGATACTTGGGAACACCACCACCACCTAGAATTTCCCCTCCAAGCCTCTCAGCACCCTGACTTGGAAATATTACTGTTAATATTACTGTTACTTCACTGTCTCTGGAACTCCCTTCCTAACAGCACTGTGGGTATTACCTACACCAGAGACTGCTGTGGTTCAAGAAGACAGCTCACCACCACCTTCACAAGGACAACAAGGGAGAAAGGGAAACAAGTACAGCTCTGGACAACGACGCCCACATCCCAGAAATGAATATTTTTTAAAGTGTTTGGGAAATAGATAACAACTATTACTCATGCATCTGTTGAGGAATAAGAGAGAATAAAAGATAAAAGCCTTGGGGCGCAATTCTCCGCACTCACGACGGATCGGAGAATAGCGGGCGGCGCAAATTTTCACAGCGACGCTGGTCCGACGCCCTCCCGCTATTCTCCGAACCCCGCACAAACTCCAAGTCGCCATTCCCACCAAACGCCTCTAACGCGCCCCCGACACGACCATAATCGCTAGTTTTTGGTCCCCCGCTATTCTCTGGCCCGGATGGGCCGAAGTCCCGACATCATCACGCACTGTTTACACGGCGTCAAACACACCTGCTTTTCAAGTTCATCAACCAGTCGTGCTGGCTGACGACAGCTTCCAGGAGGTGAGCGCACTGCTCAGCGCACCGCTCAGCGCACCGCTCAGCGCACCACTGGAGTCTGGCCACAACGGGGAAGGCATCCCTGAGAACGGGAGGGGGGGGTCCAGAGCGGGGGGGGAGTGGGGGAGACTGAGGAGGGGAGTGGGGAAGACTGAGGGGGGGAGTGGGGGAGACGGAGGGGGGGAGTGGGGGAGACTGAGGGGGGGAGTGGGGGAGACGGAGGGGGGAGTGGCGGAGACTGAGGGGGGAGTGGGGGAGACGGAGGGGGGAGTGGGGGAGTGGGGGAGACTGAGGGGGGAGTGGCGGAGGTGGAGGGGGAGTGGGGGAGACTGAGGGGGGAAGTGGGGGAGACGAAGAGGGAGTGGGGAGACTGAGGGGGGAGTGGGGGAGACGGAGGGGGGAGAGTAGCAGTGGTGGGGTAGGGAGAGAGTGGGGGAGACTGAGGGGGGAGTGGGGGGACGGAGGGGGGAGAGTAGGAGTGGGGGGGTAGGGAGAGAGTGAGCGAGTGACCCGTCCAACCCCGGTTACAAAATGTCTGCCACCATGCCATGGCATGCTGGTCATGAGTACATGGCCGCTGGTTGCCCTGTGGCTCACGGACACAGGCCACTGACGCACCAGTGAAGAGGACGTAGTTAACTGCCCGTTGGATGCAGAAAGTGACCAGGGGTTAGGCTGCCCGCGTGTCAGCAGCGCGTCCAGACCACCGGGACACACAGGTAACCCGTGGCAGGCGGCTGCCGAGGTGTCGACTAACCTCCGTCTAACATGTCCCGTTTCTCTGCCCCCCCCACCACCCTTCTGTAGGTTAGCACAATGTCTGTGAACAGAACGGCTATGGTCAGCGCAGTGGTTGGGGCCGCTGCACTGCATTTGGCGATGCAGCAGCATCCACACCCACAACCCACAGTGGATGCAGGGCCAGCTGCAGCAGCAGAGGGAAGGGTCGAGGAGTTGCCAGTCGTCGAGCAGCATGGGGAGGAGGAGGAGGAGGAGGAAGAGGAGAGAGTGAGGGTGCAGCCACGGCGCCAGAGGCGACGACCAAGGCCGAGGGTGTACCGTGTCCGGGTCTCTTTCCTAACAATGACGGACATCACCTGCAGGAGGAGACTCCGGCTGAGTAGGCGGACGGTTATACATATCTGTCACCTCATGGCGCACCACGCCCCACGTGGAACGGGGGGAGGACATGCGATCCCGGTTGCCATCAAGGTGACGGTCGCTCTTAACTTCTATGCGACCGGCTCCTTCCAGTCTCCGAGCGGGGACGTCTCTGGGATCTCCCAGTCATCGGTGCACAGGTGCATCCGGGATGTGACAGACGCCCTCTATGCCATCACGGACCGCTACATCACCTTTCCCGAGGACCGAGCAACTCAAGACTCACAAGCTCGTGGATTTTCCAGAGTGGCCGGGATACCGATGGTGCAGGGGGCAATCGATTGTGTTCAAGTCACCATGCGCCCGCCTGCAGGGGACAGGGACGTGTTCACAAACAGGAGGGGGACATACTCCATGAATATCCAGGTGGTATGCGACCCCCACATGAGGATCATGAACGTCTGTGCAAGGTTCCCAGGGAGTGTGCATGACTCCGACATACTGGCGCAGTCGTTCATCCCTGCGATGTTTGAGGGACGTCCCCCCCCGGCTGAGGGGCTGGTTGCTAGGTGACAGGGGTTATCCGCTGAGGTCTTGGCTGATGACGCCTATACGGAGGCCTCAGACCAATGCGGAAACCCAATACAACGAGGCCCATGCAGCAACCAGGGGTGTGGTGGAACGCTGCCTTGGCCTCCTGAAGATGAGATTCAGGTGCCTGGACCGCTCCGGAGGGGCCCTGCAGTACCAGCCCGACAGGGTCGCTCGCATTGCTGTGGTCTGCTGTGCGCTGCACAACATCGCGATGCAGAGGGGAGATGACCTGCTTCAGGAGGCGGAGGGAGAAGCTAGTGGCAGTGGTGCCAGCACAGAGGAGGAGGATGAGAGGGAGGAGGAGCAGGAGGAGGAAGAGGCTGGTGGAGTGGCGGGCGCAGCACGCAGACACGACCCAGGTGCTGGTGATGTCCAGGAGGCGGCATGACGGACCCGGCGAGGACGGCGAGCACGCGGCGCCTTGGTGGCAGAACGGTTCATGCGTCGCATGTTACATCCCGCTGAACACCAAACCACCACCTGCATCGCTAGTCGTGCAGAGGGTCAACACACAACTGCCACCACCACAACCCCCCCCCCACCCCCCACCCCCCCACCCCCTATCAGTGTACATTGCTCCACTTCGACATCACCCTTACCACTGGGTCCAGACGGTATGGCACAACATTGATGGCTGTGTCAGCGGGTGTGATCAGTGCCATGTGGAATGATGACAGCCCACTCTGTGATGAGCTGTGAGCTCAGAATCGTTAGAGAGAGTCTGACCCATGGCATTAGCTGAACCATCCACCTTGGTGGCCGCTGAGTTCGTCACGGACACTCCATCACGTGCCCGCGTGGGCTAGCTGTGGGAGGGGGTGGGGGAGGGGCAGGGACTGCACACCCGGCACCAAAGTGTCATCGTTCGTCAACCCCAGCGACACTCGGTCACCATCACGATTCCTGTGGCTGTGGAACAATCACACGGTATTACAAGTAAGGTGGAACAGTGCGTTTAATGTGAACAAACATTTACAGGTGCCCTAGCCCCTACAACTAAACTGTGCCCTTCACCCGTGCCAACTTACTCAGTGTCTCTCTTTGTTGCCTTACGGGCCCTACCATTATGTCTAAGTGACTCCCCAGATGATACAGCAGGAGTGGAGGAGGACTGCTGTGAATCGCCCCCTTCGACTCGTTTCTCCTTGGCCAAGCATTTCCTGGGGCAACCCGGCCTTGTTGGGCCAGGCTGCTCTGCGGGCGTCTCGGGTGACGTTGTGCCACCCTGCTCTGCCTGCTGCCCATCCGATGCACCAGGGATAGGACGGGGGAGGCCGAGAATTCCGGGACGTCCCGTGATGGACTTAATGGGATGGGCCCCGAAACCTCCTCCTCCCTCCGGGAGCCCGGTGGCCCCCGGGCCTCACTGTGGGACAGAGGTGCGAGCGGGGAGGTGCCCCGTCGCGCCACCGACACCTGGTGCTGCCAGTCCTGGAGGCCTGCGACGGTATCGACCAGGATCCGAACGTTTGCAGACACGGAGTCCAGGGAGTTAGACATTCCCGCCAGGGACTGTACGACCTCAACCTGTGTGTGCACGACGCCATCCAGCACATGTGTCAGGCGGTTGATGCTCTCGGCGACTGACTGCTGTGACTGGGCCATGACCTGATGAGACTGGGCCAAGGTCCGCAGGGCGCCGGCCATGTCGTTTTGGCTCTGGCACATTGCTGCCTGTGAGAGGGCAACCCTGTCCAGGGCCGAGGATGACGCGTGCACATTAACCCCAACGCCTTGCATAACCTGACCCATTGCCTCCACCGCGGATGCCACCCGTGCAGTGTCGGCCTGGGTCTCTGCCATGAGCGGCACCACTCCCTGCTCGTGGACGCGGATCGACTCCTCCAGCGTCTGCAGAGCCAGGAAGACAGCCCTCATCCCGTCATTTTTTCCCTGGGTTTCTTGAGGCACCGGCTGTGCGGGTGGGTTGAGAAACTTCAGGAACTCAGAAAACATCTGGGAGCCAGCTGCATGCTGGGCCTGGCCTGGCCTCCGCCAGTCCGGGCCCTCGTCTGCTCCAACCTCCACCTGCTGTACCTGCTCAGCTGTGATGTGCGAACCAGACTGTGACCCAGGAGACTCATCACTAAATAGGCCAACCGGGGTGTGTTTCTGGGATGGTGGATGGTGTGGGAGATAGCAGTGCCGCAAGCTCGATGTCGTCTGGGTTTAACGCCTCCTCTATGGTATCGGGCCGCTGAGAGGCCGCAGGGCGTTCGCGGGCCATTTCTCTCGCTTGTGGTGTCGCCGCCCTCTGGGCGTCCTGCTCCACAGATTCTGTTGGGGAGGATGGGACTCCCCGCTGATCAGGCACCCTCTGTCATGCGGCCCCGGGTGAGGTGGGGGCAGATGCCTGTGTCCGTCTGGAGCCAGACGGCCCTGGTCGTTCGGCATCACATCCTAGGGAAGAGAATGAAACGGCTTATTTAGATTCGCTCGTCTGGCCGCTGGATGGTCCCAGTGGGCAGGGTGTGTGAAGGGACAGAGAATGGGGGAGGTGTCCAAGTGGGCAGGGTGTGTGAAGGGACAGAGGATGGGGGAGGTGTCCAGGTGGGCAGGGTGTGTGAAGGGACAGAGGATGGGGGAGGTGTCCAGGTGGGCAGGGTGTGTGAAGGGACAGAGGATGGGGGAGGTGTCCAAGTGGACAGGGTGTGTGAAGGGACAGAGGATGGGGGAGGTGTCCAAGTGGGCAGGGTGTGTGAGGGGACAGAGGATGGGGGAGGTGTCCAAGTTGGCAGGATGTGTGAAGGGACAGAGGATGTGGGAGGGGGGGTGTTTGTCATGGAGGGTTGTCTCACTTGTTGCAGCTCCGCCAACCTCGCATAGCGCGATGTCCCGGGTGCCAGACCCCCCAACAAGGTCCAGTGCCCTCTGCTCAAACGTGGTGATGGGGTGCAGGTTGGGCGAACCCCCTCCAGTCTGGTGCCGCTCACGGGTGTTGTGAGCGGTCTTGGCCTGTTGGAGGAGGGGACATAGGTAGATCATTAAAATACAGCAGGTATCAGCAGTCCGTTCAGATACTGGCACAGTTTGGGGGTCAAGTTGTCATAAGACCATTGCATCTCTCCACGGAGGCCAGAGCGCTGGGTCTGTGACAACTTTGTGAACCACCCTCAAATAACTCTGCCCCAATCCCCCTCCACCCCCCGTGCCAGGGGGGGAGGTGGGTGATTAAGTTAAGGGGGGAGGAATGGTTGTGACCATGGGGCACCCTCTTGGCACTTACCCTGGCAGCCCTGGTGAGGTCGTGCAGCTTTTTCCTGCATTGCTCCGCTGAGCGAGGGGTCTGCCCCACAGCACTAACGGCAGCAGCTACCTCACGCCAGGCCTGGCGCACCGCGCTGGCAAGTTGGCGATGCCCTCTATGCGGGCAGATGATGCCCCTCCTCTGCTCGACGGCATCGAGCAGCGTCTCCACATCGGACTCCACAAACCGAGGGGCAGCTCTCCTGGGCTCCGACATCATGGCCGACAGATTCTGTGCTCGCCCGCGCCTTTTTACGGCGTCGGGCGGTGTCACGTGGGCGTGGTCGTGTCGTCGCCGCGTTCCGTCGTCATTGCGCACGTAATTGACACCGCTGCGTTCCTAGCCCATTTCCCGGACGTGAATACGTCGGGAAATGGACCCTTCCCGACCGTCGTCAAACGCGCCCGTTTTTACCGCCGACTTCGCGATTTTTCACGGGTGCGGAGAATCGCGCCCTTGGATTGTGGGTTTCTGTGCTATCACTTTAAGATTGATGTATCACCACACATATGTATATCTAAAAGGAAATATTGTTTTATGCACGATCTGTCTGTTTCCCTGTTCAGCACATTCCCACTTGCTGTGCACGTGAGCAGCCATGTCGATTAGTCAGAGCAGCCACTCGGAGTCCAATATTTTTGCCACCGAAGTGATAACTTCAAGACAGCTCTTGTGGAGCCAATTTGTGTGATGTATCTAATCTCCCATCACATCGTAAGCTAACAAGATGTCACTGTGCTGCAGTGGCAGGTCAGACTGAACTGGTGAAAGCCAGGCTATCCCATTACTCTGGTTCTAGAACATAGAACATAGAACATAGAACAGTACAGCACAGAACAGGCCCTTCGGCCCTCAATGTTGTGCCGAGCCATGATCACCCTACTCAAACCCACATATCCACCCTATACCCGTAACCCAACAACCCCCCCCCCCCTTAACCTTACATTTATTAGGACACTACGGGCAATTTAGCATGGCCAATCCAACTAACCCGCACATCTTTGGACAGTGGGAGGAAACCGGAGCACCCGGAGGAAACCCACGCACACAGGGGGAGGACGTGCAGACTCCACACAGACAGTGACCCAGCCGGGAATCGAACCTGGGACCCTGGAGCTGTGAAGCATTTATG
Source organism: Scyliorhinus canicula (assembly GCF_902713615.1). Classification (NCBI taxonomy): domain Eukaryota; kingdom Metazoa; phylum Chordata; class Chondrichthyes; order Carcharhiniformes; family Scyliorhinidae; genus Scyliorhinus; species Scyliorhinus canicula. The sequence goes on along the minus strand of NC_052158.1, from coordinate 21,802,515 downwards.
CTAACCACCATGCTACCCTGCTGCTTTTCCAGTGGTTTACTAGGATTGCTGAGGTAACTGCCCTTTGTGAGCAGGATTGTTTCCTTTTAAGAATGTACAAGTTAAGAGCAGGAATAGATGACTTGAGCCTGCTTTGCTGTTCGGTAAGGTCACGGAGGATCTGATTGTTAACTCAACCCCACAATTCTGCCCATTCCCGATAACCTTTCACCCACTAGAATCTATCTAGCTGTTGGATTCGACTACGCCAATTGAAGGATTTAAAACCATTTAGGTTACCAGCTGTACTTGCGATTACTGGAACTCAGTAGAAATTTAAGTTAAAACTTCTCAGGTGCAAATAAGAATTGTTTTATTTGTCTTCTATTGATTACAATTTGAAAGTCATTTAAAAGGCAATTCGTAGACAATTTGAAGCTTTCAAAGCATCACAGAAATTATCTTCTTGTTTAGGCAAACAGCTCGACAATAACTTTAAAAGTCAAAGTCTGAAAATAAAATATGAATACAGGGAGACAGTGAATAGTTCAGATCAAAGTACAGATGATTCTAACCTACCTAAAAAATGGCGGAACAAAACTCTTCAGTTATACTGTTTCATATTTGTCTTAAGCCATCTAATCACACCCCAATATAATCCTAATTGGTTTGGGTTAGACTCAAACACATTTGATTTGACGGTAAGCCGTCCATCTTCAATATGTCATGAAAACAATGTAATACACTGTTCGAGGTTCCTCAAGGGGGATCTGGCTAAATCAACTATCTGTCAAGGACACTTTTACCACAGAACAAACCGTTATCTTACTCCGAGACTAACCACGAAATGCTGCTGGCTATGATCCAATTAAGCACCAAACAGCCACCAGAACTGTCTGCAGCTTTCAACTTGATCGTACCAAGATCTCAGACCGAAACCTCAATTGCTAACAAAGGCACGTCAATCGTTGCTTCCCCTCCTCCGTTAATGACTTTATTAGGTATATTAGAAATACCTGGCTTCTACACTAGCTCAAGCTTAAAAATACTCAAAGGCTCTTCTTCCACTGCCTCTAGAGGAAGAGAGTTCCAGAGACTCACAACCCTCTGAGGAAAAAAATAAATCTCGGAGGGGACGGGGGGGGGGGGGGGGGGGGGTAGATTTCTGCCCCCCCACCCCCGCCACTGGCAGTGGGATCCCCTGTTCCCACAGCTGGCCAATGAGGTTTCCCATTGTGGCACTCCACACCATCAGGAAACCCATGGGCGCGGGCGCGCTTCAGGCAACGCAGAGGATCCCGCCGATGGAGAATACTGGAATTCATCCCTGTCTTAAATGAATGACCCCTTTTTTTAAAACAGTGATCCTAGTTCTATATTCTCCTCTCAGAAGAACCATCTTCTCCAAATCCACCCTGTCAATACCCCTCAGGATCTTAAAGAGTTTAATCAATTTGTCTCTTACCTTTCTAAGCTAACTTTTAAACTTAACCTCCCCAACCTTTCCTCATGAGACAACCTGACCATTCCTGACATTAGTCTAGTAAACCTTCTCTGAACTGCTTCTCATGCACTTAAAAGTTTCCTTAAATAAGGGCATCAAATAATGGGCAGCACGGTAGCATTGTGGTAGCACAATCGCTACACAGCTCCAGGGTCCCAGGTTTGATTCCGACTTGGGTCACTGTCTGTGCGGAGTCTGTACATCCTCCCCGTGTGTGCGTGGGTTTCCTCCGGGTGCTCCGGTTTCCTCCCATAGTCCAAAGATGTGCAGGTTAGGTCGATTGGCCATGATAAAGTGCCCTTAGTGTCCAAAATTGCCCTTAGTTTTGGGTGGGGTTACTGGGTTATGGGGATAGGGTGGAGGTGTTAACATTGGGTAGGGTACTCTTTCCAGGAGCCGATGTAGACTCGATGGGCCGAATGGCCTCCTTCTGCACTGTAAATTCTATGATGATGAATATTAAATGCCAGTTGTGGCCTGACCAATGCCTGCACAAATGAAGTATAACCTCATTACTTGTGTAATCAATCCTCCTCACAATAAATGCAAACAACCTATTACCTTTCCTAATCATTTGCTGTACCTGTAGATGAGCTTTTTGTGATTCAGGCACTAGGATACCCAGATCCCTGTGCACCTCAGAGCTCTGCAATCTCTCACCATTTAGGTAATAAACTTATTTTTTCTTTTTCCTGCTAAAATAGACAATTTCGCATTATACTACATTTTCTGGAGTTTTACTCGTCCCCTAACTCAACTACATTCCTTTGTAGCCTCCTTATGTCCTGTTCTAAATGTACTTTCCTACTTGCTTTCTGAGCAAATCTTTAGTCCCCTTATTCAAATTATTCAGTATAAATTGTAGAAGGTTGAGGCCCCAGTGCTGAACGCTGTGGCATATAACCCGTCATATCCTGCCAACCAGAAAAAAAGATTGATGCCAGTTCTCTGTTTCCTGTTAGCTTCCCTTGGTAAATCCATTCAACAGCATTCCTTTCACATTTTCTCCAAACTTATCCAACTCACAGGAAAATGTTTTCAAACTTTCTCTCTCTCTCTTGTGGATGCACTGTGACCAGGGCAATTGCAGACTAATTCCGATGGCATGTGGAGTTCTGTATAGTTACCATGGTTAAATCTTGTTAACCTTATGACTAGTATCAAAGATAAAGTAAATAACTCATGCAATTATTGTTATAGTTACTTAATAAACTTTTTGTTACTACTGGACGAGTTTGAGTGTTCTTCATCGAGATTCAGAACACCTCATCACTAACCAAAGTTTGAGTAGCACATGTTACCTACCATACAAAAAACAAAACATGGTACCAGGCATGTTGGCTTTAACAGAACTAGTTAGATTAGGTTAGACAAAAAGAGAAGAAAATTCAGACTGGATATTCGACTGTGGAAGACTTTGCAGCAAATGGATCCTCAACAACTAACTATGGGACTCATTGGACCTCTGGGCATTGGAACCAACCGGTAATTTAAGTTATGACTGTAAAAGATTTGAACAGATATTCCAAATATTTATCACAGCTAATGATTTAAGCACAGACTCTGATGCAACAAAAATAGCACTACTACTCTCAATAGAGGGCATGACGCTAGAGAAATCTATAATTGCTTTAATTACTTAGAAGGTAAAACAACGCCAAATTAGAAATAATCCTCAAAAACTTTGATGGACACTGCAAAAGTCAGTCTGGTGAGATCCTGGAAAGATTTAACTCTTGTTATGAATGCCAGAGAAATGGAGGGCCCATCACTGATTTTATCACAAATCCCAAGGTAATACCACTCGGCTGTGATTATGCTAATTTCAGAGACACTATAGAACATAGAACAGTACAGCACAGAACAGGCCCTTCGGCCCTCGATGTTGTGCCGAGCAATGATCACCCTACTTAAACCCACGTAACCCGTATACCCGTAACCCAACAATCCCCCCATTAACCTTACACTATGGGCAATTTAGCATGGCCAATCCACCTAACCCGCACATCTTTGGACTGTGGGAGGAAACCGGAGCACCCGGAGGAAACCCACGCACACACGGGGAGGACGTGCAGACTCCACACAGACAGTGACCCAGCCGGGAATCGAACCTGGGACCCTGGAGCTGTGAAGCATTGATGCTAACCACCATGCTACCGTGAGGCCCCTTTGATAATGGATCAATTAATTTATGGACTATCTGATAAAAATTTGAAGGAAGAACTTTCACAAGATAAGTATCAAACTCTAGGAACTGCTATACAAAAATGCCTTGCTAATGAACAAAAACAAAATCAATACTTTGAGTCTTTACAAAAACAGAATCATTATCTAAAAAGCAAAATCGGTAAAATTGGCACAAAAACTCACCACGAGGCAGAGGCAGGGTTGAAACAGAAGAAGACGGAAGTTCTGAATGGCAGCCATCTTGCGCATATCCAGTCTGGCCATGCTGCACATGCGCACTATCCTAAAAGACGCAAACCGGCAAAACAGTGTTCTGCGAATGCACAGATGAGATGATTTGTCTACCGAACAATGCACACAACACTGCTCAGACATGGCTGAGTTATTCGGATATGCTGATCACAGCATCAGCAACACGGTTGCAAAGCTCAACACAACTCTTCTCTTGGTAGATGATTCCAATATCATGATGCCATGGCAGATCGTCGATACGTTGGATGACAGCAACTTGTCGAATACCGAAGAATGAGACAATTCCACACAGAGAGCACAGAACGACTCCGTTGAGAGATCACAGACCGACTCTACAGTGACAACACTGCACGACTCCACAGAGAGAGCGATGACAGACTCCACAGAGAGAGAGCGATGAAAGACTCCATAGAGAGAGCGACTCAAGCCTCCACAGACAGCTCAGTGACAGACTCAAAAATGAAAGCAAGCAAACACTCCATAGCGAATGCCATGCATGAACAAGACTATGAATGTCTATCCACCTTATCTGTGCAACCAGCAGCAGACTATAAAAGTCTGTCAAGCTTATTTGAGCCACTAGAAGAAGACTATGAAAGTCTACCCAGCTCATTTAACCAACAAGAAGACACAATGTCTACACGCTGTATGTGAGAATAGTGACAATGTGATCACAATCAACATACAGGATGTGGAGGGTCACTGCAAGACTGACAGATCGCAGCTCGTCTGTACAGAAGCACTCAACAATCAGAGGAGGGCTGCTCATGAGTCCAGAGATACCATGTCAATTAAAATCTTGAAGATTTTGACCCCAGAAGAGGAGCACCAAGGGTCCAGAGAGACTACATCAATAGAAATCCTGAAGATTTTGACTCCAGAAGAGGAGCACCAAGAGTCCAGAGAGACCACATCAATTGAAATCGTGAAGATTATGACTACAGAAGAGGAGAACCATGAGTTCAGAGAGACCACGTCAATTGAAATCTTGAAGATTTTGACTCCAGAAGAGGAGCACCAAGACACCAAAGATGATTCAAATGAACCTGAAATGACTCCAGAAGAGGAGCACCAAGAAGTCAAATGATGCTTCAAGTGAACCAGAAACGATTCTAGAAGAGGAGCACCAAGGAAGCAAAGAAGAGGAATCAAATCCACCACAAATGACTAATGTCACCAACATTAATGCAACATCAGATCATTCTCACAATTCTAAAGAAGAAACGCTCAATGTAACAGATACCACAAATGACACTGACACCAATAATTGTGACAATGACTCAAATTATTTTTATAGTTACTCAATAAACTTTTTGTACTACTGGACGAGTTTGAGTCTTCTTCACCGAGATTCAGAGGACCTCATCACAAACCAAGGTTTGAGTAGCACATATTACCTACCACACAGGTAACAAAACACCTGCCACCTCTTCCCAGGGGCTGGGAGGTAGGGTGGGCTTCAGTCTCTGCCCCACCCTGGGGAAGAGGGTGTCCTTCCACTCCTTAATGGCATCCAGTATTCGGTCAATGTCAGACTCCCTGAAAGGCTGGGGGAGGGGAGGGCAGATCTCTGTGCAACCATTGTATTGGCTGGAATGATAGTCTGTGGTGAATAGAATGCTTAGAAGCAGCTCCAGCCTGTCGTGCTTTTTAACACAAATCCCGGATCCAGCCAATCAGACGCCAGCGGTGCCGGGATCGCTTAGGCTTCATATAGGTGGGATGCCGATCCGTTTCCCTCACCTGGGCCGGAATTCTCAGGCCTTGGTGATTCACATTTCCTGCCCGCAGCGCACCCCGCCTGTGGTTTCCCAACGGCGTGGGGTGGTTTCAGTGAGAAATCCCCTTGACAAGCAGTGGGAAGATCGAATCCCCCTGCCATTGAACGACGCACCAGCAAGAAACACACGGCTGAGGGCCAGTTCCTCTTTTGACTGCACTGAGCTGCCAGCAAGAGCACAAATTCCACATGGGTCACTTCCAAAGGACAATGGTCTCCCAAACTGATTTTTGCAGTCACATACATAAGAACATAAGAACTAGGAGCAGGAGTCGGCAATCTGGCCCCTCGAGCCTGCTCTGCCATTCAATGAGATCATGGCTGATCTTCTGTGGACTCAGCTCCACTTTCCCGCACGAATACCATAACCCTTTATTCTTTTATTCTTCAAAAAACAATTTATCTTTATCTTGAAAACATATGATGAAGGCACCTCAACTGCTTCACTGGGCAGGGAATTCCATAGATTCACAACCCTTTGGGTGAAGAAGTTCCTCCTTAGATCAGTCCTAAATCTACTTCCCCTTATTTTGAGGCTATGGCCCCTAGTTCTGCTTTCACCCACCAGTGGAAACAACCTGCCCGCATCTATCCTATCTATTTCCTTCATAATTTTATGTTTCCGTAAGATCCCCCCCCCACATCCTTCTAAATTCCAACAAGTATAGTCCCAGCCTACTTAACCTCTTCTCGTAATCCAACCCCCTCAACTCTGGGATTAACCTAGTGAATCTCCTCTGCATACCCTCCAGTGCCAGTACATCATTTCTCAGGTAAGGAGACCAAAACTGAACATAATAGTCCAAGTGTGGCCTCACTAACACCTTATACATTGCAGCATAACCTCCTTACTCTTAAACTCCATCCCTCTAGCAATGAAGGACAAAACTACATTTGCCTTCTGTAAACCAACTTTTTGCGACTCATGCACCAGGATACTCAGGACCCTCTGCACAGCAGCATGTTTTAATATTTTATCATTTAAATAATAATCCCATTTGCTGTTATTCCTACCAAAATGGATAACCTCACATTTATCAACATTGTATTCCATCTGCTTGACCCTAGCCCATTCACTTAAACTATTCAAATCCTTCGGCAGACATCCAGTATCCTCTGCAGTTTTTGCTTTACCACTCATCTTAGCGTCATCTGCAAACTTGGTCCCCAACTCCAAATCATCTATGTAAATTGTGAACAATTGTGGGCCCCTGAGGGACCCCACTAGCTACTGATTGCCAACCAGAGAAACACCCATTAATCCCCACTCTTTGCTTTCTATTAATTAACTAATCCTCTATCCATGCTACTACTTTACCGTTAATGCCATGCATCTTTATCTTACGCAACAACCTTTTGTGTGGCACCCTGTCAAAAGTTTTCTGGAAATCCAGATATACCTCATCCGTTGGCTCCCCATTGTCGACCGCACCTGTAATGTCCTCAAACAATTCTAATAAATTAGTTAGGCACGACCTGCCCTTTATGAACCTATGCTGCATCTGTCCAATGGGACGTTCCATCCAGATGTTTCGCTATTTCTTCCTTGATGATAGATTCCAGCATCTTCCCTACTACCGAAGCTAAGCTCACTGGCCTATAATTACCCGCATTCTGCTGACCTTTTTTAAACAGTGGTGTCACGTTTGCTAATTTCCAAACCGCCAGGAATCGTGAATTTTGGTAAATGATCAGTCGTGCATTTGCAATATCCCAAGCAATTTCTTTTGTACTCTAGGATGCATTCTATCAGGACTAGGAGATTTGTCAACATTTGACAATCCTGATTCTTTTGCTGTCAGTCTGGTCTCAATAAAATTTGAAATGGATTTGCAGGTATCAATTATTGTTTATTTTAACCAGATAGCTGGGTGACTCACTCTATTGGGAGAGCAGGACACAACCACAGTCTCCTGAATCTTCAACAATGAGAGAGACAAAGGGACAAAGCACTTCCTTTCATACATTCAAGTAGCATCAAGTTTCACATACATACAACCAAATAAGGCAACGGTGCAAATGCAAAGCTCCCATAGGCTTTCCCCACATTCCTTAACCTGGCCTGAGGCTACTTTTCCCAGTATCGCTTCCAACAAAGAAATGGTCCTAGTGGCTACCCATCCCCCCTCTTCCTGCCTTGAATTCCAGTTGATGTTTAAAAGTCCACTAATCTAACTCTTTATTCTACTGTAGTAGAATTTTACTCCTAACTTGTCCTAACTACCCATTATGCCCTTTTGTTGATTTTCTCGCATTTAGCCCCATTAGTTTGCCCATCACTACCTCCTTAGTGATAACAATCATCTCAAGGTCCTCACCTGTCATAGCCTCATTTCTATCAGTCACTGACATGTTATTTGTACCTTCCACCGTGAAGACTGACCCAAAAAACCTGTTCAGTTCCTCAGCCATTTCCTCATCTCCGATTATTAAATCTCCCTTCTCATCCTCCAAAGGACCAATATTTATCTGAGTCACTCTTTTTTGTTTTATAGAAACTTTTACTATCTGCTTTTATGTTCTGAGCAAGTTTACTCTCATAATCTATCTTATTCTTCTTTATAGGTTTTTAGTAGCTTTCTGTTGCCCCCTAAAGTTTTCCCAATCCTCTAGTATCCCACTAATCTTCACCACTTTTTCTGCTTTTTCCTTCAATTTGATACTCTCCCTTATTTCCTTAGATTCCACGGTCGATTTTCCCTCTTTCTACCGTCCTTCCATTTTTGCTGGATAAACCTTTGTTGAGCACTGTGAAAAATCGCTTAGAAGGTTCTCCTCTGTTCCATTAAGTCTTTGCTTCCTGTCTACCTTAGCCAGCTCTTCTCTCAACCCATTGTAATCTCCTTTGTTTAAGCACAAAACAGTAGTGTTTAGAACATAGAACACTACAGCGCAGTACGGGCCCTTCGGCCCTCGATGTTGCGCCGACCTGTGAAACCATCTGAAGCCTATCTGACCTACACTATTCCATTTTCATCCATATGTCTATCCAGTGACCACTTAAATGCCCTTAAAGTTGGCGAGTCTACTACTATTGCAGGCAGGGCGTTCCACACCCCTACTACTCTCTGAGTAAAGAAACTGCCTCTGACATCTGTCCTATATCTCTCACCCCTCAATTTAAAGCTATGTCCCCTCGTGTTGGTCATCACCATCCGAGGAAAAAGACTCTCACTGTCCACCCTATCTAACCCTCTGACTATCTTATATGTCTCTATTAAGTCACCTCTCAGCCTTCTCCTCTCTAACGAAAACAACCTCAATTCCCTGAGCCTTTCCTCGTAAGACCTTCCCTCCATACCAGGCAACATCCTAGTAAATCTCCTCTGAACCCTTTCCAAAGCTTCCACATCCTTCCTATAATGTGGTGACCAGAACTGCACGCAGTACTCCAGGTGTGGCCGCACCAGAGTTATGTACAGCTGCAGCATGACCTTGTGGTTCCGAAACTCAATCCCCCTGCTTATAAAGGCTAGCACACCATATGCCTTCTTAACAGCCCTATTAACCTGGGTGGCAACTTTCAGGGATTTATGTACCTGGATGCCGAGATCTCTCTGTTCATCTACACTACCAAGAATCTTGCCATTAGCCCAGTACTCTGCATTCCTGTTACTCCTTCCAAAGTGAACCACCTCACACTTTTCCGCATTAAACTCCATCTGCCACCTCTCAGCCCAGCTCTGCAGCTTATCTATGTCTCTCTGTATCCTATAACATCCTTCAGCACTATCCACAACTCCACCGACCTTCGTGTCATCTGCAAATTTACTAACCCATCCTTCTACACCCTCTTCCAGGTCATTTATAAAAATGACAAACAGCAGTGGCCCCAAAACAGATCCTTGCGGTACACCACTAGTAACTGAACTCCAGGATGAACATTTGCCATCAACCACCACCCTCTGTCTTCTTTCAGCTAGCCAATTACTGATCCAAACCGCTAAATCACCTTCAATTCCATACTTCCTTATTTTCTGCAATAGCCTACCGTGGGGAACCTTATCAAACGCCTTACTGAAATCCATATACACCACATCAACAGCTTTACCCTGATCCACCTGTTTGGTCACCTTCTCAAAAAACTCAATAAGGTTTGTGAGACATGACCTACCCTTCACAAAACCGTGTTGAGTATCGCTAATCAACTTGTTCTTTTCAAGATGATTATAAACCCTATCTCTTATAACCTTTTCCAACATTTTACCCACAACCGAAGTAAGGCTCACAGGTCTATAATTACCAGGGTTGTCTCTACTCCCCTTCTTGAACAAGGGGACAACATTTGCTATCCTCCAGTCTTCCGGCACTATTCCTGTCGACAAAGACGACATAAAGATCAAGGACAAAGGCTCTGCAATCTCCTCCCTGGCTTCCCAGAGAATCCTAGGATAAATCCCATCTGGCCCAGGGGACTTATCTATTTTGACATTTTCTAAAATTGCTAACACCTCCTCCTTTTGAACCTCAATTCCATCTAGCCTGATCGACTGAACCTGAGTGTTCTCCTCGACAACATTGTCTTTCTCCAGTGTAAACACTGACGAAAAATATCCATTTAATGCTTCCCCTATCTCCTCTGATTCCACACACAACTTTCCACTACTATCCTTGACTGGCCCTAATCTTACTCGAGTCATTCTTTTGTTCCTGATATACCTATAGAAAGCCTTAGGGTTTTCCTTGATCCTATCCGCCAACGACTTTTCGTGTCCTCTCCTCGCTCTTCTTAACTCTCCCTTTAGGTCCTTCCTGGCTAACTTGTAACTCTCAAGTGCCCTAACTGAGCCTTCATGTCTCATCCTAACATAAGCCTTCTTCTTCCTCTTGACAAGTGCTTCAACTTCCTTAGTAAACCACGGCTCCCTTGCTCGACAACTTCCTCCCTGCCTGACAGGTACATACTTATCAAGGACACGCAGTAGCTGTTCCTTGAAAAAGCTCCACATTTCGATTGTACCCATCCCCTGCAGTTTCCTTCCCCATCCTATACCTCCTAAATCTTCAGAAAACCCTCCTGCACACACTGCACAAAAACTGACCCATCTATAGTACTCGAACTATAGTATTTCCAGTCAATATTTGGAAAGTTAAAGTCCCCCATAACAGCTACCCTGTTACTCTCGCTCCTGTCAAGAATCATCTTTCCAATCCTTTCCTCTACATCTCTGGGACTATTTGGAGGTCTATAGACAACTCCCAACAGGGTGACCTCTCCTCTACTGTTCCTAACCTCGGCCCATACTGCCTCAGTAGACGAGTCCTCAAGCGTCCTTTCTACCGCCGTAATACTTTCCTTGATTAATAATGCCACACCCCCCCTCTTTTACCATCTTCTCTGTTCTTACAGAAACATCTAAATCCTGGAACCTGCAACAACCATTCCTGTCCCTGCTCTACCCATGTCTCCGAAATCGCCACAACATCGAGATCCCAGGTACCAACCCATGCTGCAAGCTCACCCACCTTATTCCGGATGCTCCTGGCGTTGAAGTAGACACACTTCAAACCAGCGTCCTGCTTGCCGGTGCCCTCTTTCGAATTTTTAACCCTATCCCTGACCTCACTACTCTCAACATCCTGTACACTGGGACTACAATTTAGGTTCCCATCCCCCTGCTGAATTAGTTTAAACCCCCCCGAAGAGCACTAGCAAATCTCCCCCCCAGGATATTGGTACCCCTCTGGTTCAGGTGAAGACCATCCTGTTTGTAGAGGTCCCACCTACCCCAGAATGAGCCCCAATTATCCAGGAAACCAAAACCCTCCCTCCTGCACCATCCCTGTAGCCACGTGTTCAACTCCTCTCTCTCCTTATTTCTTACTTCGCTAGCACGTGGCACGGGTAACAACCCAGAGATAACAACTCTGTTTGTTCTAGCTCTCAGCTTCCACCCTAGCTCCCTGAATTTCTGTCTCAAATCCCCATCTCTCTTCCTACCTATGTCGTTGGTACCTATGTGGACCACGACTTGGGGCTGCTCCCCCTCCCCCTTAAGGATCCCAAAAACACGATCAGAGACATCACGAACCCTGGCACCTGGGAGGCAACACACCAACCGTGAGTCTCTTTCGTTCCCACAGAACCTCCTGTCTGTTCCTCTAACTATGGAGTCCCCAATGACAAGTGCTCTGTTCCTCTTCTCCCTTCCCTTCTGAGCAACAGGGACAGACTCTGTGCCAGAGACCTGCGCCCTATTGCTTACCCCTGGTAAGTCGTCCCCCGCAACAGTATCCAAAACGGTATACTTGTTATAGAGGGGAACGACCACAGGGGATCCCTGCACTGCCTGCCGGTTCCCTCTCCCTCCCCTGACGGTAACCCATCTACTTTCTTCTTTTACCTGAGGTGTGACTACCTCCCTATAACTCCTCTCAATAACCTCCTCCGCCTCCCGAATGATCCGAAGTTCATCCAGCTCCAGCTCCAGGTCCCTAATGCGGCTCTCGAGGAGCTGGAGTTGGGTGCACTTCCCGCAGATGTAGTCAGAAGGGACACTAGAGGTGACCCTTTCCTCCCACATTCTGCAGGAGGAACATTCAACTGCCCTAGCCTCCATTCCCACTGAACTAACTTCCCAACTACTGAAAAATAAAAAAATAAAAAAACTTGTTAGTTTAGCAATCCAATGGACAGAGCTTTTTTTTTGGTTAGAGAAGGAGGATGGGTGGGAGACACTACGTAAGTAGTGTTTCGGGTAAAGCTGTCACTCGAGAACAGCCCCTTCACAAACCACCTTCAACTTACGCTGACCGCACTGCACGTATGCAAATCTCCCCGGAACAGCCAATCAGAAGCTCTGCTCTGCTGCCCTCTGCTGGATGCTCACCTTCCGTCGAACTCCTCGGGTCACTGATGCAGGTGCACCTTCAACTTACGCTGACCGCACTGCACGTATGCAAATCTCCCCGGAACAGCCAATCAGAAGCTCTGCTCTGCTGCCCTCTGCTGGATGCTCACCTTCCGTCGAACTCCTCGGGTCACTGATGCAGGTGCACCTTCAACTTACGCTGACCGCACTGCACGTATGCAAATCTCCCCGGAACAGCCAATCAGAAGCTCTGCTCTGCTGCCCTCTGCTGGATGCTCACCTTCCGTCGAACTCCTCGGGTCACTGATGCAGGTGCACCTTCAACTTACGCTGACCGCACTGCACGTATGCAAATCTCCCCGGAACAGCCAATCAGAAGCTCTGCTCTGCTGCCCTCTGCTGGATGCTCACCTTCCGTCGAACTCCTCGGGTCACTGATGCAGGTGCACCTTCAACTTACGCTGACCGCACTGCACGTATGCAAATCTCCCCGGAACAGCCAATCAGAAGCTCTGCTCTGCTGCCCTCTGCTGGATGCTCACCTTCCGTCGAACTCCTCGGGTCACTGATGCAGGTGCACCTTCAACTTACGCTGACCGCACTGCACGTATGCAAATCTCCCCGGAACAGCCAATCAGAAGCTCTGCTCTGCTGCCCTCTGCTGGATGCTCACCTTCCGTCGAACTCCTCGGGTCACTGATGCAGGTGCACCTTCAACTTACGCTGACCGCACTGCACGTATGCAAATCTCCCCGGAACAGCCAATCAGAAGCTCTGCTCTGCTGCCCTCTGCTGGATGCTCACCTTCCGTCGAACTCCTCGGGTCACTGATGCAGGTGCACCTTCAACTTACGCTGACCGCACTGCACGTATGCAAATCTCCCCGGAACAGCCAATCAGAAGCTCTGCTCTGCTGCCCTCTGCTGGATGATTTTACCTTCTCACCCTCCATCTGTATTTTAAATTCCACCATATTGTGATTGCTTCTTCTGAGAGGATCCCTAACTATGAGATCATTAATCAATCCTGTCTCATTACACAGGACCAGATTTAGGACCGCTTGTTCCCTCGTAGGTTCCATCACATACTGTTCTAAGAGACTATCGTGGATACATTCAATAAACTTCTCCTCAATGCTGCCTTGACCGACCTGGTTAAACCAATCGACATGTAGTTTAAATCCCCCATAATAACTGCTGTACCATTTCTACATGCATCAGTTATTTTTTGTTTATTGCCTGCCCCACCATAATGTTACTATTTGGTTGCCTATAGACTACTCCTATAAGTGGCTTTTTCGCCTTACTATTCCTGATTTCAACCTAAATGGATTCAACCTTATCTGCCACAGCACCTATGTCATTACTCACTCCTGCCCGGATGTTATCCTTAAATAACAGAGCTACACCACCTCCATTACCATCCACTCTGTCGTGACCATCCTTTAATCATGTTTCAGTAATGGCCACTAAATTATAGTCAACCACGTTGATTTGCGCCATCAATTCATTTACGTTACTCCGAATACTACGAGCATTCAGGTAAAGTCCCCTTAGGTTGGCTTTTATACCTCCTTTTTGAATCTTAACACCTCGATCAGTAACCTCTCCTAAGTTATTTTTCCTTTTAACTTTTCTCCCAGTTTTCCTTATCGTTGAACCCATATCTTCATGTAACAACCTGCTGCGTCACTTTCCATTTATGTTTTTACTTCCCGTTTTATTCCTTTTAGTATTATATCTCTTTCATTTACTTTGTTAGTAGAGTTCCGAAGGAGAGTCATATCGGACTTGAAACTTTGTTTCTCCGCAGATGCTGCCAAACCTGCTGAGTTTGTGTTTTCTCCAGTGCTTTGTTGTTATTATGGTTGAGCTACGAGCCAACTTGAGAGATGAGGTCTGGCGTGGCCTGATGGACATTATCTGTATTGCAGGCAACATTCACTCTTCGCGAGGTACAGCAAGTGCTTGTCTCACACACAAATTACCGGCTCATTTCCCATGAGGGCAAGATACAAAATAAAACCAAAGAAGGCTCTGTATCAATGCAGCCTTTTCACTAGATAAGACAGATTCAAGTATGTACCGTGGGTAGAACTGATCTGTCATAGTGAACATAAGACACATGAATCATTATTTTTTGCAAAAATATACTTAATTCATAAAATATCTGAAAGAAACATTAGAAAACATTTCAAATTGTCTTAATAGGCAAGTGCAATGATATTCACATTATCTGTAGCAGGGTTCCACAGCAGTTAGCACTGCTGCATCACAGTGCCAAGGACCCAGGTTCGATTCTGACCTCGGGTGGTTGTGTGGAGTTTCCACGTTCTCCACAGTGTGGGCATTGGGTTTCCTCTGGGTGCTCTGGTTTCGTCCCAAAGTCCAAAGATGTGCAGGTTAGACGGGGTTATTGGTAAGGTGGGGAGAGTGGGTTTATGTATGGTGCTCTTTCAGACTCGATGGCCACATGTAGGGGTGCACTGTAGGGGCAGTTGAAAACTCCTCCCGCCCTCTCCTCTGCCTTTCCTGTGTGAAAAAGAATGCTTGTGTATGAGGTTACCTCCTGCACCCTCATTAATGAAATGAAAATCACTTCTTGTCACAAGTCAGCTTCAAATGAAGTCACAGTGAAAAGCTCCTAGTCGACACATTCCGGTGCCTGTTTGGGGAGGCTGGTACAGGAATTGAACCATGCGGTTGGCCTGCCTTAGTCTGCTTTCAAAGCCAGCTCTTTAGCCATGTGCTAAACCGGCCCCAACCATTATCAATGATACTTACCCCAAGTATGTTTGTCTCGTTGAAGGAATACCGGACATTCGAGTCTGTCATTGACAAAGCAGAGTGTCGTTTGCAAGCACCGTTGAGGGAATTAGTTTGGATTGGAAACTACAATTCATTTATTCTGAGCTTCTGTGAGTTCCTGTTTTCACACTGTGCTCAAATTCCAAAATCATAGATTATCATAGAATTTACAGTGCAGAAGGAGGCCATTCGGCCCATCAAATCTGCACCGGCTCTTGGAAAGAGCACCCTACCTGAGGTCAACACCTCCACCCTATCCCCATAACCCAATAACCCCACCCAACACTAAGGGCAATTTTGGACACTAAGGGCAATATATCATGGCCAATCCACCTAACCTGCACATCTTTGGACTGAGATTGAGTTTAAATTTTAAAAATCAAACCTTACAAGTTTATAAATGCGAATCACAGTTTGTTCCTAAAACAGAAACATAAGTTCATCTGCAAACCAATGGGAAATTTCCAAAACACTTGTGTTAAAAAATTGTTATTTTTTTTTTCAAACTTTGATTAAGTGCAAATATTGGAAATTGAAATTGGGGAAAAAGGAGAAAAGGATAGGCAAGATAGATAAAATTTGGGCAAATATTGAAGAACATGGAACACAATGTGACGATATGCACATGGCATGTTTGCACATAATGTTATGCACAACCTCTGATCACTAGGTGGCAGTGTAAGCCCATCATGTGACCCTGTAGTCTGGGAGTGGGGGGTAGGTTGTGCTGGAGGATAGACATTTTGCAGAAGTTTCACAATAGTTCTTTTTATAAGTTTAGAGTTCCCAATTATTTTTTTTCTAAATAAGGGTCAATTTAGCATGGCCAATCCACTTATCCTGCACATCTTTGGATTGTGGGGGCGAAAACCACACAAACACAGGAGAATGTGCAAACTCCACAAGGACAGTGACCAAGAGCCGGGATTGAACCTGGGGCCCTGACACTATGACGCTGCAGTGTTATCCACTGCGCCACCTTGCTGCCCTAGCTCCACAGTAGTTAATTAGTGTTAGTAGTTTATTATTTTATTTATCCTAGTTATCTTATCACGTAGTTGTTCTACAATAAATCATTTAAACCAAATGTTCTGTAGTTCATCATTCACTTCATCCAGTCTACAGAACATGACACACAGTGGTGCCATAATATCCATTAATATATATAATGAGGTGCAGAGAGGCAGTGATTGACACACAGGATGACCAGTAGGCACACAACACAGTGCAGCCAATCACCAGACAGGCCACTACCACTATAAACCAGAGGGCACTCGGTTTCCCACTCTCTCGGGACACAGCCACTGAGACAGTCTGAGTCCATGAGCTAGCAAGTGCAAACAATCTCCGGCAAACCCGGCGCCAATTGGAAGATCTACAAGCACAAGTTTGTCTTGTACATTGAGGCCTCCGACCTCGAAGCAGCATCGGATGCCAGGGAGATCACACTATTTCTTTCCACAGCGGGGGACCACGCCATCCACATCTACAACTCCCTTATGTTCGCTGAAGGTGGAGACAAAACGAAATTCAAAACAGTCCTGCAGAAGTTCGACAGCCATTGCGACGTTGAGGTGAATGAGAGCTTTGACGTTTTCCAGCAGAGGCTTCAGGGTAAGGATGAACCTTTTCAGTCCTTCTTGACCCATCTCAGCATCCTAGTGCAGTCAAGTAATTATGACTCGAAGGCTGATTCCATGATCCGGGATCAGATCGTTTTCGGGGTCCACTCCGATTCCCTTTGGCAGCAGCTCCTGAAAGTCAAACAGTTGACCCTCCCTATCGCTATGGAGACGTGCGTTGTCCATCAGCATGCTAAGACTCGTTACTCCCACATCAGGGCGGCAGAGACTGCAAAGCTGGCCTCCCACGAGTCGGAATGGATGCAAGCCATCGCACTGATGCAGGGCATGAGCATCGAGGAGAGTGGCCATTTCGCGTGATTTTCCCGGGTCCCTGCGCATGCACGCCAAGACCGAGTGGTCGACAAGACCGACAACCCAACTGCGCAGGTGTGCACGTCGATCGACCGCACTGCGCATGTGCGCTGGCGCACGAAACGTGCTGACGTCGGCATCATGACGTGTCTGAATTGTGGCTCCGCCCACTTAAAGCGGCAATGTCCGGCAAAAGGATCCCGGTGTCTACAGTGTGGCAAGCTTGGCCACTACGCAGCACTTTGCAGATCTGCTCCACCGCTCAGCAGCCAGCGATCCCAGCTGCAGCGCAGAAGTGTCCTTTCAATACAGCAAGGTATGCCAGATTCCGATCCCGACAGCCCAACAGACCCTGTAGCTGAGTGCCTCAAGTCCCCATACTGGGTGGGCATCATAACTACACATGCGCTGCCTTCCACCACAATGGCAAAACGCCTCTCGATCCTCAGTGTGGATCCCGACGACGAGTGATGTGCTGTCCTCACAGTTAACAAGGCTTGCATCTAATTTAAACTGGACACCGGCGAATCGGCGAACCTCATCTGAAAATCCAACCTCGACACCATCCGCGCAGACCAAGAATTCTTCCACCGGCCTGCCAGCTCCTTGACTACAATGGCAATGCCATAGCTGCCAGTGGCTCGTGTCAACTAGGAGTATCCAATAAGGCGATCAAGGCAACACTGTGGTTTGAAATCGTCGGGCCTGACAGAGCGTCCCTGCTCAATGCTCGAGCCTGCAAGCTCCTGAAACTGGTTCAGTGAGTCCGCACCATGTCATCATCACCGGCGACGGCCTCACCTGATGGAAACTTGCAAACCAACATAGATGACATTGTCACGCATTACCACAGCCTATTCGATGGAATGGGCACGCTCCCATACTGATATAAAATCCTCCTCAAGCCGAACACCACCCCTATAATTCATCCACCACGCCGGGTGCTGGCACTCCTTAAGGATCGTCTGAAGAAGCAATTACAGGACCTCCAAGACCAGGGCATCATATCGAAGGTCACAGAGCCAACAGACTGCGTCAGTTCCATGGTCTGCGTAAAGAAGCCGTCAGGGGAGGTTTGCATTTGCATTGACCCTAAGGATCTAAACCGCAACATCATGCGGGAGCATTACCCGATACCAAAACGTGAAGAGTTGACCAGTGATATGGCTCCTGCCAAATTCTTTACTCAGCTGGACGCCTCCAAGGGTTTTTGGCAAATGAAAATGAAAATGAAAATCGCTTATTGTCACAAGTAGGCTTCAATGAAGTTACTGTGAAAAGCCCCTAGTCGCCACATTCCGGCGCCTGTCCGGGGAGGCTGGTACGGGAATCGAACCATGCAGCTGGCCTGCTTGGTCTGCTTTAAAAGCCAGTGATTTAGCCGAGTGAGCTAAACCAGCCCCATCTGCGACGTGTCCAGTCGCAAGCTGTGCACGTTCAACACCCCGTTCGGTTGCTACTGCTACAACTGGATGCCTTTTGGTATCATATCTGCCTCCAAAGTATTTCACCGCTGATGCAACCATCAATTCACTCAAAGACACGAGTAGAAGCAAACCGAGGTTTTTTTTTTTAAATTTAGATTACCCAATTATTTTTTCCAATTAAGGGGCAATTTAGCATGGCCAATCCACCTACTCTGCACATTTTTGGGTTGTGGGGGCGAAACCCACGCAGACACAGGGAGAATGTGCAAACTCCACACGGACAGTGACCCAGAGCCGGGATCGAACCTGGGACCTCAGCGCCGTGGGGCGGTTGTGCTAACCACTAGGCCACCGTGCTGCCCCCAAACCGAGGTTTTAATCAGCTTAGAACAGAGCCTGCCTGTAACTAGTACAATACTATGGACCGCCTATAGGTCAACTGCTCTTTATACTTCCTTTCAAGGGGAGGAGCCATGGGTGGAGCCCGTACATGCCCCAGCATATACCCCTGTGGGTAAAGCCACACAATGGCCCATAGGTGGAGACCACAAGGTCAACAACATAACATAGCTGTAACACAATGGCAGAACATGATACTAATACACAGTTGAATTACTAGTACTATACATTGACCACAACTGCATCATGGAGCAGATGATGGAGGCCATCGAGGGGGTGCGAGTATACGTTGACGACGTAATTATCTGGTCCACAACGCCCCAGGAACACATCGTTCGCCTCAAGAAGGTATTCCAGAGAATTCATGAACATGGTCTCCAGTTCAACAGGGCCAAGTGCTCATTTGGTCAATCGGATATTAAGTTCCCACGCGACCACATCTTGCAGTAGGGCGTGCAGCCAGATGCCGACAAGGTCTCGGCGATCAACGCCATGAAGACCCCGGAGGACAGGAAGGCGGTCCTCTGCTTCCTCGGGATGGTCAACTTCCTTGGAAAATTCATTCCCAATATGGCATCCCACACCACGGCGCTCCGCCATCTCGTTAAGAAGTCGATGGAATTCCAGTGGCTACCCATGCATGAAGAGGAATGGCGTGAGCTGAAAGCAAAGCTCACAACAGCCCAGGTTCTGGCGTTCATCGACCCAACCAAGGAAACTAAGATATCCACTGATGCAAGCCAGGACGGCATTGGGGCAGTGCTCCTTCAGTGAGATGACTCCTCGCCCTGGGCTCCAGTGGCGTATGCCTCCAGGGCCATGACGCCCGCTGAGCAACGGTCTGCTCAGATTGAGAAGGAGTGTCTGGGCATCCTGACAGGGATAGTCAAGTTTCACGACTACGTTTACAGCCTGCCAGAATTCACAGTAGAAACAGACAGCAGGCCTCTAGTCCAAACAATCCAGAAGGATTTAAATGACATGACACCTCGGTTACAGCGAATTCTTCTTAAGCTACCCCGTTACAACTTTGAACTTGTCTACACGCGCCAGGCAAAGAGCTGATCGTTGCAGATGCCCTACCCAGGCCCATTACCACACCGTGTGAACAAAGTAACTTCATCTGCCACATAGAAGCGCAAGTGCAGTTGTGTGCCACCAACCTTCCGGCCTCTGACGAACGGGTGGTCCAAATTCGTGAGGAGACGACCAAGGATTCTCTGCTGTAGCGTTGATGCAGCACCTTACCAATGACTGGCAGAAGGGACAATGTCCCCAGTTCTGTAACGTAAAAGACGACCTTACGGTGGTGGAGGGAATCCTTCTGAAACTCGACAGGATCGTAATTCCTCAGAGCATGCGGGCTATAGTGCTGGGCCAACTCCATGAGGGTCACCTTGGGTTCGAGAAATGCCGGCGCAGAGCTCGGGAGGCGGTCTATTGGCCGGGCATCAGCCAGGACATTGCCAACACAGTTCTCAACTGCCCCACCTGTCAGAAGTTTCAACCAGCTCAACCCAAGAAAACGCTATGACAGCACGAGATTGTGACCTCTCCGTGGTCCAAAGTAGGTGTAGACTTTTTCCACGCCAAGTGCTGTGACTACGTACTCCTGGTAGACTAATCCTCCAGTTACTCAGAAGTGGTGAAACTGTCCGACTTCACGTCGAAGACGGTAATCAAAACCTGCAAAGAAACGTTTGGCAGGCATGGGATACCGCTCACGGTAATGAGCGACAACGGTCCTTGCTTTTACAGCCAGGAATGGTCTGATCTTGCACAGTCTTACAACTTCGGACACGTAATCTCCAGTCCCCACTACCCGCAGTCAAACGGGAAGGCCGAGAAAGGGGTTCATATTGTAAAGCGGCTGCTGTGCTAAGCTGCAGACTCAGGTTCCGACTTCAACCTGGCGATGCTGGCTACCCCACTGTCCACTGGGTTGTCTCCAGTGCAGATGCTCATGAATCGCACTCTGAGGACCACAGTTCCAGCCATCCGTGTTCCAGACCTTGAGCACCTCACGGTCTTACAGAAAATGCCGCAGATCCGGGCCCAACAGAAAGCCACATACGATGCTCATGCCACGGATCTACCCGAGCTGGCCGCAACTGATCATGTCTGTTTCCAGTTGCCTGGTCAGCCACAGCTGTTGTGATCAAACAAGTGGCCCCTTGTCCGCATGGCTGATGACTCCCTACTACGGCGCAACACACGGGCACTGCGAAGAGTTCCACGCCCGATACCTGACCGAAGTGCCCCGCCGCCTATGATGCTTCCTCCCGATGTACCCTGCCACGAGGCCACCGATCTACCAGCAATCCTGCCGGCCGACCACCGCGATGGCAGCGATCCCATTTACCCACGTGCAGGCGGCTCCTGATCCACCTCTGCGGCGATCAACAAGAATTCATCGCCCACCACAAAGACTGAATCTGTAGACTGAACCTTTGTACATTTTGTAACTTCATCGAATTAACCTCTGTAAATATTGTTTTGTTTGCCATGTATCTGCACTATCGACACCTTCCTATGTATATATATTCATTTAGACGCCTTTTGTATATAGTCAGGCACATGTATATATATATATACGCACGCACACCTTAGTATTTATTTATCTAAAAAAAAGGGAAGATGTCATAATATCCACTCATGTATATAATGAGATGCAGACAGGCAGTGATTGACACACAGGATAACCAGCAAGCACACAACACAGTGCAGCCAATCACCAGACAGGACAGTACCACTATAAAGCCAGAGGGCACTAGGTTTCCCGCTCTCTTGGGACCCAGCCACTGAGACAGAATCAATGAGCTGGCAAGTGCAAACATCATGCGGTAGCAAGTAAGTCTGGTCAGGCTACTACTAGTTCGCCAGTGTTCAGTATAGTGTCGACCCACAGCCGAATATGTTTATCAGTTCTATCGCTGAATAAAACAGTGTTGGAGCTTCTCCAGTGTTAGACGTCTGTTTCTAGCTTCCCTGCATCAAGTGCAGTCCACATCGAACCAACCTGCCTAACACATCAAGTGGAACAACGGTTCGCCCAGTTGCTTCATAGCCCCAGGGACTCAGTGACAATTCGGCTTCGGGTGACTGTCTGTCTGCATGGGTTTCCTCCGGGTGCTCCGATTTCCTCCCACAGTCCAAGGATGTGCACGTTGTATTGGCCAAGATAAATTGCCCCTTAGTGTCCAAAGATGTGTTGGTTGTGTGCGGTAACAGAGATAGGTGGGTGGTGTGGGCCTAGATAGGGCGCTCTTTCAGAGTGTCGGTGCTGTAGCCAACTGGGGTGGGCACTGCCCAACACAAAATGGAAGATTACAAAGAATGCAGGGAAAATGGACATGTTGCAAAAGCAAGCAGCTTGCAAAAGCGCTTGTGTATTCTGACTGCTGCAGAAACCAGACAGCACTGTGAAAAAAACAAGTTAGCATACTAATGAGGCGATACCCGGTGATTCCCAGGTACAATGGAAACAAGTTAACTCAAATCGCTACATTGAATAGAAGGCCAGACTTCTCGGCGCCAAGAGAAGTCCAAAACAATAAGCCCCAAGAACCGCCTAGTGATCGAGGGACTGCCCCGTTATTGGGGAAATTCAAATCAATCGATTGGGAAGAGACCAATCGATTGCGAGTGTATAGAGGGTCCGCCCAGGTGGGCGCGAGAGCTGGGAAAGGTATAAGACAGAGACCCAGACCCCAGCTCTCTCTCTTAGCCAGTCTCTCCTTGACCAGCCAGCCCTCCCAGCAGAACACCGTTGCAGCAGAAGACCTTGAGAAGGAGAGGCCTGGTCAGCAGCCACCATCAAGTAAGTGTCATACAATGCACGTTATGAGAGTAGACACTCCTGACCCCTTTAGTCCACACCGACTGGAAGCCTGCAGATCCAAGACAAAGCTAGAGGCCGTTGTTCCCTGATCTGGCAGTTCCCTTATCCAGATAAGTATTTGGCCTGTTAGTGGTAGGATTAGCCTACTCTTATAGTTTTATATGCATAATTAGTAGATAACTGTATTATAATAAACGTGTCTTGTTTGAACTTACTAACTGGTGTATGGAGTTATTGGTCTGAACTTGAACTTGAAACTTGTGGCGGTATCTTAACGATACCTGGCGACTCTAAAGCTAAGGAATGAAACAGAGCCAAATTGAGTGAAACGCACACTCACCCAGAACGAGCAACATTTAGTGGCGACCCAGATGGGACTCAACTAGAAGTGGGTCCGAGAGAACCCAGAAATTTGAATCAGAAATCCAGTTGGGAAAAGGAAAAACCACAAGTGTTCAAGTAGTTCAAATCAATCCTCCTAATTTGGAAGTATGTTTTTGCATGCGTAACTAACAGGGTTATAAGGTAAAAACGAGAGATTTTTGTTGCGACAAACTGTCGGGAGTTTATAATTCAAAAAATAGCGAAAGCCGTATCCGTATTTTATAGCACTGCCTTATTATCCCTCGTTCCAAATTTAAAAGAGCACAAGATAAAAGACACGGCCATGCAGGCAATGGTACGCCTCATGAACCCAGAGCAGTTCGTGGTCGCAGCGACCAACGGCAGCAGAATAGGTCAGTGTCCCGTTTGGGAGCTGGAACTCAGGAAGTACCTCAAAGGGAAAGGATGGCCCCTTTGGAGTGAGTTTTGTTTGAATGAGGAGACAGGTCCCGGGAGTATAGGGCATACTTGGTGGGAGAACCTGTCTGAAATTCATAAGAAAAGTTTAAGGACAGCACGTAAGCCGATGTCCTGCTTGGCACAATTGCGAGGCACAGAGCAGGTCGTCAGGACGCTCCGAGCAGAGTTAGAGGAGAGGAATAGAATGAGCAAAGTGGATGTCAGGGATATCGAGAGAGAGAATTCAGAATTAAGGGAAAGGTTGGCAGATAAGGATAGAGAGGTGGATGATGCCAAGAGGGCACACCAGTCTTCTCTAGCCCATCTGAGCAGCTCCCAGGTACAATACGAAAAGGCCTATCAGGATGTGCAGCGTGCAGTCTTGGTAAGAGAAGAATCAGAGAAACAGGTAGAGACACTGAAAAACCAGTGTAGCTACCTAAGAGCACTCCATGCTGCCACCACTGAGCAAAGGCAAAGCACAGTGGACCATGCAAAATGTAGGAAGCAGATTGCGGAGCTGCAATCTCTGCTTTCTGTGCAGAATGGCTTCCAAGAAACCTTTGGAACACAATTAGAAGAAGAAAATGCCCCAGATTGGCAGGAGTTAAGCGAGACAGCGCAGCGCTATGTTCAGGGAACTTGTGTGCTAGCAGCACAGCAGAAAAGGAAAGCACCCCAACCCCCCACAGATCAGATAGCACCCGCACTAATGAACCCAGTCACCACCCAACGAAAAGCAATCGCAGAGGGCGCACCCGAGATCACTTACACCACCCCCTTAACCGTGACTCAACTAAGGGACGCGTGTGAGAAAATCACCCCGTTCCTCCCCACTTCTGACCCGCACCAATTCTTTACAAGAGTTAAGCAACAGGCGACCATGTACGGCCTTGATGCACGAGAGCAGGTTAAGCTCACAGTTTTGAGTTTAGACTCATCGGTAGTAGTAGCCCTCCCCAACCCACAGAACGTTGGATGAGGCACCCTCGAAGAAATGCCTACAGCTATTTTGGATGCGATAGGGTACAACAGAGGAGACCCAGTTGAAGGCCTAAACAGATGTAGGCAGAAAAAGACCGAGCACCCACAGCATTCGCAGGAAGGCTGTGGATTCACTTCACTGTAGTTTTCGGTGATTTAGACCGCGCACATTTGACCCAGGATAACATGCTTAAATGGACCCGCACTATCATCTCCCACGCCACAGATGCAGGACAGAATGTCTGCTCCAATTACGACCCCTCAGAAGAGGCCCATTATGAAAAATGGGTATTGAAAAGATTGTCCCGTGCTTGGGACAATCGTGTCAGTTGTGTCACAATCTGTGCACAACAAGACAGCATTTAAGAAGCCCGAGGAGGCGCAAACCGAGGTAGATATCCAAGCAGTAAGAACGCACCAAAACCCCGCATGGGTAAATGAGGGACAGAACAGCTCCCCACAGAAGTCACAGGAATGTTATTACTGCAGACAGTTAGGGCATTTTGCTGGGGAATGCAACGCCACGCAGAAATCTCAGAGAGGCCAGCAGACAGGCACTCTGAACAGGAACAGAGTGAAGCCTATTCACAGTATAGGGACGCAGTCAGGACAGACCAATTTGGACGGAACGGACTGATGGTGTTCGGGCTCCCCCACTTGGGTCTGTGACACCCTCTGTGATCGATCCGGACGACCGGTAGTCACAGCAGAAATTCGGGGAAAGCCCATAGAATTACTCTGGGACACAGAGGGTCCCGCATGACCATTCATTCTTCCACTACACCACAGGCAAACACGTGTCCCACTATAGCCACAATAACACTCAGCGGATTTACAGGACACTCGCAGCAAGGAACCTGTACCAATTCAGCTAGGGAATATCTCCACCAGACACCCCATTGTTTTAGTTAATCTGCCCCACACAGCAGAACACATACTGGGCATTGATTTTATGAATGCCCACAGCCTGTCGTTCGACCCAGTCAATCAGTGTGTCTGGCAAACGGCGAAATCAGACAGAGCACCCGCAACGCTCACAGTAGGTGAGTACGAACATAGGATTAGCGCAGTAGGAGACTATTGTTTTGACCCGACCATGCTTAGCACGGACAAACAGGTTAGGGCAGTTTTGAACAAACACAGGACAGCATTTTCGAGTCACCGGCACGACTGCGGCAGAATGACTGGACAAGTTCAGATTACAGGACCTGACCCGAGACCACAAAGACAGTATAGATTTCCCCGAGAAGCAGAGGGAGAAATTGGAAAGGTTATAGAGAGCTTATTAGAGCAGGGCGTACTACAGACAGTAGCCTTGACTAATAATGCCCCTATTTGGCCAGTGAGGAAGCCCGACGGATCATGGCATCTGACCATTGATTATCGGGAACTCAACAAAGTTACCCCAGCAGTAGCCCCCACGGTAGCAACAAGTCCCGAGACCATGCTCAAGCAGGGACTCAACTCCAAGTATTTCACGGTATTGGACATCAGCAACGGCTTTTGGTCAATCCCATTGGCAAAGGCGTGCCAGTACAAATTTGCCTTCACTTTTAAAAGTCAGCAGTACACGTGGACATGCCTCCCACAAGGATTCCACAATTCCCCCTCTATTTTCCACCGGCAGCTGGCAATAGACTAGCAAAATTTTCCCGACCCGAATGTCTGGTACAGTATGTGGCCGACCTATTACTGCAGACAGACACCAAGGCAGAGCACATCACGCTTCTGTCTGAACTCCTACAACTCTTACAGTCAATTGGATGTAAAGTTAACCCCAGAAAGGCCCAACTATTGGAGAATAAGGTGATGTATTTGGGTACAATCATCACGCACGGCAAACGCGAGATCGAGTTCAAAAGAATTGACTCAATCGTCAAATTGCCCCTTCCCCAAAATGTTTCAGCCCTCCGGTCGTTTTTAGGACTGGTTGGGTATTGTCGGAACAATATCAATGGTTTTGTGACCAAGGCAGCCCCACTTTCAGACCTCCTTAAGAAAGGAGGCCCTTGCGAATGGCTTCCACAGCATACAGAGACTGTGGAAGATTTAAAGAAAGCCCTTAGCGCAGCACCTGAACTACAAGTTCCAGACCCGCTCTCCCCCTATGCAATTGAGGTAGCAAGCACAGATCTGACCCTCTCGGCCGTGCTCCTTCAGGAACGGCACGAGCAGCTACGACAAGTGGCTTATGGCTCCAGACTGTTAGACCCAGTAGAGCAAGGATTTTCAGCTTGCAAAAGGCACCTACTCACTGTATTCTGGGCAGTACAGTACTTTTCGTACATTACCGGACTAAACCCCATAACGATTCTGACCGAACACACCCCCACACAGCTTCTATTGGACAGACGACTGAAGGACGGTTCAGTGAGCCAGATTAGAGCAGCTAGGTGGACACTTCTTTTACAAGGACGGGACATCACAGTGAAACGGACAAGGACACACACATTTTTAGCGGACAACCTCCAGTACCCAGGACAACCCCATGATTGCGAGATAGTAGCCCCCCTCCACAACATAGGACCCTTCATTGCAAAGACGCCCCCCAAGAAGATAGGAAGTTCAACTCATAGCCCCCAGCACACAGACACGTGTGCCCCCTTGAAGATTTATATGGATGGTTGATCCACTGTTTTAAATGGTGAGCGCTTTACAGGATGCGGCATCTATGTAGAGGATGCGCAGGGACGCGCATTAGAAGAGATATCGTTAAAGTTACCCGGTCACTTAGGCATGCAGGCAGCAGAGCCTGCGGCCATAGCATACATAGTGGACCACCCGGATTTGTTCCCCAGCCCAGCAGATATATATTCCGATAGTTTATATGTCTGCAACTGTTTAACGGATTTTCTACCCCTGTGGAAGACAAGAGGTTTTGTTTCCACGGATGGAAAGCTCCTTCCATCAGCCCCATTGCGCTGCCATATCCTAGAACAGGCAAAGGATAGGACTTATGGCATCATTAAAGTTAGAAGTCAGCATCGGTCATCCCGCCCTGGAAATATGAAAGCCGACGCACTGGCAAAAGCAGGTTCCAGGCACGGACATTTTTGGACACCCCCAGATAACGCACCAGCTAGCACCCCTGTGAGTTCAGTTTAGGTCTCACAGACAGACATTGAGGACCTAGTACAGGCACAAAGACAGGATAGCAATCTCAGGGGTATTAGTAGAGGAAGGTTTTTGCCCCCTTACGACAAGTTTAAACACGCTCTAACGACACACGAGGGTGTGGTTATCAAAGATAAATTGTATGTGGTTCCTGAGGAAGACAGGAATCAAATGATTGCCTTATTCCATGACAGTCATGGACATCAAGGGATAGACCCCACCACAGCCCACCTGAGACAGCTCTGTTGGTGGCCAAATTTGAGAGAGGATGTAACGCACTACATCAAAAATTGTTTGATTTGTGCTCAGAATAACCCGGAGAGGTATTCAAAGAAGGCACAGCTCAGTCACACTCGCCCTGTTAATGGCCCCTGGACTAACCTCCAGATCGATTTTATAGGTCCATTGCCCCCTTGCAGGAATGGCTATAAATACGTACTGGTGGCCATTGATACGTTCACGAAATGGGTAGAGGCATTCCCATCTCGAACAAACACAGCAAAAACGACCGCAATGATCCTGACCCACCACATCTTTACTAGATGGGGACTCCCCAGAAGTATTGAGTCGGACCAGGGATCTAATTTTACAGGACGGGTCATGAAGAACGTCCTGACCATATTCGGGATTAAACAATATTTCCACATTGCGTATCACCCCCAGTCAAGCGGAATAGTGGAACGTATGAATCGGACTCTAAAATCGACCCTTAGAAAGTTGGTCCAGGAAAACAATACCACTTGGGATTCAGTGCTCCCATTTGCACTTATGTTTTTAAGAAATACTGTTTCAGCATCAACAGGTTTCACCCCACACACACTCATGACCGGACGCCCCATGAAAGGTTCTGAATTCCTTTTAGGACTCGACATGACCAGCCCAGAAGTGACGGCCCTCACACACAAGACAGTAGTAAAGCAATTAGTGGAAACTGTAAGATCGGCTCAGTTAGTAGCCGCAGTTAAATTGGGCAAGAAAAGGAAACAGAGCAAGGCTTGTTTTGACAGAACAATACATTTCACAGAGTTTCAGGTTGGACAACAGGTAATGTTATCTGTTTATAACCCCAGCACGTTTTTGGCCCCAAAATTTTCCGGCCCATACTCAATTGCTGACAAAATCAGCCCTTCAGTTTATAAGATAAAGTACCCCAACAGGAGGACTGCCTGGTTCCATATCAACCAGTTAAAGGCATATGGAACACAATCCAACCACTCACACCATGTCCTGCTAGACGCAGCAGAACACCACGCCCCGCCCACAAGAGACATATTTCCACCCTCCCACTCACAGACCAGCACCTCATCGGACTCAACCTCGACTCCGCCCCTTGATTCAGGCCATGCCCCAAAACGCCCACAAGCTGCCACAGCAGAGACAGCGACTGTGACTTTGACGACAGCCACAGCACGCCTCTCTACTGCCCTGATACAACAGACCCCACACACACCAACTACGACCCCGACTACAGTGATTTGGAGATCACTTACATTAAAACACCAGACCCACACCCAGTTCCACCGCCCAACTATGACGACCCCGGCAACGTTCATACAAATTTAGACCCCACGCTTTGCCACAGGGACAATTCTTGTAGACTTGTCCAAAATGACGAGAGTGACCCCCGGTCACATAACGCTATGATTGCATGCCTGATCCATACAAGGGTATGGGATCTGGGAGAAGAGGATGACTCTGAGTCTGACTCCCGCCACGACAACCCCTTTGCGACCCTATTCACAGAGAATGAAGAGAATTGAGGTGTCCAGATGATGTAAAAAGAGGAACCACTTGAGAGATAAACCGTGTCCTTTCTGATGGAACCTGCAAGAATGTTTGGTGATGTTTGTTTGTTTGTTAATGTTTGTTTTTGGAGATTGGCCACATGACTTTTCAGCTGAAAAGCTTGTGACCACCTCACGTACACGTTAGTTTGTCCGCCGATATCTCTGACAACTTGACTCTGCTGCAATGTCTGGATCCAGCTTAAGGCTTCCCCCTTCACCCCACTAGGAGCATCTTGGCTCCCCCTTTTTCAGGTGGGTGCTATGTCTTTTCGTCCGACGTCATTTCGTCCAACGACACTTCGTCCACGTCTTTTGGTCCAACGTCTTTTTGTCCGCCCGTCTTTTGGTCCAACGTCACTTCGTCCAATTATCCAATTACAAATAGTTTAATTTAGTTTTTCAATGTTACTGCTCAAGGATCCTCTCCACCTATTTCGCCTCTTGAGGTTGAGTTCTGCATTTGTGCTGCTTGATCTCCAGACATTATTAAGATAAGCTGCAGGATATTCACCCATGTGTGCTCCAGCGTGATGAGAGCCATTGTATCTGATGGAATATTTGATCATTTCAGACCTGTAATGTCAGAACCCACTGCCAACCAGAGGTTTTAATCACTCGACGAAAATCGAGTTTAAACCTGCTTCTTTCAGAACTGCACTCATTGTCTAAATCCAATCAGACTCCAACTTATATTTGTGTCTGTCGGAATTGTAATATATCAAATCATCTTGTCCTCTCCCCATTATTCTCTCTCGGGTACAGTTCTGGAAATCTAACTTTTAGGGAATTTCGGGAATTTACAATTTACATCAATTTTAAGTAATTTTGGGAATTTTAAGTAATTAGTAAACTTTTAGATTTTTTAACTGCATTTTTAGATTTTTTAACTTTTTAACTGCATTTTTCAACTTGCATTTTACTTGCATTTTATCAATTACTTGCATTTTAGCAATTAAATTCACTTGCTGTATTGTACTTGCATTTTATCAATTAAATGGTTTTATACGGAGTTAATTTGTAATTGGACGAAGTGACGTTGGACCAAAAGACGGGCGGACAAAAAGACGTTGGACCAAAAGACGTGGACGAAGTGTCGTTGGACGAAGTGACGTCGGACGAAAAGACGCGACACGTTTCAGGTGCCCCTCTATTCTGGGAATAGAGGCTGCAAATCCACGATGACCACATTCATGCCCGTCCGTCCCAGGTCACTCAGGCAGTGGAGAAATGGCATTGAGAACCCGCCCTGTCTGAGAACCCCCCCCCCCCTCTAGTCAGCTAAGCTCGGGTACAGCACAGCCCGCCCTACCCGGGGATTCCATCCAAATCTTACCCGTCGCGGCCCATACGCAACTCATTCGGATGTCTTATTTCTAAAGTTTGGTTTCATTTGTTTTGTTTGAGGTAGCCCTTCGGTTGCCACTCCTTATGCTATTTACATCCAGGAACATTGGGATGGTAAATCGCAAAACCTGCGAGACGGCTCGCAGTAGCACAGTTGTTAAGTGTATGTCTGGTCCTAAATTCGCTTTTGAAAAAAAAAATGAGGGGAGTCAAAGGGAGTGACTTGGCCATTCATTTAAGGGATAATTGGAATAAGAAGTTAGATTAGCATTAAAGGTATTAAACAGATCATTGACAGATACTATTCTTGATCCCCTAGCTTCGGACAAGCCAAGGAGATCACCGCAAGAACAAAAGCCAGAAGAGAACAAGAAAGAAGAGAGAAGGAAAATGACTGCCACAACTGTATTTTTCTTCGCCACCGTTGTATTTTTGCGCGCGAATGCGAACCCTTTTTCCCCTATGACCCCCGCCGTTAATGTTTCCCAGAAACCGACTACTCAAAGCCCAGTAACGAACAGCGATGACCCGACCTGGTGCACAAAATTTATGAATTGGTACTCCCTATCATATGTTGTAGAATCACTTTTGGCGATAGCAGTTCTCTGCATCGTAGTACAGACACTGAGGTTAAGGAAATGGAGAAGGAGAGCATTCCGTTCTCGCGCCTCGACCATATACAGAGTACAATCCCCTATTTTCGGTTTCCACCAGTCCCCCAATCCCTTGACGTGTAATGAATGATTTAATTTTTGAGATGCTGTTGTAAATAAAGACCTTTTCTGACGTATTATGATATTCTGAGTTCGACTACCGAGCCAGAAATGGAATGTAATGATGATTGTGTTTTAAGGATAGGAAGGTAGAATGTTTAAATGTGTAAGGGAGTGTAGTTTACAAAGGATAGTTAGAGGTTCCCTGGTAATACATGTCCCCTTTGACATAGCGCCAACCAGAGACTGTTAGATAAAAAGTTTGTGCCATAATTGAGGAAAGTATAGAGGCCATGGGACTCGCTGAGGTCAGGGAACACAAAGACACTGAACTTGGGTGATCCTTCATGGTTTCTCATGAGGATCACAAGGAGGGAGTGTAGCCACCTGGGGTGGCCACTGCCCAACACAAAATGGAAGATTACAAAGAATGCAGGGAAAATGGACATGTTGCAAATCAGCTTGCAAAAGCGCTTATGTATTCTGACTGCTGCAGAAACCAGACAGCACTGTGAAAAAAACAAGTTAGCATACTAATGAGGCGATACCCGGTGATTCCCAGGTACAATAGAAACAAGTTAACTAAAATCGCTACATTGAATAGAAGGCCAGACTTCTCGGCACCAAGAGAAGTCCAAAACAATAAGCCCCAAGAACCGCCCAATGATCGAAGAACAGCCCGTTATTGGGGAAATTCAAATCAATCGATTGGGAAGAGACTCAATCGATTGCGAGTGTATAGAGGGTCCGCCCAAGTGGGCGCGAGACCCTGGGAGAGGTATAAGACAGAGACCCCGACCCCAGCTCGATCTCTTAGCCAGCCTTTCCTTGACCAGCTCTCTCAGCCGGCCCTCCCAACAAGAACACATTTGGAGCAGCTCTCGAACTTGACCAGAGAGAGGAGAGGCCTGGCCAACAGCAGCCGCCATCAAGTAAGTGTCATACAATGCACGCTACGAGAGTAGACACTCCTGACCCCTTTTGTCCGCAACTACTGGAAACCTGCGGACCCAGTGCAGAGCAAGAGACCATTGATCCCTGATCCGGGAGTTCCCTTATCCAGATAAGTAGTTGGCCTGTTAGTGGTAGGATTAGCCTAGTCTTATATGCACAATTAGTACATAACTGTATTATAATAAACGTGTCTTGTTTGAACTTACTAACTGGTGTATGGAGTTATTGGTCTGAACTTGAACTTGAAACTTGTGGCGGTATCTTAATGATACCTGGCGACTCTAGACCTAAGGAATGAAACAGAGCCAAATTGAGTCTAAAGCACACTCACCCAGAACGAGCAACAGTGCTGGAAAATGGGATAAGAGTACCGAAATGGTTGTTTTTTACCGGCTGTGCTGTCAACCAATATGACTCCATGTCTGTTCGATTACTGCTGGCATCACTATAGATTCTCAGCGTGCCTCTCACCAATCTGAGATTCTTGCTACAAATGTGCCATCTCCCCGTTTCTCTCTGTGAATGTTCTGTCCAAGGTACCAAATTGTTCTTCGACTGATGGCACCACCACTGCTACCATCCTTTGCTGTTGGCCTCGTGGGCAGGGCCGGCCCAAGGCACCGGCAACTCGGGCAGTCGCCCGGGGCGCCATGTGCTAGGGGGCGCCAGAGACTCGGGTCCCGCGCATGCGCAGTTGGGCTGGTGCCAACCAGCACATGCGCGGTGGCCGCCCTCCCCTAGGGCGGCCCCCTCCGCCCCCCCCTCCCGCCCCCCGCTCTCGGGCCCGCCCCCGCGCCTCGGGCCCGCCCCCCCCGCCTCCGCCTCGGGCTCCCCCCCCCGCCTCCGCCTCGGGCTCGCCCCCCCCGCCTCTGCCTCGTCCCCCCCCCCCGGCCCCCCCCCCCCTCCGGCCCCCCCCCCCCCCCCCCCCCGAAGGGCGCCGAAGTTCAGCTTGCCCGGGGCGCCAGCAACTCTAGGGCCGGCGCTGCTCGTGGGCCACCTTACATAGAACATAGAACATAGAACAGTACAGCACAGAACAGGCCCTTTGGCCCTCGATGTTGTGCCGAGCAATGATCTCCCTACTCAAACCCACGTATCCCCCCTATACCCGTAACCCAACAACCCCCCCCCCCACCTTACTTTTTAGGACACTGAGGGCAATTTAGCATGGCCAATCCACCTAACCCGCACATCTTTGGACTGTGGGAGGAAACCGGAGTACCCGGAGGAAACCCACGCACACACGGGGAGGACGTGCAGACTCCGTACAGACAGTGACCCAGCCGGGAACTGAACCTGGGACCCTGGAGCTGTGAAGCATTTATGCTAACCAACATGCTACCGTGCTGCCCCAATGACGGCCCTTACGATGGAAAGGTTTCCCTCCACTCACAAGTGACTTGTGCCTGATTCACTTAAGTTACTTTAACGCTTCTCTACTTACATTATAAACACCATATACATGACGAGCTAGCAGGCAAGCACATCTCTCTTGTGTAGAGAGTGATCCATTTGATCTGTAGTCTCTAGAATATGCATGTTGATATTACCGAAACATCATTAAAAACATCTCCATCTCATTATCAAGACTATTTTACCCTTTATCATGGAACATTGCAGTCGTATGATCAAAAACTCTCAAAATACTCTTGGTTCCGCACTTTCAGGATTTTGAATCAGCTGCTATTAAGGGTATTGATGTAAGTCCAGGACGGGATCCGTATGCGTTATCAACAGTAATACATTCAACATAACAGTGTCTCAAAGTGCCTCATCGAAGCCGTAGCAAATGAAGTTGACACCAATCTAGGTCAGGAGAAGAGATAATCAAATGATTGATCAGTGGTGGAGTTTCAGGAAAGTCTTTGAAAGGAGAAGTCACTCAAGAATCGGGGCTGGTGGTGATTTAACCTGAGGATCACCACGCCTCAGGCAAGGGGCAAGGTTGAGAAGGCAGGGCTTACATGAATAACCTGACAGGAAACCATGATGTGGAGATGCCAGCGTTGGACTGGGGTGAGCACAGTAAGAAGTCTGACAACACCAGGTTAAAGTCCAACAGGTTTGTTTCAAATCACTAGCTTACGGAGCACTACTCCTTCCTCAGGTGAAGGAGTTCACTGAGGAAGGAGCTGTGCTCCGAAAGCTAGTGATTTGAAACAAACCTCCTGGACTTTAACCTGGTGTTGTAAGACTTCTTACTGACAGGAAACTAGTGACAAATGGTTGTTTTTCAGATTGGAGGAAGGTTTGCAGTGATGTTCCCCCAGAGTCAGTGTTTTGGACCCTTGCTCTTCCTGATATATATTAATGCCCCAGAATTTAGTGTTCGGGGCTTTATGTTTAAACTATGCGTCCGTAATAGATGAAAATGAAATGAAAAAATGAAAATCGCTTATTTTCACAAGTAGGCTTCAAATGACATTACTGTGAAAAGCCCCTAGTCGCCACATCCAGCGCCTGTTTGTGGAAGCTGGTACAGGAGGTTTGGATGAGATCGATCGTTGCAACAGTATGCATTGACCTGTTAGTCACCTCTGTTATTTCTCTGACACCACATGGACTGAATATACCTTGTATGGAAGACTTCCTATTTTTTGTACTGTGATCTACCATTCAATGACGTTACCTTAAGGATTTGCACTCATCTCTTGCTGATCAAGTAGTTCAAAGAAGACTGAAAGGTCCTCACCGGATGTGATTTAGGTTAAGGCATATGTTTGCATAAGGCTCAAGGTGAAAGGTGTATCTGCCACTCTGACGAGGATAATTTTCTAAGAAACTGCCTAATATCTGAGAAGGAACTTGCACAGTGTTTGATCAGGTACCTCTGACACTCCATTTATGTGTTTCTGTTTTTCTGTTTTACTCGCTTGGGATATTGTTCTAATGTTCCAGGTGGCAGTTCTGTCGGTGTCAGTGTTTATTTTCTTAAGCTTGACTTGGAGCCGTTTGTGGTTTGTCCAGTCGATTAATGGCAGTCAGCAAATACCTCCAGTAATGACCTAAGTACCCAGGCGGCTGCGGCATTTTTATTACTAACCCAATTCAAGTTGTTGCCTTAATAAGAAGGCAACGTTTTGCCCGTATTTTGAGACAGCAAATGGAAGCATGAGTTTGTTTCCTGTTACATTCCTCATGTTTTCTTTCAAGGGAACACAAAGTCTCTTCTAACAGAATCCTCCTATTTACACCAACCAGTTGAAAAGGTAGAATTCCAAATGGTCTATAGAAGATACAACATGGATGCCGCCTGACATAAAATGGACTCTGTCAATGTTTTTGACCCGATATTATCAGTGTTTGCTACTGAAGTATTAAAGCATTGTGCAAAACAAATGAACCACAAGCTGAGAGACAGTTAGCTATTAGCAAACTTGCTCAATGTCGGTGCTGTTAGCTACTGAGGTAGCTGACAAAGGGCCTCAAATAAGGAACTAGCAAGGAATGAGGAAGGACTTCAACGTGGCTGTATGTAACCATTATCTATTTAATGAGACACAGACTGCCAATTGAGGCTATAGGAGCTAACTTATCATAGAATATGCACTTGCAGAAGGAGGCCATTCGGCCCATTGAGTCTGCATCGGCGCTTAAAAAGAGCACCCTACTGAAGCCCACGTACCTACCCTACCCCTGTAACCCAGTAACCCCCACTTAACATTTTTCGGACACTCAGGGCAATTTAGCATGGCCAATCCACCTAACCCGCACATCTTTGGACTGTGGGAGGAAACCGGAGCACCCGGAGGAAACCCGCGCAGACACAGGGAGAACGTGCTGACTCCACACAGACAGTAACCCAGCCGAGAATCGAACCTGGGACCCTGGAGCTGTGAAGCAACTGTGCTAACCACAATGCTACCGTGCTGCCTTTGTAGCCATTTATGGCATTGAAGATGCATGTTATGGTGTGTGACGCAAACAGAATTGATTATGTATATGTAACCAGCAGAGGGCAGCAGAGCAGAGCTACTGATCAGCTGTTCTGGGGAAATTTGCATACGTGCAGTGCGGTCAGCCTAAGTTGAAGGTGAATCTGCGAAGGAGAACCGAGGAGTCTGAGTGAAGGCAATCAACCAGCAGAGGGCAGCAGAGCAGAGCTACTGATCAGCTGTTCTGGGGAAATTTGCATACGTGCAGTGCGGTCAGCCTAAGTTGAAGGTGAATCTGCGAAGGAGACCCGAGGAGTCTGAGTGAAGGCAATCAACCAGCAGAGGGCAGCAGAGCAGAGCTACTGATCAGCTGTTCTGGGGAAATTTGCATACGTGCAGTGCGGTCAGCCTAAGTTGAAGGTGGTTTGTGGAGAGGCTGTTGGCAAGTGACAGTTAAACCCGAAACACTTCGTGAGTGTTTCCCTCCCTACCTCCTCCTTTAACCAACCCCCCCACCCCACGGTGGTTGGGAAGCGGGAGCAGGGGCCTGTCGTGAAGGTGAGTGAGTGCCTTTAAATTTGCTTACCTTTGCTTACACCAAAGACTGGAGATAGATGGGTAACTGTAAGAGGGACTGGGAAGAAGCAGTCAGTGCAGGGACCCCCTGCGGTCGTTCCCCTGAGTAACAAGTATACCGTTTTGGATACTTGTGGGGGGGACGACTTACCAGGGGTAAGCCATGGGGTATGGGCCTCTGGCACGGAGTCTGTCCCTGTTGCTCAGAAGGGAAGGGGGGAAAGGAGTAGAACATTAGTAATTGGGGACTCAATAGTCAGGGGCACAGATAGGAGATTTTGTGGGAGCGAGAGAGACTCACGTTTGGTATGTTGCCTCCCAGGTGCAAGGGTACGTGATGTCTCGGATCGTGTTTTCCGGGTCCTTAAGGGGGAGGGGGAGCAGCCCCAAGTCGTAGTCCACATTGGCACTAACGACATAGGTAGGAAAGGGGACAAGGATGTCAGGCAGGCCTTTAGGGAGCTAGGATGGAAGCTCAGAGCGAGAACAAACAGAGTTGTTATCTCTGGGTTGTTGCCCGTGCCACGTGATAGTGAGATGAGGAATAGGGAGAGAGAGCAATTAAACACGTGGCTACAGGGATGGTGCAGGCGGGAGGGATTCAGATTTCTGGATAACTGGGGCTCTTTCTGGGGAAGGTGGGACCTCTATAGACAGGATGGTCTACATCTGAACCTGAGGGGCACCAATATCCTGGGGGGGAGATTTGTTAGTGCTCTTTGGGGGGGTTTAAACTAATTCAGCAGGGGCATGGGAACCTGGATTGTAGTTTTGGGGTACGGGAGATTGAGAGTATAGAGGTCAGGAGCACAGATTTGACTTCACAGGAGGGTGCCAGTGTTCAGGTAGGTGGTTTGAAGTGTGTCTACTTCAATGCCAGGAGTATACGAAATAAGGTAGGGGAACTGGCAGCATGGGTTGGTACCTGGGACTTCGACGTTGTGGCCATTTCAGAGACATGGATAGAGCAGGGACAGGAATGGTTGTTGCAGGTTCCGGGGTTTAGGTGTTTTAGTAAGCTCAGAGAAGGGGGCAAAAGAGGGGGAGGTGTGGCGCTGCTAGTCAAGGACAGTATTACGGTGGCGGAAAGGATGCTAGATGGGGACTCTTCTTCTGAGGTAGTATGGGCTGAGGTTAGAAACAGGAAAGGAGAGGTCACCCTGTTGGGAGTTTTCTATAGGCCACTTAATAGTTCTAGGGATGTAGAGGAAAGGATGGCGAAGATGATTCTGGAAAAGAGCGAAAGTAACAGGGTAGTTGTTATGGGAGACTTTAACTTTCCAAATATTGACTGGAAAAGATATAGTTCGAGTACATTAGATGGGTCATTCTTTGTACAATGTGTGCAGGAGGGTTTCCTGACACAATATGTTGACAGGCCAACAAGAGGCGAGGCCACATTGGATTTGGTTTTGGGTAATGAACCAGGCCAGGTGTTAGATCTGGAGGTAGGTGAGCACTTTGGAAACAGTGACCACAATTCGGTGACCTTTACGTTAGTGATGGAAAGGGATAAGTATACCCCGCAGGGCAAGAGTTATAGCTGGGGGAAGGGCCATTATGATGCCATTAGACATGACTTAGGATGTGTTGGTTGGAGAAGTAGGCTGCAAGGGTTGGGCACACTGGATATGTGGAGCTTGTTCAAGGAACAGCTATTGCATGTTCTTGATAAGTACGTACCAGTCAGGCAGGGAGGAAGGGGTCGAGCGAGGGAACCGTGGTTTACCAAAAAAGTGGAATCTCTTGTTAAGAGGAAGAAGGAGGCCTATGTGAAGATGAGGCGTGAAGTTTCAGTTGGGGCGCTTGATATTTACAAGGAAGCGAGGAAGGATCTAAAGAGAGAGCTGAGACGAGCAAGGAGGGGACATGAGAAGTCTTTGGCAGGTAGGATCAAGGAAAACCCAAAAGCTTTCAATAGGTATGTCAGGAATAAAAGAATGACTAGGGTAAGAGTAGGGCCAGTCAAGGACAGTGGTGGGAAGTTGTGTGTGGAGGCTGAGGAGATAAGCGAGATACTAAATGAATACTTTTCGTCAGTATTCACTCAAGAAAAAGATAATATTGTGGAGGAGAATGCTGAGACCCAGGCTATCAGAATAGATGGCATTGAGGTGCGTAGGGAAGAAGTGTTGGCAATTCTGGACAAGGTGAAAATAGATAAGTCCCCGGGGCCGGATGGGATTTATCCTAGGATTCTCTGGGAAGCCAGGGAAGAGATTGCTGAGCCTTTGGCTTTGATTTTTAGGTCATCATTGGCTACAGGAATAGTGCCAGAGGACTGGAGGATAGCAAATGTGGTCCCTTTGTTCAAGAAGGGGAGTAGAGTTAACCCCGGTAACTATAGGCCGGTGAGCCTAACGTCTGTGGTGGGTAAGGTCTTGGAGAGGATTATAAAAGATACGATTTATAATCATCTAGATAGGAATAATATGATTATGGATAGTCAGCATGGTTTTGTGAAGGGTAGGTCATGCCTCACAAACCTTATTGAGTTCTTTGAGAAGGTGACTGAACAGGTAGACAAGGGTAGAGCAGTTGATGTGGTGTATATGGATTTCAGTAAAGCGTTTGATAAGGTTCCCCACGGTCGGCTATTGCAGAAAATACGGAGGCTGGGGATTGAGGGTGATTTAGAGATGTGGATCAAAAATTGGCTAGTTGAAAGAAGACAGAGAGTGGTAGTTGATGGGAAATGTTCAGAATGGAGTTCAGTTACGAGTGGCGTACCACAAGGATCTGTTCTGGGGCCGTTGCTGTTTGTCATTTTTATAAATGACCTAGAGGAGGGCGCAGAAGGATGGGTGAGTAAATTTGCAGACGACACTAAAGTCGGTGGAGTTGTAGACAGTGCGGAAGGATGTTGCAGGTTACAGAGGGACATAGATAAGCTGCAGAGCTGGGCTGAGAGGTGGCAAATGGAGTTTAATGTGGAGAAGTGTGAGGTGATTCACTTTGGAAAGAATAACAGAAATGCGGAATATTTGGCTAATGGTAAAATTCTTGGTAGTGTGGATGAGCAGAGGGATCTCGGTGTCCATGTACATAGATCCCTGAAAGTTGCCACCCAGGTTGATAGGGTTGTGAACAAGGCCTATGGTGTGTTGGCCTTTATTGGTAGAGGGATTGAGTTCCGGAGCCATGAGGTCATGTTGCAGTTGTACAAAACTCTAGTACGGCCGCATTTGGAGTATTGCGTACAGTTCTGGTCGCCTCATTATAGGAAGGACGTGGAAGCTTTGGAACGGGTGCAGAGGAGATTTACCAGGATGTTGCCTGGTATGGAGGGAAAATCTTATGAGGAAAGGCTGATGGACTTGAGGTTGTTTTCGTTAGAGAGAAGAAGGTTAAGAGGTGACTTAATAGAGGCATACAAAATGATCAGAGGGTTAGATAGGGTGGACAGCGAGAGCCTTCTCCCGCGGATGGAGGTGGCTAGCACGAGGGGACATAGCCTTAAATTGAGGGGTAATAGATATAGGACAGAGGTCAGAGGTGGGTTTTTTACGCAAAGAGTGGTGAGGCCGTGGAATGCCCTACCTGCAACAGTAGTGAACACGCCAACATTGAGGGCATTTAAAAATTTATTGGATAAGCATATGGATGATAAGGGCATAGTGTAGGTTAGATGGCCTTTAGATTTTTTCCATGTCGGTGCAACATCGAGGGCCGAAGGGCCTGTACTGCGCTGTATCGTTCTATGTTCTATGTTCTAAATGCGAATGGGGTGAAAATTACTAAATCGCCTCTTTACTCAATCAAAGGTCTATTCGTGAATATTTTCACCTACACAATCGCTATTATCTGGAGTTGCAGAGCCCCTGCATTCAATGCTGAAGAGCCATCTGGACCCACCCTTGTCCACCACCCGTAATCTTGAGCACTAAACTTTCCAGGTACTACCTGCCAAGCTAGCTGGACCTGGGGCTCGCGACACACCTTGGGGAGGGGGGGGGTCATTCAGATAATCTTGCTGCACTCTATTAATAATGTACGGGTGGGAAAATATTTACTTCCATTAAGAAACTTTAGTAACGCAAACGGTATAATTTTTTATTCACCAATAGTGGATGGCAGCATAGTGATTTTGACAGTCAGCAATCCCGGCTAGGTACTCCGGAGACTTGGGTAAAATCACATCATTGCATTGGGTGGAATTTAAATGCAATTAATAAATCTGGTCACCAGAAAAGTCATCATCCATTGCGGTATAAATCCATCTGTTCATTGAGTGCCATTAGGAAACAAAATTTGTATGCCTTATCAATTCTGGCTGACAGATGATGATGTGTTTGATTCAGAACTGTAAATGGAAAGGCCAACATTATTTATATATATATATAATATGTACAGTTGCTTTACAGTTGTTTCAATCGGCAACCACTTTCCTATTTCTTTTTTTTTCTGGGATGTGGGTGCCACTCGTAAGGGCAGAATTTTTTGCTCTTCCCTAATTGCCCTTGAACTGAGTGGCTTGCTCGGCTTTTTCAGAGGGCAGTTGTGTGTCAAACACATCATCACCTGTGAGCCAGGGTGGGTAAGGATGACTGATGTCCTTTCCGAATAGGTTTACATAGCAATGGATAATGACTTTTCTGGGACCAGATTTATTAATTGCACTTAAATTCCGCTAACTGCAATGGTGGGATTTTAATCAAAATTCTGTGGAAAAATAAACTTATTTTATTTTTCTGGTTTTATAGCTTGCAACACTTACATGAAAAACATTTTTTTTTCTGTTTTCAGTTATGTACAGGAAATGTTTGCAAGTCTTTCTGCTTCTGAAAGAGAACAAGGAAGAGCTTGGGTGTGTGTTAAACACAAGTGAGCAGATGCCATGCACAGGCAGAACCAAGGAAATGGCAAAAAGATATGTCAAAAATACTGAAGGGGCCATTATCTATTGGCTAGGTACCGGCCAAACTAATTGAATTCACGAAGGGCATGTTATCCGTCGGTTTAAAAATCAGCTTCCTCCAAAATCTGCAGCAATAGATTCTATTTCTTTCTCCTTATTGGATCCCACTGTCTGATTGAAGCTGGAGAAAGATATCATCAGACATCAACTTGTCACTTCTGATATGAAAGTTTAAGTACATGTTGACTGAATCATAAATCTGTCGAATGCTTGCTTGTGGTTAACACACTCCAAAGCTATTCTCTCGCTGTCCATCAGAAGTAGAACAAAGAACAAGAAAAGTACAGCACAGGAACAGGCCCTTCGGCCCTCCAAGCCTAGGCCGATCATGATGCCCTAACTAAAAACAAACCTTCTGCCCTAACTCGGTCTGTATCCCTCGATTTCCTCCCCATTCATGTACCCATCCAGATGCCTCTTAAATGTTGCGAATGTGCCTGCTTCTACCACATTCTCTGGCAGCGGTAACACATCCTGTGTCAGCAAGTAGAAAGACTTGCAAATATTTCCTGTGCATTACTGAAAACATTAAAAAGCTTTTCTTGTAAGTGCTGTAAGTTATAAAAATAGGTTTATTTCGCCATGTAATCTGACTTTTCAAATGGCCAGTGCTTTCATTAAAGATAACCAAAAGACAAAATGCTGGGAAATCTCAGCGTGTCTGGCAGATTCTGTAAGCGGCATCCATAACGTTAGACGAGTGCACACAGGAAAAATAAAAATGATTTACTAGACAAATCAATCTATACTATTCCAGCTGCAATAGTTGATGAATTAATATCGACCTCCTTAACGTTGGTGGGGAAGGTCCAAGTGATGAAAATGAACATTCTGCCGAGTTTCTTGTTTATCTTTTAGGCTCTCCCGATCTTTATACCAAAGGCCTTTTTTCGGAAAGTGGATACGATCATCTCGGACTTTGTATGAGTAGGGAAGGCAGAGGCAGCAGGGGGGGTTGGCGTTGCCCAACTTACTTCATTATTATTAGGCGGCGAATGTGGACAAGGTGATAAGGTGAGGCGGTGGTGGAAAGGAGAAGGGGTAGAGTTGGTTAGGATGGAGGAGGAATCTTGTAAGGGGTCTAGTTTGAGGGCTATGGTGATGGCAGCATTGTCAATGGCTCCATGTAGGTATTCAGGGAGCCCAGTGGTGCAGTTCACAGTGAAGATGTGGAATCAGCTGACGAGGCATTTTAGGGTGGAAGGGATATTGGTGCTAATGCCGCTGTGCGATAATCCATGGGTTTGAGCAGGGGGGGATGGATAGTGTATAGAGGAGGTGGAGGGAAGTGGGGTTGGTCAATGTGAGGGATCTGTATTTGGAGGACGGGTTCGCCAGTCTGGAGGAGCTCAGGGAGAGGGTAGAGCTGCCGAGGGGGAGTGAGTTCGGGTATCTGCAGGTTAGGGAATTTGCACGAAAGGTCTGGAAGGGGTTCCCTAGGTTGCCGGGATAAACCCTGCTGGAGCGATTGCTGCTTCCGGATGTGGAAGGGGAGTGAAAAATTGGGGATACATATAAGTGGCTGGGAGAGCAGGGAGGTGAGCGGGTGGCGAAAATAAAGAAGAAATGGGAAGCGGAGTTGGGAGGGAAGATCAATTGGGGAGTATGGAGTGAGGCACTGCAAAGGATAAACGGCCCCTCCTCTTGTGCAAAGATGAGCCTGATACAGTTTAAGGTGGTGCACAGGGTGCATATGATTCAGGAGAGAATGAGTGGGTTCTTTTAGGGGGTAGCAGATGAGTGTGAGAGGTGTGGGAGGGGGCCAGCGAATCACGCGCATAAGTTTTGGCGTTGGGAAAAATTGGGAGTGTTCGCAGTCTTCGCCAGGATAGTGGAGGAGGAGGTGGACCCGGACCCTTTGGGGGCGATGTTTGGTGTTTGAGAGAAGCCGGAGATCATGGAGAGGATGTAGGAAGTCTTGGCCTTCGCCTCTCTGATTGCACGGCGGCGAAATTGACTGGAGTGGCAGGCGTCATCGCCACCAGTGGTAGTGGCTTGGTTGGGTGACCTGTACGAAGATAAAGTATGAGTTAAAGGGCTCAGTGACGGAGTTTGAGAATAGGTGGGGGATGTTTGTGACTGTGTTTGAGGAGCTATTTGTCGCAGGAGGGGTGGGTGATGGGGAGAGGGGGCGTGAAAAAGGCGAAAAATCTGTACAGACTGTATAGTTGATTGTTGGGAAATATGTTTCCAGGGGTGTTTACTTGCTGTAACC
Source organism: Scyliorhinus canicula (assembly GCF_902713615.1). Lineage (NCBI taxonomy): Eukaryota > Metazoa > Chordata > Chondrichthyes > Carcharhiniformes > Scyliorhinidae > Scyliorhinus > Scyliorhinus canicula. The sequence goes on along the minus strand of NC_052158.1, from coordinate 21,758,327 downwards.
TGCATTGATACAAGTTTGTAATAAAATATGTTTTTTTTTTAAATGAATTAATATCGACCTCGATGTTTGCAAACCTGCAAAGTCATTTGGAATGTAATGTCGGAACTGATAATATCACGGTAGTGCAGCACAGCTGAAGCATGTTGATGGCCCGGGGAGAGGGCAGTTAGCATGTAGCTAATCAATGTTTTGCAGCTGGATTTGATCATGTTCTGCATTCATCAATGTCAAATATCAACTCAGGCACCAAAACATCATTTAGATACTGACCCACTTGACTGAATGCTGACTGTGCCGATTTCAAACCCAGTCCTACAGACATAATCTCAAGATTTGGGCGGACACTCCGTTGTAATAATGGGTGGTGCTGCATTACCGGAGGAGCCATATTTCAGTCGAGGCGATAAATCAACTTCCCGTCAACCCTCAGCTAAAACATCCCTTCGTACTCTTAACTCAGAAAAGCATGTGTGTTTGTTGTTTATTCCATTGCCACTATTGCAAAAGCAACTTAACTGCCATTGATTCAATTCCTAGCAATTTCAGACTGAAGCTCTGCATTATCTTTAATGCAGGTCCATTAATGCAGCTGTCAGAAAGGCCAATTCAGAAGAATTAATTTCCCTGGCTGTGGGCTAATGAAAATTTTGGGTTTAACTTTGAGACATCACGCTGTGTAATACCCTACTTATTGTCTAAAGTCACTCATGAAATATAGTCATTTGGGGAATAAGGATTAAAAAAATATATATTTCTCCAGCATTGGCAGTCCTGCATTAAGCTGCTAAGCTCTAAGAGGTGATGTTCTCTCCGACTTTTGAGTTTCCGCTCTTCCATTACTGCACTCCTTAAACCTTTCCTTTTTGAGAAAATGTTCGGCCATTTGATCTCCTTATTCAATAGAATGTGCAATTTTATTTGCTCACATCCCCGTGAAACCACTTCAGATGCTTTGCTATGTTAAAGCGGCAGCATAAATGCAAATTATTGTAGCAGCTTAATGCAGGACTGCCAATGCTGGAGCAAATGGAAAAGGACATAAAGGTGAACCAGAATTGGAGGAATGCGAGATCAGGAAATTTACTTGGTTTGAAGAAGTTGCAGAAATAGGATGATCCTTGGCATCCCAAAATGGGACTATGTCCGCAGGCCGGTGTAAACATCCTGGTGGCGGGATTCTCCCATTCGGTGGCAGAGTGTTCACGCTGTCGGAAACGCCGTTGTGTACCCCACAGGGGCCCAGCTGGAGAGGTTCACGCCCAACCGGGCGGAGAATCAGCCGTCCGCGACCGACACCGCACTAGACGCAGAGAATCGCGCGCTGGCGTCGGAGCGGTGTGACCTGGTCGCGGGGATTCTCCGGCCCGGCATAAAGCTGGGAGAATCCCGCCCTGCAGTTTTACTCCAGCGATTCCTGTAAAAAAGTACAGCTATTTCAATGCCTTGCAGGGGGCTAGCAGGTGCGAATACGGGCCCCCGCACTTCCAGTTTGGAGTCCGTGCATTCGCATGGCAGCGGCCTCCAGCGACTACGCCGAGCTCCTTGCGGACTCGGACCGCGGAGCCAGACACAAAAATGAGAACCCCCGATTGGTCGAGCGCCCGATCATCTAACCGTGCGAATATAACCCCCGGCCGCCTATAAGGCCCTCCCCGGTGTCTGATCCCCTCGCTCCCAATGAGAGTGGCCACGGAATGAGTCCGCATCCCGCCATGCCAGCATCCCGATCGGCAATAGTAAGTTAGCTCCACACCGTCGGAAACTCGGCCGGTCGGGAGCGGAGGATCGCTGGGCGGGCCTATGTTAATGGGCCCCCAGCCGCGCGGTGTACTCTGCAATCACGCTGATTTTCGGGTCCCGGAGAATCGCCGGACCGGCGCCAGGCCCGATTTCGGCATGAAAGTGGGTTCTCCGCCTCCGCGCCGAACGCAATTTCGGTATAGGGCTGCGGAGAATCCAGCCCAATGGTTCTCATCCAACGGTTGTTCCTATTCTCAGGTGCGTAGGCAGAGGCTTTGCTGTGAGACAGGCTGTTCAAATTGTGACATCGCATCATACAGATTGAGTACACACAGCTACCTTGCAGGAAGTGGATATATATAGAACATGAACATAGAAAAATGCAGCACAGAACAGGCCCTTCGGCCCACAATGTTGCGCCAAACTTTTGTCCTAGATTAAGAACAAATTAATCTACACTCCATTATTCCACCATAATCCATGTACCTATCCAATAGCAGCTTGAAGGTCCCTAATGCTTCTGACTCAACTACTTCCACAAGCAGTGCATTCCATGCCCCCACTACTCTCTAGGTAAAGAACCTACTTCTGACATCCCCCCTATATCTTCCACCATTCATCTTAAATTTATGTCCTCTTGTAATGGTTTGTTCCACCCGGGGAAAAAGTCTCTGACTGTCTACTCTATCTATTCCCCTGATCATCCTATAAACCTCTATCAAGTCGCCCCTCACCCTTCTCCGTTCAATGAGAAAAGGCCTACCACCCACAACCTTTCCTCGTAAGACCTACTCTCCATTCCAGGCAACATCCCGGTAAATCTCCTTTGCACCTTTTCCAAAGCTTCCACATCCTTCCTAAAATGAGGCGATCAGAACTGCACACAGTACTCCAAATGTGGCCTTCCACAGGTTTTGTACAGCTGCATCATCACCTCAGGGCTCTTAAATTCAATCCCTCTGCTAATGAACGCCAGCACACCATAGGCCTTCTTCACAGCTCTGTCCACTTGAGTGGAAACTTTTAAAGATCTATGAACATAGACCCCAAGATCTCTCTGCTCCTGCACATTGCCAAGAACCCCACTGTTAACCCTGTATTCCACATTCATATTTGTCCTTCCAAAATGGACAACCTCACACTTTTCAGGGTTAAACTCCACCTGCCACTTCTCAGCCCAGCTCTGCATCCTATCTATGTCTCTTTGCAGCCGACAACAGCCCTCCTCACTATCCACAACTCCACCAATCTTCGCATCGTCTACAAATTTACTGACCTACCCTTCAACTCTCTCATCCAAGTCTTTAATGAAAATCACAAACAGCAGAGGACCAAGAACTGATCCCTGTGGTGCGCCACTGGTAACTGGGCTCCAGGTTGAATATTCGCCATCCACCACCACTCTCTGACTTCTATCGGTTAGCCAGCCCGTTATCCAACTGGCCAATTTTCCCACTATCCCATGCCTCCTTACTTTCTGCATAAGCATACCATGGGGAACCTTATCAAATGCCTTACTAAAATCCATGTACACCACATCCACTGCTTTACCTTCATCCACGTGCTTGGTCACTTCCTCAAAGAATTCAATAAGTCTTGTGAGGCAAGGCCTACCCCTCACAAATCCGTGCTGACTGTCCCTAATCAAGCAGTGTCTTTCCAGATGCTCATAAATCCTATCCCTCAGTACCATTTCCATTACTTTTCCTACCACCGAAGTAAGACTAACTGGCCTGTATTTCCCAGGGTTATCCCTGTTCCCTTTTTTGGCACGACATTCGCCACTCTCCAATCCTCTGGTACCATCCCTGTTGACAGTGAGGACGAAAAGATGATTGCCAACGACTCTGCAATCTCATCTCTTGCTTCCCATAGAATCCTTGGATATATCCTGTCAGGCCCGGGGGACTTGTCTATCCTCAAGTTTTTCAAAATGCCCAACACATCTTCCTTCCTAATATCTCCTCGAGCTTACCAGTCTGTTTCACACTGTTCTCTCCAACAATATGGCCCCTCTCATTCGTAAATACTGAAGAAATGTATTCGTTCAAGACCTCTCCTATCTCTTCAGACTCAATACACAATCTCCCGCTACTGTCCTTGATTGGACCTACCCTTGCTCTGGATATTCTCATATTTCTCACATATGTGTAAAAGGCCTTGGAGTTTTCCTTGATCCTACCCGCCAAATATTTTTCATGCCCTCTCTTAGCTCTCCTAATCCCTTTCTTCAGTTCCCTCCTGGCTATCTTGTATCCCTCCAGCGCCCAGTCTGAACCTTGTTTCCTCAGCGTTACATAAGTATCCTTCTTCTTCTTAACAAGACATTCAGCCTCTCTTGTCAACCATAGTTCCCTCACTCGACCATCTCTTCCCTGCCTGACAGGGACATACATATCAAGGACACGTAGTATCTGTTCCTTGAACAAGTTCCACATTTCAATTGTGTCCTTCCCTGACAGCCTATGTTCCCAACTATGCACTTCAGTTCTTGTCTGACAGCATCGTATTTACCATTCCCCCAATTGTAAACCCTGCCCTGTTGCACGCACCTGTCCCTCTCCATTACTAAAGTGAAAGCACAGAATTGTGGTCACTATCTCCAAAATGCTCCCCCACTAACAAATCTATCACTTGCCCTGGTTCATTACCAAGTACCAAATCCAATATGGCCTCCCCTCTGGTCGGACAATCTACATACTGTGTTAGAAAAGCTTCCTGGACACTCTGCACAAACACCACCCCATCCAAACTATTTGATTTAAAGAGGTTTCACTCAATATTTGGGAAGTTAAAGTCACCCATGACTACTACCCTGTGACTTCTGCACCTTTCCAAAATATGTTTCCCAGTCTGTTCCTCCACATCTCTACTGCTATGGGGGGGGGGGGGGGGGGCGATAGAAACCTCCCAACAAGGTGACTGCTCCTTTCCTATTTCTGACTTCAACCCATACTACCCCAGCCGGCAGAGCCTCCTCGAACTGCTTTCTGCAGGTGTTATACTATCTCTAATTAACAATGCTACCCCCCCCCCCCCCCACCTCTTTTACCATCCTCCCTAATCTTATTGAAACATCTATAACCAGGGACCTCCAACAACCATTTCTGCCCCTCTTCTATCCAAGTTTCCATGATGGCCACCACAGCGTAGTCCCAAATACCGATCCATGCCTTAAGTTCATCCACCTTATTCCTGATGCTTCTTGTGTTGAAGTATACACACCAACCCATCTCTGTGTCTGCAAACATTCTCCTTTGTCAGTGTTACCTTCCCCACTGCCTCGCTGCGCACTTTGACGTTCTGAACATCGGCTACCTTAGTTGCTGAACTATATATCCGGTTCCCATTCCCCTGCCAAGTTAGTTTGTACTGGAAGAGTACTGGAAAACCTCCCTCCCTGGATATTGGTGCCCCTCTGGTTCGGATGCAACCCGTCCTGCTTGTTCAGGTCCCACCTTCCCCAGAATGCGCTCCAATTATCCAAATACCTGAAGTCCTCCCTCCTACACCATTCCTAGCAGCCACGTGTTTAACTCTCTCCCTATTCCTAGCCTCGCTATCACGCGGCACCGGCAACAACCAAGAGATGACAACTCTGTCTGTCCTGGCTTTTAACTTCCAGCCTAACTCACTAAACTTGTTTATTATATCCACACCTCTTCTCCTACTTACGTCGTTGGTTCCTCTGGCTGCTCCCCCTCCCCCTTAAGGATCCTGAAGACACGATCCGAGACATCCCTGGCCCTGGCACCCAGGAGGCAACATACCTTTTGGGAGTCTCGCTCGTGACCACTGAATCTCCTATCTATTCCCCTAACCATTGAGTCTCCTATCACTATTGCTTTTCTATTCTCCCCCTTCCCTCCTGAGCCCCAGAGCCCGACTCAGTGCGAGAGACCTGGCCGCTAGTACTTTCCCCCTGTAGATCATCCCCCCCAACAGCATCCAAAACGGTATACTTGTTTTGAAGGGGAACGACCACAAGGGATTCCTGCACTGTCTGCCCGTTTATTTTCTTTCTCCTGACTGTAACCCAGCTACTCTTGTCCTGTACCTTGGGTGTGGTTACCTCTCTGTAACTCTTGTCTATTACCCTCTCTGCCTCCTGGATGATCCAAAGTTCATCCAACTCCAGTTCCCTAACACTGTCTCTGAGGATCTGGAGTTGGGTGCACTTCCCGCAGGATCATGCCAGCCAACGGTACCCCTGGCAGCAGTGATGGGCGCCAGTGCCGGAGGCAACGACATGGCCATGGATGGAATGGGTATGACGCTAATGTGGACGGCCGGGTGTGGGGGTGGGGGAGAACGACATGCGGGGGTAGGGTCTGCAGTGTAGACCGGGACCACCGTGTAGCCCACTGGACCTGGATGACCCACTGGAGTACACATGCTAACATGTCTGCCTTTCACACCCTGCAGATAATGGCTATCGGAATCCACCCAAGAATTATAGTCTTCATCCTGGCCACCACAGCCCTGGAGGAGCACTGAGGCTGTACAAGCAGGAGGTGCGCGAGGAGGACCCTGCAGCAGGAGACTCTGCCCCAGGGGAACAAAGAGGCAGCCAATGAGGATGGAGATCTGGCCGCCCAATTGGCTGAGGAGGAGGTGGGAAGGAGGCACAGCATCGGGCCTCATGTGTACCGGCAGCATCTGTCGTTCGAGGGCCTGCCGGACTGGGCATGCCATCTACGACTCCGGCAGAGCAGGTGGGGGGGGAGGGGGGGCGGGGCAGTGCAAGATCATGCACTGATCATGGCGCACCTAGCAACAAGGGGCTATTGAGGAGGCCACCCACTCCCATTGGCCATCAAGGTGACAATTACCCTGAACCTTTATGCTATGGAGTCCTTCGAAGCGTCGAGTGGGGACCTATCTGCGATCTCGCAGGCCTTGGTGCACAGGTGCATCTGCGCTGTAACGGAGGCCCTATATGCCCGGTCAACACAATATATCAAATTCAATCTGGACTGAACCCACCAGGATGCCTTTGTAATGGGGTTCGCCATCATTGCTGAGATGCCCCGTGTCCAGGGTGATTGACCGAATGCTTGTCACCCTATGAGCACTGGCCTATGATGGGCCAATCTTCACAAAGTGTAAGTGGTTCCACTCGATGAACGTGCAGCTGGTGTGTGACCATTAGATCAGCATCATGCACGTCTGCACCCAATACCCGGGCAGTGTGAATGACACCTTCATCCTGGCACAGTCGATGGTCTCTGACCTCTTCGAGGTGCACCCTAGGGTGAGGAGTTGGCTCCTAGCTGACAGGGGCTGTCTGCATCGAATGTGGCTGATGACACCTATCCAGGGGCCACAGAGGGACGGTGAGACCCGCTGAAACGACACCCATGCCAAGATGCAGTTTGGTTGCCTGGACCGTTCTGGCGGGGCCCTCCAGGTTAGTACTGGGAGACTCTCCCACATCATGGTGGTCAGCTGCATCCTCCACAGCATCGTGCAGCAGAGGGGAGACATGCTGGCAGAGGAGGATGAATGCCAGCCCTCATCTGGCGAGGACACGGAGAGAACTTGCATGACCCAAGCCGGGAATCGGACCTGGGACCCTGAAGCTGTGAAGCAACAGTGCTAAGCACTGTGCTACCATGCTGCAAGTGTCTATGCTCGGTTACATCGCTTGGACAGTATTCTGATTTTGACTGTTCAGTATTATCTGTCATTCGCTCCACAAAATTTCATGCCCATTTTCAATAAAAGATCATCTAACAATGATTTAAACAGCCATCGCTGAATTCCGCAGCATCAATATCGAGCATTCACCGTTGAGCAGAAGCAGCTGGAATGGCTGTATAAATAATGAACTTGACAACATTAGACCTGAGGTTTCGGTTTCTATGGGGAGGAAAGTCACCTCCTGACTCCCGAAGTCTGTCCAGCATCTCCAAGGGACAAATGTGAAGGACTAGTCTTCACTTTCTTGGATAAATACACTCGAACAATGTTCAGAAACCCGCATGGACTGATCACAGTGAACAATATATCCCTTAGGCAACTGCCTACTATGGGCTAAAGATTTGCAAGGAGAGATCTTGGGATGAGGCTGTCCCGGGAGATGCAGAGGGAAAGGTCCTGGAAGCTGATGACAAGCCATTTTAAGAAGCGGTTGGAGAATGGATAGATAATCATCTGGGGAATCTAGGCGTGCAAAGACGCATCAGTTACATTTTGTCATTGCAACTGTGGCCCCTCCACTGAACGTTCCACGGCTGAATAGAAACTCCGATAGAAACTAGCTGCATTTTGATGAGTTGGAAGTTTGAAGGTTCTGCTCCTATACTGGGGCTGGTACTTCATTTCTGTACTGGGGGAATGCCACACTGTCAGAGTATCAAACATTCTGACAATAAATTAAATTAAATTTACCTTTACATCATGGAAAAAAAATCCTTGACTCTATTTCGCTAATAGTTATTTGGTCGCTTGGTAGAATACTTTGTCGAGGTTTTTTGACTTGCTCTCATTTGGATAATCACAGCTGTACCAATGTGAAGGGACCCAACTTCATATTGTATGAGAAGGGAGTGCTGATTGGCGGTGAGTGGACCTTGGTTAGTACAGGTATTAACAAGGAGAATAAACCAATTAATCTTGACCGGCATTTGACTGTCGAGCATTGTTTGAAAATTAAACCAGGCACCTTGACTCTGATCATTCAAGACATTGACTTAAAGAAAGAATCAGCGAATGACTGTAACTCATTTTGCTTAATTGAAACATATAATGTGTGTACATTTTCTTTCTGTCTGCAAAAACCAGGGCCTTGCATAATATATTCAGCTTCCTGTCAATGTCCCAGACTGTGAGGCCAACTGACAATCTGAAATTGTTTGCCAGCAATTATTTTAAGCACACGGAAGATTATTTAGCAAGTCTTGGAATCATAAAATCCTTATAGTGCAGAAGGGGGTCATTCGGTCCATTGAGCCTGCAGCGATCCTCCGAAATGCACACTACCTAGGTCCAATCCCCAGCCATGCTCCCGTAGCCCCACCTAACCTTTGGACACTAAGGGCAAATTTAACTTGGCCAATCCACCTAACGTGCACAATTTTGGACTGTGGGAGGAAAACGGAGCATCCGAAGGAAACCCACGCAGACATGTGGAGAATATACAAACTCCACACACAGTCACTGGGTTCCTTGTGCTGCGAGGCAGCAGTGCTAACCACTGTGCCAGCATGCCGCACTGCAGAATCACATCTTATTTTGGACACTGCATTTTGCCTTTTGCAATTACAGACTGATTAGGTATGGTCTGTACCTTGTCCATTGCGAGCACCAGTAGGGATATGCTGTTTCATACGATCTGCCAGCCTAAACTGCTCGGCATTCAGATGTCAGTCTGGAGCATTCTCCATTGCAATGTCTCTACCAATCAGAGTCCACTTGCCTACCAACGACCACACTCTTCTCATGCAGTGTAAAGTTGTTGTTTCCCCTGACATCTGCATTCTTAATGTGGATCATTCACCTGAGGAAGGAGCAGTGCTCCGAAAGCTAGTGATTTGAAACAAACCTTTTGGACTTTAACCTGGTGTTCTCACAATCGGCATTCTTGCAATTGTCCTAATGAGTGCAAGATGAAAAGCTTTGACAAAATGTCCTCTTTTAGCAATACTGAAGTGAAAAAAAGTTATCTGCCTGCACATTTATACTATCCCAGTTCCTTAGGATGTGTCTACCTACTTACTCCACTAAATGGTAACTCCAAATGACCATTTGTCAGACTGGAAACTATTTGTCCACAACAGCCATAAAGAAAACTTCATGAGCCCAAATTTACAAAGTAAATGAACTTTTGATTGCTTAAGTATATACACACCTCAACAGTGAGTCATTCACAGAGGGGATACATGTAATTTAAGGAAGCATTCTCCATAATCAGGCACACAATTTTCTCTGGAATCATGCAAGCAAGAGTTTTAAGGAGACATTTTATTTAATTGAGCAGACTGTTACAGTAACTGTTACATTTTCTGCAATGCTATAGCCAGGTGATTGAAATATACACTCTCTGAAATATTGAAAGCAAGTAATTTAAAACTAACATTACTGTAATGCACAGACAGGTGATTTAAGGAGATATATCTTAGAATTTTGCACACAGATTAAAACTTACACTTTCTATAATGTAAACAACAACAATTAAGGATATTATTTTACTCCATAACCAAAAGGTTTATATGTACATTTAGAAAAAGGTGCAGCAAACAAGTTGAAGTTTCAGTCTTTACATGTATATTAATTGACTGTTCAATGTTATTTGGGTGATGACCTTAAACATGACATTCACTTGTTATCATATAGGAGTAAACTGAAACTATGTTTGTTAGATATAGATGTGAGTCTTTGTGTATGCGACTTTGTAGGTAAAATCTGAAGTATGTAACGCTTACCGCCTTTACTGGGGCTGCCCCATGGCCTAAATATCTGGAATACAACACAGGCACGTGGTTTAAAGGTACATTATGATGATGCATGCAATCGATTTTAAGATATCTTTTTATATTTGTGCGGATAAGCAATTCAACATATTTCTACAATGGGATAGCGAGGTTGGGTAAGGATGTATTCCATATATTGGTCTACATAGGTAGACTCATTCACAGAGGGGATACATGTAATTTAAGGAAACATTCTCCATAATCAGGCACACAATTTTCTCTGGAATCATGCAAGCAAGAGTTTTAAGGAGACATTTTATTTAATTGAGCAGAGAGTAACTTTACTGTTACATTTTCTGCAATGCTATAGCCAGGTGATTGAAATATACACTCTCTGAAATATTGAAAGCAAGCAATTTAAAACTAACATTACTGTAATGCACAGACAGGTGATTTAAGGAGATATATCTTAGAATTTTGCACACAGATTAAAACTTACACTTTCTATAATGCAAACAACAACAATTAAGGATATTATTTTACTTCAGTAAAATAACCAAAAGGTTTATATGTACATTTAGAAAAAGGTGCAGCAAACAAAGTTGCAGTCTTTACATGTATATTAATTGACTGTTCAATATTATTTGGGTGATGAACTTAAACATGGCATTCACTTGTTATTATATAGGAGTAAACTGAAACTATGTTTGTTAGATATAGATGTGAGTCTTTGTGTATGCGTCTTTGTAGGTAAAATCTGAAGTATGTAACGCTTACCGCCTTTACTGGGGCTGCCCCATGGCCTAAATATCTGGAATACAACACAGGCACGTGGTTTAAAGGTACATTATGATGATGCATGCAATGGATTTTCAGCTATCTTTTTATATTTGTGCGGATAAGCAATTCAACATATCTCTACAATGGGATAGCGAGGTTAGGTAAGGATGTATTCCATATATTGGTCTACATATGTGACTGAAGAAGACATTCTGTAATGGTGCAGTCATGTGATTAAGGGATACATTTTCAATCACAGGGTAGTTCAGTGACTTATCAGCAGGTTGAATATATTGGGGCCAGAATATATATGATTTTTTTTATTGGTTAGATTTCACAGCGACTTAAGAGCAATAGAAGGTGATTTTTTTTCACTTGAGTTGTCTATTATTGGTGATGATCTGCAGTGGCTGCAACAAAAGAAACATCCACTCACAATGAACAATTAAAAATACGTCAATAAATTGTGCTTGCAGCATGTTAGGTTTACATCTTGTGAGCTTTCATCTTATTAACAGGTCAATAAATGCACTTGTGAAGATTAATGTCCTCCTGTTGAAAGTCACGTCCTGACAGATATTTAAATATTTACTCGGAAGGGGTGATTGCAGTTGGACTTTTGTGGAAGGATTAGCAACCAAGTGGGCTGTGTTGACCTGGATGGTATCGAGCTTCTTGAGTGTTATTGGAGTTGCACTCATCCAGGCAAATGGAGAGTATTCCATTACACTCCTGACTTGTGCCTTGTAGATGGTTTTGATGGGAGTGGGGCGTCAGGTGGTGAGTCACTTACTGCAGGATAACTAGCCTTTGACCTCCTCTGATAGCCACAGTATTCATATGGGGAATCCAGTGGTCAATACAGCATCCCAGGAAGGTGTTAGTGCGGATTTAGCAATGGTAATGTCATTAAGTGTCAAGAGGCGATGGTTAAATCCTTTCTTGTTGGAGATGGTCATTGACTGGCACTTGTAAGAATAGCTCCAGGTGTGCTGTTGACTGAATTTACCTGAAGTGTTGTGACCATCACTGCTATTCATTGATGACCTTCCACATATTCTAGTTATCGACGGAATGTATAATTCTGGGAAGACGACAGGAGCGTCAGAAAACTTACAACATGCCGTATACACCCTACAGTAACTCCAAGCACTCCTCAGTTTCAGATATGGAGTTCCAGTTCAACTCACTAAACGCACTACCTGCATGTGTATCCAAGGCATGTAAGGCATCCTGGAACTGATTCTTTGGATATGAATTCCAAAGCAATGTTGTACAGCTGCCCCGTCATTTTCTTGTAAATATGCTTTTAGGTTTGTTTAATAATGCTGATTGTTCAAATTTAATGTTGCACCTTGGTTTAAATCCCTCACTCTGCACTGCATTCCTCGTGTTGGCAAATGTTCCTGTCAGTCTGTAGATTTAAAGGTGCATTTTATAGAATGGATAAATGTTCAAATAATGGAAATTTATTGTACAATTGGGACGTCCAACAATATTTTGGGGTACTTTTCTATAACGGGACAAATAAGTAAATTAAGGGTTTTGTTCCATCAAATTAATTTTTTTTAAATTCAGAGTACCCAAATAATTTTTTTCCACTTATGGGGCAATTTAACGTGGTCAATCCACCAACACTGCACATTTTTGGGTTGTGGGGGTGAAACCCACACAAACATCGGGAGAATGTGCAAACTCCACACGGATAGTGACCCAAGGCCGCGATCGAACCTGGGACCTCGGTGCCATGAGGCAGCAGTGCTACCCACTGCGCCATCGTGTTGCCCTCATCAAATTAATTTTGACTTGAGTTTCTATTGTAAATTTGCAAGAGATAGTCAAAGTGGTCATTCACTGTTCAAAGTTAGGTGATGTCAGAATTCAGCACCTGAGGAAAATGCGTAAAATTAGTAGAACAATTAACGAGTTAATTGATTGCAAACCAGGTGTGCGAGTCTGAGATTTTTCTCTTGGTCACTGTTCAAGACCGCTTCTCACAAATCGTGTTTGCCAGGACTGGCGTCACTTTGGACAGATGTACTACTGAGTAGCTTCATAGTCTCTGGGTCTGGGATTCTGCAGGAAGAGCACAGTCACAATTAAAATTATGATCATGAACAATTTTAACCACTTTCTGTATTGTGTATTCCGTATTCTGGATCCCATGGAAGCATTGTTAAATCAGGAACAGAATTACCAGACCATAATCCTTTCTGGACATGCGACAATGGTTAACGGGGTATATGCACATATTAGACAATAGGTAACGGGAGATGTACACATGAATCCCATTAAAGGCCCCAGACCAGTGACCCGCTCCATGTCACTCTGCTTTTAAAAATCTGCTCAACCCCTTTGCGTCAACTGTTTCCACCCTACTCTGTACCATCCTCCTTTTCAGAGAACAACAAACAATACAGCACAACAGGCCCTTCGGCCCTCCAAGACTGCCACAATCCTCAGCACTTCCTTGTGCCGTATCCCTCTATACCCATCCTATCCACGTATTTGTTGAGATGCCTTTTGAACACCGTTATTTTATCTGCTTCCACAATGTCCCCTATCAGCGAGCTCCAGGCACTCACCACCTTCTGCATAAAAGACCTGCCTCGCACATCTCCTCTAAACCTTGCCCCATGGACCTTAAACCTATGCCCCCTAGTGACTGCTCCCCCCATACTGGGAAAGAGTGCCTGCCCATCCACTCTATCCGTGCCGCTCATAATCTTGTAGACCTCTATCAGGTCGTCCTTCAACCTCCGTCGTTCTAATGAAAATAGTCTGAATCTATTCAGCCTCTCCGCCTAGCTAACACATTCCAGACCAGGCAACACCCTGGTAAACCTCCTCTGCACCCTCTCCAAAGCCTGCACCTCCTACTGGTAGTGTGGTGACCAGAATTGCGCGCAATATTCCAAGTGCGGCCTTACCAAGGTTCTACACAACTGTAGCATTACTTGCCAGTTTTTATACTTTAAAAAAAAATGTTTTTTATTGGGTTTTTGCACAGAGTATATTTTGCCGTTATGTACACAGGATATGATATATCTATATACATGTAAGCAGACATCCGTTTGTGGCTGCGAGGCACTTCCGGAGGGCAATCCTTGAGTGGGTCTGGTGCTGTTATCTTCTCGTGCACGCTGCTGCTTCCGCCGGCCCTCCCGTCCTGTGTTCTCCTTTTTCTCTGTTCCTGTGGATGTCAGGTTGGTTAACGTTTCCCTGCCTCCTCCCCACCCCCTCACCTCCCTGGCTCTCCTCTATTGTTCTCTGTCTCTTCCGTCCTCCCCGCCCCCTGCAGTTAGTTTTTATAGTTGATGCCTAATGAAGGCAAACATTCTGTATGCTTTCTTGACTACCTTGTCCAATTGTGTTGCCACCATCAAATATCTGTGGAGCTGCACGCCCAGCTCTCTCTGACTTTTGATATTCTTAAACGTTTTGCCATTCACTGTATATTTCCCCTCTATGTTACCCCTACCAACGGTAGTTTTCCAACAGTTGTAAATTGCTGGACAAACCATGGTACGAATTGTCATTGAGCACCCAGGCAGCCTAGAACTGGCAGGAGTGAGACATGTTGTGCAACCTAAGTCTACGTTGGAGGCCCGAAGGGACCATTTTTGAGTGCCCGCTGTGAAGTGCAGACTCAATAACATTTAGTTCATAAAAAGGGGCAGGTGCGACAAAATTGTGCCTGAATTTCTGACCACTCACACTAGTGAACCTTGGCACTAGAAATAAAACTTTGAAAAATTCATCCCACACGACATAGGTATTGTGTAAATTTACTTTGATGTATTTTACATTTTTTGGTTAACCTGGTCGTTTTGTATTTTCCCTCGAGGATTCTTCATGACCTTCAGGGGCATATCATTTGTTGGTTCCACCTGTGAGGATACAATGAAATGTGGTTTCAATTCACTCACTAAGCTGTCATTTTAGTCCGTGGCTGCTGTCAAGAAGAATCTGAGAGCGGGATGTTCGGTGCCCGCTTTTTGCTGAATATTCCCTTCCTGGTTTGGAAGTGAAAAGCATGGCCACGTGAACCTTTAATATCACAACCTCAGGGTACGGAGGCCGTGGCCAAGGTCGCCATGACTACCCAAGTCCAGTAACCAGGGAATAGCTTAGTGTCACTTTCTTTCATTGCTGGTGAGAGATTCTTTTTAATTGGTTGATACAATTGGCTGTCAGCTAATAGCCAAGCTACGCCGATTTGGGACTGGAGCCGAATGATTTTTGCATTAATA
Organism: Scyliorhinus canicula; assembly: GCF_902713615.1. Taxonomy (NCBI): domain Eukaryota; kingdom Metazoa; phylum Chordata; class Chondrichthyes; order Carcharhiniformes; family Scyliorhinidae; genus Scyliorhinus; species Scyliorhinus canicula. The sequence goes on along the minus strand of NC_052158.1, from coordinate 21,743,140 downwards.
ATAATATAATGATAATCTTTATTGTCACAAGTAGATTTACATTAACACTGTGAAAATCCCCTAGTCGTCCCATTTCGGCGCCTGTTCGGATACACTGAGGGAGAATTCAGGGTGTCCAAATTACCTACTTTTGGGACTTGTGGGAGGAAACCTAAGCAAAGGGAGGAAACCCACGCAGACACGGGGAGAATGTGGAGACCCCACACAGATAGTGACTCAAGCCGGGAAGCAAACCTGGGACCCTGGTGCTGTGAAGCAAAAGTGCTAACCACTGAGCTACTGTGCCGTCCTCATTTCAGTGCTACTTGTGACACTAATAAAGTTTATTATGATTATTATCATAATAAAAACGATAGTTCTCTTCCCTAAAGGGCGCAAATGAATCTGCTCTTGTTTTATATGATAAACCCTCCGATTAGTGGTCATGACATGTTTTCAAAACAAGATCAGGCTTATTAGACTACGCCATTTGTATTAGTCCATTAACTATGGAGAGTGTCGGATGTGTTGCTCATTGGAGTTCTGCTTGAGATATGGTTTGATATTTCAGAGAGCTTATGAAGAAGGTTACTGAATCAGGAATAATTGAAGACTTGAACATAAAAGCGACAGGTTGCACTCTTCCTAACGAATTCAACATTCAGTATTTTAGGCCTTCAGATCCCATGCCAGGTGCACATATGAGATATCCTGCACCTCAAATTCATTTTTACAATCTGTAATATGAATGATTGGAAAACTCAGAAGGTGGCAATTTGTATTTCTGGATACACTGATAGTGTAGGAAATAGAATTTGCACAATTTCAAATACATTGTTTTTTTTATCTGCATACATCACAAGTTTTTCATGGTGAAATATAGTGCAAATAGAATCATAGAAGATCATAGAATCTCTACAGTGCAGAAGGAGGCCATTTGGCCCATCGAGTCTGCACCGACCCTTTCAAAGAGCACCTTACCCAGACCCAACCCCCCGTTCTATTCCTGCAACCCCACCCTCCGGGGCAATTTACCAATCCACCTAATCTGCACATCTGTGGGAGGAAACCAGAGTCCCCGGGGAAAACGTGCTGCTATCAGTAAATATCCAGAGTCACCGAGGCTGGAATTGAACCCGGGTCCCTGGCATTGCGAGGCAGCAGTGCTAACCATTGTGCCACCGTGCTGCCCCTAACAGCTCACTGGCTGGTAAATAGACCTTGCAGAACACTTACAGTTCCAGATGTTGCATTATCTTCATTATCCGGGGGATTTAGAACTTGCTTGTCTATGAATGAAATAACGCGCGGGGTCACGCGTTGGCAATTTTCTGTTGCCGCGTTAGTTGCTTTGTCTTGCAATGCCGCATTAATGATCCTGCTTTTCTCATTCTCATAGATGGCATCATATTTGAACTTGTAGTTATGCATCTTCGTCTCCTCAGCCTTAATTCAATTAGAAAAAAAATAGAGCACAATCAGCACAATCAAAAATACCAACCTTATAATATGGTTAGCTGTTGAGGTAGAGGTGAAAAGAAAAGCATTTACATAATAAATCAAGAAAATAATTGTACATTCGAGAGATTCCATTTCGCATGAGCCCACTTCGGGCATGAAGCTAACTTTCTGTGGAGCACACAACACAGGACATTGCAATACAGGAAAGATGTTGGTGCCTGACAGAATATGGGATTGAGGTATCTGTGTATTTTTGAAAGTTGGGTGTTTGTGTGTGTGCACTTGGCCGTGGAAGGCTATTTGAGTATGAGGATGAGTGTGTAAGAAACATTGTATAGGTACACGATAGTCGGCGAAGGTGGGTGTGCAACTATTAGCCCATTTCTGAGACATTTAATTTCAGCAGAGAGGGTAGCAGCTGATCAGTAAATAAACAGAGTGCAGCTCGGGGAGGTAAGGCAGTACTATCTCTCTGCCTCTCTCAGTCTCTCTCTGCCTCTCTCAGCCTCTCTCTGTCTCTGTCTCTCTCTCTGTCCCTCTCTCTGTCTCTCTCTCTCTGTTTCTCTCTCTCTGCCTCCCTCAGTACTGTATCTCACTCAGTCTCTCTCTCTGTCTCTATCACTCTCTCTCAGTCTCTCTCTTTTTCTACCTCTCTGTCTATCTCTCTCTCTCAGACAGACAAAGAGAGAGAGAGAGAGAGACTGAGAGAGAGAGATAGACAGAGAGAGAGAGACTGTCTCTCTCTCTGTCTCTCGCCCTCTCTGTCTCTCACCCTGTCTCTCTCTCTCTGTCTGTGTGTGTGTTACTCTGTCTCTCTCTCTTTGTGACTCTCCCTCAGTCTCTCTCTCTCTCTGACTCTATCTCTCTGTCACTCTCTGACTCTCTTTCTCTGTCTCCCTCAGTCTCTCTCAGTATCTCACTCAGTCTCTCTATGTGTCTCTCTCTCTCTCTCAGTCTCTTTTAGTCTCTATCTCAGTCTCTCTGTCTCTCTCACTCTGTCTTTCTCACACTCTCCCTCTCTGTCTCTCTCTCTGTGGGCAGGATTCTCCGGCCCCCCGCTGGGTTGGAGAATCGCCGGGGGAGTCAGCGTGAATCCCGCCCCCCGCTGGCCGCCGAATTCTCCGGCCCTCCTAAAGTCGGCGAGTCATGAGTCGCGTCGCCTGCCCCGGAGAATGGCTGGGACCGGCACGACTCAATGGGCCCTGCGGCTGCCCAAAGTCTCCGGCCTGCAATGGGCCGAAGTCCCGCTGGTTTTTTGCCGGTCCCGCCGGCGTGGATCAGACTAGGTCCCTTACCGGCGGGACCTGGCGGCGTGTGCGGGCTCCGGGGTCCTAGGGCGGGGCGATCTGGCCCCGGGGGGGGGGGGGTTGCCCCCACGGTGGCATGGCCCGCGATCGTGGCCCACCGATCCGCGGGCGGGCCTGTGCCGTGGGGGCACTCTTTTCCGATGCGTCAGCTGTGTCAGCCTCCATGATGGCCGACGTGTAGGTGACCCCCCGCCCTACGCATGCGCGGGGATGACGTACGCACCCGCGCATGTGGGGACTCTAGCCGGCCGGCAGAGTCCCTTTGGCCCCTGCAGTAATCCACGGGAGGCAGGAGTTCCGTCACCACACCAATATTTATTTACAATAACGATATTACAGGAGCAGCTACAAACAGTGCTGCTAGCAGTCCAGTCAATTTAAGACTGGCTCACAAAGCCTACGCAGGTGATTATATGGGCCCCCTCAATGAGCTATCATTGAGGGAGCTCATACTCCAATTGGCCAACCAATAAAGCCAATTGGAGTTCGTTACAGCCCTCCCTCCCAAGACCCGAGGAACCAGCTAGCTGGCATTCCTCTGAGCTTCTTCCTGCCCCTCATGTCTGGGTCTGTCACCTCTGTGTTGTCCGCCAGGTCGTTCTCCGAAGTGGGCGGGGTGTACCTTATAGGTGCCTGTCTTTTCCTTGACGACTTCCGTGGAAATTGTTCTTCCTCCTCCTCGGGGAGAGGTGTCGTGACGGCCTCGTCGAGTGTGTCCATCTCCGACTCTGATGACTGGATGACGGGTTCTGGAGAAATTGCTCGGGGCTGGGGTGTGGGTATCCTTTCCGTCTGGGCTATCCCAGCTTGAGGCGGTCCTGCTTCGCCTGCCTCCAGGTGTGCTTCCTCTGCCCTTATTTGGTCTAGGAGTTTCTTCAGCACCTTACCTCCTATCGAAACCTCATAGGATATGGGCCCTGTTTGGGACTCTACCGTGCCTTTGACCCACGTTGGTCCATTCCCATAATTCTTGACCCAAACCAGTGCCCCACCTGGAAATGTCTCTGCTGCCGACTATTATCATGCCCCCTGCGTTGAGCCTCCTGTTGTTTCTCCACTTTACCCGTTAAATTTGGGAAAAGGAGACTCAGCCTCGTTCGCAGCCGCCTTCCGATTAAGAGTTCAGCTGGCGGTATGCCCGTTGTGGAATGCGTTGTGGTCCTGTAATCAAACAGCCAGCGGGAGAGCTTTGTGTCTATTGACGCTGCCGGCTGCTTCTTGAGTCCCGCTTTAAGTGTCTGGACCGCTCTCTCTGCCAGGCCGTTGGTCGCTGGATGGTAAGGGGCCGTTTTGATGTGAGGACTCCGTTTTCCTTCAAGAATTTTCCAAATTCCCCACTTGTGAATGCCGTTCCGTTGTCCGACACCAATACCTCCGGCAGTCCATGTGTTGCAAACGAGGCCCTGAGCTTTTCAATTGTCGATGCTGTGCTTGCCGTGTTTACCCGGTGGACGTCCAACCATTTGGAGTGGGCGTCCACTATCACCAAAAACATTGAGCCCATGAAAGGGCCGGCGTGGTCAATATGCCCTGGCCATTCCCACGGGTGCAATGGTGCCGCTGGTGGCATTCTTTGCCCCTGTTGGCACTCCTGGCACCGATGTACCAAGGCTGCTATGTCTGTGTCCAATCCTGGCCACCAAACGTAGCTTCGAGCTAGCATCTTCATTTTAGACACCCCTTGGTGTCCGTGATGTAACTCAGTTAAGATTGCCTGACGGCCCTGAGCTGGGACGATTACCCGGGCTCCCCATAATACGATGTCGTCTTCTACGGTTATTTGGTCCCTACTTTTCCAGTATGGGTGCATCTGAGGCTCCACTGGTCTTTTCAGTCCCCTGTTAGCAGTAAATGCTTCATCTTGGCTAAAACTGGGTCTTTTTGCCTCCACAACCGAATATGTTGTGCGTCTACTGGTAGCGTGTACAAAAAATTTAGAGTCATTGCTGTCTCCTATGCTTTTGGTATTTGCAGAGGAGTATCCGGGAGGGACGTTTGCTCAAAGCATCTGCATGTGCTACTCGCGTTCCCGGTCTGTGCTCCAGAAAGTATCTATATGCCCCCAGTAGCAACTCCCAGCGTTGGATTCTAGCTGATTCAATTGGGGGTATTGACTTGTCTTCTTTTAATAACCCTAATAACGGCTTATGGTCCGTCACTATGGTGAATTTCTGCCCGTACAGATACTGGTGAAATTTTTTTACTGCGAATATCACCGCAAGTCCTTCCTTCTCGATTTGGGCGTACTTCCTCTCAGCCATTGCCAAGGTCCTCAAAGCATAGGCTATTGGCCGTTCTTCCCCATTCCTTCCTCTATGGGCAAAGACGGCTCCTACGCCATAGGGGGATGCATCACAAGTGACCACCAACTCCTTCCTTGGGTCATAATGCTGTAGGACATTTTCAGATGACAGCTGTTCCTTAATGTCCCTAAATGCTCTGTTTTGGCAGGCGGACCATTTCCATTCTTGCCCCTTTTTTAGTAGCTGGTGGAGGGGTTCCAGGATAGACGCCCTATTTTTAATAAATTTGCCATAATAGGTTACCAACCCTAGAAATGATCGTAACTCCTGGACCGTGGTGGGACCTGGGGCTTCTTTTATTGCCCTTACTCTGTTTTCCAATGGGTGTTAGCCTGACTCATCTGATTTATATTCCAGGTACATCACTTGTGGGGCCAGAAAAACACATTTTTCTCTTTTAAGCCGTACGCCTGCCTTTGCGAAACGCCTGAGCACTTTCTCCAGGTTCCTTAAGTGTTCCCTGTTCGTCCTACCCGTGATTAAGACCTTGTCCAAATAAATTGCCTCCTGCGGTAGTCCCTGCAGAATATTTTCCATCGTACGCTGGAATATAGCGCAGGCTGATGACACTCCGAAAGGTAGCCTAGTATAACGAAAAATGCCCTTCAGGGTGTTGATCGTAGCGAACTTCTGGGTGTCCTTGTCCAGTTTTAACTGCAGGTAGGCATGACTCATGTCCAGTTTCGTGAACAAAAGCCCACCTGCCAATTTGGCAAATAGGTCGTCTATTTTCGGGATCGGGTATTTGTCCAGCAGTGCATATTTGTTTATCGTCTGTTTGAAATCTCCACAGAGACGTATCGAGCCGTCTGGCTTCAAAATTGGTACCACTGGCGCTGCCCATTCCGAGAACTGTACTGGTCTGATAATGCCGTCGCGCCATTACCTTTCTATTTCAACCTCTACTTTCTTCCTTAACGCGAAAGGTACCGCCCTGGCCTTAGAAAATTTCGGAAGGGCTTCTGGTTTCACGTGCAAAGTTGCTTTGGCGCTGATGATTTCCCCCAAACCTTTTTCGAAGACCTCTGGGTATTTTTGGAGTACTCCACTCAACTGCCCGCTTCCACTCTGGAAAATTTTCATCCAATCTAATTTTAGGTCTTTCAGCCAGTTCCGTCCAATTAAGCTCGGTCTGGAGCCCTCTACTATCGTCAACGGTAATCTGAGCAATTGTTTCACATATTCCACGGGTACATGTGTCGTGCCTGGAACTTCCAGGCGTTTCCCCGTGTAGGTTTTAAGTTTTGTTGATGTTTTTGTTAGGGTTAGTGGCTGGAGTCCATCTTTGATTTTTAAAAATGCTGCCACTCCCATTACCGATACGGCCGCCCCCGTGTCTATTTCCATTATTGTCGGCCGTGGGGTAATCTTAAAATGTTCTGCTTTCTTCATCGTAATATTATATAATTGTTCCCCTTCGGAGGAGGATGGGGCGTCTAGGTTGTGTATTTCCCTGCATCCCCACCTGCTATTCTTCTTTTGCCACCTCCTTCTAGGGTTTATGTCGCTGTTACCCCTCTCTGTCTGGTGCCAGAAACGGTCCTTGTCTGTTGGGGGATCCTCAGCTGGTACTTCCCTCTGTCTCCAGTTAGTCTTAGCAGACTTGGGGGCAGTTCTGGGATTTTCCTTTGGCCCTCTGTTCCTCAGGCTTTTCCTGAGCATGGCTATCTGGTAGCTGGACCCGTTGTGGTAGTCCCTCTCACAGGTATCTACCTCCATTGGCGTGCCCTGTAGTTCCTGCGCCCCACTTGCTGCCTTTTCTAAGGACAGTGTGAGCTGTAACGCCTGCCTGCAGTCTAGCTCCGTTTCCGCCAACAGGCTTTTCTGTATTGTGAGGTCGTTTATACCACACACTAACCGGTCCCGAAGCATTTCATTTAGCGTCGGGCCGAACTCGCATTTTTCCGCCAGCCTTCTCAGGTGGGTCAAGAAATTCATTACTGACTCCCTGTCTTCCCGCTTTGCTGTGTCGAATCTGAACCTATGCAAAATGAGGGGTGGTTTTGGGTCGCAGTGCTCTTTCACCAATTCCGTTAACTCCTGGAAAGGTTTCGCGTCCGGTGCATCGGGGTAAGTTAGACTACGTATAACGGCTAAAGCTGAGGGTCCGCACGCCGACAGCAGGATAACCCGTTTCCTTTTGTCCGTAGTTATATCGTTGGCCCGGAAGAAGTAACACATTCTCTCCAGATACTGGGACCAGTGGCTGACAGAATATGGGATTGAGGTATCTGTGTATTTTTGAACGTTGGATGTTTGTGTGTGCACTTGGCCGTGGAAGGCTATTTGAGTATGAGGATGAGTGTGTAAGAAACATTGTATAGGTACACGATAGTCGGCGAAGGTGGGTGTGCAACTAACAGCCCATTTCTGAGACATTTAATTTCAGCAGACGGTAGCAGCAGATCAGTAAATAAACAGAGTGCAGCTCGGGGCGGTAAGGCAGTACTATCTCTCTGCCTCTCAGTCTCTCTCTGTCTCTGTCTCTCTCCCTCTGTCCCTCTCTCTGTCTCTCTCTCTCTCTGTTTCTCTCTCTCTGCCTCTCTCAGTATCTCACTCAGTCTCTCTCTCTCTGTCTATCACTCTCTCAGTCTCTCTCTTTTTCTATCTCTCTGTCTATCTCTCTCTCTCAGACAGACAAAGAGAGAGAGAGAGAGAGACTGAGAGAGAGAGATAGACAGAGAGAGAGAGAGAGAGAGACTGTCTCTCTCTCTATCAGGGCCGGATTAAGACCCTTAGAGGCCCTAAGCACTTAAAAGATTTTGGTGCCCCCATATATATGTAATTCAAAATATAAACAATAATAAACCATAAAATAAAATTTTATTTATCGAAATTAAACAAAACACAGTAAGATGGAAAATAATGTTTATTTTTGTATACCTCCACTTTATTTATATTTGAAAAGTTTTCTCCTACTTTTTTTAATTGCAAAGTCTTTGATCAGATCCTCAAAACTAATCTTATGTAACACATCTGCTTCTATACTTAATAGAGATAAGGCATCCAGCCTGCCTTGTTGCATAGTTGTTCTGATGGGATTTTTAATATACTTCAACTGAGAAAATGAACGCTCAGCTGAGCAATTTGTGATCATTAATGTTAAAAATATACGAAAGCCATATGTTCTATGTTCTATAGCTCTTGCATCTTATCTGCAATATTATTTGCTTCTCTTCTAGCGTCTCCCTTTTGTGACTGGTCTTCGGCTATATATTCTAATGCTTCTAAAATTTTATGGGAAGATTTCAAAATTGCTGCTGTTGCCATAGCATGTGCCTCCCAGAACATAGAACATAGAACAGTACAGCACAGAACAGGCCCTTCGGCACTCGATGTTGTGCCGAGCAATGATCACCCTACTCAAACCCACTTATCCACCCTATACACGTAACCCAACAACCCCCCCTTAACCTTACATTTTAGGACACTATGGGCAATTTAGCATGGCCAATCCACCTAACCCACACATATTCGGACTGTGGGAGGAAACCGGAGCACCCGGAGGAAACCCATGCACACATGGGGAGGACGTGCAGACTCCGCACAGACAGTGACACAGCCGGGAATCGAACCTGGGACCCTGGAGCTGTGAAGCATTTATGCTAACCGCCATGCTACCGTGCTGCCCCATCTGGTATCAGAGAGGGATTTTAAGACACTTTCATTTCCAATACAACCTTTAAGAATTTTCCACCGGCTGCTTGAGGCTGAAAAAAAGTTATAGAGTAACTGCACTGTAGAGAAGAAATTAACTGCCTCTTGACAGCAGTCAACAGCACTTCGGACTACCAGATTTAGTGAATGAGCTGCACAGGGCACATATATAGCAAACTTGTTTGTTTCTAAAAAATTTTGGCTGCATACCCTTATAACGCCCAGACATGTTAGCAGCGTTGTCATAAAACTGTCCCCTACCCCTACAGCTTCACGTAAGTACTGCAACACCTGATTTTCCATTTCCTCACCGGTATGGCTTTTCATTTCCAGAAAGGTTAAAAAGCGTTCAATAGGCTGTCCATCTTTTAAGTACCTAAGTACAACACTTAACTGATCGATATGTGATAGATCTGGTGTTGAATCAACTGACAAACTAAAATAACCAGAAGATTTTACTTTGTCAGCAATGAGCGCATGGACCTTTTCTGCCATTAGTTGAATTAGTTCCTCACAGGTGGTTTTGGACAGGTAAGAAGGATTTCCTTTGCCAGAATTTCCATATTTTGAAATGTGGCCTGCTAAAAATGGATCAAACTGGCTTATGAGCTCAAGCAGCCCTAAAAAATTCCCATTTTGCAATGATCCAAACCTTTCTTCTGTTCCTCGAAAAGCCAAGCCATGTTCAGCTAACGTACGAATAACAGCTATGACACGCCTCAAGACATGTTCCCAGTAATCACACTCTTCCTGAATTTGTTTCTCCAACTGTTGCCCCAACCCCGCACCTTGACTGCGAGTTAAGTATGTTAGCATAGAGTCTCGGTGAGTAGTGCTTTTTTCATGATTATCAATTACAATAGTATTTCGCCAGTCACTGAACCCTTCTCTTTTAACAAAATGTGAGAAATGTTTAGGAGCAAACAGTTTACAAACAAAACAATAAACTGATCCTGTTGATGGTGAATACAGTAACCACTCTCTCTTGTATTTCTCACCATTGGCTTTTGTCCCAACAAAAAGTTTCTGCGAACAATACCTTACTGGTTTACCACTACTGAAATGCCGGTAAGACTTGTCAAATGGCCCATTGTGGTGTTGACAGTCACTGGGTCCACAAGCAATCCAATAAGCCACATCATCAGCAGAGAAATCAAGCCACAACCCTGAATCCTTTGCTACATTGTGATTTACTTCATCTTTTGCAGACAGAATAATTTCACCACCATCACCATGGTCCACTAAACTTTCATTTTCAGCAATTATTTCAACCCCAGAATGTATTGTAAAGTAACTTGAATCAACATTTGCAGGAGAGGTATCAAGAGAATTTACAGGCAAAGTGAGATCAGTAATGAGACATGTGCTAGATGAACCTGCTTGTGACACCTCGGTGATTCTAACGTCATCATATTTTGATTCTGAAGTGATCAAAGTGGTATTTACCATATTTGTGTCCACTTTTGATGACGGAGATTGGTTTTGACCCGGAATCGGTATATCGTGTTTAGAACAGTACAGCACAGAACAGGCCCTTCGGCCCTCGATGTTGTGCCGAGCAACTATCACCCTACTCAAACCCACGTATCCACCCTATACCCGTAACCCAACAACCCCCCCCTTAACCTTACTTATTAAGACACTACGGGCAATTTAGCATGGCCAATCCACCTAACCCACACATCTTTGGACTGTGGGAGGAAACCGGAGCACCCGGAGGAAACCCACGCACACACGGGGAGGACGTGCAGACTCCGCACAGACAGTGACCCAGCCAGGAATCGAACCTGGGACCCTGGAGCTGTGAAGCATTTATGCTAATCACCATGCTACCGTGCTGTTGTGGAATTTGTGTGAAGGAATCAGGCAGCTTTGCAGTCTTGGACTCTAAATCAAAATTGCTCACTTGTTTCTTTTTTGCTGCATTTTCATTTTCCTTTTGTGCATCAGGTTCGATCTTGGTTGTTGGGGTCTGTAAAATACAGAAATAAAAAGAATATTTTGTTTGAATTATTATGCGGCAATCAACACAGTTACACATATCATTGACAGACATAATGAAATACAAACACAGTTATCACCACCAGTTCACCACCATGCGATAAATAAAAAATAGAAAATACATGCATAGTCAAAAGCAGCACTATACACCATTTGGCCATTTTCACGAGTTTCACGACATTTCATAAGCACTTCCACAAAATTATGAAACATTAATTACATTATTTGTTGTCAGTGTCATAAAAAAAAGGAATCAGCTTACTTACTAAGTTACAATGTTGGCACGTGTGTTGTTGCCTGTTGGCACGCTGGACGCTGAGTGAGCTACTAGCGCCCCTGCACAGTCTCATTCTCAGTGGATGACTGAACGGGACAGCCGACATGAACAAGGCTTAGACAAGAACGATCACGTGAGCCTCCGTGGACCTTGGGGCAGTTACCAGATTCTAATTTTGTTGTATTCCCAAGATTAATGTATATCATTAACCTCTATCATTACTATTATTATTATTTTTACTTCCGCCGAGGAGGTTATGTTTTTGTCGGAGTATGTGTGTGTTTGTTTTTTTTCCACTGAAATTGTACAGATTGTATACAAATTTCACAGACTGCATACAAAGTTTCCCCTGCTTTCATTTATGTGGGGGGGGGGGGAGATTTTTTTTTGCTTCGATTTCATAACCCTTGGCGGAGGTCTGCACTCTCTGAGTGCGCTTGTTATTATTGTATATATCTGTATGTAATTTTTTCATTTAATGTGGGGGCCCCTTTTTGCGGATCCTGGTTCAGCTGCACCATTTGACTGCACCATATGGCCCATGGACCATGGTAAATTCGGCTATGTGTGTGTGTGTTACTCTGTCTCTCTCTCTTTGTGACTCTCCCTCAGTCTCTCTCTGTCTCTCGCTCTCTGACTCTATCTCTCTGTCACTCTCTGACTCTCTTTCTCTTTCTCTCTCAGTCTCTCTCAGTATCTTCCTCAGTCTCTCTGTGTGTGTCTCTCTCTCTCAGTCTCTTTTAGTCTCTATCTCAGTCTCTCTGTCTCTCTCACTCTCTCTTTCTCACACTCTCCCTCTCTGTCTCTCTCTCTGTGGGCGGGATTCTCTGGCCCCCCGCTGGGTTGGAGAATCGCTGGGTGGTCAGCGTGAATTCCGCCCCCCGCTGGCCGCCGAATTCTCCGGCCCTCCAAAAGTCGGCGAGTCATGAGTCGCATCGCCCGCCCCGGAGAATGGCTGGGACCGGCACGACTCAATGGGCCCTGCGGCTGCCCAAAGTCTCCGGCCCGCAATGGTCCGAAGTCCCGCTGGTTTTTTGCCGGTCCCGCCGGTGTGGATCAGACTAGGTCCCTTACTGGCGGGACCTGGCGGCGTGGGTGGGCTCCGGGGTCCTAGGGCGGGGCGATCTGGCCCCGGGGGGGTGCCCCCACAGTGGCATGGCTCGCGATCGTGGCCCACCGATCCGCGGGCGGGCCTGTGCCGTGGGGGCACTCTTTTCCGATGCGTCAGCTGTGTCAGCCTCCATGATGGCCGACGTGTAGGTGACCCCCTGCCCTACGCATGTGGGGACTCTCGCCGGCCGGCAGAGTCCCTTTGGCCCCTGTAGTAATCCACGGGAGGCAGGAGTTCCGTCACCACACCAATATTTATTTACAATAACGATATTACAGGAGCAGCTACGAACAGTGCTGCTAGCAGTCCAGTCAATTTAAGACTGGCTCACAAAGCCTACACAGGTGATTATATGGGCCCCCTCAATGAGCTATCATTGAGGGAGCTCATACTCCAATTGGCCAACCAATAAAGCCAATTGGAGTTCGTTACAGCCCTCCCTCCCAAGATCCGAGGAACCAGCCAGCTGGCATTCCTCTGAGCTTCTTCCTGCCCCTCATGTCTGGGTCTGTCACCTCTGTGTTGTCCGCCAGGTCGTTCTCCGAAGTGGGCGGGGTGTACCTTATAGGTGCCTGTCTTTTCCTTGACGACTTCCTTGGAAATTGTTCTTCCTCCTCCTCGGGGAGAGGTGTCGTGGCGGCCTCGTCGAGTGTGTCCATCTCCAACTCTGATGACTGGATGACGGGGTCTGGAGAAATTGCTCGGGGCTGGGGTGTGGGTATCCTTTCCGTCTGGGCTATCCCAGCTTGAGGCGGTCCTGCTTTGCCTGCCTCCAAGTGTGCTTCCTCTGCCCTTACTTGGTCTAGGTGTTTCTTCAGCACCTTACCTCCTATCGAAACCTCATAGGATATGGGCCCTGTTTGGGACTCTACCGTGCCTTTGACCCACGTTGGTCCATTCCCATAATTCTTGACCCAAACCGGTGCCCCCACCTGGAAATGTCTCTGCTGCCGACTATTATCATGCCCCCTGCGTTGGGCCTCCTGTTGTTTTTCCACTTTCCCCGTTAAATTTGGGAAAAGGAGACTCAGCCTCGTTCGCAGCCACCTTCCGATTAAGAGTTCAGCTGGCGGTATGCCCGTTGTGGAATGCGGTGTGGTCCTGTAATCAAACAGCCAGCGGGAGGGCTTTGTGTCTATTGACGCTGCCGGCTGCTTCTTGAGTCCCGCTTTAAGTGTCTGGACCACTCTCTCTGCCAGGCCGTTGGTCGCTGGATGGTAAGGGGCCGTTTTGATGTGACGGACTCAGTTTTCCTTCAGGAATTTTCCAAATTCCCCACTTGTGAATGCCGTTCCGTTTTCCGACACCAATATCTCTGGCAGTCCATGTGTTGCAAACGAGGCCCTGAGCTTTTCAATTGTCGATGCTGTGCTTGCCGTGTTTACCCGGTGGACGTCCAACCATTTGGAGTGGGCGTCCACTATCACCAAAAACATTGAGCCCATGAAAGGGCCGGCGTGGTCAAAATGCAGGCGGGTCCACGGTCTGCCTGGCCATTCCCACGGGTGCAATGGCGCCGCTGGTGGCACTCTTTGCCCCTGTTGGCACTCCTGGCACCGATGTACCAAGGCTGCTATGTCTGTGTCCAAACCTGGCCACCAAACGTAGCTTTGAGCTAGCATCTTCATTTTAGACACCCCTGGGTGTCCGTGATGTAACTCAGTTAAGATTGCCTGACGGCCCTGAGCTGGGATGATTACCCGGGCTCCCCATAATACGATACCGTCTTCTACGGTTATTTGGTCCCTTCTGCTCCAGTATGGGTGCATCTGAGGCTCCACTGGTCTTTCCAGTCCCCTGTTAGCAGTAAATGCTTCATCTTGGCTAAAACTGGGTCTTTTTGCCTCCACAACCGAATATGTTGTGCGTCTACTGGTAGCGTGTACAAAAAATTTAGAGTCATTGCTGTCTCCTCTACTTTTGGTATTTGCAGCGGAGTGTCCGGGAGGGACGTCTGCTCAAAGCATCTGCATGTGCTACTCGCGTTCCCGGTCTGTGCTCCAGAACGTATCTATATGCCCCCAGTAGCAACTCCCAGCGTTGGATTCTAGCTGATGCAATTGGGGGTATTGACTTGTCTTCTTTTAATAACCCTAATAACGGCTTATGGTCCGTCACTATGGTGAATTTCCGCCCGTACAGATACTGGTGAAATTTTTTTACTGCGAATATCACCGCAAGTCCTTCCTTCTCGATTTGGGCGTACTTCCTCTCAGCCATTGCCAAGGTCCTCGAAGCATAGGCTATTGGCCGTTCTTCCCCATTCCTTCCTCTATGGGCAAAGACGGCTCCTACCCCATAGGGGGATGCATCACAAGTGACCACTAACTCCTTCCTTGGGTCATAATGCTGTAGGACATTTTCAGATGACAGCTGTTCCTTAATGTCCCTAAATGCTCTGTTTTGGCAGGCGGACCATTTCCATTCTTGCCCCTTTTTTAGTAGCTGGTGGAGGGGTTCCAGGATGGACGCCCTATTTTTAATAAATTTGCCATAATAGGTTACCAACCCTAGAAATGATCATAACTCCTGGACCGTGGTGGGAGCTGGGGCTTCTTTTATTGCCCTTACTCTGCCTTCCAATGGGTGTTAGCCTGACTCGTCTGATTTATATCCCAGGTACATCACTTGTGGGGCCAGAAAAACACATTTTTCTCTTTTAAGCCGTACGCCTGCCTTTGCGAAACGCCTGAGCACTTCCTCCAGGTTCCTTAAGTGTTCCCTGTTCGTCCTACCCGTGATTATGACCTCGTCCAAATAAATTGCCATCTGCGGTAGTCCCTGCAGAATATTTTCCATCGTACGCTGGAATATAGCGCAGGCTGATGACACTCCGAAAGGTAGCCTAGTATAACGAAAAATGCCCTTCAGGGTGTTGATCGTAGCAAACTTCTGGGGGTTCTTGTCCAGTTTTAACTGCAGGTAGGCGTGGCTCATGTCCAGTTTCATGAACAAAGGCCCACCTGCCAATTTGGCAAATAGGTCGTCGATTTTCGGGATCGGGTATTTGTCCAGCAGTGCGTATTTGTTTATCGTCTGTTTGAAATCTCCACAGAGATGTATCGAGCCGTCTGGCTTCAAAATTGGTACCACCGGCGCTGCCCATTCCGAGAACTGTACTGGTCTGATAATGCCGTCGCGCCATAACCTTTCTATTTCTACCTCTACTTTATTCCTTAACGCGAAAGGTACCGCCCTGGCCTTACAAAATTTCGGAAGGGCTTCTGGTTTCACGTGCAAAGTTGCTTTGGCGCCGATTGTTTCCCCCAAAACTTTTTGGAAAATCTCTGGTTATTTTTGGAGTACTCCACTCAACTGCCCGCTTCCACTCTGGAAAATTTTCATCCAATCTAATTTTAGGTCTTTCAGCCAGTTCCGTCCAATTAAGCTCGGTCCGGAGCCCTCTACTATCGTCAACGGTAATCTGAGCAATTGTTTCACATATTCCACGGGTACATGAGTCGTGCCTGGAACTTTCAGGCGTTTCCCCCGTGTAGGTTTTAAGTTTTGTTGATGTTTTTGTTAGGGTTAGTGGCCGAAGTCCATCTTTGATTTTTAAAAATGCTGCCACTCCCATTACCGATACGGCCACCCCCGTGTCTATTTCCATTATTGTCGGCTGACCGTTCACCCGTGGGGTAATCTTAAAATGTTCTGCTTTCTTCATCGCAATATTATATAATTGTTCCCCTTTGGAGGAGGATGGGGCGTCTAGGTTGTGTATTTCCCTGCGTCCCCACCTGCTATTCTTCTTTTGCCACCTCCTTCTAGGGTTTATGTCGCTGTTACCCCTCTCTGTCTGGTGCCAGAAACGGTCCTTGTCTGTTGGGGAATTCTCAGCCGGTACTTCCCTCTGTCTCCAGTTAGTCTTAGCAGACTTGGGGGCTGTTCTGGGAATTTCCTTTGGCCCTCTGTTCCTCAGGCTTTTCCTGAGCGTGGCTATCTGGTAGCTGGACCCGTTGTGGTAGTCCCTCTCACAGGTATCTACCTCCATTGGCGTGCCCTGTAGTTCCTGCGCCCCACTTGCTGCCTTTTCTAGGGACAGTGTGAGCTGTAACGCCTGCCTGCAGTCTAGCTCCGTTTCCGCCAACAGGCTTTTCTGTATTGTGAGGTCGTTTATACCACACACTAACCGGTCCCGAAGCATTTCATTTAGCGTCGGGCCGAACTCGCATTTTTCCGCCAGCCTTCTCAGGTGAGTCAAGAAATTCATGACTGACTCCCTGTCTTCCCGCTTTGCTGTGTCGAATCTGAACCTACGCAAAATGAGGGGTGGTTTTGGGTCGTAGTGCTCTTTCACCAATTCCGTTAACTCCTGGAAAGGTTTCGCGTCCGGTGCATCGGGGTAAGTTAGACTACGTATAACGGCTAAAGCTGAGGGTCCGCACGCCGACAGCAGGATAACCCGTTTCCTTTTGTCCGTAATTATATCATTGGCCCAGAAGAAGTAACACATTCTCTCCAGATACTGGGACCAGTGCCTGACAGAATATGGGATTGAGGTATCTGTGTATTTTTGAACGTTGGGTTTTTGTGTGTGCACTTGGCCGTGGAAAGCTATTTGAGTATGAGGATGAGTGTGTAAGAAACATTGTATAGGTACACGATAGTTGGCGAAGGTGGGTGTGCAACTAACAGCCCATTTCTGAGACATTTAATTTCAGCAGACGGTAGCAGCAGATCAGTAAATAAACAGAGTGCAGCTCGGGGCGGTAAGGCAGTACTATCTCTCTGCCTCTCAGTCTCTCTCTGTCTCTGTCTCTCTCCCTCTGTCCCTCTCTCTGTCTCTCTCTCTCTCTGTTTCTCTCTCTCTGCCTCTCTCAGTATCTCACTCAGTCTCTCTCTCTCTGTCTATCACTCTCTCAGTCTCTCTCTTTTTCTATCTCTCTGTCTATCTCTCTCTCTCAGACAGACAAAGAGAGAGAGAGAGAGAGACTGAGAGAGAGAGATAGACAGAGAGAGAGAGAGAGAGACTGTCTCTCTCTCTATCAGGGCCGGATTAAGACCCTTAGAGGCCCTGAGCACTTAAAAGATTTTGGTGCCCCCATATATATGTAATTCAAAATATAAACAATAATAAACCATAAAATAAAATTTTATTTATCGAAATTAAACAAAACACAGTAAGATGGAAAATAATGTTTATTTTTGTATACCTCCACTTTATTTATATTTGAAAAGTTTTCTCCTACTTTTTTAATTGCAAAGTCTTTGATCAGATCCTCAAAACTAATCTTATGTAACACATCTGCTTCTATACTTAATAGAGATAAGGCATCCAGCCTGCCTTGTTGCATAGTTGTTCTGATGGGATTTTTAATATACTTCAACTGAGAAAATGAACGCTCAGCTGAGCAATTTGTGATCATTAATGTTAAAAATATACGAAAGCCATATGTTCTATGTTCTATAGCTCTTGCATCTTATCTGCAATATTATTTGCTTCTCTTCTAGCGTCTCCCTTTTGTGACTGGTCTTCGGCTATATATTCTAATGCTTCTAAAATTTTATGGAAAGATTTCAAAATTGCTGCTGTTGCCATAGCATGTGCCTCCCAGAACATAGAACATAGAACATAGAACAGTACAGCACAGAACAGGCCCTTCGGCCCTCGATGTTGTGTCGAGCAATGATCACCCTACTCAAACCCACGTATCCACCCTATACACGTAACCCAACAATC
This sequence comes from Scyliorhinus canicula, assembly GCF_902713615.1. Lineage (NCBI taxonomy): Eukaryota > Metazoa > Chordata > Chondrichthyes > Carcharhiniformes > Scyliorhinidae > Scyliorhinus > Scyliorhinus canicula. The sequence continues at coordinate 21,725,361 of NC_052158.1, read as the reverse complement.
CCCCCTTATCCTTACATTTTAGGACACTATGGGCAATTTAGCATGGCCAATCCTCCTAACCCGCACATCTTTGGACTGTGGGAGGAAACCGGAGCACCCGGAGGAAACCCACGCACACACGGGGAGGACGTGCAGACTCCGCACAGACAGTGACCCGGCCGGGAATCGAACCTGGGACCCTGGAGCTGTGAAGCATTTATGCTAACCACCATGCTACCGTGCTGCCCCATCTGGTATCAGAGAGGGATTTTAAGACACTTTCATTTCCAATACAACCTTTAAGAATTTTCCACCGGCTACTTGAGGCTGAAAAAAAGTTATAGAGTAACTGCACTGTAGAGAAGAAATTAACTGCCTCTTGACAGCAGTCAACAGCACTTCGGACTACCAGAGTTAGTGAATGAGCTGCACAGGGCACATATATAGCAAACTTGTTTGTTTCTAAAAAATTTTGGCTGCATCCCCTTATAACGCCCAGACATGTTAGCAGCGTTGTCATAAGACTGACCCCTACATTTTGAAAAGTTTAGCCTACAAGCTTCACGTAAGTACTGCAACACCTGATTTTCCATTTCCTCACCGGTTTGGCTTTTCATTTCCAGAAAGGTTAAAAAGCGTTCAATAGGCTGTCCATCTTTTAAGTACCTAAGTACGACACTTAACTGATCGATATGTGATAGATCTGGTGTTGAATCAACTGACAAACTAAAATAACCAGAAGATTTTACTTTGTCAGCAATGAGCGCATGGACCTTTTCTGCCATTAGTTGAATGAGTTCCTCACAGGTGGTTTTGGACAGGTAAGAAGGATTTCCTTTGCCAGAATTTCCATATTTTGAAATGTGGCCTGCTAAAAATGGATCAAACTGGCTTATGAGCTCAAGCAGCCCTAAAAAATTCCCATTTTGCAATGATCCAAACCTTTCTTCTGTTCCTCGAAAAGCCAAGCCATGTTCAGCTAACGTACGAATAACAGCTATGACACGCCTCAAGACATGTTCCCAGTAATCACACTCTTCCTGAATTTGTTTCTCCAACTGTTGCCCCAACCCCGCACCTTGTCTGCGAGTTAAGTATGTTAGCATAGAGTCTCGGTGAGTAGTGCTTTTTTCATGATTATCAATTACAATAGTATTTCGCCAGTCACTGAACCCTTCTCTTTTAACAAAATGTGAGAAATTTTTAGGAGCAAACAGTTTACAAACAAAACAATAAACTGATCCTGTTGATGGTGAATACAGTAACCACTCTCTCTCGTATTTCTCGCCATTGGCTTTTGTCCCAACAAAAAGTTTCTGCGAACAATACCTTACTGGTTTACCACTACTGAAATGCCGGTAAGACTTGTCAAATGGCCCATTGTGGTGCTGACAGTCACTGGGTCCACAAGCAATCCAATAAGCCATATCATCAGCAGAGAAATCAAGCCACAACCCTGAATCCTTTGCTACATTGTGATTTACTTCATCTTTTGCAGACAGAATAATTTCACCACCATCACCATGGTCCACTAAACTTTCATTTTCAGCAATTATTTCAACCCCAGAATGTATTGTAAAGTAACTTGAATCAACATTTGCAGGAGAGGTATCAAGAGAATTTACAGGCAAAGTGAGATCAGTAATGAGACATGTGCTAGATGAACCTGCTTGTGACACCTCGGTGATTCTAACGTCATCATATTTTGATTCTGAAGTGATCAAAGTGGTATTTACCGTATTTGTGTCCACTTTTGATGACGGAGATTGGTTTTGACCCGGAATCGGTATATCGTGTTTAGAACAGTACAGCACAGAACAGGCCCTTCGGCCCTCGATGTTGTGCCGAGCAACTATCACCCTACTCAAACCCACGTATCCACCCTATACCCGTAACCCAACAACCCCCCCCCTTAACCTTACTTATTAAGACACTACGGGCAATTTAGCATGGCCAATCCACCTAACCCACACATCTTTGGACTGTGGGAGGAAACCGGAGCACCCGGAGGAAACCCACGCACACACGGGGAGGACGTGCAGACTCCGCACAGACAGTGACCCAGCCGGGAATCGAACCTGGGACCCTGGAGCTGTGAAGCATTTATGCTAATCACCATGCTACCGTGCTGTTGTGGAACTTGTGTGAAGGAATCAGGCAGCTTTGCAGTCTTGGACTCTAAATCAAAATTGCTCACTTGTTTCTTTTTTGCTGCATTTTCGTTTTCCTTTTGTGCATCAGGTTCGATCTTGGTTGTTGGGGTCTGTAAAATACAGAAATAAAAAGAATATTTTGTTTGAATTATTATGCGGCAATCAACACAGTTACACATATCATTGACAGACATAATGAAATACAAACACAGTTATCACCACCAGTTCACCACCATGCGATAAATAAAAAATAGAAAATACATGCATAGTCAAAAGCAGCACTATACACCATTTGGCCATTTTCACGAGTTTCACGACATTTCATAAGCACTTCCACAAAATTATGAAACATTAATTACATTATTTGTTGTCAGTGTCATAAAAAAAAGGAATCAGCTTACTTACTAAGTTACAATGTTGGCACGTGTGTTGTTGCCTGTTGGCACGCTGGACGCTGAGTGAGCTACTAGCGCCCCTGCACAGTCTCATTCTCAGTGGATGACTGAACGGGACAGCCGACATGAACAAGGCTTAGACAAGAACGATCACGTGAGCCTACGTGGACCTTGGGGCAGTTACCAGATTCTAATTTTGTTGTATTCCCAAGATTAATGTATATCATTAACCTCTATCATTACTATTATTATTATTTTTACTTCCGCCGAGGAGGTTATGTTTTTGTCGGAGTATGTGTGTGTTTGTTTTTTTTCCACTGAAATTGTACAGATTGTATACAAATTTCACAGACTGCATACAAAGTTTCCCCTGCTTTCATTTATGTGGGGGGGGGGGAGATTTTTTTTTGCTTCGATTTCATAACCCTTGGCGGAGGTCTGCACTCTCTGAGTGCGCTTGTTATTATTGTATATATCTGTATGTAATTTTTTCATTTAATGTGGGGGCCCCTTTTTGCGGATCCTGGTTCAGCTGCACCATTTGCAGTACTGCACCATATGGCCCATGGACCATGGTAAATTCGGCTATGGAAAATTTCTGTTGTGCCCCCTTCCCTTGCTGCCCTAAGCATGTGCTTATTTTGCTTAATGGTTAATCCACCCCTGCTCTCTATGTCTCTCTCCCTCTCTGTCTCTCAGCCTGTCTCTCTCTGTCTGTGTGTGTGTTACTCTGTCTCTCTCTCTTTGTGACTCTCCCTCAGTCTCTCTCTGTCTCTCGCTCTCTGACTCTATCTCTCTGTCACTCTCTGACTCTCTTTCTCTGTCTCTCTCAGTCTCTCTCAGTATCTTCCTCAGTCTCTCTGTGTGTGTCTCTCTCTCTCAGTCTCTTTTAGTCTCTATCTCAGTCTCTCTGTCTCTCTCACTCTCTCTTTCTCACACTCTCCCTCTCTGTCTCTCTCTCTGTGGGCGGGATTCTCTGGCCCCCCGCTGGGTTGGAGAATCGCTGGGTGGTCAGCGTGAATTCCGCCCCCCGCTGGCCGCCGAATTCTCCGGCCTTCCAAAAGTCGGCGAGTCATGAGTCGCATCGCCCGCCCCGGAGAATGGCTGGGACCGGCACGACTCAATGGGCCCTGCGGCTGCCCAAAGTCTCCGGCCCGCAATGGTCCGAAGTCCCGCTGGTTTTTTGCCGGTCCCGCCGGTGTGGATCAGACTAGGTCCCTTACTGGCGGGACCTGGCGGCGTGGGTGGGCTCCGGGGTCCTAGGGCGGGGCGATCTGGCCCCGGGGGGGTGCCCCCACAGTGGCATGGCCCGCGATCGTGGCCCACCGATCCGCGGGCGGGCCTGTGCCGTGGGGGCACTCTTTTCCGATGCGTCAGCTGTGTCAGCCTCCATGATGGCCGACGTGTAGGTGACCCCCCGCCCTACGCATGTGGGGACTCTCGCCGGCCGGCAGAGTCCCTTTGGCCCCTGTAGTAATCCACGGGAGGCAGGAGTTCCGTCACCACACCAATATTTATTTACAATAACGATATTACAGGAGCAGCTACGAACAGTGCTGCTAGCAGTCCAGTCAATTTAAGACTGGCTCACAAAGCCTACACAGGTGATTATATGGGCCCCCTCAATGAGCTATCATTGAGGGAGCTCATACTCCAATTGGCCAACCAATAAAGCCAATTGGAGTTCGTTACAGCCCTCCCTCCCAAGATTCGAGGAACCAGCCAGCTGGCATTCCTCTGAGCTTCTTCCTGCCCCTCATGTCTGGGTCTGTCACCTCTGTGTTGTCCGCCAGGTCGTTCTCCGAAGTGGGCGGGGTGTACCTTATAGGTGCCTGTCTTTTCCTTGACGACTTCCTTGGAAATTGTTCTTCCTCCTCCTCGGGGAGAGGTGTCGTGGCGGCCTCGTCGAGTGTGTCCATCTCCGACTCTGATGACTGGATGACGGGGTCTGGAGAAATTGCTCGGGGCTGGGGTGTGGGTATCCTTTCCGTCTGGGCTATCCCAGCTTGAGGCGGTCCTGCTTTGCCTGCCTCCAAGTGTGCTTCCTCTGCCCTTATTTGGTCTAGGTGTTTCTTCAGCACCTTACCTCCTATCGAAACCTCATAGGATATGGGCCCTGTTTGGGACTCTACCGTGCCTTTGACCCACGTTGGTCCATTCCCATAATTCTTGACCCAAACCGGTGCCCCCACCTGGAAATGTCTCTGCTGCCGACTATTATCATGCCCCCTGCGTTGGGCCTCCTGTTGTTTTTCCACTTTCCCCGTTAAATTTGGGAAAAGGAGACTCAGCCTCGTTCGCAGCCACCTTCCGATTAAGAGTTCAGCTGGCGGTATGCCCGTTGTGGAATGCGGTGTGGTCCTGTAATCAAACAGCCAGCGGGAGGGCTTTGTGTCTATTGACGCTGCCGGCTGCTTCTTGAGTCCCGCTTTAAGTGTCTGGACCACTCTCTCTGCCAGGCCGTTGGTCGCTGGATGGTAAGGGGCCGTTTTGATGTGACGGACTCCATTTTCCTTCAGGAATTTTCCAAATTCCCCACTTGTGAATGACGTTCCGTTTTCCGACACCAATATCTCTGGCAGTCCATGTGTTGCAAACGAGGCCCTGAGCTTTTCAATTGTCGATGCTGTGCTTGCCGTGTTTACCCGGTGGACGTCCAACCATTTGGAGTGGGCGTCCACTATCACCAAAAACATTGAGCCCATGAAAGGGCCGGCGTGGTCAAAATGCAGGCGGGTCCACGGTCTGCCTGGCCATTCCCACGGGTGCAATGGCGCCGCTGATGGCACTCTTTGCCCCTGTTGGCACTCCTGGCACCGACGTACAAAGGCTGCTATGTCTGTGTCCAAACCTGGCCACCAAACGTAGCTTTGAGCTAGCATCTTCATTTTAGACACCCCTGGGTGTCCGTGATGTAACTCAGTTAAGATTGCCTGACGGCCCTGAGCTGGGATGATTACCCGGGCTCCCCATAATACGATACCGTCTTCTACGGTTATTTGGTCCCTTCTGCTCCAGTATGGGTGCATCTGAGGCTCCACTGGTCTTTCCAGTCCCCTGTTAGCAGTAAATGCTTCATCTTGGCTAAAACTGGGTCTTTTTGCCTCCACAACCGAATATGTTGTGCGTCTACTGGTAGCGTGTACAAAAAATTTAGAGTCATTGCTGTCTCCTCTACTTTTGGTATTTGCAGCGGAGTGTCCGGGAGGGACGTCTGCTCAAAGCATCTGCATGTGCTACTCGCGTTCCCGGTCTGTGCTCCAGAACGTATCTATATGCCGCCAGTAGCAACTCCCAGCGTTGGATTCTAGCTGATGCAATTGGGGGTATTGACTTGTCTTCTTTTAATAACCCTAATAACGGCTTATGGTCCGTCACTATGGTGAATTTCTGCCCGTACAGATACTGGTGAAATTTTTTTACTGCGAGTATCACCGCCAGCCCTTCCTTCTCGATTTGGGTGCACTTCCTCTCAGCCATTGCCAAGGTCCTCGAAGCATAGGCTATTGGCCGTTCTTCCCCATTCCTTCCTCTATGGGCAAAGACGGCTCCTACCCCATAGGGGGATGCATCACAAGTGACCACCAACTCCTTCCTTGGGTCATAATGCTGTAGGACATTTTCAGATGACAGCTGTTCCTTAATGTCCCTAAATGCTCTGTTTTGGCAGGCGGACCATTTCCATTCTTGCCCCTTTTTTAGTAGCTGGTGGAGGGGTTCCAGGATGGACGCCCTATTTTTAATAAATTTGCCATAATAGGTTACCAACCCTAGAAATGATCATAACTCCTGGTCCGTGGTGGGAGCTGGGGCTTCTTTTATTGCCCTTACTCTGCCTTCCAATGGGTGTTAGCCTGACTCGTCTGATTTATATCCCAGGTACATCACTTGTGGGGCCAGAAAAACACATTTTTCTCTTTTAAGCCGTACGCCTGCCTTTGCGAAACGCCTGAGCACTTCCTCCAGGTTCCTTAAGTGTTCCCTGTTCGTCCTACCCGTGATTAAGACCTCGTCCAAATAAATCGCCACCTGCGGTAGTCCCTGCAGAATATTTTCCATCGTACGCTGGAATATAGCGCAGGCTGATGACACTCCGAAAGGTAGCCTAGTATAACGAAAAATGCCCTTCAGGGTGTTGATCGTAGCAAACTTCTGGGGGTTCTTGTCCAGTTTTAACTGCAGGTAGGCGTGGCTCATGTCCAGTTTCATGAACAAAAGCCCACCTGCCAATTTGGCAAATAGGTTGTCTATTTTCGGGATCGGGTATTTGTCCAGCAGTGCGTATTTGTTTATCGTCTGTTTGAAATCTCCACAGAGATGTGTCGAGCCGTCTGGCTTCAAAATTGGTACCACCGGCGCTGCCCATTCCGAGAACTGTACTGGTCTGATAATGCCGTCGCGCCATAACCTTTCTATTTCTACCTCTACTTTATTCTTTAACGCGAAAGGTACCGCCCTGGCCTTACAAAATTTCGGAAGGGCTTCTGGTTTCACGTGCAAAGTTGCTTTGGCGCCGATTGTTTCCCCCAAAACTTTTTGGAAAATCTCTGGTTATTTTTGGAGTACTCCACTCAACTGCCCGCTTCCACTCTGGAAAATTTTCATCCAATCTAATTTTAGGTCTTTCAGCCAGTTCCGTCCAATTAAGCTCGGTCCGGAGCCCTCTACTATCGTCAACGGTAATCTGAGCAATTGTTTCACATATTCCACGGGTACATGAGTCGTGCCTGGAACTTTCAGGCCTTTCCCCCGTGTAGGTTTTAAGTTTTGTTGATGTTTTTGTTAGGGTTAGTGGCCGAAGTCCATCTTTGATTTTTAAAAATGCTGCCACTCCCATTACCGATACGGCCACCCCCGTGTCTATTTCCATTATTGTCGGCTGACCGTTCACCCGTGGGGTAATCTTAAAATGTTCTGCTTTCTTCATCGCAATATTATATAATTGTTCCCCTTTGGAGGAGGATGGGGCGTCTAGGTTGTGTATTTCCCTGCGTCCCCACCTGCTATTCTTCTTTTGCCACCTCCTTCTAGGGTTATGTCGCTGTTACCCCTCTCTGTCTGGTGCCAGAAACGGTCCTTGTCTGTTGGGGAATTCTCAGCCGGTACTTCCCTCTGTCTCCAGTTAGTCTTAGCAGACTTGGGGGCAGTTCTGGGAATTTCCTTTGGCCCTCTGTTCCTCAGGCTTTTCCTGAGCGTGGCTATCTGGTAGCTGGACCCGTTGTGGTAGTCCCTCTCACAGGTATCTACCTCCATTGGCGTGCCCTGTAGTTCCTGCGCCCCACTTGCTGCCTTTTCTAAGGACAGTGTGAGCTGTAACGCCTGCCTGCAGTCTAGCTCCGTTTCCGCCAACAGGCTTTTCTGTATTGTGAGGTCGTTTATACCACACACTAACCGGTCCCGAAGCATTTCATTTAGCGTCGGGTCGAACTCACATTTTTCCGCCAGCCTTCTCAGGTGGGTCAAGAAATTCATTACTGACTCCCTGTCTTCCCGCTTTGCTGTGTCGAATCTGAACCTACGCAAAATGAGGGGTGGTTTTGGGTCGTAGTGCTCTTTCACCAATTCCGTTAACTCCTGGAAAGGTTTCGCGTCCGGTGCATCGGGGTAAGTTAGACTACGTATAACGGCTAAAGCTGAGGGTCCGCACGCCGACAGCAGGATAACCCGTTTCCTTTTGTCCGTAGTTATATCATTGGCCCGGAAGAAGTAACACATTCTCTCCAGATACTGGGACCAGTCCACAATAGTCGGGACGAATGCATCTAACCTCCCAAATAACGGCATTTTTGAAATAGCAAGGCTTATCCTCCGAGTGCGGCAGCTGGTCTCCGCAAAGTTCTTTGTTTACCTCGTCGCCACTGTAATAATCCACAGGAGACAGGAGTCCCGTCACCACACCAATATTTATTGCCAATAACTATATACAAGAGCAGCTCCAAACAGCGCTGCTAGCATTCCAGTCAACTCAAGACTGGATCACAAAGCCTACACAAGTGCTTATATGGGCCCCCTCACTGAGCTATCATTGAGGGAGCTCATACTCCAATTGGCCAACCAGTAATGCTAATTGGAGGTCATTAGAATAAGATAGCTGGCTGGTCTGCTCAAAGTATTAAGACTACTGGGGTCAGAATATGGCTAAAGATTTGTTTTACAGTGATCAATTTATGTTATCATCATCGTTCACTTTATATAGCTTTGGATACAGAATACGTAAGGCAGGTCCACCTCTCTAGTCTTCACTAGATACTCTTACACTAATAAAACTCTTCACTAATATAATTCTTTCACACATTTTCCAAGATTTCATAAAACAGTTCAGTCCAATCAATATATTCTGAGGTGCGGTCTCTATTGTTTCCGGCAGTTCTTTAAACACAATGTCCAACGCAATGTCAATCTCTTTATTTTGTCACGCTCAATTTGATGTTATGACAATTTGATATCCTATTTATCCTCAAGTGTAACTTAAACACCATAGAATCAGGAAGAAGTCTTACAGCACCAGGTTAAAATCCGACAGGTTTGTTTCGAGTCACTAGCTTTCGGAGCGCAGTTCCTTCCTCAGGTGAATGTGGTTGACTCTTAAATGCCGTCTGAAATGGCCCAGAAGCCGCTCAGTGCACGGGCAATTCGGGATGACAATAAATGTTGGCCCAGTCAGAGATAAACAAAACCCATGAAGTAATCAAATAAACTCTGATTGCGAGGTGGCCATGTTGGGAGATGTTAGTTCTGAGATGTTAGTTAGTCTACTTTTAGAGGAAGACACCATTTCTGTAAAGGAATTGCCGCCTGAATTTTGACAATTAGATTATTTAGTCTTGTTAATTAAGGAAGTATTTTCGCAACTAGCACTTGACCTAGTGCTCTCTCCTAATAAAGCTGGGTTCACTGGGAGAAAACCAATGATTACGGAAAATATGTGTGAAGACATCACCAACACTCTGTTACCATTTGTTCAACATATTAGGGTAAATAAACTGCTCCGAGATCGGAAGAGTTCCTGCTTTGTGGACTGTATTATGGGTGTGATGATGATGGCCCAGTTTGACATATCATAAGACCATTAAACCAAAAACATAGGAGCAGAATTAGGCCATTCGGCCCATCGAGTCTGCTCCGCCAATCAATCATGGCTGATATGTTTCTCTTCCCCATTTTATCCTACCTTCTTCCCATAACATAGAAAATAGGTGCAGGAGTAGGCCCTTAGGTCCTTCGAGCCTGAACCACCATTCAATCTGATCATGGCTGATCATGCAAATTCAGTATCCCACTCCCGCTTTCTCTCCATACCCCTTGATCTCTTTAGCTGCAAGGGCCACATCCAGCTCCCTCTTGAATAGATCCAACAAACTGGCCCCAACAGCTTTCTGTGGTAGAGAATTCCACAAGTCCTCAACTTCTGAGAGAACTCTCTTCCTCTTCTCAGTTCTGAATGGCTTACCCCTTATTCTTAGGCGGTGACCCCCTAGTTCTGGACGTCCCCAACATTGGGAACATTCTTCCCACATCTAGCCTGTCTAGTCCCATCAGAATTTGATATGTTTTTATGCGATCTCCTCTAATTCTTCTAAACTCCAGTGAGTACAGGCCCGGTCAATCCAGTCTTTCTTCTTATGTCGGTCCTGCCATCCCGGGAAATAGTCTGGCGAAACTTTGTGTATACCCTCAATAACAAGAATCTCTTTCCTCAAACTCGGAGACCAAAACTGCATACAAAACTCAAGATGGGGCCTCACCAAGGCCCTGTATAACTGTAGCAAGACATCCTTACTCCTAAACACAAATCATCTTGCTATGAATATCAGAATGGCATTAGCTTGCCTCACCATCTGCTGTACCTGTATGCCAATCATCATTGACTGGTCCACCATGACACCCAGGCCTTGTTGCATGTCCTATTTTCCTAAACTGCCAGCATACAGATAATAATCTGCCTTCCTGTTTTTGCCACCAAAGTGGATAACCTCACATTTACCCACATTATGTTGCATTTGATAAGTATTTGCCCACTCAGCCAGCCAGTCCAAGTCACCCTGCAGCCTCTTGCATCCTCCTCATAGCACACACTGCCACCCAGCTTGGTGTCATCTACAAATTTGCAGATATTGCATGCAATTCCTTTGTCCAAATCATTAATGTACATTGTGAACAGCTGGGGTCCCAGCACTGAACCCTGCAGTATTCCATTAATCACTGCCTGCCACTCTGAAATGGACCAATTTATTCCCACACTCTGCTTCCTGTCTGCCAACCAGTTCTCTATCCACATCAATACATTACCCACAATACCATGAGCTTTAATTTTGCTCACTATTTCTTGTGTGGGACCTTGTCAAAAGCCTTTTGAAAGTCCACTGTTCACCCTTGTCCACCAATGCGCCCACTATTTCTGGGGCCACTTCCTTAAGTACTGTATCCATCTGGTACAAAAGGTGAAGTCACACGGGATCAGGGGTGAGCTGGCAAGGTGGATACCGAACTGGCTAGCTCACAAAAGGCAGAGAGTAGCAATGGAAGGGTGCTTTTCTGATTGGAGGGCTGTGACTAGTGGTGTTCCGCAGGGATCAGTGCTGGGACCTTTGCTGTTTGTAGTATATATAAATGATTTGGAGGAAAATGTAACTGGTCTGATTAGCAAGTTTGCGGACGACACAAAGGTTGGTGGATTTGCGGATAGCAATGAGGACTGTCAGAGGTACAACAGGATTTACATTGTTTGGAGACTTTGGCGGAGAGATGGCAGATGGCATTTAATCGGGACAAATATGAGGTAATGAACTTTGGAAGGTCTAATACAGGTAGAGAATACACAGTGAATGGTAGAACCCTCAAGAGTATTGACAGTCAGAGAGATCTTAGTGTACAGGTCCACAGGTCACTGAAAGGGGCAGCACAGGTGGAGAAGGTAGTCAAGAAGGCATACGGCATGCTTGCCTTCATTGGCCGGGGCATTGAGTATAAAAATTGGCAAGTCATGTTGCAGCTGTATAGAACCTTAGTTAGGCCACACGGAGTATAGTGTTCAATTCTGGTTGCCACATTACCAGAAGGATGTGGAGGCGTTAGAGAGGGTGCAGAAAAGATTTTACAGGATGTTGCCTGGTATGGAGGGCATTAGCTATGAGGGAAGGTAGAATAAACTTCCCCCTCACTGGAATGACGGAGGTGAGGGGCGACCTGATAGAGGTCTACAAAATTATGAGGGGCACAGACAGAGTGGATAGTCAGAGGCTTTTTGCCAGGGTAGAGGGGTCAATTACTGAGGGGCAATGTTTGGAGGAGATGTACGAGGTTGGCTTTTACATGGAGGGTAGTGGGTGCCTGCAACTCGCTGCTGGAGGAGATGGTGGAAGCAGGGATGATAGTGACGTTTAAGGGGTATCTTGACAAATACATGTATAGGATGGGAATAGCGGGATACGGACCCCGGAAGTGCAGAAGATTTTAGTTTAGACGGGCAGCGTGGTCGACGCAGGCGTGGAGTTGCCGAAGGGCCTGTTCCTGTGCTGTACTTATCTTTGTTCTTTGTACTCTGAGTACATCAGGCCCTGGGGACCTATCAGGTTTTAATCCCATCAGTTTCCCCAATACAATTTCCTGACTAATAAAGATTTCCTTCAGTTCTTCCTTCGTGCTAGATGCTCTGTCCCCTTGTATTTCAGGAAGGTTATTTGTGTCCTCCTGAGTGAAGACAGATCAAAGTATTTTTTCAACTGGTCTGCCATCTCTTTGTTGCCCATTATGAAGTCACCTGATTCTAACTGCAAAGGACATTTGTCTTCACCAGTCTTTTTCTCCACATTTCTATAGAAGCTTTTGCAGTCGATTTTTATGTTTTATGAGCTGATTAAATTTCCACTTCTTTGAAGTAATATAGTCAAAAGGCAAAACTGCACCATAAGGGTGAGATTTGCGAAGGTGGCAATTTTTCTTTCTAGCGCAAACTTGTTTGTTGCGCATTTTAAACCTGCCATTGAGACCAGAGTCTCACCTTTACAATTAAAACGTAGTTGGCTGCACGGACAGCGAGTTTGAGTGGTCAGAAGAATGTTTTGGGTCATTTTGCAAAAGGCATGATTCAGCGACCTCTTTTGATTGAAGATCTTCCTGATGCAAGTTGTGAGGCATGAAAGGCGAAAGATGTCTGAGACAGACGGTGATTGTTGTTTCGGTTGGCAACACATCGAGTGAGGAGGAGAGAAGGATTGGAAGAAGGAGGTGGAGGTGGTGACAGAATGAAGGGAGCACAGGAAGCTCAGGAATCTGTGGCTCTTCAGGAAAGGGCAGAACAGCGACAGACCTCGAGGGTCAGGAACAACCAGCAAACATTCAGCCGAGGCGCAGTTGCATTTATGTCGGCCTAAGTGTTTACGGGTAGAGATTTAGCTAACTTCAACTTAAGTAATTAGATCATTGGGTCATTTGTTGTGCACAATCAGGTCCTCCTCTCCAAGCCAACACTGTTGATCATGACCTGGTCATATCTATCATGTACGACATTTAAAATGGCAGGTAGGGCAGATTTATTGAATCTGGGGCAGTTTTGCTCTTTATAAGAATGTTTCTCCCTTGGCTTTGATGTCACAGCCATAAATCCTTGAAACTTTGTAATAGACATGCAACTTCCCAATGACTAAATTTGGGAGACTTTCTGAATTGTAACCATTCACCTCCACACTAAGGGTCAATGTAGAATGGCCTAGCCACCTAATCTGCACAACTTTGGACTGTAGAAGGAAACTGGAGGAAACCCACGCAGACATGGGGAGAATGTGCAAACTCCACACAGACAGTCATGTCTGTGGATGGCCCTTGCTTCTTTCCACCAGGAGCCGAACCAATCGTTGTCGAGCAGGAAAATGATTCAGCCAATTGTGAGAGATTGGCTCACACACAATTGGCTGAATTGAATGAGTGCTGTGCTACTTCACCCAATTGGACATTAGTTGCTGGTCATCAGGAGAGTTGATGTGGAGATGCCGGTGTTGGACTGGGGCGGGTACAGGAAGAAGTCTTACAACACCAGGTTAAAGTCTAACAGATTTATTTGGAATCACTAGCTTTCGGAGTGTAGCTCCTTCATCAGGTGAGTTGGAGACGTTGCGTAATGGTATCTCACTCCTGGCTCTCTGCAAAGTGAATAAAAGAACGGGAGGCCAGGCAGATGCAGAGAGCCAGGAGATAAAGGCGAAAGGGATAGAAAATGCAGAACAAGCTCCAATTATGCTAATCAATAATTAGGACCAAAATTGTTCCCAGAGCATTCAATTACTAAAACAACTTCCAATCATTCCAAATATCAATATATACTTTGGAAATAATGCAACAATGCTGCTTTGGATAGAGAGAGCTTGAGAGGCTCATTGCTCTGAGTATAACCTCAAACCACTCGTTGACTGGTGAGCCTCCCAATCTCCATGAAGGGTCACAGTGCAAACAGCCAGGATTGATCATGGCCGTAGAGCATCCCCTACCTCAAACTCTAATATTACGACCAGCAATGATAATGAAAACTATTATAAATGACCAGGAATTATTGTACATGTATTCTGAACACATTCTGAGGTTATGCTGGAATGCAAAAGAGTACAATATTTTCAAGAATGTCCACTAATTCATGACAGCTGCACTCATGCTCCATGTTCACAGCTTGTCCTGATTTCCACTAACTGGTCGTTTAATTTTGATGCCACTTACCTCGTCTGTCGCTTCATTTCCATTCGGATTCCAGGGAAGTAGTGATTTTAACTTAGTTTCATAGTTTGCTGTTGCCTTTTCAGTCGCTTTTGTTTTTATTTGCTCCTCCATTATCCTCGCTTCCTCCATTTCACACATATCCTCCAATTCAAGCTTGTAACGCAGTTTTTCCTTGCACTTTTTATTAATGCAATGAGGAATAAAGTACAAGGCAGACAGTATCGGCAGTGAACACACACATATAATGGCACCGATGCACTGTTAAGATATAATCGGGGAGAAAAAGAAACATAGTTTAATCAAAGATGTTTGAGGAGAACTGATCCATCCTTGAGATGTAAGGGATGTTTTATATAACATCACTTCCGGAATGGTACAGTCCTTCTCTAGTTTGCAAATTAAAGTCAAAGAATTAGGCAGTATGTGCCTTTATGGAAGTATGCGTGTGTGTGCATACACGTGTTTGGGAATGTCCATCGAAATATCTGGATAAATCTCAGTCCCCAATCAGAGTGTGCCATCAGTGAATGGGTTAGGGTCTGGCAGATGGAATACAATGTTGACAAATGTGAGGTTATCCATTTTGGTAGGAATAACAGCAAACGGGATTATTATTTAAATGATAAAATATTAAAGCATGCCGCTATGCAGAGAGACCTGGGTGTGCTAGTGCATGAGTCACAGAAAGTTGGTTCACAGGTGCAACAGGTGATTAAGAAGGCAAATGGAATTTTGTCCTTCATTGCTAGAGGGATGGAGTTTAAGACTAGGGAGGTTATGTTGCAATTGTATAAGGTGTTAGTGAGGCCACACCTGGAGTATTGTGTTCAGTTTTGGTCTCCTTACTTGAGAAAGGACGTACTGGCACTGGAGGGTGTGCAGAAGAGATTCACTAGGTTAATCCCAGAGCTGAAGGGGTTGGGTTATGAGGAGAGGTTGAGTAGACTGGGACTGTACTCGTTGGAATTTAGAAGGATGAGGGGGGATCTTATAGAAACATTTAAAATTATGAAGGGAATAGATAGGATAGATGTGGGCAGGTTGTTTCCACTGGCGGGTGAAAGCAGAACTAGGGGGCATAGCCTCAAAATAAGGGGACGTAGATTTAGGACTGAGTTTAGGAGGAACTTCTTCACCCAAAGAGTTGTGAATCTATGGAATTCCTTGCCCAGTGAAGCACTTGAGGCTCCTTCATTAAATGTTTTTAAGGTAAAGATAGATAGTTTTTTTAAAGACAAAAGGCATTAAGGGTTATGGTGTTTGGGCCGGAAAGTGGAGCTGAGTCCACAAAAGATCAGCCATGATCTCATTGAATGGCGGAGCAGGCTCGAGGGGCCAGATGGCCTACTCCTGCTCCTAGTTCTTATGTTCTTATGTTCTCATGATTGGGGTCTTCTGCTGCACCCACACAAACCCCATGATACTCCTATTGACCCTCCTGAAGAAAGCCTTCGGAATCATGATGGGGAGGCACTGGAAGAGGAACAAGAACCTCGGGAGCACCGTCATTTTGACAGACTGGACTCTGCCCGCTAGGGAGAGCGGCAGCGCATCCCACCTCCTAAACTCCTCCTCCATCTGCTCCACCAGCTTTGTAAAGTTGAGCCTGTGCAGGATCCCGCAGCTCCTGGCTATCAGGACCCTCAGGTACCTGAAACTGCTCTCCGCCCTTTTCAGCGGGAGCTCCCCAATCCCTCTCTCCTGGTCCCCTGGATGCACCGCGAACAGCTCTCTTCCCCACGTTGAGCTTCTACCCGGAGAAGCCCCTGAACTCCTCAAGCGTCCTCATCACCTCCGGCAGCCCCCCCCCCCCCCCCCACAGGGTCCGCAACGTACAACAATAAATCATCGTATAATGACAGCCGATGCTCTTCCCCTCCCCGCCCGCACTATCCCCCTCCAGTTCCTCGACTCCCTCAGCGCCATGGCCAGGGGTTCGATCGCCAGCATGAACAGCAGGGGAGACAGGGGGCATGCCTGCCTCGGCCCCCGGTACAGCCGAAAATACTCCGACCTCTCATTCGTAACCACACTCGCCACCGGGGTTTCATACAGAAGCATCACCCCACCTCCCTTGCCTCCTTAAAGGGCCCCACTAGCAGCGGGCCCAGCAGGTCTGAAAACTTCTTATAGAATTCAACTGGGAACCCATCTGGCCCCGGTGCCTTCCCTGACTGCATGCTCCCCATCGTGTTAACCAGCTCCCCCAGCTCAACTGGCACCCCCAACCCCACCACCTGCTCCTCCCTCACTCTCGGAAAACCTTAGCTTGCCCAAAACGCGGTCCATCCCTCCCTCCTGCACCGGGTGTGCTGACCGGTATAGTTCCTCATAAAAAGTCCTGAACACCCTGTTGATGCCCCTCGCACTTCGTACCAGACTCCCTCCTCCATCCCTAACTCCCCCTATCTCCCTCGCCGCCTCCCACTTCCGGAGCTGGTGGGCCAGCATCCGACTCGCCTTCTCCCCGTATTTGTACACCGCACCCTGCGCCCTCCTCCACTGCGCCTCCGACTTCCTGGTGGTCAATAGATCGAACTCCACTTGGAGGCTACGCTTCCTCAACAACCCTTTCTCCGGGACCTCCGTGTACTCCCTGTCCACCCTCAACATCTCTTCCACCAGATTCTCCCTCTCTCTTTTCTTCCCCCTCTCCCTATGTGCCCTGATGGAGATCAGCTCCCCCCTAACCACAGCCTTCAGCGCCTCCCAGACCACTGCTACCTGCACCTCCCCGATATCGTTAATTTCTACGTATCCCTCTATACACCTCCGGACCCACCCACTCGCCTCCTCATCCGACAGCAGCCCCACTTCTAACCTCCACAGCGGGTGTTGGTCCCTCCCCTCCCCGAACTCCAGGTCTACCCAATGTGGAGCGTGGTCTGAAATGGCTGTCGCCGAGTATGCCGCACTTGCCACCCCCGGAATCAACGCCCTACTCAAAACAAAAAAGTCAATCCGGGAGTAAGCCTTGTCGACGTGGGAGAAGAACGAAAATTCCCTAAACCCCGGCCTCATGAATCTCCAAGGGTCCACCCCTCCCATCTGGTCCATGAACACTTTGGCCGCCGCCGACCTCTTACCCATCCTGGACCTAGAGCGGTCGAGTACTGGGTCCAGCACTGTGTTAGAATCCCCTCCCATTATTAAACCCCCCGTCTCAAGGTCAGGAATCCGGCCCAACATGCATCGCATGAAGCCTGCATCATCCTAATTTGGGGCGTACACATTGACCAGCATCACCCGCTCCCCCTGGAGCCTACCGCTTACTATCACATATCCGCCACAGCTATCCGCCACCACACTCGACGCCACAAACGACACTTTCTTCCCCACCAAAATCGCCACCCCCCCGGTTCTTCGCATAAAAACCCGAACGGAACACTTGCCCAACCCACCCCTTTCTCAACCTTACCTGATCCACCACCCTAAGGTGCATTGCCTCCCCCACACCGATCAGCCATAGCTCTTCCTGGGCCAGCCACGTGCCCGCGGTCCCCGCACGGCCCGTTCCCCACAGTGGCAAATCCTCGTTCCGGACCCCTCCTAAAATCCTCAGTTCCCCTTCGGCCCTTCCAGCAGCAACCCGGTACCCCCCCTCCAATCCCCCACCCCCCCGCTAGCTAGGCCCCCCCTAGCTGCGTTGCTCCCAGAAGTCAGCTAACTCCTGCTGACCCCGGCTGCTCCCGCCACCCCAACGACCCCCCCCCCCCCAATGTTACACTGCTCCTCCCCTCCCTGCCCACCAACAGGCATAATCCCCCGCCCTCCCCATTCCGCCCCAGCGCGGGGAAAAACCCGCGTATCCAACTTTAGCCCTCCCCCTCAGCCCATAGCGCGGGAAAAAAGCCCGCGCCACCCGCTCAGCCGGTCTCGCCCCATCTGACGCAGCTCCTTTTCCAGGCCCCAACTCCCCAGCCCCGACCTAAGCCGTGCTGCCCTCCCCCGAGGCCCCATCCAACCAGCCCGACCGACGGGCCTACAAAACATCCCCCAAACTCCCCAAGAAACAAAGGAACAAAGAAGAAAAACACTCTACAACAATCCCTGACCACCCACCAATCCTCAGTTTGAGTCCAGTTTTTCGGCCTGCACAAAGGCGCCAAGCCTCCTCCGGGGAGTCAAAGTAATACTGGCGGCCTTTATAGGTGACCCAAAGGCACGCTGGTTGTAACATGCCAAACTTCACCCCTCTCCTGTGCAGCACTGCTTTTGACCGGTTATAACTGGCCCTTTTCCTCGCCACCTCCACGCTCCAGTCCTGGTAGATTCGGACCTCCACATTCTCCCACCTGCTGCTCCGCTGCTTCTTAGCCCACCTCAGCACACATTCTCGGTCGACGAACCCGTGAAACCGCACCAGCACCGCCGTTGGCGGCTTGCTGGACTTAGGCTTTCTCACCAGCACCTGGTGGGCCCCTTCCAACTCCAAGGGCCCTTGGAAGGACCGCGCTACCATCAGCGAGTTCAGCATGGTGACCACACAGGCCCCCAGGTCCGATCCCTCCAGCCCCTCTGGGAGACCCAGGATCCGCAGATTCTTCAGCCATGAGCGGTTCTCCATTTCCATGAGCCTCGCCTGCCATTTCTTGTGGAGCGCCTCGTGCGCCTCCACCTTCACCGCCAAGCCTAGGATTTCATCCTCGTTCTCCGAGGCCTTATGCCGGATCTCGCGGATCTCCGCCCCCTTGGCCGTCTGGGTCGCCAGGAGCTTGTCAAACGAGGCCTTTAACGGTTCCAGCAGCTCATCCTTAGCTCTCTAAAGCAGAGGTGGAGCAGCTCCTGCTGCTCCTGCGCCCACTGCGTCCACGCTGCCGGTTCCCCATCCGCCGCCATTTTGTTCTTCCCCCCACGCACCTTTCTCTGCTCCAGTGTCAATTTTTTTATCGCCCCGCTCCTAGTCCTGTCCATCCAACAACAGGGAGGTATTGTCGTTGCCTTCCCACACCAGGAAAGGTCTGTCCAGCGCCGTTACGGGCCCTAAAAAGAGCCCAAAAGACCGATGAAAGCGGGAGCCGCCGAACGTGCGGTTTAGCTCTGCATCGCCGCAACCGGAAGTCCTGATTTTATGTTTAACTACCAACGCCACCCACATCCTTCCTAAATATCGAGTGCCCTTATTCAGTTGCTAGCCATGGTCACCCGTGATTACCAATTTTCACTGTTAATTCATTTACCTTATTGCGAAATCTCCTTGCATTCATATGCAATGCATTTCGACTTGGCTTTTTACATTTTTACACATGGATTTTGTACTATAGCCTTTCTAAATATCGAGTGCCCTTGGTTATTCAGTTCCCAGCCATGGGCACCCAATGCCTGCTGCACCATTCCTCCAACCATCTCCTCCATTCTCCTACTTACGCTCTCGCTATCACTTGGCACCAGGATTAATCCTGAGAATGTTACATTTGAGGTCCTGTTTTTTAATTCATTTCCTAGCTCCCCATTTTCTTTCAGGGCCGCAACCTATGCCGTTGGTTCCGATATAGATCACAACCTCTGGCTGTTCATCCTTCGCTTCAAAATGTCCTGCAGCTGCTCAGTGACATCCTTGATCCTAGCACGAAGGAGGCAATGCTGGTGTCATGTCTGCAGTCCCATGACCGGCTCTCTGTTCCCCGCATGATAAAACCCCCTATCACTATTGCCCTCCTACTCTCCCCCTTGTTTGTGCAGTGACCAACTCATGTTGCCAGAAATCTGGCTCTTCCTACATCCTCTGTGAAAAGAATCAAAGTATTTCAAACAATTAAATTCTTCAGTGCAGTCTCTGCTGTCATTTAGATAATGTTGCAGAACTTTTCGACACAGCAGAGGAGAATTCAATTTCACTTCCTGATATTCACTGAAGCTCAATTTGGGCAGCACGGTAGCATGGTGGTTAGCATAAATGCTTCACAGCTCCAGGGTCCGAGGTTCGATTCCCGGCTCGGTCACTGTCTGTGTGGAGTCTGCACGTCCTCCCCCTGTGTGCGTGGGTTTCCTCCGGGTGCTCCGGTTTCCTCCCACAGTCCAAAGATGTGCGGGTTAGGTGGATTGGCCATGCTAAATTCCCCGTAGTGTCCTAATAGTAAGGTTAAGGGGGGGAGTTGTTGGGTTACGGGTATGGGGTGGATACGTGGGTTTGAGTGGGGTGATCATTGCTCGGCACAACATCGAGGGCCGAAGGGCCTGTTCTGTGCTGTACTGTTCTATGTTCTATGTTCTATGTGTCTTGCTTAACCCAAAGGTGCAACTTAACCCCACATCATACATGTATTTTTTTAATTTCTCAAATGTGACATTCTCCCTTGCCCTGCCAGGGAACCCCAAATTAATACCTCAGCTTCCTCCGGAATGAGATTTTCAACCAACCTCATTGCTGGTTTCCCAAATGCAGTAATCCAACTCTGCCACTCACATTTCCCTCTTCCGTGTTTTCTCCCAAGTGAGGGGTAATAGAGCGTGGCCAATTCATATACCTGGCATATCTTTATTGGGCTGCGGGGGTATGACCCACGCATACACTTTTTAAAAAAAATAATTTTTATTGGAATTTTTTACAGAAAATATAAAATATAACAACAAACAATGAAATGCAACAAAATAACCCATAACAACTGTAACACCCCCAAGACCGTATCAACACATGTATCATATCCCCCCACCCCCCCCAACCCCAACAAGAGAACTTAAAAATAAATTAAAATGAAATAAACAAACATAGTCATCGTCCCCCCCCCTCCCCCCCCCCCCCCTTCCCTCCCCCTTCCCCCCGGGTTGCTGCTGCTACTGTCCCAGTACCCTATTGTTGAGCCAGAAAGTCGAGGAAAGGTTGCCACTGCCTAAAGAACCCTTGTACCGATCCTCTCAGGGCGAATTTGACCTTCTCTAGCTTAATGAAACCCACCATGTCATTGATCCAGGTCTCCACGCTTGGGGGCCTCGCATCCTTCCATTGTAGCAAGATCCTTCGCCGGGCTACTAGGGACGCAAAGGTCAGAACACCGGCCTCTTTCGCATCCTGCACTCCCGGCTCCACCCCAACCCCAAAAATCACGAGTTCCCATCCTGGCTTGACACTGGATTCCACCACCCTTGACACCGTCCTCGCCACTCCCTTCCAGAACTCCTCCAGTGCCGGGCATGCCCAGAATATATGGGCATGGTTCGCTGGACTCCCCGAGTACCTGACGCACCTGCCTTCACCCCCAAAGAACCTACTCATCCTCGTCCCAGTCATATGGGCCCCGGTGCAGCACCTTGAATTGGATGAGGCTAAGCCGCGCACACGAGGAGGAAGAATTAACCCTCTCCAGGGCATCAGCCCATGTCCCGTCCTCGATCTGTTCCCCCAGTTCCCCCTCCCACTTAGCTTTCAGCTCCTCTACTGACGCCTCCTCCACCTCCTGCATAACCTTGTAGATATCAGATATCTTCCCCTCTCCGACCCAGACCCCTGAAAGCATCCTGTCCCTCACCCCCCTCGCGGGAAGCGAAGGGAATACCTCCACCTGCCATCTAGCAAATGCCTTTACCTGCAGATACCTGAACATGTTTCCTGGGGGGAGCCCAAATTTCTCCTCCACCTCCCCCAGGCTCGCAAGCCTCCCATCAATAAACAGGTCCCCCAGCTGTCTGATGGCCGCTCTGTGCCAACCCTGAAATCCCCCATGACCCACGCATACACGAGGAAAATGTGCAAACTCCACACGGACAGTGACCCTGGGCCGGGATCGAACCCAGGTCCTCGGCGCCGTGAGGGAGCAGTGCTAACCACTACACCACCGTGCTGCCCAACTTTCGACCACCATGTGCTCTAATCGATCTCTATCCTCTATCCCACCATGGCTTTCAGAGCACTTGGCCATGTCCACACACAATGACAGGCCCCTCCCTCCCCTGTTTGCTCCAGCACCGTTTCTGTCCGGTGTACCACGTCCTTACCTCCCTCCGTTATGGCAGCAGGGGCAGCTTTAAGCCACCGCACTGCACATGCTACTCACCTGTGAATACCTGCAACTTTCCAAGAGCACATCTGGAGTGTCACTGGAACGGTCTTTGCACTTGAATTTGCCGCACATCTGACTGGCCACCGTTCGGTTGTTTGTCATTACCTCTGAACAGACGAGGTAGTCGCCATCCAAAAAGAATATGACCATCCATATTAATGGCGGAGTTGGCAATTTAGCCAGCTGGATCAGCACACAACACCAATTGCATTGGAATAGACGTGAATGCACGAATGAACTGATTACAAACAATACAAGACAGGGGCCACCTAAGAATGCCCAGGTGTAGAAATAGTTCCATCTTTCAATGCACGGACACGGGATTTCTTTTTCCACGATCATTTCTAATACATAGAGTATTAGAATTTCCACAAGACTCTTGATGACTTCGCCTGCACCTGGGTATTTTTTGAGCAAATCTGTTATCAATTTCGACAATATTTGAATCCCGCCCATTGCACCAGGAATCAGAGCCACACGCAACAAACTCGCGTGCTCGCAAATATACCAAGTCTGACAGGATCTTGCAATAAGGTCTGCTCAGTCTCAGGAGTTTCTGGTGCTCTAAAACATTAAAACGTCTTCTCGGCGGCAATGTGAACGAAAAGGCAATCCAACGCAGGACAGAAAGTGAAACCTGGCAAACTGCACAACCTATGACACACCTCTTTCATCTTTACTTCCTCATGTTTAACTTCAGCCCATTGGAAAGTATAAACGTTTAGACTGTAAATACACCACAGACCCTTTCTGGAGTCCCAAACAGCTCCAAAATAATTGAATTGCAAAGGGCAATGTGGATAAATGAGGCAGCAAACTTTGCTTCTTACAGCAACAATGAAAATTAGAACCTTGTAATTGAGGGACAAATCCAGTGGTCAACATATCCTGTATAATTTCTCGATTCTTTATATGTGAACACATCCTACGATACAATAATGCACGGCAGCACGGTAGCAAACGTTTTGGACTTTAAACTGGTGTTGCAAGACTTCTTCCTGTACTCATTTTGTTTGAGTAAGTTCCAGGAACAACAGTTGATTAACAACCAGATAATCTCTTTCTACTGTACTTGCTAAAATGAGGAACATGGGATAATAAAGACACCAGAAGATTTATTGTGCTCTTCATCAATATTACACTCTGAATATTTTGTTTTCACCTTAGGAGGCGAGGCAGGTGACCTGGTACACCCGAGCAGCAGCCGGGACCATCCAGCCCTGGGAGCGCTACAACATGCCTGCAAAAGGTAATCCAGGCTGCAGGGCGGAAATCACAGCAGATCGCCTCCACTGCTACAGCTTCTTCCTCCTTCTCGAGCAGCTCCAGCTCGCACAGCCACAGGGCATCCCCCATGGCTGGGGTGACTAGCAGGAAGGCCACCGGTGATTCCCTGCCGGCGGGTGGTGGCTGGTTGGGGGGACCGGCTGGGGGGAATTTCTTATTCATCTATTTAAAAAAAAACAAGAAGCTCGCATGATTTTATTCAGCTTCCTCGACAACTTGATGTGTCACTTGTAAGTTTCCATTGTGTAGTGACAAGAATGTCTCTCTGCTGATTTACACTATTCCAAATTGTTGCTTTTATGTTCGGCTCTCTCGTTGTCTACGTGGAACACATATATACCTCAGCAAATACAATCCGTTATCTTTACCCAGTCTGGCGTACTGATCACTCCAGAACCACAGCAATGTAGTTAACTCTTGACTGCCCTTTGAAATGACCTAGAAAGCCAGTCTGGTACCACCCAATACAGAAACGTTGAAACGGATGGACTGTCGTCATTCAGGAAAAGGACATTTCCGGGTAAATGTATTAGCCCAGCTTTTACTTAATATAGATTTCAAAACAATCTCTCCAATAGATGGTTACTTTGAACTCTTTGGTTTGTCTACATTTTGCCATTTTCTGAATTTTGTGATAACTGTTCATGTTCTTGACAAAATCATATTCACTCAGCGCATTTCCTGATAAATCTCTAGTGTCGGCTTTAGATCTGTGGCAAACACTGCACGATCTTTATTAAAAACACTAAGAAATCTACGAATGCATTCAGTATCCTGGACAATGTCTCGTGCCTCTATTAGATCTGAGTGCGGCCGAAGGGCATCTGCACACGGATCCCGCGTGTCTGTGTTGTTACTATCGCCAAATCCAGAACTACATATAATATTCAATCTTTGAGGATGTGGAGATGCCGGCGTTGGACTGGGGTGAGCACAGTAAGAAGTCTTACAACACTAGGTTAAAGTCCAACAGGGTTGTTTCAAACACGAGCTTTCGGAGCGCAGCTCCTTCTTCAGGTGACTGGAGAGGTATGACCCAGAAACATTTATATAGACAAAGTCAGCGATGCCGGACAATGCTTGGAATGCGAGAATTTGCAGGTAATCAAATCATTACAGATCCAGAGAGAGGGATAATCACAGGTTAAAGAGGTGTGAATTGTCTCAAGCCAGAAAAGATGGTGGAATTTTGCAAGTCCAGGCCAGATGGTGGGGAGTGGATGTAATGCGACATGAATCCAAGATCCCGGTTGAGGCCGCACTCATGCGTGCGGAACTTAGCTATACGTTTTTGCTCGGCGATTCTGCGTTGTCGCGTGTCCTGAAGGCTGCCTTGAAGAACGCTTACCTGGAGATCCGAGGCTGAATGCCCTTGACTGCTGAAGTGTTCCCCGACTGGAAGGGAACATTCCTGCCTGGTGATCGTCGCACGGTGCCCGTTCATTCGTTGTCACAGTGTCTGCATTGTCTCGCCAATGTACCACGTCGATGATCTGGCATGTCTTGCAGAGATTACCCTGGCAGGGTTGTGTGGTGTTGTGGGCGCTGTTCTGAAGGCTGGGTAATTTGCTGCAAACAATGATTTGTTTGAGGTTGTGCGGTTGTTTGAAGGCCAGTAGTGGGGGTGTGGGGATGACCTTGGCAAGATGTTCATCTTCATTGATGATGTGTTGAAGGCTGCAAAGAAGATGTCGTAGTTTCTCCGCCCCAGGAAAGTACTGGACGACGAAGGGTACTCTGTCAGCGGTGTCCTGTGTTTGTCTTCTGAGAGGGTCGGTGCGGTTTTTTGCTGTGGCGCGTTGGAACTGTCGATCGATGAGTCGAGCGCCATATCCCGTTCGTACGAGGGCATCTTTCAGCATCTGTAGGTGTCTGTTACGCTCCTCCTCGTCTGAGCAGATCCTGTGTATACGGAGGGCTTGTCCATAGGGGATGGCTTCTTTAATGTGTTTTGGGTGAAAGCTGGAGAAGTGGAGCATCATGAGGTTATCCATGGGCTTGCGGTAAAGCGAAGTGCTGAGGTAACCATCCTTGATGGAGATGAGTGTGTCCAAGAATGCAACAGAATTTGGAGAATAGTCCATGGTGAGTCTGATGGTGGGATGGAATTTATTGATCTCATCGTGTAGTCGTTTCAGTGTTGCTTCGCTGTGGTTCCAAAGGAAAAAAATGTCATCGATGTATCTGGTGTATAACGTCGATTGAAGGTCCTGTGCGGTGAGGAAGTCTTGTTCAAACTTGTGCATGAAGATGTTGGCATATTGAGGTGCGAATTTGGTCCCCATGGCTGTTCCATGCGTCTGGATGAAGAATGTGTTGTCAAAGGTGAAGACGGTGTGATCTAGAATGAAGCGGATGAGTTGCAGAATTGCGTCTGGAGATTGGCAGTTGTCGGTGTTGAGCACTGAGGCTGTTGCAGCAAAGCCGTCGTCATGGGGGATGCTGGTGTAGAGTGCCGAGACATCCATTGTGACAAGGAATGTTCCTGGTTCATGGGTGCTGAGTTTCTGTAGGAAGTCCGTCGTGTTGCGACAGAAGCTGGGTGTACCTTCTACGATGGGTTTCAGGATGCCCTCGATCTTTGAGGAAGAATCGTCATTCAACCTGAAAAAAATTATGAGATCATGAAGATTATCTGCAAAGACAAACAAATTGCCTTAGCTGTTACCGTACTTATGATAATGGTGCCAATGGTTGTCCTTCCAATTTAAAGTTTCAACACAAAGTTGTTGAAGTGAAAAGGTCACTCCGTCCAGCCACCCTGACCCCATCCGTTACAGTGTTGAAATGAAGGACATTGCAAGCTTGGCGATAAAACACCTCGGCCTGGATTCTCCGTGGTAAGGTGAAGAATACGCCGTCAGCTGAAAATCGAGGTAGGCGTCACACACCCAGCTGAATGCCATGCTCCAGAACCTCAATAACGGCATGAATGCACTCCACGCACCGCAAGGGCATGCAAATTGTACAGTAACGGCTGCTGGCATCTCATCAACATGCCAGACTGGGTGGTCTCTGCCTCAGGCGTTTCTCGGCATCCGCCAGGAGGAAATGACGATGACCAGGGTCACTTGGATTTAATAACTGGGACCGGACACGTGTCATATTCAATATTTTCCCCGCTTCTTGACTGTGATAGAGAAATTCAAACAGCATTCATTAGGTAAGCAAAACTGAACTTTATTTACGAATTAGAACTGACTGCTAGCAGTAATGGCTGAGACTTTTGAAGTCGGAAGGCAGTCAGTACAAACTGCTGAGTCCGTCCCAAGTCTGCAATATCACAGAAGAATAAGGCGATTTTTATACATTATAGGATCAAGATAATATGAATACAACTTGGTCAGGAATTTAATCGAAAGTAAAACATAAGTAATAATCGTTACAATGGCGTCACCTTGCTGACCTTTAGGGGAATGGAGTTTCATATCATTATCTTGTCTTTGTTTTAAGAACGGGACAAATTTGTTTACAAACAGGAAGAGACAGCTTTTTAGCTTGGTATTTATTGAGACTGCTTCTAGGTTCATAACGAACAAGCCTTATCTTAGAATTTCAGAGTCACCCAGTTCTCAGGTCATGCTGACCTCGGCTGTATCTGTGTATTTTTTATCTGTGTCTTAGGTTAAATTCAATTGTACCAAGAAGACTTGACTAGTTTTCCCATCATGCCATTATTTGCTTCACACAATACCGCACACAATGGCTGCCGAGAGAGTGAGAAGCAACAAGGAAAGTTTCCAAAGGCTCAATGGTAGGCAGCCAGTTGTGCCGCTGGCTGGGGAACATCTGTCAGGGTCGGGTGGAGATGAGATTCAGCTGGTGGACCATGGAGTCGGGGTGCCCCACCCCAGGATCTGGATGCCCAGGCAAGGTGCACCATTTCTGCGGCCTTGCAAGGCAGCCACCAGCGGTATGGGTGCCCGCGTTCGCCAAGGAACCTCCAAAACTCAGCCAGCCCATCAGTGCGCCGTGCGTGCCCCAGCGCAGCCAGTGACCACCTTGGTACACACTTTTGTCGTGCTGCCCCCACTCCAGGGGATCCGGGCAGTGTTGTGTGTCTGCGTGAGGACCGGGGAGATGCTGAGCACAGTCCGAACAGTGGCTGCATGAACCATGGTCTTTGAGGAGGATACGGAGGACGGACAACCAGGATGGGAAGGGCATGGTACCCGTCCAGGCCACATGACACGGGTGCCGAGGCCGCTGTGCATGGGACAGTTTCATTGACTAGCGGTCTGGCCAGCAGCAGCTGAAGCATCCCGTCCCACCCCTACTTCTCACTCCTCGCACCATGGTTTCACCACCCCCTCCCCGCACCCCATCCCTCATTTCCGAGCCTCCAATCAGCAGCAACACAAGCTGGTCATCCTTTCTCGGCAGCAGCAGCAGCTCGGGTACATGGGGCTGGGGGTGACGATGACCAGCTCTCCAATGGCTGTCCTGTGTCTCAACCATTGCTTGTACAGTGCCCCAAGCCTTGGTCAACTTGACCCATGGCTGACACCTTTGCACCCACCGCCTCCACCATCTACCTATATATCTATATCTATGTATCTATAAAGGACAGCACGGTAGCATTGTGGATAGCACAATTGCTTCACAGCTCCAGGGTCCCAGGTTTGATTCCGGCTTGGGTCACTGTCTGTGAGGAGTCTGCACATCCTCCCTGTGTGTGCGTGGGTTTCCTCCGGGTGCTCCGGTTTCCTCCCACAGTCCAAAGATGTGCAGGTTAGATGGATTGGCGATAAATTCTCATTAGTGTCCAAAATTGCCCTTAGTGTTGGGTGGTGTTACTGGGTTATGGGGATAGGGTGGAGGTGTTGACCTTGGTAGGGTGCTCTTTCCAAGAGCCGGTGCAGACCCGATGGGCTGAATGGCCTCCTTCTGCACTGTAAATTATATGGATACCACCCGTGTGGTGTTGACCTGCATGATGCACATGGTCAACAACACATCTTGCCCTTGCAGGCTATTGGACTCCTCAAACAAAATCTGCAGGCGCTGGGTGGTTGCTGACATCCAATGATGGAGTTTCCGGCTCTGTGCCTGCATCTCCAGCATTGATGGGATCACATTTTCCAGAAGAGAGGGACCCGTCTGGATGGCAGTTAGTTCCTGGGGTCCGGCCGCCCTCCGACTGTGCATCCCGTTGGGTTTTCCTTCCTCCAGTTGACGTACCACTGCATTTATGCATGCGGTGCATACCAGGTAGTGTCCCAGGAGCCTCTTCCCTATAATAACCCACCGAGGTGAGACTCTCTGGGATGATGGAGGCGGCAAGTGACAGCAGTGATGCAAAGTTGGTGTCATCCCTGGTCATGTGCATTGGGGTGTCACCGGTTGCGGCGGCAGACTTGGGGCGGTCCGGCCTCATCGCCCGATGAGTCATGGAGTTGTGACGGGGTGGGGGGGGGGGTGGTAGCAAGGGTCACCAGCCAGCCCCGCCTCATCTGGCTGGTGGTGACCCTGCAAAACACAAGACAAGACGCATGGTGAGATAGCGGGTGGGCTTGGTGTGGGGGTAGAGGGGTGACACGTGCCATAGGGACATTGTAAAACATTGGGAGATCACTTTGTTGTCCCATGCTGACCTCCGCCTCGGTGAATTGCCCACTCTTCCAGCCTACTGACCAGGACCAATGCCCTCTGCTCCATGACAGTAAGGAGGCCGCATGCCTGGCAGACCCCCTCTGGACTTGTCCCGCTCCCTACAGTTGTGGGATGTCTTCTCCTGGGGGGGGGGGGGCAGACAATGCTCAGTTTGAGACACTCCCAGATGTGGGTAATGCAGGGTGTGGCCTATGGTGGCTTGTGTGAGCAGGGCCATAATGGGTGGTATGGTTGTTGAGATATGGTGCAAGGTTGGGTACGAGGGGGCTGCTGGCAGTTGGGCTGCTGTCACCCGCTGCAGGGAGTAGGGGTTTCGTGGTGTAGGGTGGGAGTGTGTGGGACTAGGTAGGTGGTGTCAGGCGCACACAGGGGTGGCCCAGCCCACCTGTCCTGGAGGTTGACCATTCTGGGCCAGCACAGGTCCACCTAGTAGGGTCTGCATGACAGTAGAGGTTGGGGGGGGGGTGGTTGGGGTGAGGAATGGGGCAGTGGTGCATGTTGGATGGGGTGGTGCCAGAAGTACGGAACCAATGGCTGACCCTGGCCACCCTGCGGAGGTTGGACAGCTTTTTCCGGCAATGCTGCCGGTCCTTGTGGTGTGGTTCATGGCACACATGACCTCTGCCACCACTGCTCAGGCCCAGTTAACATTGATGGGTGGCAGCCTCCATCCCACCCTGGAGAACAGGGTGTCCTGCCTTCCCTTGACAACATCCAGCAATGTCTCCAGCTCTGCATCTGCGAATCTCGGGGCCACTCCCTAGAGTGGCTTCTTTTTGGGTGGAATGAGAGTGTGTGGGGATTGGAGTGCTTATAGCTTGTCAGGCTCTCCAGTGCCAAACCCAACCGCAGCAAGTAAGGCGCTTGTGTCTCTTGGAATTGCACTACATCCATGCAGTGCATGGGCTGGCCCATTAGTACGTCCTAAGTGACTCCGCCAGTCATACCCCTGCAGTGCCGTGTGGGGATGGAATCGCTATAAAGTCCTTGTGGAGATGAATTCTCCCAGTGAGTCAGAGAAGACACAGCCAGAGTGAGACACAACAAGTGAATTTGGGAATTTGAAGCTAGGTGGGAATTCGAAGCTTGGGAGGAGGAGGTGCTTCTTTAACCCTGGGAAGTGACTGGTAAGTAGTTTTTCTTTTCATTGTCGAATTTATTTATTTATTTTTCTTTCATTTTTTGCAATTGTAGTTGTATAAGTTAACCTAAGGTTTAAGACATGGCAGGAGATCCCAGACCCGTCTCATGCTCCTCCTGTGTGACGTGGGAGCTCAGGGACATGTCTACTGTCCCTGGCTCCTTCGCGTGCAAGAAGTGTGTCCAGTTGCAGCTCCTGTTAGACCGCTTGATGGCTCTGGAACTGCGGATGGATTCACTTTGGAGCATCCACGATGCTGAGGACGTCGTGGATAGCACGTTTAGCGAGTTGGTCACACGGCAGGTGAAAATTACTGAGGGAGATAGAACATGGGTGACCATAAGACAGAGCAAGAGTAGGAAGGCAGTGCAGGTGTCCCCTGTGGTCATCTCCGTGCAAAACACATATACCGCTTTGGATACTGTTGAGGGAGATGGCTCACCAGGGGAACGCAGCAGCAGCCAGGTTCATGGCACCGTGGCTGGCTCTGCTGCGCAGCAGGACAGGAAGACGTTTGGCAGGGCTACAGTGATAGGGGACTCAATTGTAAGAGGAATAGACAGGTGGTTCTGCAGACGCAATCGAGACTCCAGGATGGTATGTTGCCTCCCTGGTGTAAGGGTCAAGGATGTCTTGGAGCGACTGCAAGACATTCTGGGGAGGGGTGGGGCGTGAGGGTGAACAGCCAGCTGTCGTGGTGCACATAGGCACCTGCGATATAGGTAATAAACGGGACGAGGTCCTACAAGCTGAATTCAGAGAGTTAGGAGTTAAACTAAAAAGTAGGACCTCAAAGGTAGTAATCTCAGCATTGCGACCAGTGCGATGAGCTAGTCAGAGTAGGAATGTCAGGATAGATAGGATGAATATATGGATCGAGAGCTGGTGCAAGAGGGAGGGATTAAAATTCCTGGGGCATTGGAACCGGTTCTGGGGGAGGTGGGACCAGTACAAACCGGACGGTCTGCACCTGGGCAGGACTGGAACCGATGTCCCGGGGGGGGGGGGGGGGGGGATGTTTGCTAGAGCTGTTGGGGAGGGTTTAAACAAATCTGGCAGGGGGATGGGAACCAATGCAGGAAGTCGGAAGGTAGGAAAACAGGGACAGAAACAAAAGGCAGTAAGGGGGAAAGTGTAAGACAGAGACGCCATGGTCAAAAATCAAAAAGGGAAAAAGTACAAGGTACTGGGTCTGAGGGGAGCTCAGTGAATAGGCCCAGTAATACAAAAGGAATAAAACGGGAAGTAAAAACATAAATGGTCAGCGACGCAGCAGGTTGTTACATGAAGCTATGGGTTCAACGACAAGGAAAATTAGGAGACAAGTTAAGAAGAATTATAACTTAGGAGAGGTTACTGATCGAGGTGTTAAGATTCAAAACAGAGGTATAAAAGCCAACATAAGTGTACTTTACCTGAATGCTCGTAGTATTCGGAATAAGTTAAATGAGTTGATGGCGCAAATCATCGTGAATGACTATGATTTAGAGGCCATTACTGAAACATGGTTAAAGGATGGTCACGACTGGGAGTTAAATATCCGAGGGTATCAAACTATTCGGACAGAGAGAGTGGATGGCAAGGAAGGTGGTGTAGCTCTGTTATTTAAGCATGGCATCCGGGCAATAGTAAAGGATGACATTGGCGCTGTGGAGGATAAGGCTGAATCCATTTGCGTGGAAATAAGGAATAGTAGGGCAAAACGTTCTCTGATAGGAGAAGTCCAGAGGCCACCAAATAGTAACATTATGGTGGGGCAGGAAATAAACAAAGAAATATCTGATGCATGTAGAAATGGTACAGCAGTTATCATGGGGGATTTTAATCTACATGTCGATTTGTTTAACCAGGTTGGTCAAGGCAGCCTTGAGGAGGAGGTTATAGAATTTATTCGCGATAGTTTCCTAGAACAGTAAGTAATGGATCCTCTGAGGGAACATGCAGTCCTAGATCTGGTCCTGTGAATTGAGACAGGATTGTTTAATGATCTCATAGTTAGGGATCCACTCGAAGGGAGCAATCACAATATGGTGGAATTTAAAATACAGATGGAGGGTGAGAATGTAAAATCAAACACTAGTGTTTTGTGCTTATACAAAGGAGATTACAATGGGACGAGAGAAGTAGCTAAGGTAGACTGGGAGCAAAGACTTTATGGTGAAACAGTTGAGGTACAGTGGAGAACCTTCCAAGTGATTTTTCCCATGCCCAGCAAAGGTTTATGTTAACAAAAAGGAAGGACGGTAGAAAGAGGGAAAAACGACCATGAATATCTGAGGAAATAAGGGAGAATATCAAATTGAAGGAAAAAGCATACAAAGTGGCAAAGATTAGTGGGAGACTAGAGGACTGGGAAATCTTTAGGGGGCAACAAAAAGCTACTAAAGCTATAAACAAGAGTAAGATAGATTATGAGAGTAAACTTGCTCAGAATATAAAAAGATAGTAAAAGTTTGTACAAATATATAAAACAAAAAAGAGTGGCTAAGGTAAATATTGGTCCTTTAGAGGATGAGAAGAGAGATTAATAATGGGAGATGAGAAAATGGCTGAGGAACTGAACAGGTATTTTGGGTCGGTCTTCACAGTGGAAGACACAAATGACATGCAAGTGACTGATAGAAATGAGGCTATGACAGGTGAGGACCTTGAGACGATTGTTATGACCAAGGAGGTAGTGATGGGCAAACTAATGGAGCTAAATGTAGACAAGTCTCCTGGCCCTGATGGAATGCATCCCAGAGTGCTAAAAGAGATAGTTAGGGAAATTGTAAATGCACCAGTGATAATTCACCAAAATTCACTAGACTCTGGGGTGATCCCGGCAGTTTGGAAATTAGCAAACGTGACACCACTGTTTAAAAAAGGATGTAGGCAGAAAGCGGGTAATTATAGGCCAGTGAGCTTAACTACGGTAGTAGGGAAGATGCTGGAATCTACCATCAAGGAAGAAATAGCGAGGCATCTGGATAGAAATTGTCCCATTGGGCAGACGCAGCATGGGTTCATAAGGGCAGGTGGTGCCTAACTAATTTAGTGTACTTTTTTGAGGACATTACCTGTGCGGTAGATAACGGGGAGCCAATGGATGTGGTATATCTGTATTTCCAGAAAGCCTTTGACAAGGTGCCATGCAAAAGGTTGATGCATAAGATAAAGATGCATGGCATTAAGGGTAAAGTAGTAGCATGGATAGAGGATTGATTAATTAATAGAAAGCAAAGAGTGGGGTTAATGGCTGTTTCTCTGGTTGGCAATCAGTAGCTCGTGATGTCCCTCAGGGATCAGTGTTGGGCCCACAATTGTTCACAACGTACATAGATAATTGGAGTTGGGGACCAAGGGCAATGTGTCCAAGTTTTCAGACGACACTAAGATGAGTGGTAAAGTAAAAAGTGCAGAGGATACTGGAAGTCTGTAGAGGGATTTGGATAGGTTAAGTGAATGGGCTAGGGTCTGGCAGATGGAATACAATGTTGACAAATGTGAGGTTATCCATTTTGGTAGGAATTACAGCAAATTAGATTATTATTTAAATGATAAAATATTAAAACATGCTGCTGTGCAGAGAGACCTTGGTGTGCCAGAGCATGAGTCGCAAAAAGTTGGTTTACAGGTGCAAGTGATTAAGAAGGCAAATGGAATTTTGTCCTTCATTGCTGGAAGGTATGGAGTTTAAGACTAGGGAGGTTATGCTGCAATTGTATAAGGTATTAGTGAGGCCACACCTGGAGTATTGTGTTCAGTTTTGGTCTCCTTGCCCGAGAAAGGATGTACTGGCGCTGGAGGGTGTGCAGAGGAGATTCACTAGGTTAATCCCACAGCTGAAGGGGTTGGATTACGAGGAGAGGTTGAGGAGACTGGGACTGTACTCGTTGGAATTTAGAAGAGGGGGGGGGATCTTATAGAAACATTTAAAATTATGAAGGGAATAGATAGGATAGATGCGGGCAGGTTGTTTCCACTGGCAGGTGACAGCAGAACTAGGGGACATAGCCTCAAAATAAGGGGAAGTAGATTTAGAACTGAGTTTAGGAGGAACTTCTTCACCCAAAGGGTTGTGAATCTATGGAATTCCTTGCCCAGTGAAGCAGTTGAGGCTCCTTCATTACATGTTTTTAAGGTAAAGATAGATAGTTTTATGAAGAATAAAGGGATTAAGGGTTATGGTGTTCGGGCCGGAAAGTGGAGCTGAGTCCACAAAAGATCAGCCATGATCTAATTGAATGGCGGAGCAGGCTCGAGGGGCCAGATGGCCTACTCCTGCTCCTAGTTCTTATGTTCTTATGTTCTTACAACACCAGGTTAAAGTCCAGCAGGTTTGATTCAAACACGAGCTTTCGGAGCGCACCTGAGGAAGGCGCTGCGCTCCAAAAGCTCATGTTTGAATCAAACCTGTTGGACTTTAACCTGGTGTTATAAGACTTCTTACTGTAATACATATTCACACACACTCTTCCTCGCACACACTGTCTCATACACACTCTGTCCCATGCACACAGACTCTCTCTCTCACACACACTCACACTCATGCACTCTCTCTCACAGAAACTCTCACACACATGTACACTCACACTCTCTCACGCGCTCTCTGAGACACACACGTAAACACACTTACAGACACATAAACACTCTCTCTTTCACAAACACGTTTACCGACACTTTCTCACACATGCACACACCACCATCTCACACACAGAGGCAAGCATGCACACGCTCTCCCTCACCCACAAATCTACTTTGTCTGTCATACATACACTCTCACATGCACACCCACTACTCTCTCTCACACACAGTCACAAAACACCCTCTCTCTCTAAACACACACAGCACTCTCGTGCAATTGACATAAGCACGCACACATTCTCACACACAAATCTACGCTGACTCTCATACATACACTCTCACATGCACACCCACAGCTCTCTGACACACACACTCACAACACACCCTCTCTCTCCCACACACACTTACACGCACACGCTCTCACACACACACACCCAGCACTCCCTCACATAGATAAACAAGCACACACGCTCTCTCCCTCATACACAAACCCACTCAGTCTCTCACACGCGCACACACTGCCTTAAACACGCCCTCTCTCTCCCACATACACTTACACTCACAGTCTCTCTCTCTCAACACACACAGACGAGCACACACACACTCACCCTCACCAACAAACCCAATCTGTCCCCATTCACACACTCTCACATACACATACACTCTCGCTCACGCACACCCACGTGCTCATCAACTCTCTCTTTCTTTATCTCACACACATATAAACACATTTACACACACACATACAAACACACATGCACTCTGTCACACACTCGCTCACAAACACACACAGACACAGGCTCTTAGACGCCAAGTTCTCTCACACACAAACCAACATGCAAGCTCACAAATATTTCAGCATGAGGCATGCTTATTAGCTGAAAGCAATTTTTGGTTTAGCTGTTATGAACATGCTGGGATTCTTGATGTGTGGGTGCGCTTAGAAGCTGACAGTGGCGGAAATATCTGACCTCATTGCAGCTTCAAATAGGAGGGATGAATATCGTACAGAAATTGCAGTTTCAAAAGCACAGACTGTCCCAAAGGACCGTACAGTCAATTTTGCTTTCCACTGTGTGCGACCTTATGGTGTAGGCGGCATTGAAAATCTCATAAAACATAAATGATACAATGAACAGGTAATCTGTTTTGCTGATTTTGGCAGAAAGATATATATTTGCCTCCACAACAACAGGACGTTCTGGTCATTCATATTAATCCTGCCAAGGGAACTACTATATCCAGCAAAGGGAACAGATAGGCCATAAGGTATCTCCACTGATTGTGCAGTGCAGACGTCAAGATTTTGTTTCCGTAAACAGGAAATTAAATGTTCTTGGAGCGAGCAGTATATTTCCAGGGAAGGGGCTGTGGAGGGAAACTGCAGCTGAACAATTCTGAAGCGGGTACACATTTCAAGAGCACACTATCTCGCACTGACAGAGAAGTGGTTCTCTATTAAGCACGCATTTTGCTCTTCTTCTGTAATAAATAACACGTGGGCTTGACAGACAGCGTCGCTGTGCATGTGAGAGCGTCTGTTTGAGAGATAAGGACTTTGTGTGTGTTGGAAGAAGAGTGTGTGTATGAGAGTGTGAAAGTGTGCTTCATCGAGTGTGTCTGTGTTTGTATGCATGTGTGAGAGTGTGTGTGTGAGCTTTTGGGCATGTGAGTGTGTGTGGGTGAGGGAATGTGTGTCTGAATGTACATGTGTGAGAGTGCATACGTGTGTGTAAGAGTGTTTGTACGTGTGCCTGACGAAGTGTGTGCGAGTATGTATATGTGAAAGATTGTTAGTGTGTGAGAGTTTGAGAGAGTAGTTGTATGTGTGTGAGAGAGAGAAAATGCACGTGAGAGCGAGTATGTGTCTGGATGTGTAAGAGAGTGTGTGTGTTTGCATATGTGTGTAAACGTGTTTAAGGCTGTGTGAGAGAGAGTTGTGTGTGTGAATTTGTATGTGTGAGAGGGTGGGGTGTGAGAGTGCATGCGTGCGTGAGAGTGTGTGTGAGAGAGTGTGAGAGAGAGTGGGTCTGCATGTGGGAGAGAGAGAGAGAGAGTGTATGTGTGAATATGTGTGTGAGAGAGGGGTGTGTGAGAGAGACTGCATGAGTGTAAGTGTGTTCACGTAGGTACTTGAGGGTGTGTGTGTGAGTAGGAGAGCCCCCTCCCCCTCCTTAGTTGGAGATTTCTAACATTTCCAGTTTCCTATCTTCCTCCGACTGGCATTGAGGCCGGGGTGGACAAGGTCCCCATGAGGCCAGAGAATGGATGCTTAAGGGCCTTAATATGCGCAAGAGCAGATTTCCCATACGCTGTACCTGGCACACTGTGACGTTACAACTGGGTCACTGTGTGAGGGGTCCTGGAGGAAATACCGTCCAAGGAATGGTATGCTAACCACCCTCCCACCCCAATCCCCTGCCTCCAACCACACCCCCATCACACCTTCCCTGGACGACAGAATTGGCTTGAGGTGGGGGGTGGGCGGGAGATGTGGAAGTGCAAAATCCTGGCCAATGAATTGTTTCTGGAATGTAGTGTTATGGGCCAGGGTTTAGAGAACCCCAAAGTGTGTCATGAAGTTCCCTTGACCCACAATATTTAATAGATTGTGTTATGGGGAGCACATGGCCCACTCTTCAGGTGTGGTACAGCAGAAATGGAAAAGTATTTTTTAAAGCAGAACAATGTTTATTCTATGAACTCAAGTTAACCTTTTTATAACATACAGTGAACATCTTAGCAACCATTAATTCAAATACAACCCGCAAAGACTACAACACTAAATAACCCTTTAAGCTTTCCTTTGAACATCCATACGACTTAAAAACAAAACCTTTATCAGAAGCACATCAGATTAAAGTCACTACTGAAAACATTTATAATTCTGAATACAGCAAATGATCAAGAGATAGTCTTTTGATGGCAGAGAGAACACCAGTACACCTGCTCGGTCTGGCTTCAGCTCCAACACTGAAAACGAAACTAAAACACACCCTGCAGCAAACAGCCTAAAACAAAAGTAAACAGCCCAGCTCCACCCACTCTCTGAAATCACTGCAGTAATAAACATCCATTTCTTAAAGGTACTCTCACTACAGATACTTATATACATACCCATTTCTAAATGCCCATTTCATAAAGGTACTCTCACATGACACCTCCCCCCCCAAAAAAAAGAAATAAACCATCAAATTCAAGATGGTTTCATTTTTCACCTTTTCACCATTCTTTAATAAATGCACACAATAAATATACATTTTTGTTTCAAAAAAACAACACATGAAAACAGGTATAATAATATAGTCCATTTTTTTTCATTCTTCTTCCTCCAACTGAAATCCTGCTCGATTGACAGTCTCTTTGAACAAGAAGGTCTCTGCATGATCCATCCATTTCTCTACATCTCGGCATTTCTCTTTAAAGTCAGATACATTAGTTCAATCTGATCACAGACTCCCTTGTAATTCTCCAACACATGAGCATTGGTTATCACTGCTTTCAGGCAGTCAAATGCTTGGTGAAACTCCGCTGTCCATTGAAATTTTTGATGTTTCTTCAACAAGTCCATCAGTGGAGCAATCACGCTACAAAATGTTTGCTCAAATGTTCGATCAAATCCACTCATGTCAATAAATCACATTATTCCCCTTTGTCTCGAGGGTATTGAAAACTCCTCAGTAACTGTTGGTTTCACATCCCTTGTGACCATTCGACCCTGTCCAATTGTGTGGCCAAGGAAAGTGACTTGGGCTTTTCCAAATTTATTGTTGGCTAGGTTTATCACCAAATCCGCCTCCTCAAGCCGATAGAATAACTCCATCAGATGTTTTAAATGTTCTTTCCATGTCTGGCTGAAAATTACTAGATCGTCGATGAATACCGCACAATTGGGTAATCCTGAAACAACTTTGTTAGTTAACCATTGGAATGTGGCTGGGGCGTTTTTCATGCCAAATGGCACAACTTTGAATTGGTAAATACCATCTAGAGTCACAAAAGCTGAAATCTCCTTCGCCCATTCAGATAAAGGTACCTGCCAGTAACCTTTAGGTCATTCCAATTTGGAAATAAAAGCTGATTGTTCCACTTTCTCAATGCAATACTCCAAACGTAGGATAGGATAAGAGTCCGTTCTTGGAACTCCATTAACCTTTCTATAGTCCACATACAATCGTTGAGTACCGTCTGGTTTAGGCACCATCACTATGGGTGAGCTCCATTGGCTGCAACCCACTTCAATTATGCCATTTTTAAGCATATCTTAATCTCTTTGTTAACCTGTGCCACTTTTAAAGAGTTAAGTCTGTATGGCGGTTGTTTGATTGGAACAGTATTTCCCACATCTACATCATGTATAGCCATTTTAGTACTTCCCAATTAATCTCTACAAACTTGCCCACGTGATATCAATAACTCTTTCAGGTCAGTTTGTTTATCCTCTGGAAGCTAACTCAACAATTTATCACAATTTTTAAGAACATTCTCATTTTCCAATTTAATTTGAGGTGTGTCAAATTCACAGTCATCTGGATTTGGTTCATCACTTTGAGTTCGAATCATTAAAATCTTCTCCATTTTCTCACCTTCCCTTTCAAAGTACCTTTTCAACATATTCACATGACACACTCAGTGAGTTTTCCTTCTATCTGGCATTCTTACCACATAATGCATCTCACTTAATTTCCTTTCTGTCTGATAAGGTCCACAAAACCTTGCTTTTAACGGCTCACCTACCACTGGTAACAACACCAAAACTTTATCTCCACTGGCAAAACGACGAACTTTGGATTTCTTGTCCACGACCCGTTTCACCACACTTTTGCGCAACTTTTAAATGTTGTCTAGCCAATTCACCTTCTCTATTTAATTGTTCCCTAAAATTTGAGGCATAATCCAATAATGTAATATCCGATTTCTCACTCACCAATTTTTTCTTAATCAATTTAAGTGGGCCTTTTACCTCATGAGCAAAAATTAGTTCAAAAGGACTAAATTTGGTTGACTCTTTAGATGCATCCCTAATTGCAAACAGTATGAATGGAGTTCCTTTATCCCAATCCTCTGGATAATCTTGACAATAATCCCCCAACATTGTCTTTAATGTCTGATGCCACCTTTCTAAATCTCCCTGTGATTCTGGATGGTACGCAGTTGATTTAAATTGTTTTATTCCTGAGCTATCCATAACTTCTTTGAATAACCTTGAGGTAAAATTTGATTCTTGATCTGGTTGTATTTCTGTGGAAAATCCATATCTATTAAAGAATTTCAGTAACTCCTCCACAGTCTTGGAATGGCCTCTGGAAACCTAGTAGACACATGCATTATAGTCAAAAGATATTGGGCGAAATTCTCCGACCCCCACGACGGGTCGGAGAATAGCGGGAGGGCATTCCCGACATTTTTCCCACCCTCCCGCTATTCTCCCTCCCCCCCCCCCGCCCAACTCCCGACACGAATCGCTGCCGCCGTTTTTTTACGGCCGGCAGCGATTCACAGCTGTTCGATGGGCCGAAGTCCCAGCCCTTTACGCTGTTTTTACGAACGGCAAACAGACCTGGTCTGGCCGTTCGTAAAAACGGCGGGAACAACTCGCTTTTTATAACCATGGCACCGATTGGCACGGCAGTACCACGGCCGTGCCAAGGGTGCCATGGGCCCGCGATCGGTGGGCACCGATTGCGGGCAGCGGGCCCGATGCCTGCGCACTATTTGTCCTTCCGCCGCCCCGCAGTATCCATTCGCGGGGCGGCTGAGGGGCATCCCGGCCCGCGCATGCGCG
This sequence comes from Scyliorhinus canicula, assembly GCF_902713615.1. NCBI lineage: Eukaryota > Metazoa > Chordata > Chondrichthyes > Carcharhiniformes > Scyliorhinidae > Scyliorhinus > Scyliorhinus canicula. Next base: position 21,684,739 of record NC_052158.1, on the reverse strand, counting down.
GGTTTCGCGCAAATACACGATGATGTCATCCGCGCATGCGCGGTTTGGAGTCTTCCAATCCACGCATGCGCGGCTGACGTCATATGACGCGTCAGCCGGCGCTAACTCCGGCAAGCGGGCTTAACGAATTTCGTTAAGCCCGTGATGCCGGAGCTTGCGGCGTTGGGCTGCTAGCCTCGACCGGGGACAAGAATCGGTTCCCGGTCGGGAAGGGGCGCGCTGGCGTCAAACCCGCCCGGGTTTGACGTCAGCCTTACGATTTCTCCCGTTTTGGGAGAATCGCGCCCATTGATTCCCACTTTTTGTTTTAGGAAGCGGTCCTACGCAATCAATTGGGACCCGTGTAAAACGTTCCTCAAATGCTGGAATGGGTATTAAGGGCGCTGGTTTTACAACTGCTTGAGGTTTTCCTATTACTTGACATGTGTGACATGACTGACAAAATTTAACTACATCTTTATGTAGTCCAGGCCAATAAAAATGTTTCTGAATTTTAGCTTGGGTTTTCCTTATTCCCAAATGACCTCCCACTGGTACCTCATATGCAACTCCCAACACCTCCTTTCTATACCCTACTGGCAATACTACTTGATGAACTTCTGCCCACTTTTCATCCGCCTGCATATGTAAAGGTCTCCATTTTCTCATCAAGGCATCACTTTTACGGTAATAACACTCTGGTATACATGCAGATTCCTCTACCGTGTATGTTTTCTGATACATCAGTTTTATTTATACATCTTTCTGTTGTAATTTTCCTGAACTAAAAATATCTGCCTCATCGTCCACCTGTTCTTTTCCAACCATCTGATCAAAAAACGTTTCTGATAATTGCACTTCATCTTTATCTTCAATCTCTGATTTGTCCTATTGTCTTAACCTATGGCTTTGTAACCACACAATCCGGAAAAATCCCAGGATACTAATCCTTCAACACTTCAGTTGTCTGATTTTCCACTAGCCTATCAACCACACTAGGCATCACTCTCACCTGCAATCCAGCTACAGCATTACCCAAGGTAAAATTTATTCCTGGATAAGGTAGTTTCTCTATTATTCCTACTACCAATTCACCACTCTCCACTAGACTTTCCAATCTTACCTTATATAATGAAACACTGCTCCTCTCACCCTGAATTCTACAAGATTTCTGGCAACATTCTTCACAGACTACATAACTCCTCATCTCTTACCATTAAAGATTCACTAGCTCCCGTATCTCTTAAAATTGTGATTTCTTTTTCTGCTCCTCCTGACACACATGAGTAAACTTTACCCATACAAGTAAATTATTTAAAGACATCTGGAACCTCCTTATCAATGACCTCTTGATCAGGCTGTACAATCTTTTGCACATCCTTCGCTTCTCTTGGGCTTTTGATTACCACTTTAACAAACCCTATTGTCTTATCCTGTTTTAGCACATCAGTCTTCCCAGTGCTTTTCCTCAACCAGCAACACTGTGACTTTACACGGCCTAGTTTATTACAGTGAAAACATTTGAAACTTTTCATTTCTTTTCCACCCTCCTGGATTTCTTTTTAAATCTGAGATACTCTCCTTATTATCCCCCAACAGATCACCTTTACCTTTACCACTTGAGTATTTCTCATGTCCGCAGTTTCTAACCATCACAGGCTGAAACTGATTTCGGAAATCAAGCTTTGATTTTTGAACTAATTAATAATCATCTGCCATTTCTGCTCCTAATCTCACAGTTTTAGCCTTCTGCTCTTCCAGTTCTCTGAGTTCTCACGACATCAGGAATTCAACTTTTGAATTCCTCCAAAAGTAGAGTTTTTCTGAGAGCTTCATACGTTTGATCTATTTTCAAAGCTGTTATCCACCTATCAAAATTACTCTGTATGAGCCTTTCAAACTCCATGTAAGTTTGACCAAATTATTTCCTTAAATTTCTAAACCTTTGTCTGTAGGCTTCAGGCACTAGTTCATATGCACCTAAGATGGATTTTTCACCTCCTCATCCGTCCTCCGGTCGTGATGCAAACATTTCACTAGCCCTACCTACCAGCTTTGTTTGACTCAGTAATAATCACATGTCCTGTAGCCATTTAATTTGTTTAGCTACCTTCTCAAATGAAATGAAAAAGGCTTCTACCCCCTTCTCGTCAAATCATGGCAATGCTTGGACATATTTAAATAGATCCCCACCAAGCCTTTGTCTTTGATGCTCTTTCTCACTATCCTCATCCCTATCATCCAACTGTAAGTTTCCCTTTAGGTCTGACAATTCTAACTGACTGTGATGTTTCATGGCCATTTTCTGAAGTTCAAACTCTCTCTCTTTATCTTTTTCCCTGATCTGTATCTCCCTTTCTCTTTCTTTTTGTTCTGCTAGGGCTATTCTTTCATTTATCCTTTCCTCTCTTCATATTCTTTTTCCTCTCTCTCTCTTTCTTTTTCTTCTGTATCACGTTACCTTTCTTTTTCCGCTCTCTCTCTCTCTCTTTTGTATTCAAGCTGCTTTAATTCTTTCTCATGTTCCATTTGTTTAATTTGCAACTGAATTTTTGCCATTTCCAATGAGCCAACCTGTATCTCAGGCAACTTTAAATGCTTAGCCACCGCCAAAATTTCGCATTTTGTCAGGTAATGTTAACTGCAATGTTTTTGCCAAATCTAACAGTCTGCTTTTAGTCTCTGTCCATAAGGTACTGCGTGTGACTGTCTCCACCCCCAAAAACATCTGAGCATCTGAAAGAGCCATTGCCCACAAGACACTCCCTACTTAAACTGGAATACCACACCTGGTAAGCAACCACAATATGGTCATCCCTCACTGTCTTTAGGTTCACTAAGCCAATCCAATAGATAGACTTGTATCCACCTCAAGCCCCCAATTTGTTATGCGCCAGGTTTGAGAGAACCCCAAAGTGTGTCATGGAGTTCTCCTGACCCACAACATTTAATAGATTGTGGTACAGGGAACCCACGACCCACCCTACAGCTGTGGTACAGCAGAAATTGAAAAGTCTTTTTTCAAGCAAAACTATTTTTATTCTATGAACTCAAGTTAACCTTTTTAAAACATACAGTGAACATCTTAGCAACCATTAATTCAAATATAACCTCTAAAGACTACAACACTAAGTAAACCTTTAAGCTTTCCTTTTAGCACCAATATGACTTAAAAATAAAACCTTTATCAGAAGCACATCAGGTTAAAGTCACTACTGAAAACATTTATAATTCTGAATTCAGCAAATGATCAAGAGATAGTCTTTTGAAGGCAGAGAGAACAGCAGTACATCTGCTTGGTCTGGTTTCAGCTCCAAAACTGAGAACGAAACTAAAAAATACCCTGCAGGCTGCTCAAAAACGAAAATAAAAAGCTGACAGACAGCCCAACTCCACCCACTCTCTGACATCAGTGCCGTAATAAACATCATTTCTTAAAGGTACTCTCACTACAGATACTTATATACATACCAATTTTTAACATCTATTTCGTAAAGGTACTCTCACATGACAGTAGAGATGACACTTCACTTCTGGAGCAAGTGGCCAATTCTGGGAATGCCTCCTCAATGCCTGTCAGTAGTTAAGGAACATTGAAAAGTCATGTCGAGGCTAGCAGAAAGGATTGGGGAAACACGCTTTCGCACGCCGGAAGAACATGTCTTCTGAGGCTCTAAATACATTCCAAGGATGTAGGATTTGCTTGCTACGACGGAATCAATTGCCCACCAATTGCTCTCAAGAAAGATATGGTAACCATTGTATGTTTGGAAGATGCTGCCTAAGGAACCTTGGTGAGTTCCGCCAGTGCATCTTGTAGATGGCACACATTGCTAGTACCATCCGACGGTGGTGGATAGTTGAATGTTTGAGAAACAGGTGCCAATGAAGTGGGCTGCTTTGTGTTGAATGGTGTCAAGCTTCTTGAGCGTTATGGGAGCTGCACTCATCCAGGCAAGGGAAGAATATTCCACAACGCTCTTGACTTGTGCCTTGTATATTGTGGAGAGGGATTGCGGAGTCTGTAGGTGAGTTAATCACCACAGGATTCGGTGTGTCTGATCTGCTTTTGTTGCCACATTGGATAGATGGCTTGTTTCTGGTCAATGGTAACCCATACTATGTTGATACTGGGTGATTTTGTTACGTTAATGCTATTGAATATCACGCAGCAATGGTAAGAATCTTTGTTATTGAAGATGGCTGTTGCCTAGTACCTGTGTGATACAAGTATTATTTGCCTCTTGTCAGCCTAATCCTGGATGTTGTCTAGGAAAATTAGCATTTGGACGTGTACTTTTTCAGTCTCCAAGGCGTCACCAATGGTGTTGAGCATGGTGCAATCATCAGCGAATATCCCCATTTTTAATCTTACAAAGGCAGGAACATCAATGGAGAATCAGTTAATAAATGTCTAGGCCGAGGACATTCCCTGAGGAACTCTTGCACTGATATCGTGCAGCTGAGATTACTGACCTCCAAACATCATAACCATTTTGATTTGTGCCAGGTATGACACCAAAGAGTGGAGAGTTTTCCCTCTCATTCCCATTTCTCGGGCTCCGTGATACTACACTCAGTCAAATGCTGCCTTGTTATCAAGGGCAGTCACTCTCACTCTCACCTATGAAGTTCAGCTAATGTTGGAACGAAGACTATAATGAGACAAGGAGCTGAGTGGCTCCTGGAGGAACAGTTAGCATCAGTTAGCAGGTTATTGCTAAGCAAGGGCCGCTTAAAGGGTTGATGACCCATTCCATTACTTTGCTGATTACCCAGAGTAGTCTGATGGGGTGGCAAATGACACAGTTGAATTTGCCTTGCTTTTTTCACGAGAGGTCATACTGAGGCAATTTTCCACATTGTAGGTTAGATGCCAGAGTTACTGCTGTACTGGAACAGCTTGTCTGAGGACGCAGTACGTTCTGGACCACAGGTTTTCAGTACTATTGCCAAACTATTTTGAGGGCCCATGGCCTTTGCAATGACTTCAGCCTTTTCGTGATATTATGTGGAGTCAATGGAATTCCTGAAGACAGGCACCTGTGATGCTGCCGACCATTGATGAGTGTGGTATGGATCATCCACTCTGCACTTCTGGCTGATAGTTGTAGAAAATGCTTCAGCTTGCGTCTTTTCACTGATGTGCTGGGCTCCCCCCTCATTGAATTTGGTGATATTTGTGGAGCCTCCTCCTCTAGTGAGTTGCTAAATTGTACACGACCATAGATGGCAGGTTGTGGTAAGACTGTGCAGCTCATATTTGATCAATTGGTTGTGGGATTTCTCAGCTCTCTCTATCCCTTGTTTGACATGAAAGTAGCCCTGTATTGTAGCTTCACCAGATTGATACCTTATTTTTGTGTAAGCCTGGTGTGGTTCTTTAATGCCAGACAATGAGGTTACCTTGTTGGACACCCAGTCCAACAGCTTTGTCCTTTAGGTCTCAACCGGCTCGTCCAGTAGTGGTGTGGTAAAGCCATTCTTGGTGATGGACACTGAATCCCTGCAACCCAGAGTACATTCTGCATCGTTACCACCTTCAGTACTTAAGTAAAGTGTTGTTTAACATGGAGGGGCATTGATTGATCAGCTGAGGGATGGCAGACAGTACGCAGTAATCAGCAGGTTACTTTGTCCATGTTTCACCGATTGCCATGAAACCTTATGGGGTCCAGAGTCAATTTTAAGGGCTCCCAGGGAAAAATCCATCCTGACTGTATACCGCTGTGCCACAACCTCTGCCGGGTCAGTCCTGATTGTGGACAGGACAATGTCAGGAATGGTGATGGTGGCATCTGTAGCCACCTGGGGTGGCCACTGGCCAACACAAAATGGAAGATTGCAAGGAATGCAGGGAAAATGGACATGTTGTAAAGCAAGCAGCTTGCAAAGTGCTTGTATATTTGGACTGCTGCAGAAACCAGTTTTGACTGCTGCTGAAACCAGACAGCACTGTGAAAAGAAACCAGTTAACATACTAATGAGGTGATACCGGGCGATCCCCAGATACAATGAAAACAAGTTAAACACAGATCGATACATTGAATGGAATGAAGCACCTCGACCAGCTTTTGCCAAGAAGACCTTGAACGAGAGAGAGAAGAGGGTTCCGACAGCAGCCGCCAACAAGTAAGTGCCTCACAACGATCGCTACCAGAGATAGGCACTCCTGACCCCTTTTAACTTATACCAACCTGAAGTCTGCAGACCAGAGCAGAGCAAGAGGCCTTGTTCCCTGACCCAGCAGTTCCTTCGAGATAAGTATTAGTTTATTTAACGGTAGGAATACGTTTAATCCTTTTAGCGTGTGCATGGGTAGTTATTATAATTGTATTATAATAAACTCAGTTGTTTGGACTTACTAATTGGTGTGTGGTTTTATTGCTTTGAACTTCACCTTGAAGCTTGTGGCAGTGTCTTAACGACACCTGGCGACTCCAGAGCTAAGTAAAGATACAGAGCCAAATTGAGTGTTAAGCACACTCACCCAGAACGACCAACACGTCTGGGACATTATTTGTAATGTATAATTCTGTCAGAATGACTATGTTAAGCTGTGGCATTCACCTGTGCCACATTTGTCCCAATTTTGAAGCAAGCCCCCACATATTGGTAAGGAGGACTTTGCAGGATCGGGAGGGCAGGGTTTGTCATTGTCGTTTCTCATACCTAGGTCGATGCTGGGTGATCCGCCTGGTTTGATGCTTTTGGAAGCCTTCAAAACACAAAGACTAGGCTTTTTCAGAGGGCAATTAGAGGTCGACCTCGTGACTTTGAGCAGTGGTTCTGGTGGGCCAGACCAGGTAAGAACGGTAGATTTTCTTCGCTAAAGGACACTTAGTGAACCAGATAGATTTTTAGGACACTCGGCAATGGACAATGGCTGCGTGGTCTGCACCAGCCTTTTAATTCAAGTTTCTGTAATAAATTCAAATTCCACCACCTGCTATTGTGGTACTCTAATCTGGGTCCCCAGAGTATTATCCTGGCTCTGGATTACTACTCCAGGGCACTGTATTGGCCAGTGAATAAAGATAGCAGGGGAGGACCAGACAGAGGCAGAGGAGAAGGATGAAACAGAGGACTCCCATGTTTAATATTCCACTGTTAGGTTTGAAAATACTGAAGTTTAGTACAAGAGAAAAACTGCATTAACCTACTTGACAGACGAACAATAAATTGATATAGCTACACTGCTCAGAGAATACCACACTGGCAAACAAGAATCTGATGTAGGCGATATCCCACTGATTAAACATAACCCCACTAACTGAGCCTTGAAAAGTTGGTTAGGTCAGGCAAGAAACCAAATCCATGTTTCACAATGACATAATTGAGTCCTGCCAGAGCTCCCCCATTCTACAAGGTTTTTCTGAATGGCTCTGCGTTGATTCTTAGAAGGCAAGAAGACCGACATCAATTCATATCCAATCCCTCGCATCACTTTTTGTATCGATAAACTACTTCACTCTCCTAACTCAGCACAACCTCGCAAATGGCTATTGGCAAGTTCCCGTGGTCTACAAAGCCAGACAAATATTTGCTCCTGCCCCCCCCCCCCCCCCCCCCCCCGATGGCCTATTGCGGTGGAACGTTGTTTCCTTGGGATTTTACGCTTACCCAGAAAGCTTTCGGAGGTTGACAAGCAAAGCAGTATCTGGATTAACTAACTGTGCATTATAGTTCCGTGGCCTGTGAATTGTCACTGATACCGGGAATGATCATTTAGACAGGACAAGATCAAATGGTGCACAAGAAACGAAAATAAACGCCCTGACGATAACCTTATTCCAAACACAAGGGGAGAATTTAATTGATTTCTAAGCATTTACACGTTGTACTGAAAGTTTGCCCCGAACTTTAGCACCATGTCCGCCAGACCCGCGCATCTACTAAAGGAAACACCTAAAACAGTGTGGGTTGTTTTCATTGGAGGACAGAAGACTTAGGTGGGACCTGATTGATATGTATAAAATTATGAGAGGATAGATAGGGTGGTTGGCAAGGAACTTTTCCCCTCAGCTGGGGGAGGGGGAGGGGGAAATAGCCATGGCATGGATTTGAGATATGGGGCAGGAGGTTGAGTGGGGGTGTGAGGAAAAACGTTTTCTTCCAGAGGATGGTTGGAATCTGGAACTCACTGCCTGAATGAGAACTCTCGCAACATTTAAGAAGTATTTAGATGAGCACTTGAAATGCCACAGCACACAAAACTACGGGGCAAGTGTTGGAAAATGGGATTAAGGTAAGTAGGTGCTTGATGGCCGACCCCGACACGATGGGCCAAAGGGCCTCTGTCCGTGCTGTGAAAACTCTATGACTCCATTACTTTATCTGTAAATTGTCTTTTCTTCTAAAATTGAAAATCCTACCTCAGTTTTGAACTGTTCCATCTAATCTAATTCCTTTATTGCCTCCAATTTGATTTTTTAATGTCAAAGGCATTTAGCAATGGCTTAGAAATGCACAAATTACTAAACTGTCCAATATAACCTATGTTAGCAGTTTCAAGATTTTTTAATATTCACATTTAGGTCGAAAACATTTTAAGCTCTTGGATCGATCTTTTTTGAGTTATGTATTCTTCTGCGCCACCTATTGGTTTAAACACATGCCCACAACCTGTACATTAATTAAACCTAATTTTTGTAATGAAGGGATGTGGGCGTTGCTGGGACGGGCAGCATCAATTTCCCATCACCTTGATAAGGTGGGTGATCTGTCCTCATGAACTGCTCCATTCCACGTGTGTTGTAGTCACACCCACAATGCTGTTAAGGAGGAATTCTCAGATTTTGAACGGAAAAGAAAAGAAGCCCCATTTTTATGGTAGTTGCTGCCGTAAAGGGCATGTTTAAAATGGCCTTCTGAGGGGAATTTAAAGGGTACTGACTCAGACAAGGGGGAAGGGGATGGGCTGTATGGTAGGGTCAGACTGGAAGGGTATCTTCGGACCAGTTTTGCAAATATCGCCTTGGGTTGTTCCCCCACCTTGGGCTTCAGCCGGACCAATCTGTGTGCTCTGTCAATTTGTAGGGATTTAGGGAAGCTATCCCGCCTGTATAGTTTGCCCAGATTACTGCCAGGGGGCCTGTACATAACCCCCATTAGGGTCTTTTTCCTCAGCGATTCCTCAAATCTATCCAGAGGCTCTATGCCTTCTGATCCTATTTCGCTCCTTGCTATTGATTTATCTTCATTCCTTATGAACAATGCAACCCCGCCCCCTTTGCCCATCTGCCTATTCTTTCGATAGGCCACATATCCTTGGATATTTACATCCTAGTCCTAATCCCCTTGCAGCCACGCCTCTGTGATGCCCACAACATCGTAGTAGCCAATTTCAACATGCGCAACAAACTCATTTACCTTGTTCCGTATACTACATGCATGCAATGGTGTTTACTGTACGCGTGTTCCAGTATGCATTGATGCAGCTGTTGAGATGAAGGAGAATCGCGATATGGCGTCAAACCAGTGCCCACCCCGATTTTGGCATCGGAACCTATCCTCAACCCAATCGTGTTTCACGATTTTGGCATTGGCAAATGAAGAATCCCGCTCAATGTTTCTTCCGATACCTGTCATTAACTGTCTTTAACATCATTTAGTGGACCAACATAGACTGTTCGTGATTTGTATTTTCACAGGACAGAAAACACTTTTTTCACTACTTCCTCACTATGTCATGCTACTCTTGTCCATATCTTCTTCACTTTTCTATTAATTTTCTAAGCTGCTCTTGCAGTCTGTTATGTTTAATTGCACGTTCAGTGCCTACAATTTGTGGAACCGGTGGGTTTATATTTTCACTTTCTTTGTGCATGTCAGCCCACTTCATCACCTCCTAGTGGCAATAGAAGATTGATCAGCCACGAATCTTATACCATTTTTGCAAAGTTTGCCCAGCATAAATTCGGTACCAACAGTCGATTTCCGTGACTTTTCTTCTATTAATTGAGCCAATTGAAAATACATTGTGTGTTTCCTATTGCCCACGTTGCCATACATGACAGGCTCACTAATGAAAATGTGATGACATATAAACCTGTGGCAGATAATGTGCTGTCATATTGAACCACGCACCAGCCTGAAATATTCTCAACAAATGGTTCTTATACATCTTCCACTGCAGCAGATCGAAACCATCATGTTGCTGAATTCCAGGAATGTTAAAGCCACATGACAGAAATGTTTGCATACTTTAGAGGTGTTAGCCTATTAGCTCATCATAGGGATCTGCTGAATACCAGTTGTTAATCCAGCTCATGATGCATTTCCATCCAAGCAACTAATTTCTTAACTAATGAGGAAAAACCAAATCTTTCCATCATGAAGTGAAGAATCCTACGTCAACTTTGATCTATTCCAACTCCTCTAATTCTCTTGGAACCTCTGATTTGAAGTTATCTGAACATCGTAAACCTAGGCATGGCTCAGAAAGACAGAGCTTTCTAAATTTAAAATGTAGCATATATTGGCATTCTCCACAATTTGCCCCAACACTCTTCACCTTCAGGTAGCTCTTGGATTACCTTCTTGGAGTTATTTATTCTTCTGTGCCACCTAGCACGTCTATATATGTCCAATGATTACGTTTAGTAACTATATCTTTAAACATATTTACATTACCTACGGCTGTGATCTTAATTAATTTCTTACCATCGGTAAGCTTAATACATTTTGGTAGCCTGCATTCACTCATACTGATATGGGGAGAGGGTGGCAAACTGGCCACGTCTTCGAGCGGCACAGGGTATTGTTCTGGGAACATGGGTTCCAATTTTAATTCAGAGATTTGGCAGTTAAAGCTTGTCTCAATAATGATTGCCTTTAAAAAACCCATCTGGTTCTCTAATTCCCGACCCAGACTCACAATGATCTATATTTGTTATTCACAGATATGGGCAGCATCCCTAATTAAGTCATGAACAAAGCATCAAACATATTGCTGTGGTCCTGCAGTTACATGGAGACCAGGTGAGCATGGCAGATTTCCTTGTCAAAGGGACATCAGTCAACCAGATCGACATGGGTTTCATGGTTTTTGTTAGACATATAATTGAATTCAAATTTCGGCATCTGTGATAGTGCGATTCGAACCCAGGTTCCCAGTGCACGACCCTCTGTCCCTGGATCACTCACCTAGTGAGAAAACAATTACGCTATTGCCGCTCCCGCATGTGGTTGACTCTTAACTGCTCTCTGAAATGTCCAAGCAAACAATCAGGGATGGAAAACAAATGCTGGCCCTGCCAGTAACGCCCACATCCCATGAAAGAATAAAGAGAAAAATATGCAAAACACTGCGGATTCTGCAATCTCAATTAAGAACAAAGGACGCCAGAAAAACTCAGCAGGTCTTTCAGCATCTATTGCGAGAGACTCAGAGTTAACGATTCGAGTCCTTTGGCTCTTTGTTAGAGATGAAGGGAGGGGCAATGTGTTGAAGATATCGAATATGCAAAAATATACATTATACCATAGAATTCCTACAGTATAGAAGGAAACAGTTCGACCAAATATGCCTGCACCGATCCTCTGACAGACCACATTGCCTAGGCATACTCCCCTCAGCTATCCCTGTAACCCCATAACTCCACCTATCCTGCACATCATTGGACGCTAAGTTTAGGATGGCCAACCAACCTAAATTTGCAATTTTAAGAACAAACACGTCTGTTGTGAGAGGGTTTGGGATGGGGTATACATTGAGGCAATACATGTGTGGAATATCAAAAACGTTGGGGCTAACATGGTGGAGAACATTGACAATCTAAAGTTGACACACTCAATATTGAATCCCAAGGCTGCAATGTACCCAACCAAAAGATGAAAATCTACTCATCCAACATGTACCGGGCTTGACTGGAGCGCTGCCAAAGATGGAAATGTGGGAGCAGGAATGGACTGACATGATGGATCTGCCAGGGCATCCTTTCTGGGAGGTTTTATGAAGGGGACTGTGTGGTGATGGGTGACAATGGAGAGAATATCGCCAGAGACTAGGAAGTCAGTGACAGTCATTGAAACAATGACTTGATGTTCAGTGGTGGTATAAAAATCCAAGGAGTGGTAGGAGGATGTGTCTGACAGATGGCGGTCAGGCTCTGCGAGATAGAGGCCAATACTGAAGCAAAATCTCACCACCACTATTCTTAGAATTCCCCTTTTCCAGAAAAGGGTCAAGTTATTCTAAATGGTGGACAGGGTCCCCCTTGAGTCTCTGACTCCTCGGCAGATTTAGGTGGGTGCTATTCATGTCAAACTAATGTTTCAAGTTAGTCACCAGTATAACCCATATCTTCGTAGAAGATGTTGTTTACTTCTCACTAAATAGCTCTACTCAGGGGTCAGGATTTTATAAGTAGGGTAAATAAACTTTCTGATATCCACTCTTCCAGGTTATCAACTTAAGTTTATTTTCAAGTTAAAAGATTAAAACTACTTTTTAAAAAGGATAGACTGGTGAGAGTGAGTGAGAGGGGCTGGGGTCCAGGTAGAGGGAGGCGGGTCCATTGGAACGGAGAGACTCCTACCCAAAGAGGCGAGCACGAGACAGAAGCGAGGGAATAATAGTTTAGCATTGAGGTGAGGAGGTAAGGGGGTGAAACTGAATCCTTTGCTGAATACTGGACGTGCAGAATCAGAGATAACACGGCAAGGGTTGGGTTTAGAAGGAGTGGGGCCGGATGAGAAATAAATATGTCGGAAATCCTGCATGAAATTAAGTGGGAATATAAAATATATTGGAATGCAGACGCACTGAATAGTTATAGCGCAGAAGTCGGTAATTCCGCCAATCGTTGTGGTGTGCGTTCTCTGCAAAGATTTTTCACCTAACCCAACACTTCCAATTTCTTCCCTGTGGCTCTGCTATTAAGTTTTCTTCAGAGAATTATCCAATGTAGTTTTGAAGCAAACGATTGAATCTTCTTCCCAACTCTCGGGCAATTTCTTAACCAGATCATAACCACTAGGTCTGTTGAGAATGCCACCTCCCTCTACACCCCACCCCTCCCAATATCCCCATGTCACGTTTGCATATTTCGTCAATCGTTTTTATTCGGAGTCTCCTGCAACCCTCCTGCAATATTAGGAGCTGTCTTTCTATTTGTTCAGTCTCCTCATGATTTTGAATATTTCTATAAAATTTCCTCTGAATCTTCAGTTCTGCAATGAGAATAGTTTTTAGTTTCCCCAACACTTCCGTGTAGTTGAAATTCTTCACGGATGAAGCGACTCCCCAGGGAGGTAAATAAATATTTGTAGCTTAAATGGCCCTTAATGTAACGGCCAACAGTTTGTTCAATTTCCAAATTTGAAACCCACTTACTAGAAGACAATACAGTAACAATGATAGTGCGGGTGACCTGTTACAGCTGCAGCATGTGGGAAAGAGCGAACACCAGTGGGAATGAACGAACGCCAGTGGGAAAGAGAGAACGCCAGTGGCGATGAGCGAACGCCAGTGGGAAAGAGAGAACGCCAGTGGCAATGAGCGAACGGCAGTGGGAAAGAGCGAACACCAGTGGGAATGAACGAACGCCAGTGGCAATGAGCGAACGCCAGTGGCAATGAGCGAACGGCAGTGGCAATGAGCGAACGTCAGTGGGAAAGAGCGTACGCCAGTGGGAATGAGCGAACGGCAGTGGGAAAGACCGAACGCCAGTGGGAAAGACTGAACGCCAGTGGGAATGAGCGAACGGCAGTGGGAAAGACCGAACGCCAGTGGGAAAGAGCAAATGCCAGTGGGAATGAGCGAACGCCAGTGGGAATGCCAGTGGGAATGAGCGGACGCCAGTGGGAATGAGCGGACGCCAGTGAGAAAGATGAAATTAAAAAATGAAAATCACTTATTGTCACAAGTAGGTTTCAAACGAAGTTACAGTGAAAAGACCCTAGTCGCCACATTCCAGCGCCTGTCCGGTGAGGCTGGTACGGGACTCGAACTGTGCTGCTGGCCTGCTTTAAAAGTCTGCGATTTAGCCCAGTGAGCTAAACCAGCCCCTACAGAGAAAACGCCAGTGGGAATGAGCGAACGCCAGTGGGAATGCCAGTGGGAATGAGCGAACGCCAATGGGAAAGAGCGAACGCCAGTGGGAGTGAGGCACGCCAGTGAAAAAGGGCGAACGCCAGTGGGAGTGAGGCACGCCAGTGAGAAAGGGCGAACGCCAGTGGAAGTGAGGCACGCCAGTGAGAAAGGGCTAACGCCAGTGGGAGTGAGGCACGCCAGTGAGAAAGGGCGAACGCCAGTGGGAGTGAGGCACGCCAGTGAGAAAGGGCGAACGCCAGTGGGAGTGAGGCACGCCAGTGAGAAAGGGCGAACGCCAGTGGGAAAGAGCAAACGCCAGTGGAAAAGGGCGAACGCCAGTGGGAAAGAGCGAACGCCAATGGGAAAGAGCGAACGCCAATGGGAAAGGGCGAACGCCAGTGGGGAGGAGCAAACGCCAGTGGGAAAGAGCGAACGCCAATGGGAAAGAGCGAACACCAGTGGGAAAGAGCGAACGCCAATGGGAAAGGGCGAACGCCAGTGGGGAAGAGCGAACGCCAGTGGGAAAGAGCGAGCGCCAGGGAAATGAGCGAACGCCAGTGGGAAAGAACGAACGCCAGTGGGAATTCCAGTGGGAATGAACGAAGGCCAGTGGAAATGAGCGAACGCCACTGGAAATGAGCGAACGCCAGTGTGATGTGGAGCAAGGGACTGCAGGACATTCTGCAGCATGTGTAACCTCGCCTCAGGAGGGGTGAGCTGGGATCGGAGTTTTGGAAATTGTGATAATTCAGGCAGGGAGATACTTGCCTGCATTTGTCCAGAAGACACTCACAACCTTTAGAACTGGACCATCAGAGTTTGTCCGGAGTCAAATGCTGGCTGGTAGCGATGGGGATCTTCAACCCCGGAGGCTGAATTGCTTGATTCAACTGTTCATGTGCGGGTTTTGCACCTGGTATTAGCAGGAATTCTGTAAAGCAAGTGGATTTATATACGTTCTACCATTATGCTGAACCATTAACATATGTAAACCGATTTCAGTACTTTGGCGCTCACCTTCACTTCACACCATACAAATGCCAGGCAATAACCATCAACAATGAAAAGAAAATCGAATGAAATACAATGGCATTAACCGGAAATGTAACTGGGCAAGGTTTATGTATATTCGGGTTGCTGTTATAATTCAGAGGCTGGGGATTCTGGTCAATTACCTACCTCCTTATTTCCATTTTGCTTTGCACGATCTGCAACACACACATCAATAGTTCGATTGACCCAACTCCACATGTTCCACATACTGGACAGCATCCGGGACATGCCGTCTGTTTGGTTAGGTCATCCACCTCTGTCGCCATCCACTCTCTCTCCACCACCAGGGTACAATGGGTGCAGTACATACCATCTACCAGATTCACCGCAGCAACCCATCCAGACTCCTTTGACAACCCATTCCATATCCACGAAAGTCACCGTTAGAGGAGTAAATGTAGCAGCATTATGAGAACGCCACGGCCAGTAACTTCCCCTCACAGATACAGGCCATCCTGATGAGGCACGTTTCTCCATTCCTGGATCATCCTAGGACTCATTACCTGGGAACTCTGTGCGCGTAAATTTACCACGTGGACCGCAGCCATTCAAGAAGGTGAGTCAACACTGAAATCTCAACAGCAATCAGGATGGCCCATAAATACTGGCCTTGCCAGAGAGGCCCACATCTTTGAACACAGGAAGCATGAAGTTATATTCCTGGTGAAACTCTGAGCTCCACCAGAAACAGTAACTGTGTCCTACTGCAACTCTGAGACCTCCCAGCATTAAGTACAATTCATGGTGTCGCTCCGAGTTACCATCATGAATCAGGTATGTTCCTCTGTAACTCTGATTTCCACAGTCAGAGGCTGAGTTTACTATCATGGGCCTGGGAGCAGAAAGACGGAATTACCGGTGTAACTCGTGGAAGAACCATCATTCGTGATTATATTCCTTCCCAGATTTTCCACGAATTGGCCGCCCATTTCAGCAGTATGGTTTTCAGTGTCCTGTATTCACTTTTTTCCCTGACCACGTGTTGAAATGCCAACACTGACATGTTGTTACTGTAGAATTCCCTGAACACAGTGACCTTGCTGACAATGTGTCCCTGGCCTGAGTCCACTGCCAGCATGAAAGTGCGCAGTCACCTCTGTCCCATAGAGGAAATATTTTGACTGATTTCCAAAACACATCGGTGAAAAACGAGAGAAAAGAACCTTCCTGGCAGTTTGAAGTTATCCCAGGTCAGAATGAAATGAGGAACAACGGGCGAAGTGGTCGTTGTTCTTGAACGTTGTAGGGCAGCACGGCAGCGCAGTAGTTAGCACAGTTGCTTCACTGCATCAGAGTTGCAGGTTCGATTCCCGGCTGGGTCACTGCCTGTGCGGAGTCTGCACGTTCTCCCCATGTCAGCGTGGGTTTCCTCCGGGCTCTCCGGTTTCCTCCCACTGTCTAAAGATGTGCAGGTTCGGTGGATTGGCCATGCTAAATTGCCCTTAGTGTCCAAAAAGGGTAGGTCGGCTTACGGGGGATAGGGTGGAGATGTGGGGGTAGGGTGTAGGTGTGGACTTAGGTAGGGTGCTCTTTCCGAGGGCCTGTGCAGACACGATGGGCTGACTGGCCTCCTTCCGCACTGTAAATTCATTGATTCTATGATTATTCTCAATACAGATCGAGCATGAGTGAGAACGCACAGTCAAATCTGATTGTATAGCAGGCACCAACACTGATCCCATTGACGTTGATGGGTCTTATGTCCCCATTGACTACCCAGTTGGCCTATCGTGCAACATGTTCCGAGCCTGTTGTAGCCAAACCCATACACTATTTCTTTCAAATTAGCAGCCATGAGGATAATTGCCACCAGTTAGTATGAATCGCAGCCATCGCATCAGATATCACCCTGACATCTTCCGAATTTCATAAATAGGTCTGCCATCGCGATTGAATTGTTTGCTATTAGTCTGAATGTAAAATTGTGTACACTTTCCTAACTCCAGTCTGAGCGCCCATACGTTGAGCCAGGTAAACACCCACTCCATGTCCCACGATGACATATCTACGAGAGGCTGGATCTTCCTTTGGGATTTATGTTGTAACCGACTGAAATAATTTCATACTTCTGACATCCCAACCCTCACCCTGACACCAGCTCTGCAATGGTTATGCATTTGTAGTGGTGTCAGGACGTTTGCCTTGCGCCTGTAACTTCCGGTTACAGTCCAACCTACCAGTAGAGCTTTCCCTTTATCATAGATTTCATAGAATTTACAGTGCAGAAGGAGGCCATTCGACCCATCGAGTCTGCACCGGCTCTTGGAAAGAGCACCCTACCCAAGGTCAACACCTCCACCCTATCCCATAACCCAGTAACCCCACCCAACACTAAGGGCAATTTTGGACACTAAGGGCAATTTATCATGGCCAATCCACCTAACCTGCACATCTTTGGACTGTGGGAGGAAACCGGAGCACCCGGAGGAAACCAACGCAGACACGGGGAGGATATGCAGACTCCGCACAGACAGTGACCCAAGTAGGAATCGTACCTGGGACCCTGGAGCTGTGAAGCAATTGTGCTATCCACAATGCTACCGTGCTGCCCAATAGAGTTTATCGACTCTAAAGATGCTTCCTCGGGCCACAGCCTCTCAGCCTTTGTGCCAGCAACACCATATTGACAATTTACTCTCTTGCAGAGTTTTTCATATATTGAAGACCTATATAGTGGTGATTGTTCAGTAATTTGCTGGCATAAGTTAGGCGGGGTGCAAGGGAAGTGAAAGCAAACCAGACAAGATGCAACTAAAAGTGGCTTCCTTGGAGAAAGACGGTTGCCAGAAACAAGATGTTACATAGCTGGCGTTGCTGCTATCACAGGGACATGACACAATATCATGTTGGTCATGGTGAAGGCGAGAAAACAAGGATAAGAGGAATCAACCACTTGGCCTCCATAGGCTATTCAGCAAAATTGCGACTGTTATGATTGTGGTCTTAAAGCCACGTTCCTACTACTTCCTTTTTGATCATAATCTGTTTTTTGAGTGTTACCAAGGGAGAACAAACATAAGCGGATTGCTTGACCCTGAGTGTCTTCTACTCGGACGCTGTCAGGAAAGAAGCTAATGTGTAACGTTGTATTGGAAGATGCGTGAGCGATACGGGAAAGGTATTGAAAATGCATATTGCCACAGGAATGATGTTATAACCCGCATGGGTCCTGCGGAGTAGAGAATTCCACTACCATGTGGAGCATGCGGATACGAGCAGCCCCAATAGGGTGGTGGGAGACCCCTAACTAAGTATAAATAGAGTCGGCAAGTCAGGCGCTGACTAGAGAGGAGCTACTCGGAAACTGAACTGTGTTTAGCGTGTTCAATAAAAGTAAGTTTTGTTCTTCTCTCCAACTCAATATGGATTCTTGTTGTTTCCCCTGACAGATGGTGAGAAAGCGGAGCAGTTTCCAGAAACGCGTGAAAATGAAGTGTTGGACCGAGAGTGTCAACCACATTCTGGACATGAACGGACACAGAGGCAAACCTTGAATTGCATTGAATCCGAAAAACAGTATTTGGCATGATAAAGAATCAATTTAAAGCTGAAAAGAAAATAGAATCGACATGTTCAATTGCAATATCACGTTGTAGCATGCATTTGGTCCAATCACGCTTTCGTTTTCCCGTTCAGATTCGTTACAAAGCCCGAAACTGACTGCCCCAATGCCGAGGCAATGCTAAATCGCATCAACTTGAGGAACTGCTGTCGAGACAGAGCTCTGGCGTCTCCCCATCCTGAACAATCATTGGTCGAATCAAACTTCCAGACTGATTACTTGTCCAATCAAATCTCCAAATAGCATCAAGGTGGCGAATGAAGCCCGCGATCCGGATGGTAATCCAACAGAGCTGTAGAAAGCCTTTGCTCAAGCCAGGACTCTTGTCCTCATCCAACGGGTTGGGGAACTGCAGTTAACTCCTCCCGACTTCAGGAATGCGACACCTCTTACTATGTTCCAGATGTTCCTGCTGTCCATTGCTGGTAAATCCTGACATGCATTCTCCAGAAATCACCTGCTTCCCGCTTTTGATCGTCCAGACGAATATCTAAAATTGTGTTGCAAACCCAAGGAAAATGTCGAGAACAGCAGCAGGAATTTTCGTTGCATTGTTCGACGGAGCAATGCATTTGACTCGGTAAATCGCGAAGTCCTGTGCATTGTGCTGCAGAGATAGGGATGTCCAAGGAGCTTCCTTATCATCCTGAAAATGCTTCATGGTGACATGGGAAATCTGAAACAGCCACATTTTAAAATCCGGATCAGTGTCACGCAAGACTATGTTCGCCGCCATACTATTTACAACATACCTTACAGTGGTTATTCAACTTATCAAAGATCAACTTCTCTCTGACGTGAGCATTAAATACTGCCGAGATGGTAAATTCTTCAACCTCAGTCGCCACCATGCCAGAACTGAATTGAGCATCCTCCACAGACATGTCCTGTCATTTCCGGGTGGGTGCAATGTCGTTTTCCACTCTGCAACAGACTTGGAAGCCACTCCCCATAACTTAAATTCTGCAAAGAGACTCGGAGTCCTTCAATTTTGCCATTCGAAAACTCCTACCTCAAACCCGAGGTGGTCAGCTAAATGTTCGACCTCCCATATATGTTGACGGCGTGATTCTGGAATTTGCTGAGCTCTTCCTGTAACTTGGCAGCCACCTTTCTGGAAAGACCATCATTGGCGGAATATCCAACCCCAGATATGCTGCCCAGTTCAGCCTTCTACAAATTACAGACGTGTTTGAAACCATTTCCATACCGCAACTCCCAAGATATCCCAACAACTTTCAACCCATTGATATGTCTGAATTGCAACCCACTGTTATCACGCTATGTTGCAGCAATATTGCACATGCAAAAGTCGTATTCCGGTCCTGAATTCCAATCAACTGATGTTTGACAGACTCCCACATGTCAGATGTTGATTTACCCCCAAACAGCCACCCCTAATCTAAATTCTGTACGTCTGCCTAATATTATTGTAATTAGCCTGCTCCCAATTTATCATTGCCCAGGACTATTCTTATCCTTATCCATGAATATCTTAAAACTTGCATAATTATGGGCACCAATCCCGAAGTGGTCGCGTACTGAAAAAGGTTAACATGTGAATCATAGCATTTACAGTGCAGAAGGAGGCCATTCAAGTCTGTACCAACCCTTGGAAAGAGAACCACATTTGAGCCCACACCTCCACTCTATCCCAGTAACTCCACCCAACCCTTTTGGACACTAAGGGCAATTGATCATGGGCAATTCATCTAACCTGCCCATCTTTGGACTGTGGGAGGAAACCGGAGCACCCAGAGGAAACCCACGCAGACACACGGAGAACGTGCAGACTCCGCACAGACAGTGACCCAAGCCGGCAATCAAACCTGGGACTCTGGAGCTGTGAAGCAACTGTGCGAACCACGATGCTACCGTAATACCCTGTTGTGTGCAACAGCACCTCGTGGCCGGTGATGAGAACTGAACACCCTGGAGCTAGTTCTTCCAGTGGCCAAATGGCAGAATCGCACTGATCTGGAATTCTTGGGTGAAACACCATTTCCCTACCAAAGCCCACACTTCCCCGTAACCCCACCTAACCTTTTTTTGGACTCAGGGCAATTTAACATGGGCAATCCACATCTTGGACTGTGGGAGAAAACCGGAGCACCTGGAGAAAATTTGCAAACACGGGAATCGAACGAGATCCTGGTGCTGAAAAGCAACAGTGTTAACACTGTGCCAGCGTGCTGCCCACATGTGCTTTAAAAATATTATGGGAATGTTCAGTTTGACATTAAATACACACCAAGTGTCAGGAATGAGATTGAATGGTAAATGCTCGTTTGTTCCACTTTGCATATGAAATAGAGACAGGAGCAGTAGCACAGTAGTTAGCACTGTTGCTTCACAGTTCCAGGTCCCAGATTCGATTCCCTGCTTGGGTCACTGTCTGTGCGGAGTCTGCACGTTCTCCCTGTGTCTGCGTGGGTTTCCTCCGGGTGCTTCGATTTCCTCCCACGAGTCCCGAAAGACGTGCCGTTAAGTAATTTGGACATTCTGAATTCTCCCTTTGTGTACCCGAATAGGCGCTGGAGTATGGCGACTAGGGGCTTTTCACAGTAACTTCGTTGCAGTGTTAATGTCAGCTACTAGTGACAGTAATAACGATTATTATAATAATTATTGTAATATTACATCGTCAATGAAAATTGGAAAAAGAAACATGGGAGCAGCTAAGTGGGTTATAGCAAACTGGTATCAATGTAGATTCTCGTGAAAAAATGGTGTGGATTAAATTGATATATGAGAATCTTTGGATTATTAGTCCAGCAAGAATGCCACCGCCATCGCCTCCCCTCCAGTAGTTCATGGCGTATGCCATTGTCAATAGGCGAATTCTTCAACTAGCATGGAGAAGTAACTGGGGATCAACATGGAAGAATGGGTTGTAGGCATGCTTACCTATGTGACAGCAGCACAACATGCAGTAGATAATGAGTCCAAGTGTGCGAGGCATGATTATAAATCATTAAGTTATTAACGCATACGTCAGGGAGAAACCAACTTTGAACCAATCGTGATGAAGTTGAACAAACCAGCGACTGTCAACATTGAATGAAAGAGCGACGTGGAATCTAGTTTGGGAAAAGTGCGAGCTAGGGAGAAGTAGCAGCAAGAACTATTCCCAAATTAAATTCAGATTAATAGAGAGCTGCCTGGTCTGTTGTGTGGTACATACATTATACCACGTTGCTGATTGTTCTCACATTAACATCTTTTTAAAAATGATTTTGATATATTCCGTGTACCTGCACTACCTTTTGATCCTATTGAAGTATGTTTCCCTCCATACCTTTTCTTGAAGAGGTTAATGTTCTTTTACCGCTGTGGACTGCGTCCCTTGAGGAGTTACATTTCTATCTTTCATGGATAGTTTTATTCACATAAGTTGCCTGATTTCCTGCTGGCCGCCCAGGCGCTGCTTCGCCCGATGATCACTCCTCAGCCACGTCAACAGAATTCCACGCTGCTCCTGATGATGCAGCGAAGGTCGATCCCGGGATTGATGAAATACGACGTACTTTTAACCAGGAAACTAAAATGAGCGCAAGCCCAGCGAAGACGACCCGCATGCCTCTCCCTCGCCGCCCCGGTCCCCCATACCCCCGTCCATCTCCCCCGCCAAACAAGCGCTCTTTCGTCAACCTTTCGAATCGGGGATCCGTTGTGAAAAAGTTTAAAACCCGATGGCTGAAATAGGTTGTTTGCTTTTGAATAGTGATTCCCACTGTTCAGCAATCACCCTCGAGTGATCACCCAAATCAATAACCTGTTCCCGCATTCCCCCCAAATCCATTACAAAGTTTAGCCCCAATACCTGTACCTAACTCCTTCTTGAAAACATATTATATTTTGGCCTCAACTGTTTTCTGTGGTCACAACTTTCACAAGCCCCGCATTCTCTGCGTGAATACATTTCTTCTCATTTCAGTCCTTTCTGATTGACGTTATAGCCTTAGATTGCGCCGCCAAGTTGTGGACTTCCCAGCTGTTGGCAACATTCTTTCTGCACCTACCCTGCCCTGTTAGAATTGTATAGATTACTCTGAGATCTCCCCTCATTCCTCTAAACTCCAGCAAACCTAACCCGAACAGACTCAATCTCTCCTCATACATCAGACTTGCCATCCCAGGAATCAGTCTGGTAAACCATCCATGCACTCTTTCGATAGCAAGAATATCCTTTCTCTGATAAACTGCACACACTATTCCAGGTGCGGTTTTACCAAGGCACTGCAGCAAAGGCAGTCCTATATTCGAATCCTCTTTCTATGAAGGCCAAGGTACCACTTCCTTCTTCACCTGCATGCCTACTGTCAGCGACTGGTGCAGAAGGACACCCAAGACTCTTTGCACATTCCTCTCTCAATTTGTAGCCATTCAAATAATAACCTGCCTTCCCATTTTTGCTACTTGTGGATAACCTCACATCTACCCATATTATACCGTATCTGCCATGTATCTTCCCACTAACGCAATTCATCCAAATCACACTGAAACATCTTTGCATCCTCCTCACAGCTGCCCTCCCATCCAACTTTGTGTCATCTGAAAATTGTAGATGTAGATTTAGTTCCCTCATTTAAGTCATTCATATGTATTGTAAATAGCTGGGGCCACGGCAATGGTCCCTGTGGTACTCCACTAGTCACTATGTATCATTTAGACCCGTTTATTCATATTCTTTGTATTCTGTCTGCCAACCAGTTTTTTAAATCCATAATACATGGCAAGCAATCCCATCAATTTAATTTGATACTCTAATGTCTTATGGGGGACTTTGTCAAAAGTCTTCAGAAAGTCCGAATAAATCACATCCACTGCAGCAGGAATCCAAAGCAAACAGCAATCCAACACACGCGCTCAGACAACAGTATTAGCAGAACAGAGACACAAACACAGGAGCACTCAAGTTATAAGAATACAGATGCATAACACACACATATTAGTAGAACACAGGCACAAACACACACGGGGCAGAATGGGCACATAGTGGTTAGCACTCCTGCCTTATAGCGCCGAGGAATCGGGTTCGATATTAATAGAAAACATGAACACACACACACACACACACATATTAATAAAACACAGACCTGAACACACATTTTAGTAGAACACAAACGCAAAAACACAGGCATACATTATTAATAAAATATAGTAATATATTTAATAAATTTGATATATTTATAATTTTTTCAAAAATTAGATTTAAAAAATAAATTTAGACTACCCAATTCATTTTTTCCAATAAGGGGCAATTTAGCGTGGCCAATCCATGTATCCTGCACGTCTTTGGGTTGTGGGGCGAAACCCACTCAAACACGGGGAGAATGTGCAAACTCCACACGAACAGTGACCCAGAGCCGGGATCGGACCTCGCCGCCGAAAGGCAGCAGGGCTAATCAACTGCGCCACTAACTCCAGTTATATCCAACCATGAAGAGATTCTCCAAATAGTTCAACTCACCACTAATGTTCTAACATTTGTGTCAGCTTTAGTACGTACAGGACAGGAATGGTTGGATTGCGGGGAAGGGACATCTCTACACTGTTGGTGAGTTGCACTGGAGCAGCGCTCCGGCAGAGGGACTTGTGCCTTTTTGTCATCCACAGGCTGCTATTTCGTGAAGTTGCATATTTCCAACTCCACTTTAACGGCCTGTAGAAAGGCGATTGATTCCTATACATAAGGCTACTGGCCTTCAGAACTCAAAGTAAAGCTGGTCACTGCAGCCATTGCATTGTGAATCACGCGTTATTTTGCTGTTGATAACAGAGGTACAATGCGCCGGCTGTCAGCTGCTAACACTCAGTCACAAATGACCGATTCCTCACCAACAATTATTAAAATGGTATTAACATAACAAGCGGTGAAAAAAAAATCATTCACGAATAGAAATTGACCCGAACCATATCAAAGTACACAACTAGGAGTTATGGTTGCCAGATGTTGGGGTGTTGAAAATCTTCTCAGAACTTTCGCAATCCAGAAATGAAGATGGAACTGACGAAGGATATTCGCAGTATACATTTAATTATTCATTCATGGGACGTGTTGCACATCCTTACTTGCCCCTGAGAAGTGATGGTTGCTACGATCCCAGCTGATGTTATATCTGGAGGAACGATCCCAGGTTCGAACGCTAAAACGACCGTGACATTTACTTTTTTTTACCAAACGGGGAGGTACAGAGCCACAGGACCTCTAATTAGTTTTAACAACAAGAAAAAAATAGTAAACATGAAAAAACGGATTATAATACAATACAGCTGTACTCCCTCCTTAGCTTCACAATTACACACTGCTTTTAGAATTAACACGATTTACAAAGTACATCTCCATCTACAATGGTCTCAGTCACACAAAGTCCCTTTAAAACTCACAAGGTGACTATGGGAAACTACACTCTTCCCTCTGAACTGGAAGAGGATGGTTTAGCTCAGTGGGCTAGACAGCTAGTTTGTAATGCAGAACAAGACCAGCAGCGTGGGTTCAATTCCTTTCCCAGCGTACCCGAATAGGCACTGGAATGTGGCGACTAGGGGCTTTTCACAGTTACCTCATACTTGTGACAATAAAATATTATTATATTATTATTAACTCCAAGTGAAAGTTTGTGATGTATCCTCAAAATCCATGCTGGCACCCCACCCACATGATTGTCACGTGAGAGTTTCCAACCTCCACTCCCAAAAACACGCTTTCAAATATTCTCTCATAATTATGCATTGGCTGAGTGGTTTGTATTCCGAAATCCAGTGCAGGTTTTCCAAATGATATTTTCAAACCAAGCTTCTGCTCCACATAGCAGCATTTCACACCACCCCTTTAGGATTTCTTTGTCTTGACTGCTGTGCAGACAGCTCACGTTGCTTTAACTCTCGATTCCCACACTGCAGTAAATGATATCAGACATTTGTTTTATATTTGAAGGCTGCTTTCCCATTTTGAATTTGGTTAATGCAATTGCCTTTTTAATGTAAAACATGTTGATTACTCTTCCTTGAATTCTTCTGAACAATATCTTTGTCTCTGTTCACATAACTCCAGACTTATTGGGCACTTCCCCATTTCACGGGCGGCAGAGCAGCACAATGGTTAGCATTGCTGGCTTTCAGTGCCAGGGACTGGGTTAATTCCAGCCCTGATGGACTGTGTGGAGTTTGCATGTTCTCCCCATGTCTGTATTTTTCCTCCATGTGCTCCACTTTCCACCCACAGTCCAAAGATGTGCAGATTAGATGAATTGGCCATGATCAATGTGCAGTGTTCTGGGGATAGGGTAGGGGATCAGAGTGGTAGAGTGTTCTTTTGGATAGTCACTGCAGACTCGAAAGGCTGAATGGCCCCCTTCTGCATTGTAGGAAT
This sequence comes from Scyliorhinus canicula, assembly GCF_902713615.1. Classification (NCBI taxonomy): domain Eukaryota; kingdom Metazoa; phylum Chordata; class Chondrichthyes; order Carcharhiniformes; family Scyliorhinidae; genus Scyliorhinus; species Scyliorhinus canicula. Next base: position 21,658,732 of record NC_052158.1, on the reverse strand, counting down.
TCTCTGGATTTCTCTAGTTTCCTTACCTAGCTGCTCTTAAGATCTCTGCACCTGTATTATTAACCATTGTATGCAGTGGCGGACTGGGTCTAAAAATATTGGTTGCCAGGAGACAAAGGGGGCCCACCCACAACTACAATGCTATCATTTAATTTTCATAACGAATAAATAAAATTTTCAAAAAATACATATGGAAAAAAGGGTACAATTAAAATGTTGTGGAAAAAAATGTGTATTTCTTAGTAATTACAGTGTACATGTACTGTACATATTACTGGCAGTAGATACCAAATGTAAATACAGAATGTTATAATTGAATTTTTAATTTAAAATTTTTTTTTTAAGTAATTGGTTGATATTTTTAAATAGTTTACTGCACAATTTACACATTAACAGATAGTTCAAAAGCACAATAGAGCATTGCATGCAGTCCACTATATTAAGAGCAATCATTTGTGTTCGCTAGATGATTGTGCGAATCTGCCAATAATTGCTTCTGCATCCAATTCATCAAACAATTCCTTTTCAATGGATAGCAACATGTATGATTCCAAATTCTCCTCAGACAGCGAATTTCTTAACCTTGTCTTTATAATCTTTAGCTTTGAAAATGTCCTCTCACATTGGACTTGAGTAACTGATAGTGTGCAGATGACTTTATAAAGTTCATAAAGGTTATCATATGCCTTGTCATGAAGTCTGTTGGATGCCAGAATTTTTAGTACACACGATGGGCAAGTGGTGCAAATTTTACAATTGTTGCAACTGGAATCCATATTCTCACCCCCATTAAGCAATAGCTTTAATACATCAAAGTTTGAAGCAAAAGAAAACAATTCCAATATTACTTGATCTTTACTGATTTGTGGAAACAGCTTAATAATACCTTCCAATGCTTCATCTTCAAGGCCCTTCTCTGCAATAGTTTTACACTTTGCTGGGTCCAAGCAGGACAAATCTTTATACAACTGTTTGTGTTGTACAAAGCGTGATTCTAGTGACTGGACAAGTCACTATTATTAGGTTATTAGGCGATCCATTATTAGGTTAAACACATTTACTCGAAAATCAGCTAGAGAATCTGAGGAATTTCTTTCATCATCAACAAGCTCATCTGCCATTCTTTTCTTCTTCCTCTGCCTCTTAACTGGCAATATTGCTTCCAACGCATCAATTTCCAATGTTTGATTTTCATCCATATTCATCTGTGAAATCCTGTCATTACATTTATTTACAAATTCCAAAGCCTTGCTGTGAACGTTATCAAATGTTCTTGTCTGTCCCTTCAACTTTGTTGTAGCTGAATCTACCAAACTCCATGCAGTTAACATATCTAAACCACTTGTCTGTAGATAACTTGATAAAGGGGTTGTAGTTTCAAATATATACAAGAAAGTAAATGCTGTCAATATGGTTTCAAACTTTAGAATACTTTGAAGTAAAACATTTGCTTCATGTTTTGTTTTTGCATCAAACTTTTCTGAATCTTGTATTATTGATAAGCATGTCAATAGATTTACGAAAGTACTGGCAGCGGCATCACCAAAACGTCCAAATATAGTTGTTGCTGCATTGGATTTTCCTGACCATCTGGTCTCACCAATTAGCTTTAATCGTTTCATTTTTTCTTGTCCTAGATGTTTTCCAAAAACTTCTATCCATACAGCCATTCTCTTGGATGATGCTTTTACAAAAGTTGCTGTATTCTGGAGCAAATTGAAAAAAGAAACTGCAGGCACACAACATTTTGTTGTTTCAGTTATCACCAAATTCAAGACATGGGCATAGCACCATATATGAACATGTTGATCAGCCACATCAGCAATTTTACCTTGTAAACCATTATACTGGCCATGGTAGCTTGCAGCGCCACCTGTGCTATCAGATAAACATTTTTGGGGGTCAATTTTAAGATGCTGTAATGTTTCAATCAATAGATCAAAAAGTCCCTGTCCTGTACCATCATTACTTGGCATAACTGAAAGTAGTCGCTCACAGATAATACCTTTAAGCACATACCGAATAATAATGCTAAACTGATCGATGGATGAATTATCTTGTGTTGAATCAACCTGAATAGAATAATATTTTGCTTGAGAAACTTCATGACTAATTCTTTCTTGTATAATTTTCTTCATAATTTTGATTAACATATTTATAGTTGTTTTACTCAGGTATGTAACAAGTCCACCACGACATTTACTTTGAGCCTTTCCTTGTTGCTCTAATCGTTTGATTATTTGTTTAGACTTGTTTTGCACTGCAGAAACGTGAGCTGCCATAATGGGGTCATATTTTACCATCAATTGCACTGTAGCTAAAAAATTGCCATGATTCAGAACCTCATTATCTAGAGTGTAGGCCGATTCATTTCTGTGATCTAGAAAAGGAAGTGCTTGCTTGCCTAACATCTTTATGATGTCTATAATCCTCATGACAATACTTCTCTGCTTCAATACTTCTTCTTTCCTTTTAATTAGTGATGCTGCAAAAAATTTATCTAAGGTGCCATCATTAACCACACTGATATATTGCTGAGCATTTCTGACATGTGTTGTTGTCGATTCCTGTAAAGTTAAGCTCTGGCTAATACGCCTGTAGTCACTAAAACCACGTACAAAGGGCGATGGATTACAAGTGTTGGGAAACTCAAAGGCTAAGCAGTATGAACAATATAAGCATCTATTTTCTTTGTTATATGTCAGCCAATTTCTTGGGACTGCGTCATTCATAATTTTCCCCTCATACAAACGAGCATCAAATGGCAGATCATCAAGTGGCTGATGTGAATGTTCAGCAAAAAACTGTTTTAGCTTTGCTCGTGATGGATATTGGAAGATTCCAGTAATTGATCTTTCATTTTCTTGCCTAGGTTCATTTACAGGATGTGCTTCAGAAACTAAGTCATTTATGCTTGAAGGAATATCTGATTCCCTGTCACTAGTTGAAGCTATGTGTTCAGATGTTGCAACTACAGGCAGGACAGATACCGGAACAAGGAAGCCAGAAGAAATATTGGGCCTGGGTTGATTAGTAATGGATGCACTTGTATTTGTCTCTACATTCAAAGTAGCTCTTCTCTGTTCTTGTAACTCGCATGTCATTGCATCATCACCATGAGCATTGTTTCTTGCTTCTTGATTATTTGTTGCAGAACTGGATATTGATGTGGATTGTGCTTGTGGTATTATAAACTCTGTAATAGGCCTGCATCGCTTGGCTGATTCCTTCCTTTCTGCTTTTTGTTCTTTGCGTTTTAGTGACCCAGATGTATGCTTTTTCTTTTCCATGCTGGTAGGGGTAATATTCCTGAAATAAAAACTTAATTAAAAATAGCCCACATTGGGAAAAATGAATATTGATGATCGCAAGAATAACTTGAAGGAACGCCAGATAAACCCCTCTTTGATAAAAAAAATAAAATAACTTACTTACACTTCAATAGGCTATGTTCATTAGTCAATACTACTGTGGCCTATGCAGCTTCAGAAGAGGAGACAATCCACTGTCCAGTGTTCACACCAGCAAGCAACTGAGCCAACTGTTGAAACTTAGAAGTTTTGTCCGACTATAGTAAGGCATTAAGAATGGTCCCACGACCAAAGTTAACATGTCCAGTTTGATACCAGTGTAGTGTTACAAGTCGCAACCCTTTGAGTTTACCGATCATGGCTTATCACATCAATATCTTTGACCTCATGATTCACGGTCAAAGGTACTGCTTCTCCTTTTCGGTGACCTCACGACCCCATGTACTGCTTGATATCCTTTCAAGATGCCGACCATCTCAAATCACGAACTGTAACTTTATCTTTAAATTCACACACTCTTGCTGAAAACGTGGATTTCCAACTATGTCCGACCCGGGTGAACAAGCACCCCCACCCCACCCCCCCCCCCCACTCCTTTTCACATCCGTTTAACACTGCTTCATTCCTTCATACACTGAGTGATTATTTGTTTGTTTCTTTATTGCATTTTTATTTGGTATTGCTCTTTTTAAAAACAATCATATTTTATTAAGTTAGAATACAAATCTCAGGAAAGAAGTTGGAGATTATTTATCTAATTAATTATACTTTTGAAGGGCCCTTCAGAGATTCACGGGCCCCTTCTTGGCTCTCCGGGCCCCGGGCCGATGTACCGGCTGAACCAAGACTACTGCTTGATATCCTTTGAAGTTGCCGACCATTTCAAATCACAAATTGTAACTTTATCTTTGAATTCACACGCTCTTGCTGAAAACATGGAATTTCCTTAATTATGCCCGACCCGGGCCCCCTATTCCACATCCTTCCACTACCTCCCCTGCTTCGTTCCTTTTCATGCACTGCTTATTTGTGTCCTGTTCTCTTTTTTTCTTATTCCTTTTTATTACTAAAACAGTTGTCTGTGTTTGTTTCTTTATTGCATTTTTATTTGATATAGGGGGCCCACTTCATCAGGGGCCCACTTGCCATCGGGCAAGCTGACACCCTGGCCAGTCCGCCACTGGTTGTATGGCTCTTTCGCTGGCAAAACTGAGAGAGATGTTCCCTCCTTTGGAAATTAACAAATAGGCACGTGAGTACTCTTTGATCAAATTTTATTGGCTTGTGCACAGCACAAGGAGAACAACATAGTTGAACTTTTATTCTAAACCAATGAAAGGGCAGCATTATCTGGCCAATAGCAAACAGTGTATTCGGATCAATAGAAAACGAGTATTTTTAATCCTTCGTTTGCATAACCTATCTCCCCGCCTGTCCTGGGGTGGTTATTGCAGTTTACAGAGAGTATATTTTGTTTCGGCTACATCCTTCACTAAGGAACAGTTTATTATGGATTCCACACTCTCTAGCTTTCTAAACCAATTGCTTCTAGCAGAGCTGTCAGTAGTGCTTTCTCTGTCACTATGTATCTCCAACTGCAAACAAATTAAGTAAAATAAAAAGTAAATGTTTCTCCACCTTACAAGCTTAAAGTTGCTCAGTAACCCCATGTGTTAATACCTTTTATTTATCCCTCATGCCATAGCCCTCTCTAAACACAATAGACATATAGTTGAAACTTAACCAACCCTCACACATAAAAACACGTTTGTCCAGCATAAATCTAACTATAGATTTTACCCTTCCAGGCACGGAAATGTTAAATTAAACACATTTAAAACGATACCTTACTTCTCATGTTTACCGATACAAATATAAGTTCTTTAAAATAACCTTTGTTTCCCTAACATTGTGAACTGCCTTCTTGAACCCCTATTGTCCATGTGGTGAAGGTGTGCTCACAGTGCTGTTAGGGAGGGAGTTCCTGATGTGAAAGACTCCAATGCACCAGTGCAGACTTCAGGCGCCTGAGGAACAGAGTGCTTGAAGACCAAGATTGCAAATCTAATGCTAAGCCCGTGGTCTACAGAGCATCCTTGGTCCCCACCCTGCTGTATGCATGTGCAGCATGGGCAATGTACAGAAGACACATCAAATCCCTGGAGAGATATCACTAGCTGCCTCCCCAGAATCCTGCAAGTCCACTGGCAGGATAGATGTACCAAAATGAGCAGCCTCTCCCAGGCCAATATTCCCAGTGTCGAGGCATTGGATACAATCGAGCAGCTGCGATGGGTCAGGCACATTGTCCACATGCCTGACACAAGACCCCTGAAACAAGTCTCTACTCCCAGCTTCGCAATGACAAGCAATCACCAGGAGGGAAGAGGAAACAATACAGGGACACTTTGAAAGTCTCCCTAAATGAATGCAAGATCCCCATTCTCACGTTGGAATCGCTTGCCTCAGGATGCTCAAACTGGAGAAAAAGCACTTGCGAAGGTCCCAATCTTCTTGAGTGCCACAGGGTGGAGCATGGGGAGGATAAGCGGAAACAGCAGAAAGAGACCACAGACTCCAGAGCGTCCCACCCACCTCTTCAAACACCACCTGCCCAACATGTGGCAGAGTCTGCAGATCCAGGATTGGACCATTCAGCCAACACAGAATCCACCTCCCCGGTGTGTAAGCAAGTCATTGTCGTCCCTAAGGGACTGCCCAAGTGAGTCGATTACTGACAAATTGAAGATGTCGAAATTATTGCTTGCATGCTATTCTTAATTGGACCATGGGGTGGAGCACCGCTGGGCCTCAGCGAGTTCCAGGCAGCGATTAGGTAAACCTATTTCGGATTTGTTGGTGACCATGTGAGCTATTATATTTAACAAGTCACAAGCAGACTCGTTTCTCTATGTCTACTCCATTGAGACTATTGATAATTCTGAAGACCTAACCTGCCGTTTTCTTGGACAAATGCAAAATACTGAAATAAAAACGAACTCAGAAGGTCTTGGCACAGTCTGTGGAGATAGAAATAGAGTTAATGTCTCAAGTCACAGTCATAGCACCTCAAAACATTAACTCTGTTTCTCGCTGGACAGATGTTGCTGGACAGGTTGAGTTTTTCCAGAACGTTCTCTTTTTATCATTGCTGCTCTTCAAGTCTTCCGGTGGTTCTGACCTGGGATACATTATTGTAAATCAGTGTTGTACTTCTCGAGACATTCTCGACTAATTTTTAAAAATTAAATGAGCAGCTGAATGCAGTAGTCCATATGGGGGGCACGGTGGCACAATGATTAGCACTGCTGCCTCACAGCTCCAGGGTACCAGGTTCAATTCCGGCCTCGGGAGACTGCGTGGAGTCTGCATGTTCCCCCGTGTCTGCTTGGGTTTCCTCCGGGTGCTCACCTGGAGGTTCACCTCCAAATCACTCACCACCCCGACTTGGAAATATATCACCGGTCCTTCACTGTCTACATCGTGGAACATCCTCCCTAACAGCATAGTGGGTGTACCTACACATCAAGGACTGCAGTGGATCAAGAAGACAACTCACCACCGGTTTTGTGGGCAGCACGGTAGCATTGTGGATAGCACAATCGCTTCACAGCTCCAGGGTCCCAGGTTCGATTCCGGTTTGGGTCACTGTCTGTGTGGAGTCTGCACATCCTCCCCGTGTGTGCGTGGGTTTCCTCCGGGTGCTCCAGTTTCCTCCCACAGTCCAAAAATGTGTAGCTTAGGTGGATTGGCCATGATAAATTGCCCTTCGTGTCCAAAATTGCCCTTAGTATTGGGTGGGGTTACTGGGTTATGGGGATAGGGTGGAGTTGTTGATGTTGGGTAGGGTGCTCTTTCCAAGAGCCGGTGCAGACTCGATGGGCTGAATGGCCTCCTTCTGCACTGTAAATTCTATGATATGAGAAATATGTGCAGGTTAGGTGAATTGGCTATGCTAAATTGCCACTTAGTGTTCCAAAGTTTAGGATGGCTGAGGGGGACAGGGTGGAGGCGTGGGCTTAATTAGGGTGCACTTTCAAATTACCTGTGCGGACTTGATGGGCCAAATGGCTCCTTCTGCACTGCCAATTCTGAGGGAGGACTGAATGGTCCGATCAAAATATTAAATTGATGTAAAATGAAACGCCAATTTTCCTGTATTTCCTGCACAAAATGGTCCCAATACCCAAATCTGTCTCCTGGCCAAACAAGAGAGCTGAACATCTCGATAAAAACATTGTTGATCTTATGGCCACCCCTTGAGTTTTGACAGCTAAAGCTCTACAGCATTCGTAAAACTGTGACTACTACTTAGTGGATGTGCATTAATCTCACCAGCCGATTGTTCGGGCAATGCAGCCGATAAGCCAGTTTAATCCAATACCTCAAATCTGGGCCATTGATGATAGCAGCCTCTCCGGGGAACTCATCTTACTGGAACCTTGGCTGGTCCAATTTATGGTAGCGGCAGTCCGGTGAGCTGTGCCTGATAATGCAACTCTGCAGCCTGATGATAATAAAGACCAACCTCAAATTCAGAAACACTCCTGTTGCCATTGAGACAGATCATCAAAGGTTGGAAATCATAAAGTCAAAACCAAATTCAAGCAATCCAATTGCACCAAGTTATCAAAGGGGCTCAGCGGCTCCAATCTCTCGCGCTGTGTCGTGAAAAAAAATGTAAACTTCGGTAAATTTAGTTCAGTCCATCGATTGTATGTGTCACTTTCTATTTCCAGGACATTGAGTATCCAAAAGACACATATATCAGGTTGTTGGTATAAGAAGGGAAGGAGGAATGAGGAGAATTTACTTTTATGCACCGCATAGTAAGGATTTAGGATGCACGATGCAATAGCATAATGGAAATATATTTGGTGTTAACTTCTGAAAAAATTGAATGTAAACGAAATGTCAGGAAACTAGAGGTAGTTTTAAGTGATCTATAATTATATTGTTAAATATTAGATATAAAGTATGGGTTCAAATGGGTTCAAGTTAGTGTTCTGTGTTAGAATTCCAGTTAGATTCAGACTAAACAGCATTGTTTGCATGTGTGCGGATTTTGCTTTCAGATCCAACTGTATTTCTGTTGTGTTCAGAGAGTTTACCACATTTAAATGATAAGATATTGGGGAAAGAATAAGATGCTGCTCGCAACCAGAGACCACTTTTCGGGAAAATAGTTTATTGAGTTTCAATTTAACTGAAAAGCAGAGCAGGAGGTGAGAGGATGGTGGAAAAGGAACAGCGTTCATCTCGACGAGAGACAGGAAAGCTGCACAATGAAATAATGGACATAAAAGCAAGCTCCAGAGAAGCTAAAGGGCAGTTAGATCTAGAAGTTAGATGTTTCCAGGAAGTTTGAAGTTAAAGAAAAAAAATGAACTTCAATTCTAACACGATAGGTCTCTGAAGTTAAAGACTGTGCTGGAGGTGCAGACCTGAGTTCAGTTGGCAGGAAAACCCAGACATTTACAATCGTAAGTTCTGCGTCCTTCTGTCCAACCTTTGAAAACAGTAGCATTTGGTAGGGGACTGAATACCTGAGTTTTGTTTAAAATGTTGGATGCATGTTTCAATTCAAGACAAAGGAATTGTGAAAGAAGTGTGGAAAAACTAAAGGCGGAAACTTTATAAAACAGCTGAGAGAAAGCTTTGATTGAAAGGATATTTGGAAAGCCTGGAGGTGGATCCTTGATGAAAACAGTTGATGGAAAGAATTGGTTAAAAGAATATTTTAATGCATGTCTTTTTAATTGGAATATGGAAACACTCATGTGATAATGATCTGGGGAAAACTTAAGGAGACATCAATGGAAGATCGATTGAGTGACATCTGCCAATTTGTTGCAGAGTGGGGTGTTGTCTGATCACAGTCAGCCTGTGGCTTTAAAGGGGCTGTCTGTTTACTGAGAACATTATAGCATAAGATATATTTTGCAACTTGTGTTAGCCTTAACATTTGTGTACATTTATGAAGGTAAGTGGTAGTGAATGAGTATTTTGTTATAGTCAAACTGTTAATATTGTACTTTGTTGTTGGAAGCTAATAGTTACTGTTACTCTGGTCATCCACGTTTTCTAAAACAAAAGTAAAAATTATGACCTTTTGAGCCAGAGTCTATTCAGGAATCCCACCTGCCTGTTATAATTTCAACTGGGATTATAAAAAAAGGGAAAGAAAAATGCCGACAATAGGGGGGGAAATACAAAGAAAACGAAAGGCCTTGAGACCCGTACAATGGGAGGGTGGATTGTTTAATTCAGGTAAAGCTACCACAATAAGAAATTATTAAGGTTTTGTTTCACTTTAAGTGGTACAAAACGCAATAGTTTGAAGAATTTTGATGAAATGTCACAGACCTGAAAGGTTAACTAGGGTTCTCTCCATGTTTGTATCACAACTAACCTATTGTACCCTGTCCTTGGGCCTCCCGGGCTACGTGTAAGAAGTACACGACAATATCATCTTGCAAATGTTTATTAGGCCCAGTTCCAAGGAGGAGTGCAGTTTCCCCCCAAGCTCCCCTTATACCCAAAGACCCTCTGCCAACATCACATTTCTTGGCTCCAGCAACTGAAACGAATCAGAAGTTTATATCGTTTTGAATCATTTTTGCGTTTTCATTTTCAATTTCACTATTTACAGGGGCAAGTGGCACACAAATATTTTCAACTGGTTGGTGAACTTGCTGTGTAATGTTTCAGGATTTGTGTATATGTCTCGCTGCTGCTGGACAGCTGTCAATGCGTCCCGTTTACTATGTGCTGTCAGGGATCACATGGAAGCCACTGAATACAGCAAGTTCTCAATGTAATGCCAAATTAGTGGGCAAGACGTGAATTACACCTTGGGATCCATTCCAGATGCCATCAAGCATAAAAACATTGGCTTGATCCAAACTTAAAGTTAATAAACAAAGATGGAAATGAGCAAAGGCCATGCCTGGGGAAATGTACCAATTCAGATTTTATTGAAGGTAATTTTTTTTAAACTCTCAGGTTGACAATTATTGTTAACTTTTCTCTTGTTTTCATCTCGCCCCATCTTAATTTTGCGATTGATTGTTTATCATGTTGAGAGAGGCATATTCACTACGTTCCTCTCCCACAAAATCTCCTTGTATCTGTGTCAAATTTGCTGATAAATCCACGCGTACATTTTGATCTGAGGAGAAATCGCCTTGTGTGTATACTGGCTCTGCTGAACAATCTCCTTGTGCATGAGTTAAATCTTGCGAATGTGTCAGAATTGGGGTTTCTGGGGAATATCCGCCTGGCCGTCCTGGTAATACCAACAAATGCAGGTCTGCATATACAATTTCTTCACTTTGAGAGAAAGAATCATCATTCTGTAAGAAAGAAACCAAATGAAGCCACGAAGAACATCTGGAAGAAGTCACCGACAGTTAATGTAGTCCTCATTCCCAGTGTTGAGATTTTGATTTCTAATTTTCCAGAGGATTATTTGCATAACTCACTAAATCATATGCTGATAGCAAAAAATGGCTAAAAAAATCCAGAAGGTGGTCTTCTGTAAATCTACTGCCCAATCCCGAAAATAGTCAGACACCAGAAACTTAAAGAGGCTTATTTCTCTTTTTAATTCAATTGGAGAATTGTTCTCATCACATCATCAAAAGTGGGGATGTTCGCTGATGACTGCACAATGTTCAGCCGTGACTCCTCAGATACTAACGCAGTCCATGTCCAAATTCAACAAGTTCTGGACAAGTAGCAAGTAACATTCGCCATACACCAGCTCCAGACAATGACTATCTCCAGCAAAAGAGGATCTAATAATTACCATTAACATTCTATAGTATTACCAACGTTGAAGGTGCCCAGGCAGTGTAAGACAGCACACCCAGAGTGAGACACAGACAAAGTGAGTTTGGAATCGGAAATTTTCAACATAAGACAATAGGACCATAAGATACAGGAGCAGAATTATGCCATTTGGTCACCTTATCTGAGGAAGGATATTCTTGCTCTAAAGGGAATGCCACGAATGTTTACCAGCCTGATTCCTGGGATGAAAGCACTGACATATGATGAAGATTGGAGTCGGTTAGGATTTTATTTGCTGGAGTGCAGAAGAATGAGGGGAAATCGCATAGAAACCTACAGTATTCCAACTGGACTAGATGAGGTAGATGCAAGAAGGGTTTTCCTGGTGGCAGTACGGTGGCACAGTGGGTTAGCCCTGCTGCCTCACGGCGCCGAGGTCCCAGGTTTCGATCCCCGCTCTGGGTCACTGTCCGTGTGGAGTTTGCACATTCTCCCCGTGTTTGTGTGGGTTTCACCCCCACAGCCCAAAGAAGTGCAGGGTAGGTGGATTGGCCACGCTAAATTGTGACTTAATTGAAAAAGCTGAATTGGATATTCTAAATTTTTTAAAAAGAACAAAAAAGGGCAGGAAGAAGGATTTTCCCGATGCTTGGGATGGACAGAATCAGGGACCACAGACTGAGGATACTGAGCAGACCATTTAGGACTTATTTCAGAATAAATTCCTTCACAGAGCAAGTGGCGGGACTGTGGCATTCGCTATCCACTGAAAGCAGTTGAGTCCAAAAGACTTTCATGAAACAGTTTGATATAACAATGGGATGATGGGGCCCAAAGAATATGGGGGCGTGGGGTGTAGGCGGTATCAGGCTATTGATTTGGATGATCAGCAGTGATCACACTGAATGGCGGAGGAGGTGTGAATGTCTGAATGGCCTCCTCCTTCTCCTATTTCCTATGTTTCTATTTTTCTATGAATCGACCACTATTAACATCATGGGGGTGTCCATTGATAAGAAATTGAACGTGACCATTATTATAACTATTGTGGCTACAAAGGCAGGTCAGAGGTTAGAAATCCTGCGGAGAATCCTAACTCACCTCTTGACTCCCCAAATCCTGTTCACCATCTACAAGGTGCACGATAGGAATGTGTTGGAATATTCTGTAATTTCCTGGACATGTGCAGCTCCAAATTCGCTCAAGAAGTATGAGAGGGTCGAAGACAAAGCAGCCCGCTTGATTAGCACATCATCCACAAACATTCACTCACTTCACCAGCGACACAAAAATAGAAGCCATCTGTACCATCTGCAAGGTGCATGGCGGGAATTCGCCAAGGCTTCTTCCGCAACACATTCCAAACGCATGACCTCTGCCATCTAGGAGGGCAAGAGCAGCAATCATGGGAACACCACCACCTGGAATTTTCCTTCCAAGTCACTCACCATGGTGACTTGGAAATAGGTCGCCTGTCCTTCAATACCGCCGGGTCAAAATCCTGGAATTCCCTCCCTAGCACCAGGACTGCTACGGTTCCAGAAACAAATCAGCAGCACCACCTTCTCAAGGGCAGTAAGGGTGTGAAATAAATGCTGACCTAGCCAGAGACACCTACATCCAATTAAGGAATTAAAAAGGTAACCTGTAATTTAACATCTCTATCCCATTTCACCTCTTGTTTTTATCTATCGCAACAAGTGGATTACCATATTTAGTTGAAATGTTAGAGTAGTTCCAATGCTAATCACAAAAAAGGACTATTATCACAGAGTCCTACTCCTACTGTATGAACACCACAACTAGCCATTGTAACATCGAGGGCATCAATATCACAGTGTCAAGGCACCCCTGCATGTTAACCTTTCATAGTACCATTTAAACGTTGGATTTTCCGGTCGCGCCCGTCCTGAACGTGAAGCCCCGCCCTTTAATGCTTCGTCAAATTGCCTGTTTTGCCTGCGATGGTTCCTGTGATGGGCGGGACCGGAAATACCACTCAAACTCCAGTTTGCTATGTGATTCAGGATGATTTATCCCTGCAGATTACTATCGCAGGTGCACTATGTAAATCATGTCAATCAATAACAGACAATCTCCCTTCAACCTTAACTATTAATATACTGGAGTGGCATTAGTTCTCAGTTTTAACATCAGGAATTACCACTGCCACCTTGAGTTTCCATAGTAAATGCTGTACCTAATGGGCTCTTCAAAATGTCAAAGATTTCTCAGACAATACCAATTGGTGACTCTGAGGGAGAGGAGCAGAATTGAACAATTCGCCAATTATTTAAACGGCCATCTTGGTATTTTTCTGGCCCATCGCTCCAATAAACCGCATGGCAGCACAGTGGTTAGCACTGTTGCTCTTCAGCACCAGGGTTCCAGGTTGGATTCCCGGCTTGGGTCACCATCAGTGTGGAGTCTGCATGTTCTCCCCGTGTCTGCGTGGGTTTCGTCCGGGTGCTCTGGTTTCCTCCCACTGTCCAAAGATGTGCAGATTAGGTGGATTGGCCATTCTGAATTCTCCCTCAGTGTACCCAAACAGACGCCATAATGTGGCGATCAGGGGCTTTTCACAGTAACTTCATTGCAGTGTTAATGTATTGCAGCATTAATGTAATCCTATGTGTGACACTAAGAAAGATTATTATAAACATAACGAGGAAGCAGAGATCTTTAAATATTTTCGCATCATGGCACCCTGATGAACACTGCTGATTCCTTGTGTATTTCCAATGATTGTTCACATCCACTGAATGAACATAGTTCCTTGAAAGTCGATCTTCATTTAAACCTCTCAACAAATTCTCTCATCTTAACCGTCAGCTGCTAATGCCCTGACCACCTGCTACCGATTGCCCTGGCTGGAGTACAAACAAAAACAATCCAATTCGTTTCTAATAATAAGCAGGCAGTTAAAATGCCAGTGAACCAATTCAGAAACAACAAGCCACATCAATATTCAATCAACCAAGTAAGCTTCATGGGAAAAAGAAGAATTCAATATCACCGTGCACAGTTGTTCTTGATTAAACTTGGAAGAGAGACTGAAATAGATCCAATCTGCACAAGCGTCTGCAATGAAAGGCAAAAGGGTACTGAATGGAAGAAAATACAGTTTACAATTTAATTCTCAATCACTCTCTAAATATATATTATATTAAAGTTTTGAGCATGAACAGGATATATTTTTAATGTGTAGTTGTAGAATAGAGACTCGACTTTAACAAAGTAAATTGGATTCTACAGTAATGATGCAAATAGAAACACAACTTGCAATAAACCGCGAACTTGACTATAATAATGCATCTAGACAGCACAGGCATAGAGTCATAGCTGTCTGGAACACCGAAAAGGCCCGTTGGCCGTTTGCATCTGCGCCGGTCAAAAATTCATTCAATTTTCCAGACTTGCCCCATAGCCTTGTATGCCTTGGCATCACAAGTGGACATCGACATACTTCTTGATTGTTTGGAGCCTCTGTGCCTCCACCATCTTCTCAGGCAGTGAGTTCCAGACTCCCATCATCCTCTGGGTGAAACCGTTTTTCCTCACATCTCCTTAAACCCTACACTTTTTTTATTTTCTCCAATTAAGAGGAACCTGTCCTGCACATCTTTGGGTTGTGGGGGTGAGACAGACGCAGACAGGGGGAGAACGTGCAAACTCCAAATGGACAGTGACCCGGGATGGAACCCATGTCCTCGGCGCTGTGAGTCGGCAGTGCTAACCACTGTGCACTGTGCCGCCCTCTCATGCCCTCTACCTTACATCTCTGACCCTTGGTCATTGATTCATCCACCAAATGGAAAATTTTCCACTTGTCAACTCTGTCTATGCCCCTCATAATTTTATACATGCCATTCATGTACCCGCTCAGTCTCCTCTGCTCCAAGGAAAACAACCTGACCTCAGGTCTGACTGCAGTCAGACAGTTCAGGAAACAGACTGAGATATACATCATAGATCAGGTGGCACTAAAGCATTGGGATTTCACTATGTCTAATTAGATTGTAACACAGCACCTTCTAAATGTTGTCAATGATACGAGAATATAAGAATATTTGAATAAACATAGGATACTCAATTTGACCCAAAGAGAATGCTCCGAAATACAATGTAAATAAAGCTTAACTCAACCTTAACTCAATTTTCCTATTTGATTCCCATAATTTCAATCCGATATTACATAGAATACTGAGAATGTCAGTTTGGGCTAAAAATAAATAATGTAAATAATGTAAATCCCATTATGCTCCTACTCCACACATACTTGGCTATCCGGCTCATACATTCTGTTAATCTGGGGTTGATTTCAAAAGAACGTACTCACCGATTCGCCGTCTGAACACAAAGAAGCAGCCGGAGAACACGATGCAATCGCAAGCCCAGAGAGACACCAATCGAAATCTCAGTTCCAGTCAGCCTGTTCCACTCTTCTCCTATGTCATTTCCTATCAGGGTGTTGGTTAAACATAGAGAGCTGAACAGTTCCAAACTAGGCATCAATTCAGAAACATAGAGAAGGTTGGACACCGCAAAACACTCCCAACAAAACAATGCGCCTTGAAGGATAAGGTTTTGGAAATCTGAAGCCCGTGGGTTAAAAGTAGGCAGGGTAATCCAAAATCATTCCAACTTTGTCGCTTTTGGATTCAGGGTCCCCTACCATACGCTTTAATAACTACATTGTTGAGATGCCTTCTCAAATTCAAGTATTTGTGAGGACGCACAAATTAGCAAATGGATAGAGGTGTTTTTAATTGATATTTTACAGACTAGGGTGTAGTAAAAGCACTAATATGTGGGCGACCAGAATTGCACCACATTACTTCAGAGCTCAGTCTCAAAACAATGGAAGATAAAAATGGTTTTCAAGGGAGGTGCAACGGTTGCGTCCTCACAATCCTTGAAGTTGAGAAGGCATCTCAATAATGTATTTATTAAAGCGTATGGTAGCCAGAGCAGTTTAAATAGGGACCTGGAGTCCAAAAGCTGAATAAGGCTAAAACAAACACGGATTTCCGCTACTTGGAGCACTGTCCAATTCTGAGCCGTGCGCCCTCTGTGGGATTCGCCGTCGGCGGGATCCTCCGTTTTCTCCCGCAGCACACTCACAACCCACGGATTTCCCACTGGATCGATCGTGGTAAAAAACCTCAGCAAGCTGAATGGACAAAATGACCCCCCACCCCCCCCCCCCCCCCCCCTCCTCAGTGCTCAACTTAGTGCCTTCCCGTAACTGCCTCCCTGAACAGGCACTGGAGTGTGGCGACTAGGGGGATTTTCACAGTAATTTCATTGAAGCCTACTGTGACAATAAGTGATTATTATTAACTGCTGTACATTCCATAGCCAGCCGCACACTCGGGCCAATAGCAAAGCAATCAGAGCAATAAATGCTCCATTGGGAATTGACATAAAGTCCTGTATGTCGATAAAAATTCACGTGGAGCCGTGTATCTCTATAAGAATGCAACATAGTTATCTATTTTTCACTGCATGTTTATAATAAAAGGACTTTCAGGAGATGCTGGAAAACTCAAATAAACCCGACTTCGCTGGAATCAGCAGATCTGTCGGCATCTGTGCAGTCAGAAAACATTCGCTTCCGATCAAACACCATTCTCGGAACCTGATCCGAACCGTTAATTCTGTTTCCCTCGCCACAGTTGCTGCCTGACCCTTTGCTTTTTCGAGTGTTTTCTGTCCGAACTTCACATCAATAGTTGCAGAGCAGAAGTACGCCTCTACATATATCCACATAGTTTGCTGGCAGGTTCACAGGCAGCATTGCATGGCTATAACATTTCAATGCAATGTCGAGAGAACACTGCTGAACGGATATTTGTGTCTTTAGCATTTACAGACTGCAACTTCGATCAATAAACTGGTAATATTCTGAAATATATTTGCATTCTTATTTCTGATCTCTTCCGTAACTTATTTTGGATAGGAACTCTACTGCATGATAAGATCTATTAGAAGGCCCGTTCAGAATCAAGAATCACACAATACTACAGTGCAGAAGAGGCCATTCTGCATGAACGGCCTGACATGCCCACCGAATCCCACTTGCCAGCACTTGGTCCATAAACTTGAATGCTATGATGGGCCAAGTATTCATCCAGGTAATTTGTAAAGGATGTGAGGCACCCCGCCGCTCCCACCCTCCCAGGCAGTGCATTCCAGACCGTCACCACCCTCTGGGTAACAACGTTTTTCCTAAAATCCTCACCTAACCCCCCCCCCCCCCCCTTCACTTTGAAATGGTGTCCCCTCGTAACTGACCCTTCAACTAAGGGGAACAGCTGCTCCCTATCGACCCTGTCCAAGCCCCTCATAATCTTGTGCACCTCGATCAGGTCACCCCTCAGTCTTCCCTGCTCCAGAGAAAATAACCCAAGCCTATCCAACCTCATTTTATAACGTAAATGTTTCATCCCAGGCAACATTCTGGTGAATCTTCTCCACACTACCTCCAGTGCAATCACATCCTTCCTATAATGTGGCGACCAGAATTGCACACAGTACTCCAATTGTGACCTCCCAAAGTTCTATAGAGCTCTATCATGACCTCCCTGCTTTTGTAATTTATGCCCCGATTGATAAAAGCGAGCGTCCCATATGCCTTTTCACCTGCCTCCTGCCCTCAAAGATCTAGTAGTGATCGATTTTATTTAATGGCAGACTGCTCAGCTTTACTACCACATTTACATTGACTCACACCCTATTCGAAATAGTGGCGTACAATACTTGAATACAGCCCCGACTTCAGATAAAAATAAGAGTACGATCCTCCAATTGCGGGACATGTGCTACGGTGTTGTGCATCTAACTGGACCAGACAATTGAATACACCCGGGTTGCACATGACTGAAGCTAATTCATTAAAGACATTTATTTTTATCGTGTTAACATTGCAGTGTCCAACCACAATTTAACCTCAATTCCCATCACAATATTAAAGATTATGCTTGCACTTTCCATTACCTATACAGATAAACTACCGCCAGAAAGGGATTACATGCACACGGTTCTGGAAAAAAAGATACCAGTAGAATTTTTCTCAGGAAAAATGTAGCCGTGAAGATGATTTTTGGTGTATGAAGGAAAAAGATGACTTTTCATAGAAGTTTACAGCACAGAATGAAGACCACGCCTGTACCTATTCTTTGAAACGTCAATCCACGAGTCTAATCTTCATGGATATTTCCCATAAAAGAAGCAAACATGATATGAAAAATACCCTTTCGCACGAGCGAGTGGATGGGTCCTGCAATGCAGCGCTTGGAAATGTAGGGAGGGGAGGTTCACTCGAGGCATTCAAGGAGAGTATTAAATGACTATTGGAATAGAAACAAGTGCATGGATTGGGAAAAAGTCAGGAAAATGACACTGTCATAATGCTCACTGGGAGAGCAGCGGACAGAAACGGGCTGAATGGCCTCCTTTTGCATGGCAAAAAATTCGGTGGTAATGTTGCATACGAATATTTTTAACTTTACAGTCAAATTCTCTTCCAGCACTGTTTTAATCTCTTCCACACTGTTTCAAATAGTTCGCTCCAAGTATAATAATCGTTAAGTTAATCAATGAATTTCCTCGCAGGTCGCCATATGTGAGGGACCGGGTTTGGGGAAACCAATACCACTGGGTAACGATGAATTGGAACCTGGAGGAGTTTCAGTGAATTCAGGGTAGCGATCACAGATCTGGCGACCTAGTCCCTGCTTAAGGAAACGAGCTGATTATTTGATGAAATGGCAGAGGGGTTGATGCAGTGAAAGCAATGCGCGTTGTTCATAGTATTTTAAGAAACCCGCTACAACCTACTATATAACAAGAAAATCTTATTCTGATGACTATCTTCCACGCTCACGCCGAAAGCGTTCACACTCTTCCTAAAGTGATATGTCCAAAAATGGGAAACATTGGTGCAAAAATGCGATTCAATAAATGTGTTCATTAAATGCAGCGTTCGGTGCTGACCAATGCAGTTGCAAAGTTAATCTTAAAAACACAACCAGTATCTCGGGTGACATCTGCATCGGTTTGGCTGATAGTAGTCAGGGTGGATTGCTGTTGCCCTGTCGAATGTATGACGAAGTTTGATTGGAGTGTGTTTGATCGAAGAACTCGCTCGATTAGTGTCAATCCAAATAATTGCAGAAATTCCTAAAGTGAATAGATAAAATGTTTAGATCACAGAGATAGATGTCCAGACTTAAACAAATCAAATTCATCCCCAAAATAAAGTTAGTCACCATACGCAGTGTGAATGGTTACTGGGCCTTCCCTGAACAGGTCTATTCATCCCAATCAAGCGCCATATATAAATTTAAAACGAGTACATCCCTAGAAGATGTTTCCAACTGTCCAATTTTTAATCCCCCATCCGGCCTGCAGTCAGTTGCGAGAAATCAGCGAGAACACAGAGAAATCTAGCTACTTTAACCAATATTTTTCTGTATGATGGTTTTCATGGAGATGACAGATTTTTTTGCAGATCGACTCTCGACGTTATTTTGCCTTGTTTCAACAAACGATAGTTCACTCTCTAACCGACAGGAATTCTGAGCCAAATGCCCAGCACCCACCCCACCCCCAATAAAACGGGTCACTTCAGCCTCTCCCACTCTTCCTCCACATCCCCAGGGTTAAGGCAAAAAGGTGGAAATGGCAAGAATGCGGATTCTACTGATGACAGCATTAGAAGTGCTTCTAAAGGCAGAGTTTATTTATTGACTAGTCGCACAACAATATTTTTTGAGGCAGATATTACAAAAGCTAAGGAAAACCCAGCATGCAATTAGATAGCTTGATCTCAATTTTTTCAAGAGGTGCTTTAGGGCTAAAAGAGGATCGCACTTGGTCAGATGTATGCCTCCATGCTGTGAGAAATCTATGTATTCACTGGAACATGTATTAGATTCGCCTTTCGGCTCTCTCCAAGATAGAACTGACATTCGTACCAAGAGCTGGCGAGTCGGGTGACGGGTCAAGTGGTTTGGAACTTACTCAGTAACTTTGGGAGCCGTCGGGGAGGTGCTTCAATCCTCAGGTGATGGCGGACAGAGCTTCCAAACTTCATATGACCATGAGAGATAATGAGTTCCACAGCCGATATTCATCTTTTCAATGCTGTTGACCCAACATATTCTAAATATATAAATAGGCCGTGACGCGACACACTTGGTCATTGGTTCATCCGCTGCAACATTTATTTGAAACTTCAAATTGAGCCCATGAAATGTGACTCAAACGTTTCTCCCGAAGACCAGCTGTGAGAATAAAAGGCCAAGTTAGGATAGCTGAACAAGAAGTATTCCCTCGATGCAGGCACTTGCTAATCATAAGCCGTTCTCCTGTAAGTTTTTTCTTGTCCTGTTAGAAATAAAAGATTAAACATACGTTTGAGTTTACCAACACCACGGGGGCCGTATAAAATTCCCACTCATTTGTTCTTGTTAACTTCGAGTGGCTATTGATTTTTTTATGTCTCATCACCCTCTCCCAACTGGATATGGAAAAATGTGGATATGGGCCAGGGTTTAGAAG
Organism: Scyliorhinus canicula; assembly: GCF_902713615.1. Classification (NCBI taxonomy): domain Eukaryota; kingdom Metazoa; phylum Chordata; class Chondrichthyes; order Carcharhiniformes; family Scyliorhinidae; genus Scyliorhinus; species Scyliorhinus canicula. The sequence continues at coordinate 21,638,060 of NC_052158.1, read as the reverse complement.
AACCCCAAAGTGTATCATGGAGTTCACTTGACCCACGACTTTAATGGATTGTGGTATGGGGAGCACATGGCCCACTCTACAGGTGTGGTACAGCAGAAATGGAAAAGTATTTTTCAAAGCAAAACAATGTTATTTTATGAACTCAAGTTAACCTTTTTAAAACATACAGTGAATTCTGAGCAAACCATCAATTCAAATATAACCCCCAAAGAATACAACACTACGCAATCGTTAAGCTGTCCCTTTAACATCCATAAGACTTTTTTAAAAAATCTTTAAACAGAAGCACATCATGTTAAAGTCACTACGAGAGCAGTTATAAGTTTTAAATCACCAAAGGATTGCCTAATAGTCTTTAGATTACAGAGGCGAGAGACTCATACACTTTTGGCTGTGACTGCAGCTATCCAGCTCAGAAAACAAAACTAAAACACACCCTGCAGCAAACAGCGTAAAATGAAAGTAAAAAGCTGACAGGCAGCCCAGCTCCACCCCACTCGGACATCACTGATAAACACCCATTTCTTAAAGGTACATTTATTAAACACTCAATTTCTTAAAGGTACTCTCTATGACACCTTCCTCCCCAGAAAAAAAATCATCAGTTTCAAGATGGATTCATAGTTCCCCTTTTCACTTAAAAAAAACACAAACACCAACACCGAACAGGTATAATAATATAGGCCCAATTTTTGTTCTTGTTCCTCCAACTGAACCTGCTTCCGGTCATCACCTTCGTGACAAAGCATCGGCTATCACATTCTTTTGGCCTGCACATGTACCATTTCTAAATGAAATGGCTGTAACAATAAACTCCAACGAAACAGCTTTGCATTGTTATTCCAGAATCGTTCCAAAATCATCAACGAATTGTGATCAGTATCCATAATGGTGTCAGATTGATTGCTGGTCACATAAGTGAAATGTTGCAAAGCTAGCACCATACTCAAAGTCTCCTTCTCAATCATGGAATACTTTTTCTGGTGAGAATTCAATTTCTTTTGAAAAATAACCAATAGGCCGCTCTGACCCTTCGCCGTCATGTTGTAGAAGCACCGTACCTACACCCACCATCACTCGCATCAAAAGCCACTTTGAATGGTTTTGTATATTTGGAATGGCTAACAGCATGGTTAACATAGTCTTTAGACCGCCAAATGCCTGTTGACACTCTGCTGTCCACTGGAATTTGTTTACGCTTTTTGAGCAAGTCCCTCAGTGGAGCGACCAATCTGCTAAATGCCAATACAGATTTCCGGTAAAATCCACTCATGCCAAGAAATCGCGCCATTTCCCTTCGCGTTGAGGGTATCAGAAACTCCCTAATAACATTTGTTTTCACATCCCGTGTGGATCCATTCGGCCCTGTCCAATTGTATGGCCAAGGATAGTGACTTGAGCATCTCCAAATTCACTGTTGGCTAGGTTTATCACCAAGCCCGCCTCCTGAAGTTTATCGAATAACTCCATCAGATGTTTTAAATGTTCTTTCCATGTCTGGTTGAAAATTTCCAGTTTGTCGATGCACACCACAAAATTGGGTAACCCTGAAACAACTTTGTTAGTTAACCATTGAAATGTGCCTGGGGCATTTTTCATGCCACATGGCAAAACTTTGAATTGGAATATACCATCTGGAGTCACAAAGTTGAAATCTCCTTAGCCCTTTGGATAAAGGTACCTGCCAGTAACCTTTAAGTAAATCCAGTTGGAAATAAAAGATGATTGTCACATTTCTCAATGCAATTCGCCAATGTGGAATAGGAGAAGAGTCCATTCTTGTAACTGCATTACCATTCTATAGTCCACACACAACCAGTGGGTACCGTCTGGTTTAGGTACCATCACTATGGGTGAGCTCCATTGGCTGCAACCCACTTCAATTATGCCATTATAAAGCATAGTCTCAATCTCTTTGTTAACCTGCGCCAAGTTTAAAGGGTTAAGTCTGTATGGCGGTTGTTTGATTGGAACAGCATTTCCCAAATCTACATCATGTATAGCCATTTTAGTACTTCCCAATGTCTCTCTACAACCTGTCCATTTGACATCAATAACTCTTTCCGGTCAGTTCGTTTTTTCCTCTGGAAGGTAACTCAACAATTTATCACAATTTTAAGAACATCCTCATTTTCCAATTTAATTTGAGGTATGTCAAATTCACAGTCATCTGGATTTGGTTCATCACACTTTGAGTTAGAATCATTAAAACCTCCTTTTCTCTCCTTCCCTTTTAAAGTATCTTTTAAGCATATTCACATGACACACTCAGTGAGTCTTCCTTCTATCTGGTGTTTTTACCACATAATTCACCTCACTTAATTTCCTTTCAATCTGATAAGGTCCACAAATCCTAGCTTTTAAAGGTTCACCTACCACTGGTAACAATACTAAAACTTCATCTCCACTGGAAAAGCTACAAACTTTGGATTTCTTGTCTCAGCTACCCATTTCATCGCATTTTGTGCAACTTTTAAATGTTGTCTAGCCAATTCTCCTGCTCTATTTAATAATTCCCTAAAATTTGAGACGTAATCCAGGAATGTAAGTTCTGATTTCTCAGTCACCAATTTTTCTTTAATCAATTTAAGTGGTCCTCTTACCTCATGACAAAAAGTTAGTTCAGAAGGACTGAATTTGGTTGACTCATTAGGTGCATCCCGAATTGCAAAAAGTACAAATAGAATTCCTTTATTCCAATCCTACGGATAATCTTGACAATAAGCCCTCAACATTGTCTTTGATGTCTGATGCCTCCTTTCAAACACTCCCTGCGATTCTGGATGGTACACAGTTGATTTAAATTGTTTGATTCCGAACTATCCATAACTTCTTTGAATAACCTTGAGGTAAAATTCGATCCTTGATCCAATTGTATTTCTGTGGGTAGTCCATATCTAGTGAAGAATTTAAGTAACTCCTCCACAATCTTTTTAGCTGTCATAATAGACACTGGAGTGGCCTCTGGAAACCTAGTTGACACATCCATTATAGTCAAAAGATATTGATTCCCACTTTCTGTTTTAGGAAGCGGTCCTAAGCAATCAATTAGGACCCGTGTAAAAGGTTCCTCAAATGCTGGAATGGGTATTAAGGGTCCTGGTTTTATCACTGCTTGAGGTTTCCCTATCACTTGACATGTGTGACATGATTGACAATATTTAACTACATCTTTATGTAGTCCAGGCCAATAAAACTGTTTATGGATTTTAGCTTGAGTTTTCCTTATTCCCAAATTACCTCCCACTGGTACCTCATGTGCAACTCACAACACCTCCTTTCTATACCCTACCGGCAATACTACTTGATGAACTTCTACCCACTTTTCATCTGCCTGCATATGTAAAGGCCTGCATTTTCTCATCAAGACATCACTTTTACGGTAATAACACTCTGGTATAAATGCAGATTCCTCTTCCCTGTATGCTTTCTGATAGATACATTTTATTTCTATATCTTTCTGTTGTAACTCCGCCAATGTTCCCGAACTAAAAATATCCGCCTCATCCTCCACCTGTTTTTGTTCTTTTTCAACTATCTGATCAAAAATAGTTTCTGGTAATTGCACTTCAACTTCATCTTCACTCTTTGATTTCTCCTCTTGTCTTAACCTGTGACTTTGTGACCTTGTTACAACACAATCCGGAACAATCCCAGGATATTCTTCCTTCAACACTTCAGTTGTCTGGTTTTTCACTGGCTAATCAACTACAGTAGGCATCACTCCCACCTGCGATGCGTCTATATCATTCCCCAGGATAAACTGTATTCCTGGACAAGATCATTTCTCTATTACTCCTACTACCACTTCACCACTCTTCACTGGACTTTCCAACCTTACTTTATATAATGGAACACTACTCCTCTCACCCTGAATTCCACATATTATCACCTTTACTGGCAATATTCTTCCCAAACTACATAACTCCTCATCTCTTACCATTAAATATTGACTAGCTCCCGTATCTCTTAAATTGTGACTTCTTTACCTGCTCCTTCTGATACACATGTGTCAACTTTACCCACACAAGTAGGCACCTTCTTATCAATCACCTCTTGACCAGGCTGTACAATCTTTTGCACCTCCTTTGCTTCACTTTCCTTCACCACTTTAACAAACCCCACTGTCTTATCCTGTTTTACCACATCAGCCTTCCCAGGGCTTTTCTTGAACCACCAACAGTGTGACTTTACATGGCCTAATTTATTTCAGTGAAACATTTGAAATTTTTCATTTCTTTTCCACCCTCCTGGATTTCTTTTTTCGTTTGAGGTGCACTCTCCTTATTATCTCCCATCAGATCACCTTTACTTTGCCCACGAGTATTTTTCATGTCCCCAGTTTCTATCCCTCACAGGCTGAAACTGATGTTGGAAACCAAGCTTTGATTTATGACCTAATTCATGATCATCTGCCATGTCTGCTACTAATCTCACAGTTTTAACCCTCTGCTCTTCCGCATGAGTTCTCACTGCATCAGGAATTGAATTTTTAAACTCCTCCAAAAGTATAATTTCTCTGAGAGCTTCATACATTTCGTCTATTTTCAAAGCCCTGATCCACCTATCAAAATTACTATGTTTGAGCCTTTCAAACTCCATGTATGTTTGACCAAATTCTTTCCTTAAATTTCTAAACCTTTGGCTGTAGGCTTGAGGCACGAGTTCATATGCACCTAAGGTGGATTTTGTCACCTCCTCATATGTCCCAGATACCTCCTCCGTCAGTGATGCAAACACTTCACTAGCCCTACCTACCAGCTTTGTTTAAATCGGTAATATCCACATGTGCTGTGGCCATTTCATTTGTTTAGCTACCTTCTCAAATGAAGTAAAAAAACACTTCCACCTCCTTCTCATCAAACCTTGGCAATGCTTGGACGTATTTAAATAGATCCCCACCAAACCTTTGATTATAACGCTTTTTCTCCCTATCCTCATCACTATCCTCCAACGGTATGTTTCCCTTTTCGTCTGCCAATTTTAACTGACTGTTATGTTTCATAGCCATTTTCCCTTTCCTCTCTATCTCTTTCTTTTTGTTCTGCTGGGGTTATTCTTTCTTTTTTTATTTCTTCTATCTCCTTTTCTTTTCCCCCAATCTGTATCTCACTTTCTCTTTCTTTTTCATGTTCAAATTGCTTAATCTGCAACTGGATCTTTGCCATTTCCAATGAGTCAGACTGTATCTCAGGCAACTTTAAATGCTTAGCCACCACCATAACTACCTCATCTTTTCGCATTTTGTCAGGTTATGTTAACTGCAATGTTTTTGCCAAATCTAAAAGTCTGTTTTTAGTCTCTGTCCGTAAGGTACTGCACGTGACCGTCTCCACCCCGAAAAACATCAGAGACTCTGAAAGAGCCATTTTCCACAACACACTCCCTACTTAAACTAAATTACCACACCTGAAAAGCAACCACACAATATGCTCATCCCTCACTGTCTTTAAGTTCACTAATCCAATAGATGGACCTTTATCCCCCTCGAGTCCCCAATTTGTTATGGGTCGGGGTTAGAGAACCCCAAAGTGTATAATGGAGTTCACCTGAGCCACAACATTTAATAGATTGTGGTATGAGGAGCTCACGGCCCACGCTACAGGTGTGGTACAGCAGAAATGGAAAAGTATTTTTTAAAGTAAAACAATGTTTATTCTATGAACTCAAGGTAACCTTTTTAATACATACAGTGAACATCTTAGCAACCATCAATTCAAATATAACCCCCAAAGAATACAACGCTATGTAATCCTTAAGCTGTCCTTTTAACATCCATGAAACTTTAAAAAAACTTAAAACAGAAGCACATCAGGTTAAAGTCACTACTGAGAGCAGCTATTAGTTATAAATCACCAAAGGATCGATTTACAGTGTTTACATTACAGAGAGGAGACGCATACACCATCTGGCTGTGACTGCAGCTATCCAGTTCTGAAAACTAAACTAAAACACACCCTGCAGCAAACAGCCTGAAACGAAAGTAAAATGCTGACAGGCAGCCCAGCTCCACCCACACTCTGACATCACTGATAAACACCCATTTCTTAAAGGTACTCTCACATGACACCCCACTTATGGCAATGCTAAATAGAGTTATAAAGAAAAACAGGCCGACCAAGGGAGGAAGGGAGATGAGCGAGGGGTGGTGAGCAGAGGGGGGCTAATTTTTCTATATTAATTATGATGAAGGGACATCCCTTAGGCTATTATGGAAGGCGTTTCAAGATTTTCTTAAAATCGCCTACTTTTCCAAGTCAGGGTGACTTGTCATTTGGACATCTTCGGGGCAATGTTATTTACCATGGAAATGCACCCCTAGCCCTTCTGGTTGGGGACATTGGGTGTTTTGGAAGTTTTGTCGGTGAGCCATAGCTAGTTATTGCAATTCATCCATCATGGTGCACATGGTAGAGGGAGTGGTGTGTAAGGTGGTCGACAGTTCCCGATGAAGTAGCAACTATGGATCGTAAAACAAGAAACGCAGAATGTTACATTAAGGCCACAAATCCGTCTACTCTCCATCATCAGCCAAGTGATGGAAGGAGTCATCAACAGTGCTATCAAGCAGCACTTACTCAGTGACAACTTTCTCATGGACGTTCAGTTTGGGTTCCGCCACGGTCACTCAGCTCTTGACCTCATTACAGCCTTAGTTAAAACATGGATAAAAGAGTTGAGGTGAGAGTCACTGCCCATGAGATGAAGGCAGCATTTGACAGAGTACGGCATCAAGAAGCCCTAGCTAAACTGGACTTAATGGGAATCAGGGGGGAAAATCTCCACTCGTTGGAGTCACACCTGCCACAAAGGAAGATGGGTGTGGTGGTTGGAGGTCAATCATCCCAGCGCCAGAACATCACTGCAAGAGTTCCTCAGATTAATGCCCCAGGCCCAATCATCAATGGCCTTCCTTCTATCATAACATCAGAAGTGGGGATGTTTGCGGATGACTGCATAATGTTCAGCACCGTTTGTGACTCCAAATGCAGAATGACCTGGACAATATTCAGGCTTGGACTGACAAGTGGCAAGTTACATTTGCGCCAGACAAGGGCCAGGCAATGACCATCTACTGCAAGAGGATCTAACCACCGCCTCTTGATATTCAATGGCATTACCATCGCTGAGTCCCCCACAATCAACAGCTTGTGGGTTATCACTGATCAGAAACTGAACTGGACTAGCCACATTAATTCTATGGTTACCAGGGAGGTCAAAAGCTTGGACTACGGTGAATAACTCACCTCCTGACCCCTCAAAGCCTCTCCACCATCTTCAAGGCACAAGTCAGGAGTGTAATGGAATTCTGTTCGCTTGCCTGGATGAGTGAAGCTCAAATAATACTCAAGACTTTCGACATCATCCAGGGCAATTGGGTCACTTGATTGCTCCCCCTTCCACAAACATTCAAACCCCCACCACCGAGTGTCAGTGGCAGCTATGTGTACCATCCACAAGATAACCTGCACCAATTCAACAATGTTCCTCACGCACCCACGACCACTATGATCCCGAAGAACAAGAGCAGCAAATACCTGGGAACCCCATCACCTAGAGGTTCACCTCCAAATCACTCACCACCACGACTTGGAAATATATCACCGGTCCTTCACTGTCTACATCCTGGAACTTCCTCCCTAACAGCATAGTGGGTGTACCTACACATCAAGGACTGCAGTGGATCAAGAAGACAACTCACCACCGGTTTTGTGGGCAGCATGGTAGCATTGTGGATAGCACAATCGCTTCACAGCTCCAGGGTCCCAGGTTTGATTCCGGCTTGGGCCACTGTCTGTGCAGAGTCTGCACATCCTCCCCGTGTGTGCGTGGGTTTCCTCCGAGTGCTCCGGTTTCCTCCCCCAGTCCAAAGATGTGCAGGTTAGGTGGATTGGCCATGATAAATTGCCCTCAGTGTTCAAAATTGCCCTTAGTGTTGGGTGGGGTTGCTGGGTTATGGGGATAGGGTGGAGGTGTTGACCTTGGGTAGGGTGCTCTTCCCAAGAGCCGGGCAGACTTGATGGGCCGAATGGCCTCCTTCTGCACTGTACATTCTATGACAAAAAAATGTCCAACACATTATAGCTGCTCTTCAATTAGCAAATGGACGTATTTCGTAACCAGCTCTCTTGTTGGACTAGTTCCGACAGAATTTTCCATTTGGAAGTACTCTGGGACAAACTTGCCTCACAGCGCCAGGGGCCTGGGTTCAATTCTGGCCTTGAGTGATGATGTGGAGATGCCGACGTTGGACTGGGGTGAGCACAGTAACAAGTCTGACAACACCAGGTTAAAGTCCAACAGGTTTGTTTCAAACATGAGCTTTCGAAGCACTGCTCCTTCCTCAGGTGGCATAACCTGGTGTTGTCAGACTTCTTACTGGGCCTGGAGTGACTGTGTGGAGTTTGCACTTTCCCCCTGTGTCAGCGTGGGTTTCCTCCGGGTGCTCCAGTTTCCTCCCACACTTCAGAGATGTGTCGGTTAGGTCGATTGATAAATTGTCCCTTTGTGTCCAGGGATGCGCGTGTTAGGTTACGGGTATCAGGCAGAGGAGATAGGTGCAGACAATTTCTGAAATGTGGAAACAATTTCCACATTTCTGAAATGTGGAAACAGACAATTTGCTGCAAATCGGATAGAGAGTGCAAAAACAATCAGTTGCCCATTTGTGTCGCACAGCCAGCTGGACAGTGAAAGGGACGACCTCAACAGTTCTGGAATCTGCCTTAATTAATGGTTGTATCAGCATGATGCTGTATTGCCATGCTGTCAACAGCGGTAACTTCTTGGAACAGCGCTGACAATTTGGGGGTCAATTATGTGCTGTGTACCCATATAACCCTTCAAGCTGCTTTTCACAGTTTTACACAGGGCTTTATCGTAAAGGTGCCGAACTATTCTTGTAGCTGAAGTGGAAACCAGTTATGGATTTGAAAACATGACACGCTAAGGATTTTCTGGAGCATTTAATCCAAGTAACTCATTTGTGGTGGATTGGCCATGCTAAATTGTCCTTAGGTGGAGTTACGGATTGTGCCTGGGTGGGGTGCTCTTTCAAAGTGTCGATGCAGACTCGATGGGCCGAATGGCCTCCTTCTGCACTGTATTGAAACACTCTAATGCAGTACTGCGGGCACACTGAATGCCCATAAGCAACGACGTGTCAAACCATGACGCCATCTTCCCTTTGAGGTGGAAATAAAATGTCCCGTGGCACTACTTAAGAAAGATCAAACAAGTTTTTCTCGGTGTGATACCCACCGTTATTAAAGCAGATAATCTAATGAAAGCTTGTGAAACCTTGCAGGGAGCCTTGAAAGTCGCAAGTACAGTTTTTCTCTTTCCGTGTGGGTTCCAACAGTGTTGCAAGCTGCAAAACCCTTTCTTGCAGTTGCAAAGACTGAGTATACTTACGGTATAAATAGCATTGACATAGTGGTTTGACTTCTCACCGATGTTGCAGTGATAGTGTAAATGCGGCGATGGTCATACCAGCATTCACACTGGGGATAAAAAAACAACTTCCCGATTTCACTGCTAACTACCCCATTTATCATTTTAAAATTGTGCCGACTTGTTCTGGATTTTCTCAACCCGGGAAATAACTGGGAAGTGATAATGGGAAGCAATAACGGGAAGTAACAGCCTCCCCGAACAGGCACCGGAATGTGGCGACACAGTAACTTAATTGAAGCCTACTCATAACAATAAGCGATTTTCATTTTCATTTCATTTTTTCAGTAGCTTTTCTCTCTCTCCCTCTGCTATCAAGTGCCGGCATAATTTACAAAGAACAATTAATTAATCTTTACTTTATATATTTGTGGGAATAATTTCTATGTTCATACAACATGTTTCCATAATTTAACACATTAAGGACAGATATCTCTATTGAATCTGCATGGGCCCCTTCCCCAGCCAATATAAACAAAAAGCTGTTGGCGTCTGACTAGCTTTATAAAACATAACTTTTAGCTCTTTACATTCATTTTGCGTTCTCTGCTTAGTCTTCCTGATGATATATGTGTACGTGTGCTTAAGATTGAACTATTTTCGGGTGGCACGGTGGCGCAGTGGTTAGCACTGCTGCCTCAGGGTGCTGAGGCTCAATCCCGGCCCTGGGTCACTGTCCATGTGGAATTTGCACATTCTCCCCGTATTTGCGTGGGTCTCACTCCCACAACCCAAAACGATGTGCAGGGTAGATGGATTGGCCACGCTAAATTGCCCCCTAATTGGAAAAAGAATTGGATACCCTGAAAAAAAACAAAAGATTGAACTATTTGTATACTTTTGTTCCTTTGCACTTTCTAGTTTCTTAAATGTTGGAAAAAAAGTCTGATTTACCCTTCTTGGATCTAAAGCGGATGCCTTCCCAGTTTCCAGAATCACAACATCATATTTCAGTCCATCGAGTCCCACATTTATTTCAAACTGCCCTATTGCAAGCTGACATAATCTTTGCAAGATCCTGCTCCCATCTATGCAAATTTTGTTTCTCATTAACTTGGCGAATCCGAGGTCCCAGTACAAATACGTGAGCAACATCATGATCAAACCTAGCGAATAAGAGTAAATTCCCTTTACCCCTAAATTCGATCTCTTCCTCCCCAACCTGCTGTACTTTTCAGTTTGTTTATCCCTTGATTTCACTCGCCTTGAGAGGCATAGACAGAGTGGATAGTCAGAGACTTTTCCCCAGTGTAGAGGGGTCAATTACTAAGGGGTATATGTTTAAGGTGCGAGGGACAAGGTTTAGAGGAGATGTGCGAGGCAAGTTTTTTACACAGAGGGTAGTGGGTGCCTGGAACTCGCTGCTGGATGAGGTGGTGGAAGCAGGGACGATAGTGACGTTTAAGGGGTATCTTGACAAATACATGAATAGGATGGGAATAGAGGGATATGGACCATGGAATGTCGAAGATTTTAGTTTAGATGGGCAGCATGGTCAGGGCAGGCTTGGAGGCCTGAAGCAACAGTTCTTGTGCTGTACTTTTCTTTGGTCTTTGTTGTTCTTTGTCTTTTCCACGCTTTCAGTGACTAACACTCTGGGAGTCGGCTGAATCTTAGCTATTCTAAATGTTCCTTCCATTCTTTTCCACCACTATTCACAAGTAAAATTATTCTGTATTTAGATGAAGCATATTCCAGGTCACTTATTATTTGACCTACATACGTTTCTTTCATTCAGTTCTCCTCAAAACATACAGTTTATTTTCCAAACTGATGCCCACTTTTCAGGTTTGAATAGCTTATTGTGCATTGTTTCCAACAATACCTCCTGCACATTCCAATTTCTGCTTTTATTGCTGTAATGAGGCATCTGTAGTATTTTATTTTTTAGCTTTAAGACATGTCCTGGTTTTGTAACAGTTTGTAACTGTGGGCCTCTCATTCACCCATTGGCAAAAGTGAGTCAGATCTTAACCAAAGTGACTTGAAGACAAATGTTCTGGCTGTACATCTACTTTGTCTGATTTACCTGAACCCAGTTAACTCGATAGTTGGTAATCCATAATTTGAGGCAGACTTTGGGCGATGGTGGCAGAGAATCAGCCAGGCCTGTGTGCCTCGCTTCGTAAGTCTTCACTTATGATAAATCAATGTCAAGTTTACTTCACAAATATGAATCTAACAGTCGTACCACGAGCTGCAATGTGGTTTGATACTATCCTGGAAATGTTTATTCTGAACCTCCTACAATGTACTCACATTTTCAGTAAATTATTACGGATTACTCATTTTGTATATTTTGTGTAGTAACGGTCTTGCCTTTCATGTGCTTTGTTTTCATTATCGACAACAGATTTGCCAATAGTTCTGAGTTCAAGTCCCACTTGAGCTCATATCATCTGCTGACACATCCGTGCAGGACCATGCAATATTTCTCTGTCAGAGACGAGAAGGAACAGTTGAGAATAGCATTGCTCCATCGATCAGTGCGTGCAGCTCATGGTCCATTCCAAATGTTTCATATTGACACGTGTCTCAAATGGGCCTGATGTCAACCTTGCTTCTACTACAGTGAGACAGAAGAAAATCTTCAAGCTTACCGCCCACCAAAAAAAGTACTGTGTAACAATCTCTGGCAGACTCATGTGGTCCAAAAACAGAAAATCCTTTCTCTGATAGAAAATTTAAAAAAGAGAAGTAAGTGAGGCTGGATTTGACAATTAGTGGTTAATGGGTCAATTCAGAATTTATTTCTTTAAGAGTGAGAAAAGAGTACATTGATTTAATAATGCAGAATGTAAAAAACGTTCAACAGAAATACCAAAGTTCCTGAAAAGCCTAGCAGTCGGGCAGTATCAGTGGACAGTGAAATGTTAAGTATTTGAGTCCATTACGAATGGCTTATGGAGCAGTTTGGAAGAATTGTATTGGACATCCACTAGTATCTCGAATAAGGGCAGCAGGTGATGGGGGAAATCACCACCAACAAGCTTGTCTGCAACTCATTTACCATTCTGACTTTGAATGTATCATTGGTCTTCAACTGTCACTGGGTCAGAATACAGCAACTCCTTCCCTCGCAGGGCTGAGGATCTAACTACACCAAATGGACTACAGTGATACAAGAATTTTCCTTATGAAGGAAAATTAGGCCGGGTAAGAATTGCTGCCCTTCATTATTCCCCCCTGATCTTCACTGGAATATATATTGATGCCATATTATAGATTCTGGTGATTTCATCTCAAAGATGTCCAAAGCACTGTTGTTTAAATGAGGCAATTGGGCCTATTGTAGCTGTGTCAGATCTTTGGAGAACTCTCCATTTAGTTCCACTTCCTCGCCATTGCTTCATATTCACATTTTCTAGTTGATGCATAGAATTCCCTTTTGAAAGCTACTATTCAACTGGAGTTCGCAATTCTTTTTGCCATTCTTAGCCTAAAGTTACTCTGTTGTGTTTGCTTTCTAATAACCGTCCTCATGTTCTACATTCTCCTTTCTCAAAATGCTGTGGGTGCTGGAAATATGAAATAGCAGAAAGTGCTGGAAAATAACTCAACAGGTCTGGCAGATCTGTTAACGTTTCGGGACCATATGGCTCTTCTGCAGAATTCTGTACCGGACCTGCACCCCCCCCCCCCCCCCCGCCCCCCAACCACACACGCTAGCATTCTCTGCTTCTTATTTCCCGTTTCTCTCCTTGCTTCATTGCTTCACGCACTCATACTTTCAGATAGTACGTGGTTTGTTCAGCTGCTTTTTCTGTCCAACTGTGCCACAAAGAGAACCGAGTGTTATGAACAGAAATGCTACTCTCACGTCTAAATTGTAGTCTTCCCCCCCCCCCCCCCCCCACCCCCTATTGGTTTATGATCTGAAGGCAATGTGAAATTACAGTAAAACCGAACAGAACAGTCCATTTCCGTCCCAGGTCGCCAATCGTCCAAAAGCTTCCAAGGGCAGTAGACACCCTGACATTGCTCATCTTCTGGAGCCAGCGGGAGCTCAGTCACGGTGTTTAGCGTGGCACCGTGGAGGTGTGGGCGCTGGAGGAAACCTGAAAGTGCTTTTGGCGGGATACAACCTTGCCCTGGGCAATCATGCCGAACAAGGCTAATGGCATTGAATTGAACTAAACTGCATTCGCCTGGTGAACAAAAGGTTGTCAAAGTTATTTTTGCCTGCCAATCAGCTTGCACTTCTAACCGCAGGTATTTATAACAATGTCAGACTGGAGGAAGTACTGCTCTGAGTACCTTTTATTTCCACATCAGACTTTTCATTGCACAGGGGCTGTTTAGCACAGGGCTAAATCGCTGGCTTTGAAAGCAGACCAAGCAGGCCAATGCTTATGTAGTTACATTGTACATATTGTGTTGCCCTATTTCGGGCCTCACGGTAGCATGGTGGTTAGCATCAATGCTTCACAGCTCCAGGGTCCCAGGTTCGATTCCCGGCTGGGTCACTGTCTGTGTGGAGTCTGCACGTCCTCCCCTGTGTGCGTGGGTTTCCTCCGGGTGCTCCGGTTTCCTCCCACAGTCCAAAGATGTGCAGGTTAGGTGGATTGGCCATGCTAAATTGCCCGTAGAGTAAGGTTAATGGGGGGATTGTTGGGATACGGGTTACGTGGGTTTAAGTAGGGTGATCATTGCTCGGCACAACATCGAGGGCTGAAGGGCCTGTACTGTTCTATGTTCTATTATGTATTTTCTTGAATTCTGTTTAATTCCCTTTTCTTCCCATGTACTGAATGATCTGTTGAGCTGTTTGCAGAAAAATACTTTTCACTGTACCTCGGTACATGTGACAATAAACAAATCCAATCCAATCCAATCCAAGCAGGCCAGCAGCACGGTTCGATTCCCGTACACAGCCTCCCTGAACAGGCGCCGGAATGTGGCGACTAGGGGCTTTTCACAGTAACTTCATTGAAGCCTACTTGTGACAATAAGCGATTTTCATTTCATTTCATTCAACTGTTACAGTTGCTTTCCAACCGCAATTTATATTTACGTGGCATCGTACGTTCGGCAAAGGAAACAAATGAAAAGGGCGGCAGGTTAAACTGGAGAATTTGCCTTCAGTTCCACCACCCCCTGCGGCTGGAGTGCAGGGACAGGTCTCTGCAGCGTGGGCAGCAATGGGTGAGCGCATGTCTAACTGTTGGTGGGTATCTGTGTGAGGTGTTCCTCTGGCATTCTGTTCCAGTTGTGATGAGGGGTTTTTGTGCGGCCCCTGTGTGATGTGCCTGGGGTTGCTGTGCGAGTGGAAACCAGTGGCTATCATTCTCGTCCAGCCGGGGCTAGCACAGAGAGGAAGAAAATGATTTACCATGGAGTCTGCATGGTTGTGTTGGCAATTGTTTGAGGGAAAAATGGTGACGTTCTGATGAAAGCAAAATAATGTGGATGCTGGAAATCTGAAATAAAACCTTAAACTGCTGGATAAAGGTCTGGCAGCATCTATGGAAAGAGACAGTATCCAGTATAATGGAGACACAGGGAAACTTTTCCAGTATAATGACCCCCTCCAGAGGCATAATGATGTCAGGCTTCAGAAAAAGTACTGGGCAATGTGAGAGGGAGCATTTTTGATCTAGTTGACTAAACTATGGTGGCAATGTCACTTCCTGCATATTCTTACAGTGGTAGCTTTCACGTATGTTCTCAACCAAGATTGAGTCGTCAGCCTTTTTGATCGGAGCTCAATGTTCGTAGGTTAAATTTCCGCTCCAGACTGGGGATAGAGTCAAGTGAAACAATTTTCATCTGTAAATGGCCTGATTGTCAGAACTCGATTAGCTGTTTGGGCCAGGACATAATTACTGAGGCTCCATTGATAAAGTGAATGGCAGCAATGACTGGTTTGTCAGTGACCCTTGTGGTGATGTAGGGGGGATCTCAATGGGAAGGCGTCTGAAGGTCGCACGATATTCTCGAATCCTCCCTTGATACTTTCATAAGTGCAATAGACAAGTCATCCTTTGTTCCCAGGGTCAAGCGGAAGTTGCGCAGAGACACAAAAAGGGCCTAGATAGTGTAGGTGACGCAGGCAAATAACCGGGTGGATGTGGGTCCCGTGAAGGGATGGATTGAATGGCCTGATATAGTCTGGATAGGAGAGTGGCGACCAACACCTGGCTATAAGGTTTAACTCTCTTCATAGACAGGAGCTGGGCACTGAGTGACTAACATTCCGATTAGCTTTCTCATATCAAGTTGCCAGCTGCATTAGTGAGGGAGGGCAACCCTTACCAATGGGATGCAGTTGAGCTGGATGCATAACTGAGGAGTGTCGTATCTCGTGAGATTTTCATTCTGGAACTGTTAAGGTAGGAAGGCTGAATCATATTTCCTTTCTTTCTTCATTCTGATGGAAAAGGGAGCTTGAAACGTTAGGGAGATATCTCAGTTGGTCAGTGCTATTCTAGATGTCCACACTTAACCGAGGTAGAGGAAGCAATGTGAGGAATTACAAAGGTGGGAATGGGAAACCATGATGAACAAGTTATCTACTGGCTCCAGATTCAGCGAAGGACGTGGAGGGCACCCCTATGTAAATGGCAGTGTAGCTGTACAATTACTGACATCAATTGGCCTTCACAGAGGTACCAACTGAGCAGCATGCATTTTCACTATCTCATTCTTGTTTTCCTCACAGAGGCAGTTACGGAGAGGAGGGAAGGTGTCTCACTTCTCTGGCCACTGTCATCCTCTGGGAGTGAGAGATGTTCCAGAGACAGCACTATTCTGCGCCATCTGTCAGTGCAGATTCATCTCTGTCTCGCCTCAGTCAACGTTAAAATGGGGAGCAACAGATGAGCAGAACATCACACGTGACCTTCATTGGCCGGGACATTGAGTACAAGAATTGGCAAGTTATGTTGCAGCTGTATAGAACCTTAGTTAGGCCACACGGAATATAGTGTTCAATTCTGGTCACCACACTATCAGAAGGATGTGGAGACTTAGAGAGGATGCAGAAGAGATTTACCAGGATGTTGCCTGGTATGGAGGGCATTAGCTACGAGGAGCGGTTGAATAAACTAGGTTTGTTCTCACTGGAACGATGGAGGTTGAGGTCTACAAAATTATGAGGGGTATAGACAGTGCATAGTCAGAGGCTTTTTCCCACAGTAGAGGGGTCAATTACTAGGGGGCATAGGTTTAAGGTGTGAGGTGCAAGGTTTAAAGGAGATGTACAAGTTAAGTTTTTTACACAGAGGGTAGTGGGTGCCTGGAACTCTCTCACAGAGGAGGTGGTGGAAGCAGGGACGATAGTGACATTTAAGGGGCATCTTGACAAATATATGAATAGGATGGGAATAGCGGGATACGGACCCAGGAAGTTCAGAAGATTTTAGTGTAGACGGGCAGCATGGTCGGCACAGGCTTGGAGGGCTGAAGGGCCTGTTCGTGTGCTGTACTTTTCTTTGTTCTTTGAGAGGACGAGCATTAATAAGATACAGCTGTGGCCAGTTCATCTCAGGAGATGGGGTGACAGCCATGCTCTCCCAGGCACCGATACTGGGTTTGGCTGTGACAAACCAGGATTTTATTTTCTTGAGCAGATGAGATCCCAATTGTTGGGGATCCTAGAAATATTGATGAGCTATGGGGAGACAATGAAGGATTGCTTGCCGTGTATGTGGTCTGTGATGAGTCAGGGGTTTGAGGGCATATGTTATTCCACTGACAGGCTATCCAGCATCTTGGTAAATCACAGATGGCACCACCTTGAGTGGATGAAGAAGCAGTGCCCTGATATGCAGATAAAATAGTGTTCCTCTCTGTCGATCAACAATTCAGTGTTACTGACAGTGCAGAGATATGAGGTAGTACAAGTTTCTGGTAAAAATATGCAAATTTATGTGAGGTAAAAAATCATCTGGATCACAAATACATTAATCATTAAAAGTTCTGTCACAAATTACCAATGCCATTTAACAAAGAAAAACCCAGTGCATGCCAGTCACTTCTAGAGTGATAGAAGTAAAATGTGCAGAACTGACATTAAACAGCACGGTTGGGGCAGCACGGTAGCATGGTGGTTAGCATAAATCCTTCACAGCTCCAGGGTCCCAGGTTTGGTTCCCGGCTGGGTCACTGTCTGTGCGGAGTCTGCACGTCCTCCCCGTGTGTGTGTGGGTTTCCTCCGGGTGCTCCGGTTTCCTCCCACAGTCCAAAGATGTGCGGGTTAGGTGGATTGGCCATGCTAAATTGCCCGTAGTGTCCTAAAAAGTAAGGTTAAGGGGGGGGGGGGATTGTTGGGTTACGGGTATAGGGTTGATACGTGGGTTTGAGTAGGGTGATCATTGCTCGGCACAACATCGAGGGCCGAAGGGCCTGTTCTGTGCTGTACTGTTCTATGTTCTATTAAACTTGTACTTAACTTTCATTAGACAGTATTTAAGATTGGTGTGGAGTCTTGATTATATTAGATATTTAAAAAATGGTTATCAAGATCCTGGAGAGAATGCAAAGCAAATTTACAAGAATGATAGCAGTAGTGCATTGATATGTGTATCAGGAAAGGATTTACAAGCTGGGCCTCTTGGTCTTTGAATAAAAAGGCTAAAGGTTGATGTCACAGGTATATTGCTCATAGGGGGAAGAGCATAACTCAACGTCGTGAATAGGCACCCAGAAATCTAATAGTTAATTCGGAAGAAACCTATTTCTACAAAGAGTGCTGAGAATATGGAATGCTCGAGCACATGAAGGTGTTGTAGCGAAGTGTAAAGTTGTATTTCTGGATAATATAGATATATACGAAGTGTGGAAGGAATTTATTAGAATGTAGATGTAGATGAAAATGATGGTCGGATTGCTCTAATGGGGCATACAATTGCAAGGGATTGATTGGTTCAAATGGCTTATTTATGTGTGGTATATAATGTGCAAGCTGATGTAATCCCACCTAAGGTCAGGAGTGATTTGCGCCTGTTTTCTGGTGGGCTTGGGGACATAGCCCCATTATTAGAGAATCCCGGGCAATACCTTTGTAAGTCAACAAGTTATACGGCCTGGATAGACATTTGGAGTTGATAACATTTTCATTTACTGCTGCCCTTGTTATTCCATGTTTTGGAGTCTGTGCATTTGGGCATTGCTTCTAACCAAACCTTGTCAAGTTGCAATAGCACATCTTCTAGACAGTACAAGCTGCATCAATGGTGGTCATGAAATGTATGTTTAAGCTGATTGGAAATCTAAAACCGTTTCTTCACTGTCACTGGCTCAAAATTCTGGACTTCCCTCCATAACACTCTTCATGTACTACATCTCAAAGACTACAGCATTCGGCGGCACAATGGTGTGAATCAATAGTGTGAGTCACAGCTGAATAGGGTGTGAGTCAATGCAAATCTGCTCATACAACTGAGCAGTTAACCAGTAAATAACATCGCCCAACAACATCCGATTTCTAACATATCTTTTCGGACTGTGCAGTAGAGCTCCTATCCAAAATGGGTTAAGGAAAGGAGGGTGGCACGGTGGCTAGCACTGCTGCCTCACAGCGCCAGGGATGTGGGTTCCATTCTGACTGTCTGTGTCCAGTTTGCACGTTCTACCGGTGTCTGCGTGGGTTTTCTCTGGTTTACCCCCTTAGATTTGCAGATTTGGTGGATTGGCAATGCTAAAAGTTGTATGTTCGTGTGCAAAGATGTGTAGGTTACAGGGATAGGAGAGTGGGCCCAGGTCGGGTAGTCTTTCAGAGGTACGGGGCGGGAGTCTCAATTAATGGGGCCATGTCCCCAAGCCGGCGTGAAAAGTGGTGCCAACCACTCCGGCATCAACAGTCCCCGATAATGGGCTAGGTTGGCGCTGGATTGGTCCCCACAGCTCCAGCCAGTGTGGAACAGCCCCCGCCCGTTTGCGAATGCACAAAACAGCTGGCGTGATTCCGCATATGTGCGGAACGGCAGCATATTTCTGCGCATGCACGGGGGTTCCCTTCTCCGCGCCGGTCCCCGGGAGATATGGCGGAGCCTTAAAGGGGAGCAGCGTAGAGTAAAATAGGCCCCCACAGAACCAGCCCACCCGCCGATCGGTAGGTCCCGATCGTGGGCCAGGCCACCGTGGGGGCACCCCCTCAGGGTCGGAACCACCCTCCCCCCTCCAGGACGGCCCCCGCATACTCACCTTCCAGGTCCCGCCGTGTGGGACCTGAGTAACCCACGCCGGCGGGACTCGGCCAAACTCATCGGCCACTCGGCCCATCGGGTCCCGGAGAATCACTGCGGGGGGGTGGGGGGGGTGGGCGCTGTCAACGACCCCCGACCGGCACGGTGGGAATCCCACCGGCACCCAAAAATTGCCGCCGGAGAATGGGGAATCCGGTGTTGGGGTGGCGGGGCGCGATTCTCGCGTCCCCCCGGGATTCTCCGTTCCGCCGCCGGACCCATACCGAATCGATGGGCCGAATTGCCTCATTGTAAACTGTAGGGATTCCATGAAATCTAAGGCAGCTTACTATTATCTCTTATTGGGGACTGACAATAAATGTTGGCGTTGCTAGCAACGCTCACATCCCCTATATTAATATTAAAATATAGTTATTTGTGTATCCGAATTAGGTAATTGGGACGGGACTATCCATCCCATTCCAGTTTATCATTGAGCAATCGAGTCAGTAACTAACCCTTCCATCCTTATCCCTCATTTCATCATTGTTGACGTGTCTCCGTTCCTTACAGCTCCGTGGTATACCACAGCGACTGCAGCAGTTCTAGATGCCAGCTGACCCCGACTTTCTCACCGTCACTTAGGAATGGACAACGAATGCTGGCTTAGCCAGTGACATCCAAACCCCTTGAGTCAATTTAATAAAAAATGTCCATCCAATTTACTTTTGAACCGATTCATGTTTCCATTTCCATCGCCCTCAAAGGTAGCGAGGTCTATTTTATTATCACTCGCTGCATAAAACTATCCGTCCTCAAATTTATTTTGCCCAAACCTTAATGCTTTTTCAACTTAATATCCTAACTAAGTTCCTGGAATGAATCACCTAATGGTCTGGAACCATCCTGGGCAACATATTCTGCACCTCCTCAAGGCCACTAATATTTTTCCTAAAATGTGGTGACCAGACCTGGACCTGATAATCTAGTGAGGCCTGTAAAATCGGCTCTTCACCCATCGTGAATTTGGAATACGTTAGAGCTTTCGGAATGGTAGCTGATCATGATCCTGTCTTTCATACACGGATCTAAAATAATTACCAATACCTCATTGTCGCTCATGAGCTTGGTTCACATGAACACAGATAACATTAACAAATGAGACAGAATCAAGACTTCCGGTGGTCGCCATGTATTGGACGACCATGCACCCGGTGGCGGAGAAGCTTATTTTCGTCCCATAAAACCCGGTCGGATCTTTAAACACGGTCCCGAGGTCCCAACTCCTGCAGGATTTTGAGGGCGATCTGGAATGCACGCGGCCAAGAGCAATGACAAAACAAAGCGGCTGCAAGCAGGCCACGAGGCACTGGAGAGCCGGGGGAAGGCGCGATGGAAGCAGGCCCAGAGTGGGCACTTCCGGCCCAATCGTCCACAGATCAGCTGGTAGACATTTTAACTGCTGTTCCAAAAGAGAGCGTGGAAACCTCTGAAGATCTGGTAAGGGCCATTGATCCGATTCAGGCAGCAGTGGAGAGACCAGAGGCTCAGGGCATGTTGCTCCAGAAAATGGAGGAGGCCATCGCCCACCAGCCTCATTGGAAGCAAAGCTTTCCTTGATGGCTGCCAGCTTCAATAAAGTACCTGACAAGGTTGACGAGTTGGAGAACCGCGAGCGTCGGCAAAATATCCGAATAGGGGGTCTGTTGGAGGGGTTGGAGGTCTCGCAATTCGCGGAGTATGTTGCACCGATGCTGCAGAAGCTGGGAGGTGAGAAGGTTTTCAGCCATCCTCCTGAGATTGATCGTGCACACAGAGCGCTGAGGAGGAAGCCGAAGATGAGCGAGCGGCCAAGGGCGATGATAGTGCGACTGCACCGTTTCCTGGCCAAGGAAAACATTCGGAGGTGGGCCAGGCAGGTGAAGATGAGCTTGTGGGAGGGAAGTGTAATCAGAATATACCCTGATTGGGGTACGCAACTGGCGAAACGCCGAGCCGGACTCACCAAAGTCAAGGCCGTCCTGCATAAGGAACGTGTGAGATTTGGAATGTTGTATCCGGCCGGTTTGTGGATCACCTTTTGGAAACAGGAGCACTTTCTAGACACCCCAGAGGAGCCAGGAAAATTTCTTCAGGGCCAGGGGATTGGGAATCTGTAAATATGTTTAAATGTGATTGTTCTGTGCCATTTATGATATTGTTGATAGTTCTGTCGCTGTGCCATTCTGTATCTTTGTTATGCTCTTCTGACTATCTCTTTCCTATTTTTCATTTTAAGATGTGTTTGATTTTTGGGTAAATGTGAAGGGTGGGTGCCCCCTCACTCGATTGGTAATGACATTTCAGGAGCCTAAACGGATCTGCCTTGGACCTGGAGCTAGATCACCCATGTTCCAGATCCTGGAGGATACCAGCAATGGCTGGAGAGCTGTTGGGATTCATGCAACTTATGGGTGGCGTGGATCCATGGCGTTTTGGGCGACTAAAGGCGCGGGTGTCTTCTTTCTTTTCACATGTTCACAAGTGTTATCCCCAGATAGACATTCTTGTTTTAGATACAACTTTGATTTCAAGAGTAGCGGGGGCAGAGTACTTGGCGATCATAGTGTCTGACCACGCTCTGTGCTGTGTTGACTTGTGGGCAGAAGAACCGTCCCCTTTGCAGACCCCGGTGGAGACTGGACATTAGTCTCCTTGTGGATAAGGAAATATGTGGGAGGTTGGAAGGGGCCATTTGTAACTATATGGATCTGAACGACACGGGGGCGGTCTCTGCCGGAGTGCGCTGGGAGGCAGTAAAGGCTGTAATTATGGAAGAGGTCACCTCAATCTGGACACATAGACTAAGGGTGGAGTGAGAGGAGAAAACAAGATAGGTGAAGGCGATCTTAGCGTCGATCATAGTTACCTGGAATCACATGATGAGGCACTGTTGAGGAGCACCAGAGGCTTCAGATGGAGTTTAATCTGGTCACTTCAGACAAAGCGGTGAGACATCTGGGCAGAGCTAGAGGGTTTGTGTACGAATACGGGGAGAAGGCTGGCACAATGCTCATGCACCAACTGAGTAAACAGTTGGCTGCTAAGGAAATAGGGAGGCTGAGGGATGAGGGGCAATGGACCCAGGTGGAAACAAGAAAAGTTTCAATGGAAGACTATACCAATTGGAACCTCCACCAGGGGATGAACTGAGACAACAATTTTTGGTAATGGATCAGAGTTTCTGAAAATGGATTGGGCGAGGGAGCAGGGGTTGGCGTCGCAGTCGGTCTATGGGAGTGTTGCGGTTTGTGAGTTTGATGCAGTCAGGGAAGGATCCAGATCCAGCCTAATTTTACAAATGCTTTGGCGTGTTGCTGGGTTTGTTAATGGCGTGGGTGTACAATGAAGCACTGGAGAGCGGCATGCACCTCCCCTCCTCCTCCCATCCCCCCACGCTGTCACAGGCCTCCATTTCCCAATCCAATAAAAGGACAAAGATCCGGAACAATTATTATCTTATCCAATTTCACTCGTAAATGTAGAAGCTCCTGGCTAAGACCTTGGCTACACATATTGATGGATTATATTTAATAAAAACAAATGAGACAAAATTAAGTAACTCACTTGTAAAAATCGCAACCCAACATCCCTTCTGACCAAGTACTCGCAGGCCTAAATCCTTTGCAGCCTCTTTTCTGAAATCCTGTTCCAATGCTATTATTCAGCCACATCACAGAAATATACAGCATTTGGACCTTTTCCGACATAACACATCTGAAGTTCTAAAAATTTGTTGCTAATACCAAACATTTACTCGTTTACAAGTTCTCATCGTTACTGATACTTTTGCGCCCCCTATAGGTCGAACCATAAGTTTTCAATCAATGCGATGCCCAAGCTTGGCACAACTAATTTCATCATGCCAGCTGTATCCTCATGGTGATCGAGTGCAATTGCTTTCTCAGATCAAGCTCAGCAACCTCTCCAAGTGTTTGTGCCTCAGGGTCATGTAAAACAAAGGCATCCCTCTGAAATAGCTTATATTGTCTAATAAACAGGTCTCAAGTGTCAAAGATGTTTCTTTTTACGAAGGTCCCAAAGCCGAATGCTGAATTTTATGATACTTACATTTGGGAATGATGAAAAAAATTAAATTGTTGTCCATTATATCATCAGTACTCCCACAGATCAACCTGGAAGATAAATGATAGTTTGTGACTAAGCCATAGCTCTACACAACATGCTGTCTGTCTACCTGCAGGTAGACTCCATGCAGGGAGATTGTCCGCTGCTTCTCTGTGTTCCTTCGAATTACCCCAGACAAAGTGATTGTGATCAATTTGACCCTTGTCGAGCTTCCCTTTTTTAAAAAAGAATGCTGATATTAACGTTGATGTTGATGTGTTCCACTCGTTCTGCGATCACTGTAACACCCCCAAACTAAGGAAGCTTAAATCCTAGTTTGATCAAAAAGGAATTATGGAGAGTGGAGGATCCAATAATGCAGACAGACAATTCTGGCTTCCATTTCATCCTTGTCTGGAAATTGCTAAAATAATGCCGTGTAAATATTCCAAGCAAATCCAGGGAGGTAAATCCTCCCCTGTTGATTAACTGCTCTCATTATAATGGGAACTTCAGGCCATCCAACTGAATTTTGAAATATCCTATTTCAATAGATTTCCAGCTTTCTGCGATTTAGCATTGCGTTTAACCTTGAATGTATTAAAATGCACACAGAAGGTTAGTTTCAAAGAGTTGGTTGATACTACAGAACTTGTGTCTTGCTAAAAAATGAAAGATGCTGTCAATGTTTTGTGCCTTGCACTCATCAGGACATTATACAATAACTTGAATTTTAAAGGGAATAACAATTTATGCTGCAAGAGACTGCCGATTGGTTGTCAATGCTTGCTATTTGATCAATCAAGTATGACCCCGACCTTCCCGTTGCTTGCATTTTGATTCACTATCATCCTCTCCTGCTCACATTTATTTTGTTGGTCTGCGGCAATGTTTCAGTTAAGCCCAATACAGGCTCTGAGAACAACGCCGCTTCTTCAGATTAGGCACTTTTCAGTTCTGGGTTCAACATTGTGTTCAGCAAGGTGAAACCATGAACTATATCCTCATTTCCACCATGTGTCACTCACTAGCTCGTTCTCATGTTTTTCCTTTCAAACAATGCTGCCTCTTCTTCCTGCCATACACATCTGCTATTTCATTTTCAGACAATGCTGACCTTTATTCTTTACTAGCTATAATTAGCCGAATAATTGACCTTGAATATCATCATTACCAGTTCCTTTCTCTTGTGCTTCATGATATCTTTGTCATTTAATTTATCTTGCCATGCAACATACCTTGGATCTTCAATTTTTCAACAACATAAAATTAATCAGATCTCTGATTCTGTCCAGTTCTCATAAGTCATGTGGACTCGACACATTAAGTCTGTTTCTCTCTCCACGGACCTTGCCAGACAGCGCCACTTTTCAGCCCCGACCCGCCTACGGGATTCTCCATTACGCCGGCCGGTCAATGGGGTTTCCCATTGTGGGACAGCCCCACACTGTCGGGAAATCCCCGGGCGCCGGCATAATGGAGAATCACCCCGGCGGAGAATCCAGTCTGCTGAGTTTTTAAACCAACATTATCCCTGATTCACCAGTCCAACTCTTCATTCTTTTCTTCATTTCCTTATATTCGGTGGTGAGCAAAGGGTCCATGTGCGGCCTTGAAAATGCTCCAGGCGTGTTTGATGTGAGGAGGTTCTGAAGACAGACATTTGTGTTCAACGTGCAGAAGATGTGCATTAGACACGCGCCAACTTCCGACAATGGACTGAACTTCGAACTTTGTTGGATACGACAGGTGGGTGACATGAAGGACGCTGGGGATACCAAACAAGATGCTCCCAGCGTTTTTCCTATTGATCAGATAAGTGCGCTCACGTTCCCAAGCGCTGATTGTAAACCTCCAGTGCACTGAAGGAGAAGGTTTCAAGCAACTTGCCCATGAGTGTAAACCTGCGGGCTTGGGGGTCAGTTAACAAACAGCAACTCATTACGCTGAGACCATGCCCAAAAATAGACTGAATCTGGGGCAAGTTCACAGTGTGGAGGTTGCTTGGGAAAATGAGTTTGGAGCAGAAACTGGTCCCGGGACGAGGCCACGGTGAGAACACAAAGAACAAGAGATGATAACAGGAGGAATCTATTCGGCACCGAGTGCCTCCTCCACTCAATTCTGGCTGATCTTGCTCTTCAACCGCTTTCTCTGTAGCTCCCATATTCCTGAATTCCCTGAGAGACCAAAAATCTGCCTGTCCCAACGTTAAATTTATTCAATAATGAATCGTCCACAACCCTCTGGTGTAGAGAATTGAAAAGATTTGCTGCCCTGTGAGTGGAGTAATTTCTCCTCATCTCAACCCCGAATAGTCATTGCTTTCACATAAACTGCACCCCCAACCAATATATTCAAGAGGCAGCTTGATATACTACTTGGGGTGAATGGGATAAAAGGTTATGGGGAGAAAGCAAGATTAAGCTATGGAGTTGGATGATCAGCCATGATCATGATGAATGGCGGAGCAGGCTCGAAGGGTCAATTGGCCTCCTCCTGCTCCTACCTTCTATGTATCTATATCTGTACCAGAAAAATCTATCAGCATTCAGCCTATCAAGTCCCTTCAAAATCTGGTAGTTTTCAATGACATTACCTTTCAGAGCAGGAGAAGTGATACGCCATTTGCAACTTGTAAACCAGAAAAGATTGAGATTGTTGAGGAAGAAAAATGTGGGTTAAGTGTGAGGATGAAATAATCTCCGCTGCTTTCAGCCGTGCCGCTGGTCATAGCCTCAGTAATAGACATTCTAAATAATGACCAGGCCTGATTTCGCCACAGGGGTTAGCATATGCGGATGCCTGTACCAGTAAACCATTTCTGCCAACTGAATGGATCATTTTGTCCTGCAAAAAGTCGGGATATCATAGTCATAGAGTCGAACACGCAGAAAAGGATCTTCGGCCCATCGGGTCTGCAGCGATAATAACTAGCCCTAATCTCGAATGTATATCATTTACCAGCACTTAACCCATATCCTTGAATGTGATGATGTTTCAAGTGCTCATGCAAGGTTTTTAAAGTTTGCAAGGTTTCCAGCCTCCACTACCTTTCCAGGGAGTGCATTCAGATTTTCAATACCCTCTGAGTGATTATTTTTTAAATCCCCTCTGAATCTCCTGCCCCTCACACTAAAACGATGCCCACTGTGAGTGATGACTCAACCAAGGGGAACAGCTGCTTCCTATTTACCCTGTCCAAACCCCTCATAATCTTATGCACCTCAATCATATCCCTCCTCAGCCTTCTCTGCTCGAAAGAAAACAATCCAAACCTATCCAATCTCTCCTTAAAGTATCAATCGGAATCCCCAGCCACAGGGTAGGAGGGTATGAAGCGATTTCTGGGAGGGCTGGAGTTTCCGAAGGTAGATGAGGAGTTGGTGATGAGGATCTGGGAGCCTCAATTGGGCTTGGGGAGGTTATAGAGGGGCTGTGGGCAATGCAATCAGGCAAAGCCCCGGGACCACATGGATACCCACTTCAGTTCTATAAAATATTTTCCGGGCTGTTGGTGCCGCTTTTGGTAAAGGCTTTTAATGAGTCAAAGGAGTTGGGAGTGCTCCCCTCAACATTATCGCAGGCATCGATTTCCTTATTTTGAAGCGGGATAAAGATCCACACAGTGCGGGTCATATAGGCCAATCTCCTTGCTAAATGTGGATACAAAATTGCTGACAAAGATCTTGTGTTCCGGGGGTAATAGGGGAGGACCAGACGGGATGAGTTAAGTGAGGACACTTGGCGTCCAACATTAGGCAGCTCCTTAATGTAATAACGATGCCTGTGGAGGGGTGCGAAGTCGAGGTGGTGGTCGCCATGGATGCAGAAAAGGCCTTTCATCAGGTGGAGTTCAAATATTTGTGGGTTCCTGTGAAGGTTTGGGTTCGGGCTATATCAGGCACCTGCGGCGAATGTGAGGACAAACCGGGAGTGATTGGAATATTTTAGCCTGTGTTGGGGGATGAGACAGTGGTGTCCACTCTCCCCACTACTGTTTGCCCTTGCCATGGAGCCTTTGGCAATGACACTGCGAGCATTGAATGTTTGGTGGGCGATAGTGAGAGAGGGGGTGGAACACAGGGTCTCGGTCTATGCGGACGATATGCTCCTTTACGTAACGGACCCGTTCGGAGGTATTGCAGGAATTCTGGGGATATTGAAGGAATTTGGCCGGTTCTCAGGTTACAAACTGAATATGGGTACGAGTAAGGTTTTTTGTGATCCAGGCAAGGGGGCAGGAGAGGAGACTGAGGAAGATGCCATTCAAGGTGGTGGGAGGAAGCTTTAGGTACCTGGGGATTCAAGTGGCAAGAAACTGGGGCCAGCTTCATAAATTAAATTTGGGCAAGTTGATAGGGCAGATGAAAGGGGACTTCTGAAGGTGGGGTGTACTCCAGCTGTCACTAGCGGGGAGGATACACACTGCAAATATGACAGTCCTCCCGGAATTGCTGTTCGTTTTTCAGTCTCCCAATTTTCATCCTGAAGGCACCTTTTAGGAAGATGAATGCGGTGATCTTGGGTTTCATATGGGCCGGGAAAGCCCCGCGGGTGAAGAAGGTGTGAGTGGGGGCGTGGAGAGGGGTGGCTTGACCCTTGACCCTTCCAAACTTTATTAACTATTACTGGGCGGCTAATATATCAATGGTTAGGAAGTAGGTAGTGGGGGAGGGGTCAGTGTGGGAGAGGGTAGAGGAGGCACCTTGTAGGGGCAGGGGTCTGAAGGATTTGTTACCGGCACCTCTGCCGTTCTCACCGGCTCAGTCGTCCCCAAGTCCAGTGGTAGTGGCAGCCCTGAAGGTGTGTGGACAGTGGAGGCAGCACATGGGACTGGAGGGGGAGTCGGCGTGGTCACCGATCTGTCATGACCACTGGATCGCTCCGGGGGGTTTGCACGGGGGCTTTAGGAGGCGGCAGTGGGCAGGGATCGATAGATTTGGAGATCTTTTCATTGAAGCGGGCTTTCTGAGCTTGGAGGAGGAGTTTGAGTAGCCAATGGGCAATGGGCTCCGGTACTTACAAGTGCGGGATTTTGTCAGTGCTGCGAGGAGCGTTTAAATTTTGTTCCTGGTTTGTCGACTGATCCAGATGGCAATCCGCACTTAGAAATATTTTTGAAGGGGGTTGAATTTTGCACTGTCACCGAGAGGGGTGGGGCCTACTAAACATGCCGGTAGGCACGCCTCCACAGAGATCGAGGGGCCCTTCCGGCATGCCAGGTGCCCTTCTATATCACCAATACAGGGGCTACAATGCCTCCCAACCCCCCATGTGGTTATCACATCTGGTCTCCAGTGGTGGAGACCATTCGTGATTCGCATCGGCTTCACATTGCGCCAGTGTGTGGAAGAACACCAGGAGCCTGCAAAATCCGGCATCAAATACTCCCGGTATATTTAAATTATGACTTCAATACGCTCATCTGGTTCATAATCAGCGATAACCAGATTACGTCAACTGGTGTGGGCTGGGAGCAGCGCACTGATTGGTGCCCAATGCAGATCCCGTTTTGGGCCCTCCGGTATTTTCCTGCCATAATAGGATTTGTGCCGTACCTAACACAGCTGGAGAATTGTCCCCGATAATTTTCCCAGTTCCTTGTTGTTGTTCCAGTCTTCAAACATTTTACTCTAATCTCAATGGCACCTGACATCAATTCCTCAGCAATTATATGAGATTTTGGGTGTGATTGATGTCAGGACGAGGCCGTTGAATCTCGCAAGATCTCTGCATCCGGAATCGCGACATTCAAAATGATTTAACAAGGCATTACAATCTGGATCACGCTCTCGCTGTGCCATCAGGATCATTTAGAAATGTGCTCAAATAATTAACCCGGGGGGCCAGGGATTCACCAGCTTCTCCAATGAGGCCTCAAGCCGGCACCGGTTGGTATTGGTTCACAAAGTTGTGAAACAACTGTGTGAATCAGTCGTGATTGATCCTCGGTGGTCTCACTGGGATTTGAGGCCGCATGTGGTTGGGGTCAGGACAGGGTGGTACCCTGGCACTCCCACTGGCACCTTGGCCAGAGGTTGGGACCGAGGGGGGGGGGGGAATCCCGAGGACTTCGGACACATTACGTTTGGTGGTTGGGGGCCCTGAGGCCACAATGGGGGAACAGGGGGGGCCGAAAGAGCGGAGCTGCTTTGCAAAATGGCGCCCGATCCCTGGCTAAATGACTTAAAGAGTGAACTTGACGGGAAGTTCCTTGTCGAGTCCAAAAGAAAACGGGGATGTGCCGTTGAAGAGCTGAGTCTTTCAGGGGGCTGCAGACGTTGAGAAACACCCCTCTAAATGCGCCACTCCACAGACAGGAATGGGCCTCCACAGGCGGTTGAGGTTTCAGTATGGGAACATTTTGGGAGTAGTGACCACAATTCCGTAATTTTTAGCGTACTTTTGGATAGGTACGAGGGTAACCCACGGGTTAAGGTGCTGAACTGGGGAAAGGCAAATTACGAAAACATTAGACAGGAATTGAAGAATTAGGATTAGGTGCTGCTGTTGGAAGGCAAATAAACATCGGACATGTGGGAGTCTTTCAAGCGACGGTTAATGAGGATTCAGGAAAGTCACGTTCCTGAGAGAATGAAGGATAAGTATGGGACGCTTAGGGAGCCTTGGATAATGAGGGATAATGTGAACCTTGTCAAAAAGAAAAAGGAGGCTTTTGTATGGTCTAGAATGGTGGGGACAGTCAAAATACTTGAGTGTAAAGAAAGTAGGAAGGTACTTAAGTGGGAAATTAGGAGGGCAAGGAGGGGTCATGAAAAGTCCTTGGCAAGAAGGATTAAGGTGAAACCCAAGCATTTTATTCATATGTAAAAAGCAAGAGGGTGGCTAGGAAAAGAATTGGACCACTTAAGGACAGTGGGGAGGATCTATGTGTTGAGCCAGAGGAAATGGGCGAGGTACGAAATGAATACTTTGCATCAGTGTTCACCATTCTGGAGACTAAATGCTGACGCCAGGGTAGAATGTGTCGACTTTAGGGCAGCATGGTGGTGTAGTGGTTAGTACTGCTGCCTCACGGTGTTGAGGTCCCAGGTTTTATCCTGGCTCTGGGTCACTGTCCATGTCCATGTGGTGTTTGCACATTCTCCCGGTGTTTGCATGGGTTTCGCCCCCACAACCCAAAGATGTGCAGTGTAGGTGGATTGGCAACGCTAAATTGCCCCTTGATTGGGAAAAATGAATTGGGTACTCCTAAATTTAAAAAAAAAAGAAAAAGAATGTGCCGACTTTGGCGACAGGAAATTCGGCACCGACCCCAGTACCGGTGAGCACCGGCGCTGACTGAAACATCCGCCACCCGCGCCGAAAATGGCTGGGTTCCAGGCCGCGCATATGCACGGCTGACGAACTGCACTGGACGCGCTGTACAACATGGTGCCGGCCGTGCACTAAACTTAACCCGCCGACCCACAGCCCACCCTCTGCCACCCTCCCCCCGGCCACCCCCCCCCCCCAACAGTCCCCCAGCCCTGACAGATACCCCCCCCACCCCCGGCCAGCGGCACGGATCCCGGCCGAGTGTGGCGACGCT
The DNA here is from genome assembly GCF_902713615.1 of Scyliorhinus canicula. Taxonomy (NCBI): domain Eukaryota; kingdom Metazoa; phylum Chordata; class Chondrichthyes; order Carcharhiniformes; family Scyliorhinidae; genus Scyliorhinus; species Scyliorhinus canicula. The sequence continues at coordinate 21,606,818 of NC_052158.1, read as the reverse complement.
GGACACAGACCCCAGCCGGCACACCGGGTTCACGAATGCTGGGACCACATGTGTGCCGGGCTATCGGGAACTCGGCCCGTTGCGAGCTGAGCATCGTGAGTGGGCCGGCCGACGGCATTGCGACTGCCCGCAACACGCGTCAAGATGATGCCAGGTTGGTAGGGCAGAGAATCGCAAACCGGCATCAGCCCCGATTCCGGCATTGGAATCAATTCTCCGCCCGATCGGCATCAGGCAATGGACTTTGTGAAAGATGATTCTTGGGTAGGGTGTGTGGATAGTCTGGGTGTTTTAAAAGACATTATGGTATATACTTCTCCTGGGCCTGATGGGATTTACCCCAGAATACTGAGGGAAGTAAAGGAGGAAATTTCTGGGGCCTTGACTAACATATTTGTATCCTCATTGGCTGCAGTGAGATCCGAGAGGACTGGAGAATAGCTAATGTGTTACCGCTGTTTAAGAAAGGTAGCCAGGCAGCACAGTGGCACAAGTAGCTAGCACTGTGGCTTCACAGCGCCGGGGTCCCAGGTTCGATTCCCCGCTGAGTCACTGTCTGTGCGGAGTCTGCACGTTCTCCCCGTGTCTGCATGGGTTTCCTCCAGGTGCTCCGGTTTCCTTCCACAGTCCAAAGATGTGCAGGTTAGGTGGATTGGCCATGATAAATTGCCCTTCGTGTCCAAAAGGTTAGGGGTTATTGGATTGCGGGTTAGGATTGAAGTGAGGTCTTAAGTGGGTCGGTGCAGACAGATGGGCTGAATGGCCTCCTTCTGCACTGTATGTTCTATGTTATATATTCCAGGAAACTATAAGCCAGTGAGCCTCACATTGGTGGTAGGTAAATTATTGGAGAAAATTGTCAGGAACAGGATTTATACCCATTTGGAAACAAATGGACTCACTAACGATAGAAGCATGGTTTTGTGAAGGGGAGGTTATACCTCACTCACTTGATCAAGTTTTTTGGGAAGGTAAAAAAGATGATTGATGAGGGGAGGGCGGTGGATGTTGTTTACATGGACTTCAGTAAAGCCTTTCACATGGCAGATGGGTACAAAAGGTAAAGTCAGAGGTGAGGTGGCAAGATGGATACAGAACTGGCTCAGTCACAGAAGGCTGAGGGTAGCTGTAGAAGGGCGTTTTTCTGATTGGAAAGTTGTGACTAGTGGTGTTCCACAGGGATCTGTGCTTGGGCCTCTGTTGTTTGTAGTATACATAAACTATTTGGAGGAAAATGTAGCTGGTCTGGTTAGTAAATGGTAAGTTAGTAAGTCCTCCAGAACATCGCATAGCAGAGGGGCGATGTGTTGGAGGTATGCCAGGCTGCGTCCGATGAGGAGGAAATGGGGGAGCACATGGATGGGCAGGGCATGGGGCGCAGGTACAGGCAGGCACAGGAGGCCACACGACATGTGCACAAGGGCCAACGTGATCAGGACGCTCTGAGAACCTCCACGTTCACTGGCCAAGGGTGATGGAGGCGGCAATGGCCAGGTACATGGACACCACATCCCAACCCCACACACTACCCCACCCACCCCACCCCACCCCACCCCACCACCCACCAGCTCCGTGCCATCCCCCTCCTGAACTCCCTGCATAATACATAGCTGTCGCAATTTGGGGTGGGGGCCATGGGTTGGCAGTAAGAGCAGGTCTTGTCCATTGGATGAAATATGATGACAACCCGCTCTGCGATGCGCTCTGTTGCTCCGCATCGTTTGCCAATGTCTGACTCCTGCCCACAGTAGCACTTTCCACTGACCATCTGGGTGATCCCTACATGTGAGCTGGCCAATTCATCACATGGTCCCAAAATATCCCTGGAGTGGCGGTGGTGGGGACAGTCGGTGGGGGGTAGGAGGGGGTGGTGGTTAGCCTTGGGAGCCCAGGACACTGATGTCATCAGCTACCCACCCCCTGGGCTGCATGCGTTGGACAGTCTAACACTGTTGTTTTCCGTTGTCAGACGATGCGGAGCTCACCGCAGAGCTGGTTGTCATCATCCTCCATCACATGGACTAGACCTGCTGTTACTTCCCACCCAGGGCCCCCATCCTGCAGTACAGCTGGTATATATCACGGACGGGGTTTCGGGTGGGGCGTGGCCAGGTGTGGGCTGCAGAGATGGTGCCTCTGGGTGGACTGCCTGATGCACCATTAATAGGTGGCGGTTGGGTGGGGGAAAGTATTGTGTAGGGTGGATGCAGTGGTGGGGGAGGGAGGCACCCACACGGCCGGTGTCACTCTGCTGAACCATTCGCCAAGGTGGGTGGTCAGTGCCATTTGCAGCATGATGGCTGCCTTGCAGACCGCGGCAATGTGACTGCTCCAGTCCTGTGGGGGGGGGGGTCTCCCCGGCCATTCAGCCTGTTTCCCCTTCACTTCCCCCTCCCACCCCAGCCAGCCCATTGGAGGCAGAGAATGACAGAGGCCCCGGAGAATATCATGGTCAGGCCCACTAATCAAAAACAAACGGTGTTTACTGTACGTGCTTTCGAGACTGCATTGACTCCGCTGTCGAGGTGATATAGAATTGTGATTTGGCATCAAATCAGCGCCCGCCATGATTTTGGTGTCGGAACCTATTCTCCGCCAAATTATGTTTCCCGATTTCAGCATTAGCCAGCGATGAATCCCCCCCAATGTTCTCTTGCCGAAGGAGAATTGCAAAAGTTTTACGATCCCCTTGGGATGCAATTTCATATCCTTTGCCATGCAGACTTATACATGGTAAAGAATAGGAGGGATTCCCGTGGGAATCCCGCTATAGGGCCACCATTGTGATTGGACAGTCTGATATCCAAGTCCCATGGCTAGCCACCACCATCCCTCCCCGCATCGCAAATCAGCCCCTCGGACCACCCACCTCATGCTGCAGATCAACCCACACCTCAGAATGTCTGGGTGCTCCCTCCTTCCCCCAAGTAAGGGGTGACCTGATCTACACCCCCCCCTGCCCCACACCCCACTGCAGAAAATAGACACCGGTCAGGAGAGAGCAGATCCACTTTGAAGCTCCACGTGTCCATTTCTGGAAGGAGAACATCTGTGAACTGTGTCGCAACCTCTTTGATCCATTGGCTGCAAGTCATTCATCATTTTCAAGCATTGGGCTGTGATTGACAGCTCCACATACCATCTGCAACCTTGATTCATTCAGCTCCCCTCATGGATCAGTAATGCTAAGTAGTGAAATCCCAATGTTTACAAACGTTGACCACATCAAAGAGAGGTAAGTGCATTCCAATCACCCTCCAATTATAAAAAGGAGGCCATTCGGCCCATCGAGCCTGCACCAGCTCCTGGAAAGAGCACTCTACCCAAGGTTAACACCTCCACCCTATCCCCATAACCCAGTAACTCCACACTAAGGACAATTTTGGACACTAAGGGCAATTTATCAAGGCCAATCCACCTAACCTGCACATCTTTGGACTGTGGGAGGAAACCGGAGCACCCGGAGGAAACCCACGCACACACGGGAAGGATGTGCAGACTCCACACAGACAGTTACCCAAGCCGGAATCGAACTTGGGACCCTGGAGCTGTGAAGCGATTGTGCTATCCACAATGCTTTCAGCGAAAATATTGAAAGCCCACCTTAGCCAATTGTTGGGAAATTAACCAATTGGTCTATAACTTGTCAATAATGAAATAAGAATGAGCACATTGGTTTTTAGCTAATTATTATACATATTACCTTAGCTTTAAGACAATGCTTCTTCAAACTGTATCTCTTATCTTGAGGTCAGCTTGGGTCTCAACCAATAATTGGTCAACTTAGCTGTCTGTCATTTGGAGTTGAGGTCCCTTAGACAAGGGCCTATTCAGTTCTTCTCATCAAGGTAAACATAGAACATAGAACATTACAGCGCAGTACAGGCCCTTCGGCCCTCGATGTTGCACCGTCCTGTGAAACCCCTCTAAAGACCCTCTGCACTATTCCCTTATCGTCCATATGCCTATACAATGACCATTTGACTGCGTTTAGTGTTGGCGTGTCCACTACTGTTGCAGTCAGGGCATTCCACGTCCTTACTACTCTCTGACTAAAGAATCTACCTCTGACATCTGTCCTATATCTATCATCGCTCAATTTAAAGCTATGTCCCCTCGTGCTGGACATCACCATCCGAGGAAAAAGGCCCTCACTGTCCACCCTATCTAATCCTCTGATCATCTTGTAAAACATTCATGTTATCTCTTTATTCTGTGGCCTGAGAAACAAATATCAATCTAAATATCACAGCATGTTAAATGCCTTCATTAATAGTCAGATGTTAATAACATCTTATAATTATAAAAGTCATAAACACTTGTGTTCCAAATTACATATCCAGCATAACATGTGTTGAGTGAATTACTTATTATTTAATTATCTCAAAATTAAGGTTGTCTACTTAACTAATCTGGCTGGTTTCCAATAATACTGGTTGAGTTTTGGCTGCTTTCCAATCATACTGCTTTGGATTTTATTAATTTTTAAAGAATGTTTCCAATGAAGGGGAAATTTAGTGTTGCCATCCACCTACCCTGCACATTTTTGGGAAGTGGGGTGAGACCCACGCAAACACGGAGAGTTTGTGCAAACTCCACATGGACAGTGACCCGGGGCCGGGATCGAACTCGGGTCCTCGGTGCTGTGATGTAGCAGTACTACCCACAGTGCCACCATGCCGCTCCTAGTTTTTATTAAAGCTACTTGCATCAATGAGGAAGGAGCAGTGCTCCGAAAGCTAGTGTTTGAAACAAACATGTTGGACTTTAACCTTGTGTTGTAAGGCTTCTTACCATATTTACTTCAACCTACAAAATGATGTGATGTGGAGATGCCGGCGTTGGACTGGGGTGAGCACAGTAAGGAGTCTTACAACACCAGGTTAAAGTCCAACAGGTTTGTTTCAAACACTAGCTTTCGGAGCACTGCACCTTCCTCACGTGAATGGAGAGGTATGTTCCAGAAACATTTATATAGACAAAGTCAGAGATGCCAGACAATGCTTGGAATGCGAGCATTTGCAGGTAATCAAATCGTTACAGATCCTGAGAGAGGGATAATCCCAGGTTAAAGAGGTGTGAATTGTCTCAAGCCAGGACAGTTGGTAGAATTTTGCAAGTCCAGGCCAGATGGCGGTGGGGGGGGGGGGGGGGGGGTGAATGTAATGCAACATAAATCCAAGATCCCAGTTGAGGCCACACTCATGCATGCGGAACTTAGCTATAAGTTTTTGCTCGACAATTCTGCGTTGTCGAGTGTCCTGAAGACCGCCTTGGAGAACGCTTACCTGGAGATCAGAGGCTGAATGCCCTTGACTGCTGAAGTGTTCCCCGACTGGAAGGGAACATTCCTGCCTGGTGATTGTCGCACGATGCCCGTTTATTCGTTGTCGCAGTGTCTGCATGGTCTTGCCAATGTACCACGCTTCGGGACATCCTTTCCTGCAGCGTATGAGGTAGACTACATTGGTCGAGTCGCACGAGTATTTGCCGCTTACCTGGTGGGTGGTGTTACCATGTGTAATGGTGGTATGCATGTCGATGATCTGGCATGTCTTCCAGAGATTGCCCTGGCAGGGTTGTGTGGTGTTGTGGTCGCTGTTCTGAAGGTTGAGTAACTTACTGCAAACAATGGTTTGTTTGAGGTTATGCAGGTGTTTGAAGGCCAGTAGTGGGGGTGTGGGAATGACCATGGCAAGATGTTCATCTTCATTGATGATGTGTTGAAGGCTACGAAGAAGATGTCGTAGTTTCTCCGCCCCAGGAAAGTACTGGACGACGAAGGGTACTCTGTCAGTGGTGTCCCGTGTTTGTCTTCTGAGGAGGTCGGTGCGTTTTTTTGCTGTGGCGCGTTAGAACTGTCGATCGATGAGTTGAGCGCCATATCCCGTTCATACGAGGGCATCTTTCAGTATCTGTGGGTGTCTGTTTCGCTCCTCCTCATCTGAGCAGATCCTGTGTATACGAAGGGCTTGTCCATAGGGGATGGCTTCTTTAATGTGTTTCGGGTGAAAGCTGGAGAAGTGGAGCATCGTGAGGTTATCCATGGGCTTGCGGTAAAGCGAAGTGCTGAGGTGACCGTCCTTGATGGATATGAGTGTGTCCAAGAATGCAACTGAATTTGGAGAATAGTCCATGGTGAGTCTGATGGTGGGATGGAATTTATTGATCTCATCGTGTAGTCGTTTCAGTGATTCTTCGCTGTGGGTCCAAAGGCAAAAAATGGCTTCGATGTATCTGGTGTATAACGTCGGTTGAAGGTCCTGTGCGGTGAGGAAATCTTGTTCAAACTTGTGCATGAAGATGTTGGCATATTGAGGTGCGTATTTGGTCCCCATGGCAGTTCCATGGGTCTGGATGAAGAATTTGTTGTCGAATGTGAAGACGTTGTGATCCAGAATGAAGCGGATGAGTTGCATCTGGAGATTGGCAGTTGTTGGTGTTGAGGACTGAGGCTGTTGCAGCAATGCCGTCGTCATGGGGGATGCTGGTGTAGAGTGCCGAGACATCCATTGTGACGAGAAATGTTCCTGGTTCAACTGGTCCATGGGTGCTGAGTTTCTGTAGGAAGTCCGTTGTGTCGCGACAGAAGCTGGGCAATCTCTGCAAGACATGCCAGATCATTGCCATGGATACCACCATTACACGTGGAAACACCACCCACCAGGTACGCGGCACATACTCGTGTGACTTGACCAATGTAGTCTACATCATATGCTGCAGGAAAGGATGTCCCGAAGCATGGTACATTGGCGAGACCATGCAGACACTGCAACAACGAATGAACGGGTGAGCGTGCGACAATCACCAGGCAGGAATGTTCCCTTCCAGTCGGGGAACACTTCAGCAGTCAAGGGCATTCAGCCTCTGATCTCCGGGTAAGCGTTCTCCAAGGCAGCCTTCAGGACACGCGACAACGCAGAATTGCCGAGCAAAAATTTATAGCTAAGTTCTGCACGCATGAGTGCGGCCTCAACCGTGATCTTGGATTCATGTCGCATTACATTCATCCCCCACCATCTGGCCTGGACTTGCAAAATCCTACCAACAGTCCTGGCTTGAGACAATTCACACCTCTTTAACCTTGGATTATCCCTCTCTCAGGATCTGTAACGATTTGATTACCTGCAAATGCTCGCATTCCAAGCATTGTCCGGCATCTCTGACTTTGTCTATATAAATGTTTCTGGAACATACCTCTCCATTCACCTGAGGAAGGAGCACTGCTCCGAAAGCTCGTGTTTGAAACAAACCTGTTGGACTTTAACCTGGTGTTGTAAGACTTCTTACTGTACAAAATGATAGTTATACTGAAATTAATTATTTTGAAACCACCAACACATTGGAAACATTCCCCTACCTTATCACCCTCTACCGCTGCCCCCCCCCCCCCCCCCCCCCCCACCCACCCCATCACACCCCCACCCCAGCCAGCTCCAAGCTGCAGTTTCCCAGTACTCCGTTGCATCTCAAATCCTGGACACATTTTGGAACCTGCTCGCTTTGCCCCAAGGGTCAACATTTCCAATCCAGTGCGGTATTCCATTTCCTGGCACAAAGTGCTGGAGAAGCTAAGGCTTCTAATTGGAAGGCCTTTGAGACGGGACTGTCTGTTTCTGCCGGGAAGAGGTTCTGCTTTGGTCAACAAATGGTTGAGAGCTAGAGGTTCCCTCCTCTCTCATTCGTCATCAAATAGCTGTGAAGCAACCTTTGTTCTACTGTGTGGACTCCTTACTGACTGTCTGGTCAGGAATTGGGTACAGCAGAACCCTTTTTACTCAA